>NC_086445.1:334299275-335499275 GCF_028390025.1 Pseudophryne corroboree
GAACATTTCAGTGTGAGAGATGTTCTGCTTAGTCTGTCTGAGCACGGCCTAATCAAATGCTTGTAAATTAGGAATATGGAAATACAGTATTATACTACCAAGATTGATAGCAGAACCATAATAATATTACTACACAATAAGCTGTTATAGACAATTTACTCTTGTCTCACCATTGTCTTTGCATTTACCCAAGTCTGTGGATGGCCTCTGGAACATATTTTTTGGCACGCAAAAAATAGATCAATGGCCCTCACTCAGAGTTGATCGCTCGCTAGCTACTTTTTGCAGCCATGCAAATGTATAGTCGGCGCCCACAGGGAGTGTATTTTTGCTTTGCAAGTGTGCGATCGCATGTGCAGCCGAGCGGGACTAAAAATTTGTTTTGCAGTTTCTGAGTAGATCTGAACTTACTCAGCCTTTGCAATCACTTCTTCCTGACTGGTCCCGGAATTGCCGCCAGACACCCGCCCTGCAAATGCCTGGACACGCCTGCATTTTCCTTACCACTCCCAGAAAACGGTCAGTTGACACCCATAAATGGCGTCTTTCTGTTAATCTCCTTGCGAACAGCTGTGCGAATGGAATAGTCGCTAGAATCATTGCACAGCAACAATGCTGTTTGTACCCATATGACACGCCTGCGCATTGTGGTGCATACACATGCGCAGTAGTAAACTGATTGCTGCGCTGCGAAAATCAGCAGCGTGCGATTAACTCGGAATGAGGCCCAATATGCCGATACTCTGGTGTGCCATTTGTATAATTATATATGTACATTCTTAATCAAACAGAATGCTAGGACCTCAGGGTTTTTTTTTTTTGTTTTTTTTTTTTAACTGCTGGTCCTACATAATTTAAACTGAAGACTTTAGAACTGTAAATTATATATATCCAAAATTTTCTTGTTTTTAACTTGTATGTATTTTTTTTTCTCATCTCCCTTTTTAAAAAATGGTATCCTGATTTATTTAAACTTTATACTCTTATTTCCAATACATTCCCTACCAAGCTTATTGAACAGCAAGACATAAACATTGAATACTATTCAAGCAATGTATTTGTCAGGAAAAAAACTTATTGTACAGTAGTTGTGTTCTATCTTTCTATATATCTATTTATCTCATGCATTGCTCTGCCTTGTTCAAATTTATCAGCTGCTGTTGGCATGTTTGTGTTCCTAAAATTCTATATAGTTTATTGAAATAATCATCTGACAAATACAATATAGGTATATCTAACCCATGTATATATGGAAAAAGGGAAATGTGTGTAATGTGTACAAACTCAAAAACAACTATGTTGTAAGAATAGTGACAGGCAGTAATAATATAGAATCTTTGAATGTTATTACGCAATAATGTATTATGAAATATTTAGCATGGGTACAGTGGTGCTGAGGAGGGGGGGAGGGGCAGGTACTAATTCCCCGGGCAAGGGATGCTTGAGGGGCTTATTTGGTGCCAGATACACTGAACGCCCTCCTGAGTACACCTATTCCCAGTGATATCTTTAGAAAGATGGTAACTGCACATTGAAAGCACAGAGTCTGATAAGATGGTGCTGGCTGAGGAGGAGGTACCCGCTTTCCACAAGCAAGTTAGGAAATAGGTGCCCTCCCTCACCACATCCTGCCCCCTCTGCATTAGAATGGCGCTCTCTGTGGAGTGATAGGGGCAACTTTACAGTTCTGAAATTATTAGGCCACACACCCCATTCATTACCGGTGGCACAGCTTGGCTCTCTACACCCATGTGTCACACAATGATCTAAACACCAGTAAGCAATGACCACATTGCCAGACAATGGTGTTAAAAAAACCCTACTTATTGCTAATAACAAATTGTAAAGACATACAGTAAAGATGACTATAATAGCAGTTGCTAATTAATCAATAATGATAAAGTGCCAAAATATATTGTTTCTGATAATTGCAATGTTATGCTGTTCAAATAGATGCAAGTTTACTAAATCTAATTATTAGTATAACAAATTAGTTGGCATACAGTTACAAAATAAAATGGAAAATGTCCATATGCTAAAATTCATGTGCTCTTTCAAGTATTAATTCAATTTCAAAGTGCAAATTAATTATGAGAAAATAAATTTAAAATGACAAAAAACAAACAGAACAGACAGTACAATAAAGACAACTGAGAAAATGATGGTGTGTGAAGGGGATACATATAATATCCCAGCAGGTGAGATGTCAGCTGTTACTATACTGACAGTGGCATCTCATCTGCCAGAATCCCAGCAGTGAGTCAGCCTCTGTCATCCCGAATCCCGCCACCTGTGAGACTTGTGATTACAGGGACAAGGTGTATGGCTAGTAAATGAAAAACACAACACAGGCGGCACACTACTGTATGTAAATGAATGGCTCATGCTGGCTTTGGTTGTGGGAAGGGAACATGTAAGGCATGTTAGCATTGTGCATGCACTGAGAGATTTAAAGATGCCTGGCATTAGTGAGCCATCAGTTCCAAGGCAGTTCTGCTAACTCTGCCTTCCTTTTTTGCCATATATGCACATCGCTATGCAAATAGGACACACTAGGAGCTTCTGCCGATTACAATGATATGTGGCATGCTTAGATTCCATGTGTGGGACTGGCTGTATATGCATACAAAATGCTACATTACAGTGATTTCTAGGAAGTCTCAAAGTGTGTGGGATTGGGGGTGGGGGGAGGCTGCCTATTAAAGCAATGGTAAGACCCTGGAAGAAGAACAAAAAAATTCAGCCTTATAAAGATAATATTTTCGTAATTTCAAAATCCACACTTGTTTATCTGTTTAAAAAGTAGCATTCACAGTTTTTTCTAACTGTATCTGTAATTCTGTGTGCATGACTGTATATGAAACACGACAGAGATTTTTTGGGGAAAATTAGAAAAAAGCTGTAGATGCTACTTTTTACACACATGTATAATAAAAGTGTGTCCTTTGAGGGAATTGAACCCTAGTTCATGACCATTGTAACCATCAGCATGAACACTCTGCCAAGAGAGCCACGAAGACAGATGACTGATATCTGTAATGACATTGTGCTGTCCCTTATTGTAATTTTTTAATAATGTTGTGTGTCCCAACTCTATAACTGATTGTAATTATTTTTTTTCTTTTAGAGAGCTGTGTAGACCTCTGAACTGTGCTTTTTTGTGTGTGTGCATTGAAGATGCTGAACTAATCTTTTTCAGTGTTAACATTTCTACTTAATGTAGGGATCATCAAAAATAAACTACATGCATTATTTGACAAGGGACACTTCACACATGTGCAATGATAGTTTTAAAAAGTGACACCTGGTGGATGAACACCAGTATTTAACTCTCTGGAGACTTAATTCATTACACTGTCAGTGAATATCCCACGCTGCAACAAGGTGCAGGAAACGTAATGTGACCAGTTTTTCACACTACAAGCCACATGGTGAATAGACGAGCATGGCTATATCTGTATGTGGATGCCTGAAAAACTCAGGGAACTCATTGGAAAATGGTTTGCCCTGCTTGGACTCTCCTTTGGGATTTTGGGTAATGCCACCAATATTGTGAGAGCATTACAGCTGGGTGAATACCAACATGTCAACTGTTTTGCTCATATAATTAATTTGTGGTGCAAAATCTTTTTAAAAAATGACAGGGGTGTGAAGGAGATGCTCTCTTTGGCCTGAAGAATTTTGGGAAATGTTCGACATTCAGCAAGTGCATGTCAAAGATTGCAGTGCCTACAAGTACTATTGAATTTTCCATGCCATCAGCTGAAACAAGTTTTACTAACTAGGAGGAATTTTACCCTTTATATGCTTCTGCAGATAGAGGAGCAGTAAAAGGCCACCCAAGGCTAAACAACAACTTATGACATAGGGAAAGGAGGGAGACTGCACCTTATACAAGCACAGTGGAGAATACTTTCCATGCTGTGCAAGGTTCTCAAACCCTTTGAAGTTGCCACATGTGAAGTTAGTTTAGATCCTGCCAGCTTCATTGACGTAATTCCTCTTATTAGACTCTTAGAAATGCGGCTGGAGAAACTGAAGGAGGAGCTGAAACAAAGGAATTCTGCTAAGCATGTCAGAATTGTAGATCAATCCCTTCATTTGCGATGCCAGGATCCTAGGGTCATCATTCTCTTGAAATCAGATCACTATATTATTGCGAACATACTAGATCCTACTGTAGGTTTAAGTCATATGATGTATCTTTCTTTCCAATGGACACAAATCTGAAGAGATGCATAGACCTGATGGTGAGCAAATTGTCAGCTCAAACAGAACATGACACAGCAACATCTCATTCAGTTTGATAGCATGCAACTAGTCATGTGAAACAGTCTGTTCTACTACTGGCAGGAAAAAAAAGTACATTTGGAGGCCCATGCACAAATTGACTTTGCTTTACTTAAGTTTACATAAAATGACAAAATAATTTCATCACAATGGTGCAAACCACATAAATAAATAAAAGTTCTTACTCAATAAAAGTTGAGACTATAAACAATCCAAGTCCTTTTTAATTGGAGTAGTTTTTATCCACACACCATAGGTACTTCCATAGACAATTTCCAGTGTCAGGACTCAAGGGTTTCATAGATGTGAAATATGTGCTATGTGCCATAATGTAAATGGTACAAGTAAAATTAAAGATTTTTAAGTTAATGGAATAAGATATCCGATACGTGATTTTATCACATGTAATTCTAAAAATGTTGTGTATGCTCTGGAGTGTAGATATGGTATGTTTTATGTAGGGAAGACCTCTAGAAATTTAAAGCCTCATCTAGCAGAGCATATTTATAATATTAAAAAAGGTCTTGAAACCCATACCTTTTCCATGCACTTTAAATTAAAACATAACTTTAATCCTGATGAAAATAAATCCTTCTTTTGCATCCAAGTGGTTGCCACAAATTGGAGGATTAGAGATCTTGAGTCAAAGCTGGCAAAAGCAGAAATGAGATGAATCTTCAAATTAAAAACTTTGGTCCCTAAGCATTTGAAAGGTGAATTTGAAATGAAGTGGTGTTTATAGTTGATTTTTTATCTTGTTATCTAGCTTTATTTTTAATTTTCAATTTTATATGTTTTTTTTCTCTATTATGTATATATGGACTATTTATGGACTTTAAATGGACGATTTTGCTGGATACCCTGATTTGGATTATTGTGGGACTCTATTGATGGAATTATCCTGATAAAAAGACCTGGTATATTTCAGGCCCTTAATGTTTGATATATGGAATGCAATGTAACTTTTGGCATTGGGATAGATGCCACTTCCGGTCACGAGTTTTATCTGGATGTGAGGTGGAACGCATTGGTGACTTCTGGTTTATCGTTACCTCTGCCGGAGGTGATTTGCTGTCACTTCAGGTTGCGGGCCATGTCAGAGTGCGGGGGGAACCTTGTAGGAGTTCTCGTTTCCCTCTGCTTCTGCCAGAAAGAATTTGCAGTGAACCGGATGTGGCATCATTAACACTGGCATCAATTGGTTGTAAATGACGGGAATAGAGTTATCCACATCTGTTATTAATTTTTTTATCATAAGGGGTATAAGTATAGGAGGTTCACTCATAATTGCCATGCTTCTGACGAAGGACCTAGTGTCCAAAAAGCTTTAAGCTGGTGATAAAACTAAAGGGACAGCTCCATTGGACCCATTAATAAACTGAGGAGGAGAAAGAATCCTGGGCTTTCGGACTCTCATTCCTAGGATGGTAATATCATAGAGGCTGAGCATATGTGATCCCTTACCCACAGTGTGTGTTTGGTGACATGCTTTTTATGAAGTTTTTATTGTGAGTTTAATGTAATACATTTTCTGTCATTTGTTCAGACAGTCTTGCACTAGATTCCATTTCTTTTATAGGAAATCCACCAGGATTTGTCTATGGAAGTACCTATGGTGTGTGGATAAGAACTACTCCAATTAAAAAGGACTTAGATTGTTCCTATTCTCAACTTTTATTGAGTAAGAACTTTTATTTATTTATGTGGTTTGCACCATTGTGATGAAATTATTTTGTAATTCTATGTCTTATCTTGGTTGCTATTTATGAGGTGTAGCTCTTTTCTCACAGGCTGCATTCTGCTAGTTGCACAGTCAAGATCATTTTGCATTTTTATTACTTAAGTTTACAGGCAATTATGTCCCCCCAAAAATATGTGGACAAATTACTGTAATAGTGTGTGAAAAAGAGGATGTACACACTGATGGGAGTGAGAAATTGGATGATTATGATGATGATGATGATGATGATGATGATAATGATGATGGCAACATTTTGCCTATATAGAGGCAGTTTGTGTACATAGAGACCATTGACAGCTTGTTTTGTGGGGACCCAAACAAACAAATCATGTGGCAGGCCCTGTCGCTGAAGTGATTGGTTTGTTAAACTGTGCATGTCCTGTATAATATATACATCATATGGGTGTGTGGGTTATTCCAAGGATAATTCCATCTTGCAACTCTTTTCTTTGCATTATGCACTGTTTGAAGCATTGCTGACTATATTCTTGTGTAGATGACAAACATTTTCATAGTTTATTAAACTGCCACCCTGTCTGCCACTGCCATTCTGTTTCCTAGATGGGCCATGTTGGAAGTTAAAGTGCCACATGTTTGTGCTGCCCACTATTGGTGTCACTTAGCTTAGTCATCCAGCTACCTCTGTGCCATCTTTTGGACTAAACTGGATGAAAACAATATTGTGAGCTGTGAGATGGTCAAAATAGACTGGAAATTAGTGGAAATGAATGTTATTATGGATAATAATACTATAGGAACAGGAACAGGCCATTGGCATTTTAGCTGTTTCTATGATTTTTGTAAAAAAAAAAAAAAAAACCATATCCAAAGCCAAAACCCAGAAGGGTAATTTTGGCAAAACCAAGTACATATCCAAAACATGAAGGAGACACAGATCCAAAACTAAATCCCATGATGGGGGCCAGCGCACATCTCTAGTCAGTTGTGCTATTTCAACCTAACCAAATGTCACTTTCATTCCCATACAGTGTATTGTTTATGGTTAGCTCATACCTAGCAACTTGTACGACTCTTAAATGTGTTGGGGTTAAAAGGAATTAGCTCCTATTGTACCGTATAAAAATATTTTTCAATGGGTTTTGAGGACTGATGTCTTTATATTCAGAAATAAGGTTGTAGTCATATAGTTTAACCTTTGGAATTCTCTGTTTATTCTCAAATTATCCATTATGCAGCATTTGAATATAACTAATTACATTAATTCACAGTGCTTCTTGACATGAAATATAGTTATTTATCATTGCTTGCAGAATTTAAATTTCTGTTTATAACTAGGAGCGTTCTGGTTATAAAGAAAACTATGAGCAATAGCAGATAACAGATTTACAACATTAGGTCACTCGATATGATAATAGTTATTTAGGGTGGACATATTCTTCATTGCACTCATTTGCACAAACAAATTATGATAAATAGTAAGTTAAGCTCACAAAAGGCCAGATTCAGAGATGGACGCAATGTTGATGTTGAATATAGTATTACAGTTTTTTGCATGGTGGTCACAGTGAGGATTTATTCAGTTATTGACAGTCAGGGAGCATTTGGGGGCAGCATCAGAGGAGTGACAATGCAAATGCAGGTGTGTTGCAACCATTTGGGGCATGTCACAGCTGGCAACTACAATCCTGTAAGTAGTACATTTGCTCCTGCGTCTTACATCCAGTGACCATGTTGTGTAACTATAGAGCAGATAGTTGCGTTCTCATACAAAAGTGATGGATCGGATATGCTGGGAGTCCCAGTACAAATCCCAGTGCTATGACATCTGCAAATTGTGCACAACCACTGTGTACAGGATCATAGCTGCAATGGCATTTGTGTCAATCTCTTAGTCAGACTCAATATCTGTACATTTGTTCCACTAAATATCAGCTTTGAGAGGTACTGAAACAAGAGACCAGTGAGATAGATGTTTTTTTCTTATTCCCAAACATAACATCAGGAAAAAAGACAAGAGACATCATATATGACCTGATTGTGAGTCAGATGCAAAGCAGCTGCAAGTGCAAATACAGTAGATGCAGTAGCTGCATTTGCGATCATATGCTAATATGAGTATCCTTATGACTTCATGCTCCTTTAGAATCTAAGCTCTCATGAGCAGGGCCCTTAACCCCCATGTGCTTATTCTTCGCTTACTTAAACATTCTTCGACGGCACCAAAACGCATGTCTGCCAGCATGATACTTATGTCATTGTCGTCTGTTGCTGTAGCTATGTTTATTTACCCTGCACTTGTCCTATATTGTCTTCAACTGTTAGTCACTGTTTTCCTGTTTTGACTATTTTGTTTATGTACTCTGTAATTGTGCACTGCGGATCCCTTATGGTGCCATATAAATAAAGGATAATAATAATAATAGTCACAGCACAATCTGATCTTCCATCACACCCACAGCTATCATCATTACGTCTGCTCCATGCTGGGTGCAGCAGATCTGTTAGAAATAGTTGATCTTTTGTGATGCGCGCACCTCAGGTTAGTGTGGAATTCTGTCTCAAGATACTCCCACAAAATGGATCTCTTGCATGTACAAATGTGTCCCTCCTCATCCTTGCCTCTAGCTGTGACAATCTCATGTCATAATTACTGTGCCCACAGCCATGCATGGGTACATCATACGTAACCATGATCCATAGGATTGCATAGGTGCGTACACTCCTGCAAATGGGTTGCACATGGGCAACACGATTGCGGGTAAGCTGTTGGAAGCCGCGTCTGTGTTTCAGTTGACAACTAGAAATGCCCTTTTCATGGACATAGAAAAATGGTGATGCAAAATTGTTAAATGCACATGCATTAGGGGGGTATTCCGAGTTGATCGTATGTAGCAACTTTTTGCTGCTCATGTGATCAACCTGACGCTGCCTATGGGGGAGTGTATTTTAGCATAGCAGGGCTGTGGATGCTTGTGCAGCCCTGCTATGCTAAAAAAGTTTCAAGTAAAACAAGACCAGAGCTGCAGTTACTCACCCACTGCAATGGATCCAGCGATGAAGGTCCCGGTCCTGACGTCAGACATTTGCCTTCCAAACGCCTCAACACACCTGCGTTGGACTCACCACACGTGGAAAATGGTGAGTATCCACCCTGGAACACCACCCGCCTGTCCGTCTTCTTGCGATCTCTGCTGTGATCACATTTCTCGCTGGCGGCGACGCTGCCCGGTGACGATCGTCACCAGGCAATGACGCGCATGTGCAATATGTCTGCCACGCATGTGCATTTCCAACCCATTCGCACCGCAGTGAAGAACCGTTGCGTGCGAACGGGTCGGAATGACCCCCTTGGTCTTGTATCTGACTCAAGAGCCCATAGCACAGTCATGCTGTAAAAGATACATTGTTAAAGTTTGACTGGACTTTCTAGTATAACTCTTATTTTTGTGCCTGCTGCTCTGTTACTTTTACTATAAGTTTGTACTATTAGGGTCAATGGGGTAGATGTATTAACCTGGATAAGGCATAAGGAAGTGATAAACCAGTGATAAAGCAGTGTTAAGTGCAAGGTAATAATGCACCAGCCAATCAGCTCCTAACTGTTACACATGGGAGCTGATTGGCTGATGTTTTTATCACCTTGCATTTATCATTGGTTTATCACTTTCTTATGCCTTCTCCAGGTTAATACATCTGCCCCAAAGTGACTCATTCCTTAACTTTTGTATTTTAACAAATGTTAGTTTCTGAAATTTAATTACATGAAGCAAGTACACTTTTAAAAACACTTTAAATTCTGTAATTAAGCAAAACATATTTGAAATCAAAACACACTATAAAATCTGTTATAAGTAAAAAAAAAATATTGCACAAACTATAAAAATATGCTTAAAATAAAAAACCCTGGAAGGAAACAATTTTTTTATATACTGTATATAATGGATTTCGACTTTTTTAGGACAGTAGGAATGTATGTATACAAATATGTTTGGTGCAACTATAGTAGTGCGTGGACTCATGTCCTTTGGTTTTGGTGCTAATTCATCATCATGATTTTGTCTTTGTTTCGACAAAACCATCCTTGAGTGTTTTGGTTCAGAATTTGAGATTTTTTTGGTTTAAACATCAAAAAATTAATAATCATTGATCAAAAAAATAACAACAGTTAAAATGATGGAATTTTGCAATATAAAACCTGAAATTTGGATTTAAAATCCAAACTTTGATCTGCGGGAAGATTCAAACAGGGATTTGGATTGGGTTTTGGTTCGGTTTGAATCCATGTGTGGATACAAATTCTTTTAAATACATTGGGGGTCATTCCGAGTTGTGCACTCGTTGCCGATTTTCGCTATACTGCGATTAGTCGCTTACTGCGCATGCTCAAGGTTCGCAGAGCGCATGCGCTTAGTTATTTTACACAAAAGTTAGGTTTTTTACTCACGGCATAACGAGGATTTTTCAACTTTCTGGTGATCATAGTGTGATAGACAGGAAGTGGGTGTTTCCGGGCGGAAACTGTCCGTTTTCTGGGAGTGTGCGAAAAAACCGCTGGCGTTTCTGGGAAAAACGCGGGAGTGTCTGAAGAAAGGGGGGAGTGTCTGGGCGAATGCTGGGTGTGTTTTTGACGTCAAACCAGGAACGAAACTGACTGAACTGATCGCAATGTAGGAGTAAGTCTGGAGCTACTCAGAAACTGCTAAGAAATTTCTATTCGCAATTCTGCTAATCTTTCGTTCGCAATTCTGCTAAGCTAAGATACACTCCCAGAGGGCGGCGGCTTAGCATGTGCAATGCTGCTAAAAGCAGCTAGCGAGCGAACAACTCGGAATAAGGGCCATTATTATTTTATCATTTCATTTTCAATCATAGAATAAAATATAACCTTCAATTAGAGATGTGCACAGACCAGGGGCGGAACTACCGGCGACAGTGGAGTCAGTTGCCGCCGGGCTGCAGCCTGAAGGGGGCAATGCCTCCGTTGTCCCCTCTCCATGCCCTTCTGTTCCTGCAGTATAAGTGAGCAGCTGCTGAGCAGCTACTTCTCCTTTGTAACCCGGTGACCTTTTCTGCTGACTCTGGACGCGGACGTCAGTAACATCTGACCGCAACCGAGAGCCTACTCAGTAGCTGGCTGGCAGAAAATGTGGCGTGTGGGATGAGAGGAGGCTGACGGAGCTGTCTGCTGGCCCTGGTTGTGGACGTGGACATCAGTTACATGTGACAGCGACCCAGAGCCTACTGAGGAGACAGTGTGGGGTGCGGGATGAAAGGAGGCTGATGCGGCTGTCTGCTGGGCCTGGGTGCAGATACGGACATCAGTGACATCTGACCGCAACCCAGAGCCTACTGAGGAAACAGCGTGGCATGCGGGATGAGAGGAGGCTGTCTGTGGCAGGGGGAGCAGTGGCAGAATAGGTACTATGTTATGAAACAATAAAGAATAGCATTCTTGATATTACAGTGCTGATTTACTTATTCTTATACAGTTTATTGCCTGTGGTTGAGGCCTGCAAGCTTTGCTATTCTTAAAATAATAGCATTCTATTAAGTGAAAGCTGTGTGTGTGTGTGTTGGTTGGGGTGGGGGGTGGGGTTCTTGTGGGCGGGAGGGAAAGTCTATATTTATGTGTGTGTGTGTGTGTGTGTGTGTATATATATATATATATATATATATATATAATTATATTATTATGTGTGTGTGTGTGTATATTTATGTATATGCATACATATTTACATATGTGTATATATATATACTGTATATATATATTAGTATATGTGAGTGAGTGTGTGTATAATATGTAGATAGATAAATAGAT
Source organism: Pseudophryne corroboree (assembly GCF_028390025.1). Classification (NCBI taxonomy): domain Eukaryota; kingdom Metazoa; phylum Chordata; class Amphibia; order Anura; family Myobatrachidae; genus Pseudophryne; species Pseudophryne corroboree. Next base: position 334,311,086 of record NC_086445.1, read on the forward strand.
AGATAGATAGATAGATAGATAGGACATACTGTATACTGTAAATATATACAAATGCTAGCTATCAGCAGCACTCCCAATGTAACTTCACTGTCTCCGGTGCCCTCCTAGGTATCCATGCAGGTCCACACTACATACTGGAGGAGGCGGCACTCAAATAAATACATGCAACTCGACTGCCCATGAGTTTCATGTATTCATCTGAGTGCCGCCACTTCCAGTATATATATATATATATATAGATAGCGGTGTGGGGATCGGCACTCACAAATAAGGGTACTGGAATACTTGCTGCGGTGCCCTCTGTAATCCTCGGTGGGATCCAATATGGTATGTAGCAAAAGCAGCGGCACTCAGCAGACAGACGTAGATGAAGAAATTGCTTTTATTTACATCCTACGGCGTTTCGGGGAGCAAGCCCCGTCTTCAGGGACAGACAAGATAACTATACAGTCATACAAACAACATATATATACACCTGTGAGAACAATCAATCCTAAAACGGGATTCAACTCACCTGTCAGACGCCGTCACCGTTGCCGCATGCATCCGGGAGCCAGCGTGTCCACGAGTCCCCGGGCATTGACGTCAGTGTGCAGCGCCGGACAGGGAGCCAATCACAACGGTTACCAAAGAGTTACTAGGCAACTGCCGAAAACATAAACAAAAAGACGTAAGATGTCTATACAATACATATTAACATGACAACGTTAAATACTGCAGACATCATAAGAAAAAGTGAACAAAACTAAACAAAAAAATGAGTTAGATTATAAAACTAAAAGACAAAAAAGCAAAAAAGGTTAAAAAAGCGTTTATACCCTCTGATCGTGCTATCAACCATCCAGTAAATGACCAGCTGAATGATCATCATGATATTACAGACTATAATTCCCTTCATATAAGGTTGTTTCAATGAACTCTGCCAAAGTCCAATTATTGCTTCATGGGACGACTGACATAGATACTGACATTAGGAGAAGATATACAGTATCATAAGAAACTTTGGAGACCCATAGTTTCATTAAGACCCCGTGGTGACAGGGTGTTAAGGACAAAGATCCACCTGCTTTCCCGTTGCAGGAGGATCTTGTTCCTATCCCCACCACGATGTGACAGGGGTACTTGATCAATAATCATGGCACGCATGCTGGCTACAGTATGCCTGGCTTGTACGCAGTGCCGAGCTACTGGCTGGTCACTGTTGCCTTTCTCTATGGCCAATTTAATGGCACTGCGATGTAATGCCATGCGTTCCCTAAATTGTCTCTGTGTTTTGCCAATATAGGCTAATCCACAGGGACACTTTAACATGTAAATTACATGGGTAGATGTACACGTTACTCTATGTCTGATGGTAAATTTTTTACCCGTAATTGGGTGACAGAAATAAGAACCCGTCGTCAGTGTGTTGCAAGTGGAACAACCTAAACAACGGTAACAGCCAAGTTTGGGACGCAAAAAATGTGATTGTTCCGTTTTGGTTAAAGGGAAAATGTCCAATTTGACTACTGTGTCTGCAATACTTTTACCCCTAGTGTAACTGGGAAGTAATTGAGAACCCATCAGTGCTGGTAAGGATTTATCCGTATTTATCATTGGCCAAAGTTGTTTGGCCTTCCTTACCAAAGAAGTAGTAGCTGTCGTGTATTTATTTACCCATGAAATTCTGATGTTATCCTTATTATGACTACGTGCTGAAACAGAGTTATTCAGTAGGGATTCCCGTGTCTGTCTAAGTGCCTTGGTCTTATTAGCCAAAAGCTCTGTCTGTGGATAACCTCGCTCTTCAAACTTGGTAATCATATGGTCCATGGTTTGTTCAGTCTGTATGGGATCTGAAATAATGCGTCTGGCTCGTAATAACTGTGAATATGGCAAACCCCTGCGTGTGGTCAGGGGGTGAAAACTAGCGTGATGTAGCACTGAATTTCTGTCTGTGGGTTTAACATACAGATTAGTCTGTAGAACACCGTCAACTAAAGAGATGGCCACATCTAAAAAATGCACAGTCTGGGATGAAATTTGATAAGTGAATTTGACAACACTATTAGAGGCATTATGGTCATCCAAAAGATTGGTTAGTGACACTGCTGGTCCATTCCAAAATATCAAAAGATCATCTATGTACCTCTTATAGAAGTACACAGATGATCCGAGTAGACCGTCAAACAGTAAGGTCTCTACCTTGTACATATAAGCATTTGCGTACGATGGGGCCACTGGGGACCCCATCGCACAGCCAGTTAGCTGCAAGAAAATCTTTCCATTAAATGTAAAGTAATTGCGTGTCAAAACCAATTTTAACAATTGTAAAAATACTTCAATCGGTGGACCCAAATACAAGGGATTATTGGTAATTAACATCCGTACTGCCTCCACACCTGCTTCATGTGGAATACAGGTGTAGAGGCTAGTTACGTCTGCACTGCACAACTGTAGTTGTTCAGAGAGGGTGCCCAGCCCATGTAAATGCTTCAATAAGGCGGTGGTGTCCCTCAAATTAGAAGGGACTGCCTGAACGCATGGGTTGAGAAAGGCATCCAAAAAGATCGATATGGGGTGATACAGGGATTTTCTGGCCGACACTATAGGTCGGCCCGGAGGGTTTGACAAGGATTTATGTACTTTTGGTACTGTATAAAATAAAGGAACAGTCGGGTACTGCACTGTCATTGCATTTACCTGATCACTAGATAATGCTCCCGTAGCGATTCCTTGTGCCAAAACCCTGTCTAATTCTGTTTTGTATTGTGAGGTAGGGTCAAATGTTAAACATTTATATGTGGCAGTATCCGACAATAATCGATTACCCTCTGCCACATATACTGATAAATCCTGTAAAACTACAGATCCCCCTTTATCCGCTTCCCTAATTACCAGGTCTGACCTAGTAGATAAATCCTTCAAAGCCACCCGTTCTTCTATTGAGAGGTTAGGGTGGTACGTTGTGTCAGAGGTCTGTTGATATGATTGTTCCAACATCCTTGAGAATGTCCTGATAGAAGGATTGTTGGTATTGGGGTCAAATCTGGATCTTGGTGCCACCTTTCTTAATTTAGATGGAATATTGGACTCATGTTTAGGCCCCTCAGTTGTTCCAAAGTGTTCTTTGAGCCGTAAAGTCCTGTTGAACTTATAATTTTCCACCAATGCAGTGAAGTCGTCTGGCTTAGTAGTGGGCACAAATGACAGTCCTCGTGATAAAACTTTATGCTCAGTTGGAGTAAGTGGAGCGGAGGATAAGTTAATGACTAAATCCGTCAATGGCGTGGTGGTCGGCGTGCGTTTGAGCCTTTTGTTCTGCCCCGACCACCTCGTCCTCGTCAGGGGGCTGGGCGATGACCCGACCGGGTAGCCACCCCTAAAGGGTACGTTGTAGTATTAGACGTAGAGGGGGTGCTTGGTTGTTCAGCTTCACATTACAGGTACACATGGAACAATACAGGAGCAATTTGATTAAATACAAGAAGGAAAAATTACAAAAGGTCCAAGCTGATTATCAACAGAGAAGAGTTTATGCTTGGCTCAGTAATACCAACTCTACTCAACAGCGACCGACACACTTCAGGAGGTACCGGCAGAGAAATCATCCGTTTGAGCAATCAGACTCCAGTACATCAGTGAGTGAAGCTGAACAACCAAGCACCCCCTCTACGTCTAATACTACAACGTACCCTTTAGGGGTGGCTACCAGGTCGGGTCATCGCCCAGCCCCCGGACGAGGACGAGGCGGTCGGGGCAGAACAAAAGGCTCAAACGCATGCCGACCACTACGCCATTGACGGATTTAGTCATTAACTTATCCTCCGCTCCACTTACTCCAACTGAGCATAAAGTTTTATCACGAGGACTGTCATTTGTGCCCACTACTAAGCCAGACGACTTCACTGCATTGGTGGAAAATTATAAGTTCAACAGGACTTTACGGCTCAAAGAACACTTTGGAACAACTGAGGGGCCTAAACATGAGTCCAATATTCCATCTAAATTAAGAAAGGTGGCACCAAGATCCAGATTTGACCCCAATACCAACAATCCTTCTATCAGGACATTCTCAAGGATGTTGGAACAATCATATCAACAGACCTCTGACACAACGTACCACCCTAACCTCTCAATAGAAGAACGGGTGGCTTTGAAGGATTTATCTACTAGGTCAGACCTGGTAATTAGGGAAGCGGATAAAGGGGGATCTGTAGTTTTACAGGATTTATCAGTATATGTGGCAGAGGGTAATCGATTATTGTCGGATACTGCCACATATAAATGTTTAACATTTGACCCTACCTCACAATACAAAACAGAATTAGACAGGGTTTTGGCACAAGGAATCGCTACGGGAGCATTATCTAGTGATCAGGTAAATGCAATGACAGTGCAGTACCCGACTGTTCCTTTATTTTATACAGTACCAAAAGTACATAAATCCTTGTCAAACCCTCCGGGCCGACCTATAGTGTCGGCCAGAAAATCCCTGTATCACCCCATATCGATCTTTTTGGATGCCTTTCTCAACCCATGCGTTCAGGCAGTCCCTTCTTATTTGAGGGACACCACCGCCTTATTGAAGCATTTACATGGGCTGGGCACCCTCTCTGAACAACTACAGTTGTGCAGTGCAGACGTAACTAGCCTCTACACCTGTATTCCACATGAAGCAGGTGTGGAGGCAGTACGGATGTTAATTACCAATAATCCCTTGTATTTGGGTCCACCGATTGAAGTATTTTTACAATTGTTAAAATTGGTTTTGACACGCAATTACTTTACATTTAATGGAAAGATTTTCTTGCAGCTAACTGGCTGTGCGATGGGGTCCCCAGTGGCCCCATCGTACGCAAATGCTTATATGTACAAGGTAGAGACCTTACTGTTTGACGGTCTACTCGGATCATCTGTGTACTTCTATAAGAGGTACATAGATGATCTTTTGATATTTTGGAATGGACCAGCAGTGTCACTAACCAATCTTTTGGATGACCATAATGCCTCTAATAGTGTTGTCAAATTCACTTATCAAATTTCATCCCAGACTGTGCATTTTTTAGATGTGGCCATCTCTTTAGTTGACGGTGTTGTACAGACTAATCTGTATGTTAAACCCACAGACAGAAATTCAGTGCTACATCACGCTAGTTTTCACCCCCTGACCACACGCAGGGGTTTGCCATATTCACAGTTATTACGAGCCAGACGCATTATTTCAGATCCCATACAGACTGAACAAACCATGGACCATATGATTACCAAGTTTGAAGAGCGAGGTTATCCACAGACAGAGCTTTTGGCTAATAAGACCAAGGCACTTAGACAGACACGGGAATCCCTACTGAATAACTCTGTTTCAGCACGTAGTCATAATAAGGATAACATCAGAATTCCATGGGTAAATAAATACACGACAGCTACTACTTCTTTGGTAAGGAAGGCCAAACAACTTTGGCCAATGATAAATACGGATAAATCCTTACCAGCACTGATGGGTTCTCAATTACTTCCCAGTTACACTAGGGGTAAAAGTATTGCAGACACAGTAGTCAAATTGGACATTTTCCCTTTAACCAAAACGGAACAATCACATTTTTTGCGTCCCAAACTTGGCTGTTACCGTTGTTTAGGTTGTTCCACTTGCAACACACTGACGACGGGTTCTTATTTCTGTCACCCAATTACGGGTAAAAAATTTACCATCAGACATAGAGTAACGTGTACGTCTACCCATGTAATTTACATGTTAAAGTGTCCCTGTGGATTAGCCTATATTGGCAAAACACAGAGACAATTTAGGGAATGCATGGCATTACATCGCAGTGCCATTAAATTGGCCATAGAGAAAGGCAACAGTGACCAGCCAGTAGCTCGGCACTGCGTACAAGCCAGGCATACTGTAGCCAGCATGCGTGCCATGATTATTGATCAAGTACCCCTGTCACATCGTGGTGGGGATAGGAACAAGATCCTCCTGCAACGGGAAAGCAGGTGGATTTTTGTCCTTAACACCCTGTCACCACGGGGTCTTAATGAAACTATGGGTCTCCAAAGTTTCTTATGATACTGTATATCTTCTCCTAATGTCAGTATCTATGTCAGTCGTCCCATGAAGCAATAATTGGACTTTGGCAGAGTTCATTGAAACAACCTTATATGAAGGGAATTATAGTCTGTAATATCATGATGATCATTCAGCTGGTCATTTACTGGATGGTTGATAGCACGATCAGAGGGTATAAACGCTTTTTTAACCTTTTTTGCTTTTTTGTCTTTTAGTTTTATAATCTAACTCATTTTTTTGTTTAGTTTTGTTCACTTTTTCTTATGATGTCTGCAGTATTTAACGTTGTCATGTTAATATGTATTGTATAGACATCTTACGTCTTTTTGTTTATGTTTTCGGCAGTTGCCTAGTAACTCTTTGGTAACCGTTGTGATTGGCTCCCTGTCCGGCGCTGCACACTGACGTCAATGCCCGGGGACTCGTGGACACGCTGGCTCCCGGATGCATGCGGCAACGGTGACGGCGTCTGACAGGTGAGTTGAATCCCGTTTTAGGATTGATTGTTCTCACAGGTGTATATATATGTTGTTTGTATGACTGTATAGTTATCTTGTCTGTCCCTGAAGACGGGGCTTGCTCCCCGAAACGCCGTAGGATGTAAATAAAAGCAATTTCTTCATCTACGTCTGTCTGCTGAGTGCCGCTGCTTTTGCTACATACCATATTGGATCCCACCGAGGATTACAGAGGGCACCGCAGCAAGTATTCCAGTACCCTTATTTGTGAGTGCCGATCCCCACACCGCTATCCATATAGGATAACTAGCACATTGCCATGCAGGCAAACCAGCTATGTTAATAATCCTGGATAAGGCACCAACGGGATATACTGTGGTTTACTTTTCTTCATATATATATCCAGGGAACTTTGATTCGTTTTCACATTTATCTTCAGTGATTTTATTGGATTGCACTGCACGGGAGAGGTGATTTGTCCCTCTGATCATAGTTATTTGACTATCCAATATATCCAGCATCCATTGTGCTAATATGTCAGCACCAGATTCAGACATTGAAGCAGCCTGGGAACTGGCACAGCTTGATGCCAAGGAAAGATACAGCTACTCTGATGCAGAGGCACAGGCAATTCTTATTAAACAAAAACTGGATGATGATCCCCCAGTTTCTACTACAGAAGAACTTTACCGGCAATGGCTTAAAATGAAACAACGTGAGTGTGACTTTACTTATCACGGTATTACATTATCAGACTATTACCGTACCAATCAAATACCGAGGGGATTCAGGATTAAGAATACCCCCACGATAGGTCGGTATAGCATACCTTTCTGTAGAAGATGGGTAGCAATTTTAAACAAATGCTCCATGGATTTAATGTTACTCGTAATAGAAGAGTCGACACGTGAATTGACACAGATTAAAGAGCAACTCACCACATTCGAGAGTGCCCATAAGCCAACGTTATCAGCCGACTCTACAACTAATTGGCTTGATAAATTACAGGTACACATGGAACAATACAGGAGCAATTTGATTAAATACAAGAAGGAAAAATTACAAAAGGTCCAAGCTGATTATCAACAGAGAAGAGTTTATGCTTGGCTCAGTAATACCAACTCTACTCAACAGCGACCGACACACTTCAGGAGGTACCGGCAGAGAAATCATCCATTTGAGCAATCAGACTCCAGTACATCAGTGAGTGAAGCTGAACAACCAAGCACCCCCTCTACGTCTAATACTACAACGTACCCTTTAGGGGTGGCTACCCGGTCGGGTCATCGCCCAGCCCCCGGACGAGGACGAGGCGGTCGGGGCAGAACAAAAGGCTCAAACGCACGCCGACCACCACGCCATTGACGGATTTAGTCATTAACTTATCCTCCGCTCCACTTACTCCAACTGAGCATAAAGTTTTATCACGAGGACTGTCATTTGTGCCCACTACTAAGCCAGACGACTTCACTGCATTGGTGGAAAATTATAAGTTCAACAGGACTTTACGGCTCAAAGAACACTTTGGAACAACTGAGGGGCCTAAACATGAGTCCAATATTCCATCTAAATTAAGAAAGGTGGCACCAAGATCCAGATTTGACCCCAATACCAACAATCCTTCTATCAGGACATTCTCAAGGATGTTGGAACAATCATATCAACAGACCTCTGACACAACGTACCACCCTAACCTCTCAATAGAAGAACGGGTGGCTTTGAAGGATTTATCTACTAGGTCAGACCTGGTAATTAGGGAAGCGGATAAAGGGGGATCTGTAGTTTTACAGGATTTATCAGTATATGTGGCAGATGGTAATCGATTATTGTCGGATACTGCCACATATAAATGTTTAACATTTGACCCTACCTCACAATACAAAACAGAATTAGACAGGGTTTTGGCACAAGGAATCGCTACGGGAGCATTATCTAGTGATCAGGTAAATGCAATGACAGTGCAGTACCCGACTGTTCCTTTATTTTATACAGTACCAAAAGTACATAAATCCTTGTCAAACCCTCCGGGCCGACCTATAGTGTCGGCCAGAAAATTCCTGTATCACCCCATATCGATCTTTTTGGATGCCTTTCTCAACCCATGCGTTCAGGCAGTCCCTTCTTATTTGAGGGACACCACCGCCTTATTGAAGCATTTACATGGGCTGGGCACCCTCTCTGAACAACTACAGTTGTGCAGTGCAGACGTAACTAGCCTCTACACCTGTATTCCACATGAAGCAGGTGTGGAGGCAGTACGGATGTTAATTACCAATAATCCCTTGTATTTGGGTCCACCGATTGAAGTATTTTTACAATTGTTAAAATTGGTTTTGACACGCAATTACTTTACATTTAATGGAAAGATTTTCTTGCAGCTAACTGGCTGTGCGATGGGGTCCCCAGTGGCCCCATCGTACGCAAATGCTTATATGTACAAGGTAGAGACCTTACTGTTTGACGGTCTACTCGGATCATCTGTGTACTTCTATAAGAGGTACATAGATGATCTTTTGATATTTTGGAATGGACCAGCAGTGTCACTAACCAATCTTTTGGATGACCATAATGCCTCTAATAGTGTTGTCAAATTCACTTATCAAATTTCATCCCAGACTGTGCATTTTTTAGATGTGGCCATCTCTTTAGTTGACGGTGTTCTACAGACTAATCTGTATGTTAAACCCACAGACAGAAATTCAGTGCTACATCACGCTAGTTTTCACCCCCTGACCACACGCAGGGGTTTGCCATATTCACAGTTATTACGAGCCAGACGCATTATTTCAGATCCCATACAGACTGAACAAACCATGGACCATATGATTACCAAGTTTGAAGAGCGAGGTTATCCACAGACAGAGCTTTTGGCTAATAAGACCAAGGCACTTAGACAGACACGGGAATCCCTACTGAATAACTCTGTTTCAGCACGTAGTCATAATAAGGATAACATCAGAATTCCATGGGTAAATAAATACACGACAGCTACTACTTCTTTGGTAAGGAAGGCCAAACAACTTTGGCCAATGATAAATACGGATAAATCCTTACCAGCACTGATGGGTTCTCAATTACTTCCCAGTTACACTAGGGGTAAAAGTATTGCAGACACAGTAGTCAAATTGGACATTTTCCCTTTAACCAAAACGGAACAATCACATTTTTTGCGTCCCAAACTTGGCTGTTACCGTTGTTTAGGTTGTTCCACTTGCAACACACTGACGACGGGTTCTTATTTCTGTCACCCAATTACGGGTAAAAAATTTACCATCAGACATAGAGTAACGTGTACGTCTACCCATGTAATTTACATGTTAAAGTGTCCCTGTGGATTAGCCTATATTGGCAAAACACAGAGACAATTTAGGGAACGCATGGCATTACATCGCAGTGCCATTAAATTGGCCATAGAGAAAGGCAACAGTGACCAGCCAGTAGCTCGGCACTGCGTACAAGCCAGGCATACTGTAGCCAGCATGCGTGCCATGATTATTGATCAAGTACCCCTGTCACATCGTGGTGGGGATAGGAACAAGATCCTCCTGCAACGGGAAAGCAGGTGGATCTTTGTCCTTAACACCCTGTCACCACGGGGTCTTAATGAAACTATGGGTCTCCAAAGTTTCTTATGATACTGTATATCTTCTCCTAATGTCAGTATCTATGTCAGTCGTCCCATGAAGCAATAATTGGACTTTGGCAGAGTTCATTGAAACAACCTTATATGAAGGGAATTATAGTCTGTAATATCATGATGATCATTCAGCTGGTCATTTACTGGATGGTTGATAGCACGATCAGAGGGTATAAACGCTTTTTTAACCTTTTTTGCTTTTTTGTCTTTTAGTTTTATAATCTAACTCATTTTTTTGTTTAGTTTTGTTCACTTTTTCTTATGATGTCTGCAGTATTTAACGTTGTCATGTTAATATGTATTGTATAGACATCTTACGTCTTTTTGTTTATGTTTTCGGCAGTTGCCTAGTAACTCTTTGGTAACCGTTGTGATTGGCTCCCTGTCCGGCGCTGCACACTGACGTCAATGCCCGGGGACTCGTGGACACGCTGGCTCCCGGATGCATGCGGCAACGGTGACGGCGTCTGACAGGTGAGTTGAATCCCGTTTTAGGATTGACTGTTCTCACAGGTGTATATATATGTTGTTTGTATGACTGTATAGTTATCTTGTCTGTCCCTGAAGACGGGGCTTGCTCCCCGAAACGCCGTAGGATGTAAATAAAAGCAATTTCTTCATCTACGTCTGTCTGCTGAGTGCCGCTGCTTTTGCTACATACTATATATATATATATATATATATATATATATATATAGAGAGAGAGAGAGAGTTGTGTAAGTGGGGATAGGTATATAGGTATGTTGTGGGGGAAATCTGAGTGAGTGGGGAGAGCTGTATTTAAATGTATTTATATATAAATTCATATGGGGCACAGAGTTTTATATGTCCAAGAGTCCTGTGGTTTTTTTCCCCAAGATTTATTCAGTCTCCACAAAATTCACCCCACATAGGGCTATAACAACGGCCCCAGAAAACACCACCAGTACCGTCCACCATATGGCACCTGACTACTTGGTGGGAGGAGGGGGCACCAAACTATATCTTGCCTCCACTGGCACAGACAGCCATGTTTTGGTTTTGGCAAAACCAGTCTCCAGTGTTTCGGATTTGGTTCAGGATTTCTTCAAAATTGATAAAGACGCAAACATGTCATGTTTGGAACTGCTTTATTGCTCCTATAGTATAATTAACATCAATAGCGTACATTTTCAGTAATTTTCAGTGTGAAATGGCACCTTAAATCATGAGGGAATGACATGTCATCAAAAACATGCAAGATTTGTTTTTTAAATAAGGATATCCATTCCCAAAGTGACCCCGGCTGAAACTCAGTTGGACTCGAAAATCCAAAATTCGGGTGTGTTCGGTTTTCAACAAAACTGAACCAATCATCTCTAACTTGAATACACTGTGCATGATGTCTTTCCTTGAGACAGCATATCTTGCAGCACTCTGAACATTTCTTTTTAAATATTTGCAGATGTCAGCCTTCCAAATGTTGCAGTGGATCCAATTTCCAATGGATAGCACAAGTCTTTGTTTGAATATACTGAGTATAAGCATAAAGCTGCATAAAAATATCAGAATCATTGTCAGAATTTTAGATTTTACTTTGAACACTACTTTTATGCCTTCACTGTCATATGCTTCTACAAGCCTACATAACGCATCTTCAGGAAAGCTCTATGATTTACCATACTTTGCATTGTGACGCTAATATGCCATTGCTCAAATCTACAACTGAATAAAGTAAAAAAGCAAGAATAAACCTGTCAATATGTGAAGGTGTGCACGCACTCACTAGTTTTCATGGCTAATAATGCAAATAAACAAGTACACTGTGCTATAAAACTACTTGAATCCCCAAAGTATTATGTAATAATAGGCATGCTTTGACTTTTATAAATGACAATGTACTTTTATTTATCTAATCATAGTGACCTGAACATTAAATTAATATAAGAAGCAAAACTCTGATAAACATATACACTTACAGTATATATATATATATATATATATATATACATATTAGTGATGTGCACCGGACATTTTTTCGGGTTTTGTGTTTTGGTTTTGGATTCGGTTCCGCTGCTGTGTTTTGGATTCGGACACGTTTTGGCAAAACCTCCCTGAAATTTTTTTGTCGGATTCGGTTGTGTTTTGGATTCGGGTGTTTTTTTTACAAAACCCCCTCAAAAACAACTTAAATAATAGAATTTGGGGGTCATTTTGATCCCATAGTATTATTAACCTCAATAACCATAATTTCCACTAATTTCCAGTCTATTCAGAACACCTCACACCTCACAATATTATTTTTAGTCCTAAAATTTGCACCGAGGTCACTGGATGGCTAAGCTAAGCGACCCAAGTGGCCGACACAAACACCTGGCCCATCTAGGAGTAGCACTGCAGTGTCAGACAGGATGGCAGATTTAAAAAATAGTCCCCAAACAGCACATGATGCAAAGAAAAAAAGAGGTGCACCAAGGTCGCTGGATGGCTAAGCTAACCGACCCAAGTGGCCAACACAAACACCTGGCCCATCTAGGAGTGGCACTGCAGTGTCAGACAGGATGGCAGATTTAAAAAGTAGTTCCCAAACAGCACATGATGCAAAGAAAAAAAGAGGTGCAATGAGGTAGCTGTGTGACTAAGCTAAACGACCCAAGTGGCCGACACAAACACCTGGCCCATCTAGGAGTGGCACTGCAGTGTCAGACAGGATGGCAGATTTAAAAAATAGTTCCCAAACAGCACATGATGCAAAGAAAAAAAGAGGTGCATTGAGGTAGCTGTGTGACTAAGCTAAGCGACCCAAGTGGCTGAAACAAACACCTGGCCCATCTTGGAGTGGCACTTCAGTGTCAGACAGGATGGCAGATTAAAAAAATAATCCCCAAACAGCACATGATGCAAAGAAAAAAAAAAAGGTGCAATGAGGTAGCTGTGTGACTAAGCTAAGCGACCCAAGTGGCCGACACAAACGCCTGGCCCATCTAGGAGTGGCACTGCAGTTTTCAAGCGAGAGGATGAGTGCTTCCATCCTCATGTGAATCTGAACCACTAGCCTTGAACATAGGCCAGGGCCTCAGCCGTTCCTTGCCACTCCGTGTCGTAAATGGCATATTGGCAAGTTTAAGCTTCTCATCAGATGCTTTTAATTTTTATTTTTGGGTCATTTTACTGAACTTTTGTGTTTTGGATTTGACATGCTCTCTACTATGACATTGGGCATCGGCCTTGGCAGACGACGTTGATGGCATTTCATCATCTCGGCCATGACTAGTGGCAGAAGCTTCAGCAGGAGGTGGAAGTGGATCTTGATCTTTCCCTATTTTACCCTCCACATTTTTGTTCTCCATTTTTTAATGTGTAGAATTATATGCCAGTAATATATCAATAGCAATGGCCTACTGTACCGTACTGCTATATATTATATACTGGTGGTCAGCAAAATTATGCACTGTCCTCCTACTATATATACTGTGCACAACTAAAATGCACCACAGGTATGGATGGATAGTATACTTGACGACACAGAGGTAGGTAGAGCAGTGGCCTACTGTACAGTACTGCTATATATTATATACTGGTGGTCAGCAAAATTATGCACTGTACTCCTACTATATATACTGCGCACAACAACTAAAATGCACCACAGGTATGGATGGATAGTATACTTGATGACACAGAGGTAGGTAGAGCAGTGGACTACTGTACCGTACTGCTATATTTTATATACCGGTGGTCAGCAAAATTATGCACTGTACTTCTACTATATATACTGCGCACAACAACTAAAATGCACCACAGGTATGGATGGATAGTATACTTGATGACACAAAGGTAGGTAGAGCAGTGGCCTACTGTACCGTACTGCTATTTATTATATACTGGTGGTCAGCACAATTATGCACTGTCCTCCTACTATATATACTGCGCACAACTAAAATGCACCACAGGTATGGATGGATAGTATACTTGACGACACAGAGGTAGGTAGAGCAGTGGACTACTGTACCGTACTGCTATATATTATATACTGGTGGTCAGCAAAATTATGCACTGTCCTCCTACTATATATACTGCACACAACTTAAATGCACCACAGGTATAGATGGATAGTATAATTGATGAGATAGAGGTAGGTAGAGCAGTGGACTACTGTACCGTACTGCTATATATTATATACTGGTGGTCAGCAAAATTATGCACTGTCCTCATACTATATATACTGCGCACAACTAAAATGCACCACAGGTATGGATGCATAGTATACTTGACGACACAGAGGTAGAGCAGTGGACTACTGTACCGTACTGCTATATATATACTGGTGGTCACAGCAAAATTCTGCACTGTCCTCCTACTATATACTACAATGCAGCACAGATATGGAGCATTTTTCAGGCAGAGAACGTATAATACTGGTGGTCACTGGTCAGAAAAACTCTGCACTGTCCTCCTACTATATAATACTGGTGGTCCCCAGTCCCCACAATAAAGCACACTGAGCACAGATATTTGCAGCACACTGAGCACAGATATGGAGCATTTTTCAGGCAGAGAACGTAGATATTTTCAGCACACTGAGCACAGATATTTGCAAGCACACTGAGCACAGATATTTGCAGCACACTGAGCACAGATATTTGCAGCACACTGAACACAACTGAGAGAATGCTGCACGTCCTCTCCCTATCATCTCCAATGCACGAGTGAAAATGGCGGCGACGCACGGCTCCTTATATAGAATACGAATCTCGTGAGAATCCAACAGCGGGATGATGACGTTTGGGCGCACTCGGGTTAACCGAGCAAGGCGGGAGGATCCGAGTCTGCCTCGGAACCGTGTAAAATGGGTGAAGTTCGAGGGGGGGGTTCGGATTCCGAGGAATCGAACCCGCTCATCACTAATATATATATATATATATATATATATATGCAAAAGCCCTCAATCACTCACTGACTCATCCCTAATTTACTTGCATACTGATGTGTTAGAAAAGTGAACTTTAGCATAGGTATTCTGCAGGTGGGAAATAGGAAAACTACGTAATTAGAATTTTAATAAACCTCCCCTAAGGGGATGTAAAGGGGGTATACAAAATGACATCATTACTGATGCATGGCTTGTGGTATGGGAACGATAATGCCCAAATGGACTATCAGATCAGAATTTGGATTGCACCTCCTGTGTGTAGAATTTAATAAACTATAAAAATGGTCCAGTCACTTTTTACTGTATCTGCTATGGGTGCTCCCCGTGTAACACCAAGAACCATGGATTAATATTTACTTACATTAAGACGTCTCAAATGTATATCTCTATAGATTTACCAAAGTTTAACACTCATTTATATTTACAACCGTGAAAATCAGAAACTCCCGTATGAAGAATGGATAATACAGCTAGTATTAAAATAAATGAAAAGAACTCTAACATAAAATAACAAAACACTAAAAAGAAAAAACAAACATTCCATATTGTATCATAATATGCAAGGATTATAACTCGTATGCAAGTAAACATTTTTTTTTAAATAGCACAGACCAGAATAGATCAATTAAACCCTGGAAAATGTTTTTAGCAATTGTTTTTTATTAATTAATCAAAAAAACCTTGGCATAAATACAAAACCTTCAGCCACCAGCTTGCAGTCTGAGGCTATGGGGCATATTTAATAGTATATAAATTTTTTTTTAAAAACCTGTGGTCCAGAGATTTTCCTGCAGCTGCAGGGTTTTTCCTATTCAATTGAGAAAATGAGCCATCACTGCATCTCGTTTCTCGCACCCCGAGAGCAAGTTTGATTTATTCTAAATTCAGAATTTTTAGCAAAGATCAGTAGGACTTGCCCTGGTAACCTTATGGTACCTTCCCATGACTAATTAAGCTATTGGACATTTACAAATAGCTAAATTAGTCCTTAACTCATCTTCCGAAGCAGTGTTTCTTCCTCCAAATCCCGGGAGCCTGGTCACATGCTCAGCGTAATGAGTTGGCAGGATCCAATTGGACAGAGACAGAGTAAGCAGAGCCTTGTGGGAAGAAGAGGGTGTTGATGCAGTTGTTGGAGTGAAGCCATTGGAGGAGCTGGATGTGTGTGCAAGGAGCGGAGCTGAAGAGCTAACTTGGCTCACTGGTGGACATGTAAGGCAGTGGAGAGCAGTGCTGCAGAGTTAAGGCAGTGTGGTGCTTCTGCAAGTGTTCAGAACCAGAAGAGTGGGCATGAGACATTACAGCCAGGGACTGGGCAACACCAGACCTATGTAGAGGCATAGATGCCAATGCCATTTTGAGAGACACTGAAATATCCTGTGAGGTTTGGATTGAGCAACAAAGACTGTTGATGTGGACTATAGGAGGGTGAATGCTAAACCTTATTGTCCATTGTCACACACATACTACTCACAACGGCATTGAATAAAGGAGTGCTACCAGACACTTCACTGAGAATCATGCACAGTGTCCCTTGTTTAAACACAGTATTAACCAGCACATTATTTGTGAGAACTCTATAGAGACAATGAGCTTTTTAGAGAGTAAAAGACTGAGTTATTCATTCCAAGAGATAATTACTACAGAGACAGTTGCTTGTGAGAGATTTTATGACACCTACAACCTTATACCACATTGGAGTACTGTGACATTTACTAACAGAGACCCAGGATCATTATTTCTTCTAAAATTGCAGTTATACCACAGCCATTTCCCATGGCAATACTATGGCATATAGGGACCATGAGCTTCAACGTAACTTGCTGGTAAAGATTAAGACATTTTTGTGTATCAGGGAGGTTTAGAAGAGTAGAATTTGATATTGAAAACTATATTCTTAATCACCTTCTTTACTGTTTTCTTGTTATATAATTTTTCTCAGAATATGTATATAGCTGTGATTAGATTAATAGAGACCATTACATTATTGAATGCACCATTGTAATGTGAGCTGTAGCTAAATGTGATTTTCTTGTAATAATTTTCATACATTTTCATCATTGTGATTATCCAATTCTTGCCGTAAACAAATTACCATCTTTAATCCAGAAGTCTTTGCTGCCTAAATAAAAGAATTTCCTGTTGGAGATTGATATCATTGAATCACTGTTGTGTATCAATCTTTCCTAGCTCTCTGAACCCAATACAATGAACATGCTATGGGTTGAAATATCTTAAGGAAATGGTATATCACATATCCACCAAACATCTGTGATACATCTTTCAACCACTTAGACACCTGCCATGCCTGGGGTGTAACATGTGAGTGTGTGTAAGTATGCTTGAGTGCATCTACTGTAAGTATGTGTGTGACCACCATGTGTGTCCTGAGGAATCAGCAGGGAGAACTACATATCCCAGCAGCCACCTCCCATCCCAATAGCAATCTCCCATCCCAGCAGTCACCTCCTCAGTGGGAAGATGGGGGGGAGATTACCTGGAGCAATGGAGAACCAACCCAGAGACCACCAGACCAGTAACTTATATTTCAAAGTTGAAAACCCACACACATTATTTTTATTATTTGAAACCACTGTGCATACCAGTGGCAATCCAAAACTGGGCACAAGGTCCACAAGTTTTTTTTGTGACCAAAACCTCAATAAATACCTCTATATGGGTCTCATGCTCCATTGTACACATATGAATGGAGAAAAGGAAAATGGTAGGAGCAGTGCATGTAGCCAAAGCTATGAAAAAAGTAAGTAAATATCAAAAGAAAACACTCAAAAAGTATTCAGAAATGCAGCTTTACTAGACCCTAAAGTGCAGTACTGTAGTTACTAACTTTCATTTTATGAGAAGTCAATCACAGTTTGGTAATGTTCATACATACATCTCAGCCCCTTCCCATGTATCTAACTGGGAAAGATGTATTAACCTGGAGAAGTGATAAAGCAGTGATAAGTGGAAGGTGATAATGCAACAGCCAATCAGATCCCGACTGTCAATTTACATACTGGAGCTGATTGGCTGGTGCGTTATCACCTTCCACTTATCACTGCTTTATCACTTCTCCAGGCTTAATACATCTGCCCCTCAGAGCTTCAGTGCATGCGCAAAGGGGAACAACCGGTGGAGCAATTGGTCTGCTGAAGCTGTGCCACCTGTACACCAAAGCAAATTACACGGCATCCAGAGCATTACTTCACAGTGAATGGCCTTTCCCACCAGGCTCAGAGTGTGTATATAAGTTCAGCCTTCCTCTTTGGTCACTGGAGTGTCTGTGCTACCTCCTCTCACCACACTGTCCTGGGGCTGGCTCACTGCTCTTCACAGGAAGAAACAAGAACCAAGTGGATGCTATGTGTACTGGGGATAATATGGGGGAGGGGGGCCTGTGTAATATGGGAAGGGGATTGTGCAATCTAATATGGGTGCTCTGTGTCAGGGCCGTAACTAGGGGGGGGGCTAAGGGGGCATGTGCCCCGGGTTCAGGATTTGAGGGGGTGCCGAGGAGTTACAGAGGAACATGTTTTTTTTTGTTTTTTACCAGCAGTGCTGTGCTGCTCCAGTGAGACAGCAGACTGCTCCTGGTGCAATGTCTCTGACCCACCTGTCTCCCCACAGTTGGCCCTGACACTGTGCGGATGAGCTCCAGTACCTGGGATCTCTCCTATGCCGGCTACTGTCTTAAACTCTCTTCTTTGCCATGCAGTGCTGCGACTAGCGTGCAGTATACCATGCAAGCTATAGAAGTGAGCTGTTGGTGCTGTGTTTTTAAGCAGGCTATGATCCCGGCTGCCTACCCAGCACCAACCGATAACAAGCTGCCGTCTACACACCATTGGGAGGACACGCTGTAGTTTAGTGATGTAGTTCAGCATGTAGGGGATGTTGTACGAGTGATGTAATGCAGTGGATATGGGAATGTAGTGCAGTGATATAGTGCAATGTATGGGGACACACAGGGGGGCATGTAGTGGAACACGCTGCTGGGGGGGGCATGTGACGCTTAGGGCATTTGGGGCACATAGGGGAATATTGTCCAATAGTATCCCCTTTTTCTCCCCACATTTCTTGATAATATGATTATTTTAGCCTGACCGTGTTTGTTTGTCTGCATGTTTGTTTTTTCGGGGGGCGGCAAATTACTGCCTTGCCCCGGGTGACGGAAATCCTAGTTTCGGGCCTGCTCTGTGTACCAGGGGTAATATGAGGGAGGGGGTCTGTGTATACTGTAATGTACTGTAATATGGTGATATGTGTACTGGGTGTAATATGGGGGAGGGGTCTTGGTATAATGCAATGTAATTTGGTGCTGTGTGTAATATGGAGGAGATGGGCTTTGTATAATGTAATGTAATATGGGTGCTGTGTGTACTCGGGGTAATATGAAGGAAAGGTTCTGTATATACTGAAATGGAATATGGGTGTGTTATGTGTACTGGGGTATTATGGGGAGAGGGTTTGTGGAGGCTGGAATGGAATATGGGTGTGTTATGTGTACTCGGTGTAAGAGGGGGAGAGGCTTGTGTATGATGGGATGGAATATATAGAGGTACTGTGTGTACTGAGGGGTAGTATGGAGGAGGAGAGTCTGTATATACTGGGATTGAATATAGGGGTACTATGTGTACTGAGGGGTAGTATGAGGGAGGATGGTTTGTGTGTACTGGAGTGTAATAAAGTGGTACTGTTTGTAGTGAAAATAATTGTGGGGGAAGGGAGGCTGCGTATACTGTGTGCATTAAGTGGAGTTATAGTGGAGGGCACTGTGTATGCTGAGTGGTATTATGGGGATGCTGTGTATACTGAGTGGTAAGTATGGAGGGTGCTGTGTGTACTAAAGGGTGATTAGGGACATAGCTATAATGGGGCCTGGGGACTGTGCATCCATAAAATTAACAACTGCTGGAAATAAAGGTCTTAGTCAGAGGTGGCCACAATGGCAAGGTTTGCACATTTGGGAATTTGTTTTTTTGTACTCTGCATGTGCCAACTTAGATCCCCAATGGGTATCATAATGAGGACTTAGATGCAGAGTGATTAACAGACAGGGAGTGTTTGTGGGCGGTGGTGAGTAAAACAAAGGGTGGTGGGTAAAACGCAGTTGTGTCGTGACTGTGTGGTCGATGTGTCTCAGACTGCAGATTCGTGTACAGCTGTAAAGACTGCAACATCTTAATGCAGACAGACTCTCTGAGTGATCATGGGATTATTCAGCAGTACGATGTGCGTCAGTTGCTGTTTCTGTGTAAGCAAGTGGCAGATTAGAGATGTTGTCAATGGGTGAATCTATAAATAATTACAGTATATATATTTATATACAAAACAAAATAAAACAGAGGGCACAGGTAGTGTAGTATGTTACAGCACAATGGTTTACTGTATACTGCACATCAGAAAAGTTAAAAACTAGCTCTGTTTTCAAACCAAGAACCAGCTTCAGATAACCTCTGAAAACACTTTCTACTAACAGGCTTGTTTGCAATTTAAAATGGTGCAATCAATGTTGACATATAAAGATACACAAATGATGACAGAAGTGTCTGTGCACACTAAAAGTAGACTTCTCATTCCTTGTGTGCACTGCTCAGACGCACGGATGTACACCTGGGAAGGGCTTTGTAGTGGCATTAGCATAAAGTCTCAGACCCACTGCAGCAAAAGACACAAGGAAGTCCGAGACTACCTCCAACTCAGGCTCTATGAGGAATGACTACCCTGTCCCCTCCACAGACTTGCCCCCTTTAAGGTTGCTTCCAGAAAATTCCTAGGTTGGTTTTCCATCCCAATCCACCCCTGATTAATAACATATTTAAAATTTCTTCTAGTTTCGACTACCATGATTTGAATAGCAAAGTCCACATGTAATTGTACATAGCACGTGTTATTGAGGTAGTTTTCATTTTTCATATTTATCCTTACAGTATGCAGTGATGTGATAGGAGACAAAACTACAATTTTCTAGCGATGTGTCTCATTATATATTTTTTGTTTGATTTTAGGTTTGGATTTCAAGTAATGTTAATATATTTTCCTGTTCTTTATGTTTGAGGGAAACATAATGTTAAAAACCATGTAAAAACTTTGTCAAAAGATAAAAAAAAATAGCATAAGGATATCAGATTGTTACCTTAATCTTTTACAATACATGAAATGAAAACTGCTCCAAAATATATCCTTGTTTTTGACAACTTAATCTTTTTCATTATGGTTGTCAGGTTAGAACATAGCTTATCATGGCCAAATATTTCCCATTTGTTTCTGTTTGTACATTGCTCACTGTGTATCACTTTCATACCCTTGATCACATTTACCTCAGTCAAACTTAATCATTGCACTTCTTAATAGTTACCACGTCTGCATTCAGCCCATTCCCAATGCATCAACCTGTCTGTGACATACTCATATAACAAGACACAACTGTGACAGACTGACAGCTTTCCACAATAAAAAGGAGATAATACATAATTAAACAAGAGCATAAAGTATACCAAAACATAGTTTAATGCAGTGTTAATTCTAATTCTAAAATGGTATTTCCTTTCTCAATAAAATATGCTTATGTATTATAAGAAATAATGCACCCTACTGTGACATATAAACGTATTAGACATCAATATATCTTTACTTGCAGCTTATTCTTTTATACAGTACGGTGACGGAATAATTTGTGACTTCTAATATACTATTATTTCACAGAAGCTTTTATATAATGATGAAAAAGGCAGAATTAACAATATAAATTTGTCATGTAGGAAATGTTGCCTTAACAACAAGTAGACATGACATTCATAAGAATTGTGGTCCCCGCAATAAAATATGCTTATGTATTATAAGAAATAATGCACCCTACTGTGACATATAAACGTATTAGACATCAATATATCTTTACTTGCAGCTTATTCTTTTATACAGTACGGTGACGGAATAATTTGTGACTTCTAATATACTATTATTTCACAGAAGCTTTTATATAATGATGAAAAAGGCAGAATTAACAATATAAATTTGTCATGTAGGAAATGTTGCCTTAACAACAAGTAGACATGACATTCATAAGAATTGTGGTCCCCGCATGAGGTGAAATTTTCATAATTAGGAAAACAATTCCAAAAATACTTGTGCCTATTTGCGCTATTTATTAAATTCCAAGCAAAGAACATTGGTGTCCTTTTGCTAAATAGAGGTACATAAGACTGTTGTATGATCCTGACAATCTTCATTCATTTGTCAATTACATACTTGGTTAGTTTACAAAAAAGCAGTATTAATATTTAAAAATGTGACTATTTGTTAGTGCCAATTACCGAAACTTTTAAGGAAAACATACAGTATGAAAGGAAGGTCAGTACGTGCGCAAGTAACTTGTTTTGTTCAACATTTTATTAGAAATTGAAATGCATGTACAGTAATTTGGGTTGGAGAATGCTTTGCAATAGTGCTAATAGTTACATTTTTGGATCATGAATTTGAAAATCTAATTTGTTCTTAATTTTAACTTTTAAGCATATTTGCCATTTACAAAATACTCAAATCTTACCAATCGGAAAACTGTAGGCACATTTAGCTTATTTCTATTACTCATTTAGCTTATTTCTAATTTACAGACAGACCAATAGAAAGCATTGTATGTTCCTTCTTTGTCATCTTTTTCTTCTATACTCACAAGTGCATTCATCAGAGATGGTAATTTGCCCACTTTTATAGGACTGCTAATCCATATTAAACTTGAAATGCTTTACAGCCTTATGCCAATGTTCTTAGAATCTTGATACTGTTTAGAACAGATTTTGATATGATTGGGTAGGAAAGAAAAAATGCATGATTTATTTGCCCAATTTCACATCCTAGTCTAGATATCACTTTAGCCATAAATGTAGCCATATTATGTATGTAGCACTTTAAAAGCCTTTTATTCTACTTGATATTTTTATATGTTTCCCGTAGCAATATAAATTAATTATTAGTTCTTCTGCATTTTTAATGTACTCTTACTAGGATCAGGTTACGCCAGCATATTTCTTGCATGGCTTTGGACAAAAAGGAGCAAGAATGGCATGATTTCCAATATAGTTTTCTGATAATTCCTTGCATAACCTAAGTAGGTCAAATTTTAGTATGATTTTATTGTAGAAAAGTGCAAAAAAAAAAAAAAAAAAAAAGACAAAACAACTTGAGAGGGACTATGGTATTCATAACTTACAAGTTACAATCACTATGGATAATATAACAAAGATCATTAATGTTACAAATACAGTACAAATGCATTACAGTAAAAATGTAAATGATTTTTGACTAATTTTGCTGCTCATTTAATTTTACAGCTGTTTTCAATATTATCATTTTGAAAATTAATTTGCCAGTTTTTAATAATAAAGACATCCTCAGTTCATCTATAATAGTATTGAAGTGATGTATCCTGTCAGCTATACAGTATTATTTACTGTATAAGCATGATGAAGTGGAGTTCAAGTGATACCCATTATTGGCTAGCTGAATAAGTTTGAGATGGCAAAATGTTTTCAGCCTGCAGGTTCAGTATGTGCCAATGCGGTAAGTGACTGCAAAAATTGCTAATTTAAGTCTTGCTGCTAAATTTCAGACACTAAATTTCATGTCTCTCTTAGCATCCTGCAGGCTATTACATTTAGCCTGTAGATGTAAAAAGTGCGGTTTTGCAAAACTGTATGCTTTTTAGAAGTTTCATGTGTATTATGTAATCCATAAGAGTTACTAAAGTCCACATTTAATGATAGGATTTAAAAGCATTAGTTCTGAAATCACTGTTACAATTTTTAAGCATATAGAGAATAACAATTGTTCAGTGTATCAAGTTTTGGCTTACCAAACAACTCTGCAAACTAGAAATCCATTTCAGAGACTAATTGTAGGAATGTTCTGTTAGCTGAGATTTCTCAATGTGCCATTTGTCCTACATTATCAAACAAAGAAAAAAAAGTATTTATTAATGAGTCAATATTAAATACCCCCAATTATAAAATAATAAAATATTGTCAGTATAATAAAATAATGCAGGAATATTTTCTCATTATTCAATAATTATATGCAAATAATTATTGTTGTAAAACAGGCAAGATAGCTTAAACTGCATGCTTGATTGTCAGAACCATGCCTAAAAATGTCAGCCTTATTTATGGCTGTTTTGAAGTTTGAAAAGTGGCACATGGATCTAAAACTCTCATGTGATGTGTGATGATTTGCAACCCACACAAAAAAACTCAACTTCGAAAATGTCATAATTAATTGTAAGCTTTACAGACTATTTATGTCTCTTAGGGGCCTATTTATCAAACATAATATTGGGAGTATCAACACAAAACACCTGTTTTTGGGTGATATCTGTACATTTAAAGTGTTTTGTGAATGATTTTTAAAATATCTAATGCTGTCCTCCATTTTTTTTTTTTAAACAGTAGCCTCCATACAGCAGCTTTCTATTGTGGTTGGTATTTATAAGATTAGCAAGCATTCCGGAAATAAGCCCTGATACAGTAGTTCATTGCAGAGGATGCAGTCTTAATGCCGGCTGTCGGGATCCTGGCAGATGAAATACTGATGCCGTAATCCCAACACCCATTGGAATTCCAACACCGGAACTATGAAAAGGGCAGGAGACTGATGCTGGAATCCCAACAGCCAGCATCCTGAATGTAAGTATAGCCTATCTGGTTTGGTTTAGGGACGGTGGCTAGGTTTAGGCTGTTGGTGGAGGATTAGGGTTAAGATGTGGGGAGCACTATACTACAGACCAAGGAGATGTGCGTGAGGTAAGTGGCTGTGGAGTCACTGGCTAGCACCAGAGCCAGATTTATACACAATATATAAGCAAAAGGTTTCATGTGGGCATTATGCAAAGGTGCAGAGGTATAAATTCCTGGAACTTTGGTGAGTTTTGATCAGAGAAGTGCAGAAATGGTAAGCAGTACCTCACCTGCCATAGACTTTTTACTCCAGAGTTTTGACTATAAAAAATATTACAATAATACAAAGATGATATTTCTAACATATTCTTTATATTTTATCATATACTTTATACAGTCAAAACTCTGAAGCAAACATTAGTATGACATGAAAGGCTCTGCCTCACCTGCCTCAGCCCACCGCATGTCACTGCTACTGACACATGCTAGCACATGGTGTATAACTCTTTTATGCGGCAGGAAGAAATTGCTCCTGTTGCATCCACTTAGTGCTGGTGCCTCCAATGTGAATATGTGAATATATAGCCCACTACTACTGTACCTCATCATGTTGTGGTACAGGGGGGGAGTCTAACAGCCAGACCTATGTTATGATGTGAACCTTTTTTTGGTCTTCTTTTTTATATGAATTGAACTTAATTCACAATCTTTTCCCCCTGTGGATCCAGACCCCAGTTGCCCTATGGCACCATAAAAAGGATAAATCAAAGTTCAAAGATTCAGCAGTGACCCCCTGACATGACAGTTTCTCAAATCATCAGTCTTCCACAGTGTCTTCTGAGTGTCAAAGACTAGGTTGCGGTTCCCATCCCCTATCTGAGTCCCAAACTTATTATGGGGAAATACTCCAACACCTTTTATCACTACCTATGAAAGATGACCTTATCAACATGGTGCAGTATTCTTGACAGGGTCATATAAACAGTGGAGGCTTTGCACTTTCCACTATGTTGGAATAGAAAAAAGATGTGACAGATGATGTGATTGGTCATCTCCAAGCAGCTGATTTCCAAATTGATGAACTTTTGTCTCAAAGATTTATATAAGAGAGTGCTTCACAACAATTTAATGATCCATAGGATTCCCCAAGATGTGTCTCATGCCTGCATTGTAGATGTTGCAACTGCTATCTTTAACAAAATATTATGCAATAATCTAGATACTCAAATTAGCTTTGACAGAGCTCACAGGGCACTGTGACTTTATTGCACACAACCATACTCACTGTGTGACATCATATGTCAACTTCACTAAGTTAGGGAGCAGGTTCTCCACAGTCCAGATCTTTGCACTCTATTGAATTTAAAGGACACAAAATACAAATTTTCCTTATCCTGGCATATGATTCAACAGAGAAGGCTCTTAAAGCCTGTCCTTGATGAGTTGCGAAGGAAGAATATCAAGTACTGGTGGGGATTTCCAGTGTCCCTGCAGGTTTTTCAGGATGTCAAGCAACTTAATCTCCATGACCATACTGACCTGGACACCTTCTGTGAGGCCCTTAGCATTCTCAAGCCAGCATTGCCAGACTGGGTCCAAACAAGTGCCCTTCCTTTGCTCCCTCCATGTCCTCAGAATGAGCAATGGCACACAGTCAAAGGGTCCTCCCAAGCCTCCTAGGCTTCCCCCTTCCAGGCTACGGCAGTGACCAGATGAACCACCCTACTTGTTTAGGGCAAATCCTAGTAATGGTTGGGGGTTCCCTTTGCTCCATATGCCACTTGGATGATTTGTACCACAGTCTTGAATTTGGTGACATTTCTTCCTCTTTGAGATGCTATTTCACTTTTAATACTTTTATTGTCTTTACCACTTAATGTTTTAGTTGTTGATTCATTTAGTGTTGGACTGCCAAAGTGTCACTTCTGATATGTTTCCTCAGGGTCCTTGGTCCCACAGGTTTTTAATTTAACTTAGGTTTATAAACACACCCCTAACTGGTTATTTTGGGTTTTGATGATTCTTATACAGCTGTTTTTGTTACTATTTACTAGTAATTCATCTTTTAGGGGTCTTGTCTCTTGCCATTAACCCCCCCCCCCCCAGTTGATGTTCACCTGATCTAATACCTGTCCCTTCTTCTTCCAATCTTTTCCTGTGACTTGATGTACTTTCTTTTTCCCCTTCTTTCCATATTCCTTTTAGAAATTTTCTTTTTCCATGTGTTGTTATTTAATACATTGAAATCACATCCCTGCAATGTCTTTAAGAACAATATTTTCACTCCTGTATATTTTGAATGCTAATAAACACTAATTATACAACAAAAATGAAATGTCTCTTATTTCTAAACACAGTAATACAAAGTACAAAGCAATAACATTATATTTATGACACCAATGTATTGTAAACTGTTATACAGTATATTTATGAATGCATAGATATTCAATCTAATCTAGTTTGGAAAAAGTCCACTAGTAGTAGTGGAGTAACTCTGCCTTCCCATCCAATTTAAACATTTTGAAAGCATGCCTCTTTTTATCCATTTCTTTCTTAACCTTCTTATTTAGCCACATTGGTTTGAATTTAAAACTCCTGTGTTTACTGACTATGGGAATGAACTTAGGTGTATACTTATCGTGAAACATTTTAAAAGCATCCCACATTTTGAGTTCTGCTTCCGGTTACATGCAGGGAGCAGCTTGAGTTTACTGCTCTGTTCTGCAGCTGATCACCTAACCTATTAATGGCTGTTCTCGGCCTCCAGCACCTCACCAATCACTTTCCCTCTCTGCTGGTGCACTTGATGGAGAAGTTTTCTGGCAGCTGCAGCAACCTGATCAAGAGAAGCACTGTGCAGATCCTAACATGGTGCTAGACGCGGACATGGCACCCAGCACACAAAAAAGTGGCTGTAGCAGCGCTAGAAGACTCTGATACTCCAGAAGTACAGCAGTCCCCTCATTACCCTGTCACATACAGGGACATAGTAGATGCAGTCAAAAGCCCCATGACCCCATTACTAACGCAGGCTGTGTATGACATCACAGAGCAACTACAGCATTTGCAGGGGAAAGTAACTGATACTGAAAAAACCGCATTGGCTCTGTATGCCATGATTTGTCTAATGCATAGTGTACAATCTTAAGGCTTCAGTAAGAAAATAATTAACTTTGGAATAAAGTTCATTATATAGAAAACCGTTCCATGAAATGTAATGTGAGAATAGTAGGAGACCGGGAATCTGTGAAAGGTCCTGCCTTGATGTCACTTGTACTGTATCTGTCACCCAACCAAAGTTAATGAAAATTGAAGCAGAATGCAAAGATTTAGTAGTTGAGAGAGCCCACACAGTGGGGCCTCCCCCTAAACCTCATGACAAGAGGCTGTGAGTCATTATTTTCAAGTGCCTGAACTATTTACATAAAGTGGCTATCTGGAAAGCATCTTGTCAAATACAACATTTGACTTGGGAGGGTAAACATATTCGCCTTTTCCAGGATTTTTACGGTTGAACTAACCAGAGCGCGAAAAGCATTTTCTCCAGTGTGCTCTGCTCTTGTATCTGCGAAAAGAAAATTTGCACTTATGTACACGGCCTGTTTGCGTATCTTTACTGCAGACAAGCACTGGGACTTCAGCAGCCTAGAAGATGCACAAGCTTTCCTGAAAGAAAAAAATCAACTGATCCCTGATAATATTTCAGATCCGCCATCTTCTCAACAGCAACCCTCACCCTTCTTGTCTCCTCCATGTTATGCCTCAATATACCACTTTCCTCATTTCTATTTTAAAGTTTAATAGTTCACTATTTGTGACTCTTTTCCTCATAATAGTCACACTACATTATTATGATTTTGATTTCATTCCCTCTGCATTTTGTATTGACATCTTGCCTTTAATAGTTACCCTACAATGCCAATTACAACTACTGTTGAAATTGTATTATGCTCAATTTTTTCTTAGCGGTCTTTATTCTTTATCTAGAGGCTAAAGGGATAATACATAAGGGTGTCAGAACACTTGACATGCACCATAATTTTTTATGCTTTTTCTGTATACACTATAATTAGTGTTGAATTGTTTATTTTTTTGTGTTTCTCTATGTGGAAGCAACATGCATGGTCGCATATTAACTTACTGTCAGACGTGTGTTCATGCCCATAAGATGTTTGGTTTGTATCTCTATACTGCTGTCTCGTCTCCCCCTCCATCTTGTTTTGTCCTTTTGTGTAGTTCCTTTCCCTACAAGATCCTCTACGCTGCCTTCCGCAATCTTATGTGATGACTGTAAAGGTTGGTTATGTTAACGTAGGGGGTCTCAACTCTCCAGCCAAGCAACGCAAGGTACCAATTTATTTACATAGACAAAAACTAGATATTGTTTTCATCCAGGAGTCCCATCTCACTGCACAGGAATCTGTCAAACTACAAATGCTTAATTGGTGTCTACTTGCATCCTCACCTTTTAACTCAAAATCTAGAGGAGTTGTTATTCTAGTGTCTAAATCTTTACCATTAGAGGTTTTATCTACCAAAAGTGACCCAGCGGGCAGATATATTATAGCCACTGTCAAATTATACTCTACCATTTATACACTATGCAATCTTTATGCCCCTAACTCCTACTCCAAACAATTCTTTCAAATTATACTACAAAAACTAATTCCCTATGCCTCTTCTAATCTAATTTTAGGAGACTTCAACTTGATTTCCCACTCTCTTCTAGATAGATCTCACCCCAGGAAAAATAAACCACCCTTAACTAAATTAGCTATATCATCTATTTTAGAGAGAATATATTCATAAGATTTTGATTTCGTACACTGGACGCATCTGTTCCTAACCATGGAATGCTTTGGTTTTCCCTCTACCTTTATTTCCTTCATTAAAACGATTTATACATCACCATCTTCACAAATCTCATGTAACGACATCTTATCTCTTCCCTTTCCAATCCAGAGAGGGACACATCAGGGATGGCCCCTTTCACCCTTACTATTTGCTTTGGCAATCGAACCCCTTGCAATTGCACTGCAATCCGCTCCTAAATTTATAGGCATTAATATTCTCTCTATACCACTGAAAAGACTGCTTAAAGCGCCTAAATATGATGGATTACCAAAATGCAATAACACCTGGGCGCTGCCAAGAAAAGCACTGTGCGTGTGCCTTTAACATACAATAGGAAAAAAGAAAAAGAGATGGCTGCACTTAGGGTATTGCAGATAGGGTATTGCAGATTGATAAGAAATATGGAGAGTTGACAAAAATAATATATATAAAATTTATTTATTATTATAATAATACATCATTATTGAATAAACATATACACAATATAAAAGAATAAGATATCTATACTCTGAAAACACTGTAATTTAGGCACACAGTATCAATCGTCACTTGTATGTTATGTTCACCTAATTCAGGATATGATAGTGATACTGTTTTAGAATTGTAACAAAGATGTAACTGGATAGTTACAATGTGTCTCTCCAAATGGTTACTCACTTAGATGGCTGGAAAAGTGAGGCTCTTTTATGTATATGGAGTGCAAAGGCAGCAAAACACTTCTCCAATAATATGGGAGGAGAAAGTCCTGGCAGTCAGGTATATAATGGACAATAAATTATGTTATCTCTCCTGTGGACTGGTGCCACTGAGTGTCCTCGGTGGGGTCCTGTATGAAGCCCACGATGTGATGATAAGGAGAGGGATTCAATGCAGATGTAATTGTCCAAGATTGCTCCTTTGTGTATGAGTTCTGGATGAGAATACAGGGAAATACCTGTAACCTCTGATTGCGGGAGATGTGCTGTGCTGTGGCGCCAGCCAGAGCCGTCAGTGGCAGTAGAGTTGAAGAATGGAGCACTGTCCCGCAGCCAAAGGCAGCCGCCGGATTGTTGAGGCTGGCGCCGTATAGTAGCAATGGCAGAGCCGCCGTCTGAAGTGAGAGAGTCCTCTACTGTGGGGGGGGGGAAGGTTCCCTGGAAGTTAAGCAGTGCCATAGAATTGGTGATCAGAGTAATGGAGGGGAGGAGTCTAACGCATTTTGTCACGATTAACGTGACTTTTTCAAAGTAGAGGACTCTCTCACTTCACACGGCGGCTCTGCCATTGCTACTATACGGCGCCAGCGGGTACCGTCGCAGCCAGGGAATGAGCGCCCAGAGTCTAATTGGGGTGGGGGCTGTGGCCAACGCCAGGGGCCGAGGGAGTACAACTCTGACGGGCCTGTGGGCCGGAACCTCCTCCGGTCGCAGGACTAGGACAGTCCTTAATCCCGTGGCCCCCGCCACATCAGATACAGGAGTGACGAAAACGACAGCGGCCGCCCAAGTCGCATTGGGCATTATTAAAAGCGAAGCATTTGCCATGCCCCGCATGGCCCGAACCGCTTCGAAAGCCGGCAGAACGAGAGGCAGGACGATTTGCCCAATGCCTCGCAGTGCCGCCCTCCTCAGCGCCGGCACAACCCTGGGTCAGTTCCGAGCACAATTCCACATCTTTGTTACCGAAGTTATAGATCTGCCGCCCGTATTGCTTCCGCCGAAAATCCTCATCCTAACGTCGCCAGGCCGACCCTTTGTACTTATGTTCCAGAACATGTATGAGGAATTGATATCGCACTATGTTCATGTGCTCGTCCGGGCGGGTCTATAGGTAACATGCAGCAAAGATCAGCATACATCGCACCCAATTCGTGTAGGAGCGCAATGCGTCCTCGCTGCCCTGCCCTTTTTTCTTAGCTGAAAGTAAGGCTTTCCGATCGTCACTAGTAAGAGCGAAAATATTTACATATTGGCCCTTACGGATACGGTCCCGGACCCGGGGCCTGAGTCCACATTGCACAGCCGTATTAGCGCAGTGCACTGTGTCCGATTCCACCGAGACCTGGGAGGCGGACGAGGTTGAATACCGACGTTCGTGCCGTCTGCGACGCTTAACCCTGTGCAAGCCATTGTCAGAGGAGGACAGCCCCTCCGAGGATGTGGAGGCAAGGGAATAGTCCGTGCCCCGACGCCTGTGTCTGCGCTTGCTGCGCATGCTGGAAAGCCTACGCGCACTGCTGCCTGCGCTAGGGGAGCCGGATTGAGTACCCGATCCCAAGCCACTACGGGGTGTAACCGTGCTCCCACGAGACCAGTTGGGGTCCGATGAAGACTCACCAGCATGCGAGGGAACACCGTCTGTCCCAAAAGCCACCGGACGACTCGAGGAAGCACCGACAGACTGCATTCCTGGCTCGACGTACGTGGCTGGAGAAAGAAAAGAGACATGGTTCCCTTGCTCCCCCATCGGACCAACAGCCGCCGGGAGCGGGGCAGGCGTGGGAACCGTTGCGCCAGAGGACAGAAGCGGGGTAAGAGATCGCGCAATGCTATCCATCAAAGAAGCAGCGGGCCGCCCCAGTCCCCCGGGTATGGAGGATAACAAGGGCGCCACTGCAGACACTACAGCTGCACAAATGGCAGACAGAACGGTGGTGTCCACCAAGGGTGCCACCGCAGGGGCAGGTGTAGGGAGATCAGAGCCACCAAGCGAGTCGTGCACCCCACGGGAGGTTCGTAAACCTCCCGTCGGGAGCAAGGACCCAGATGACCCCTCACTGTCGGGCCTAACGATACCGCTGACCCGCTTTGCTGAATCCCGCACAAACCGCCAGCACCGCTACCTCCTCCGATCCCGAGCATTGGCCTCGGGATTCGAAACCGGAGAGTCTTCACTGCTGGAAGGAGGCAGCCCGACGTCGGAATGAAAGCCATACGCAGCGACGGTGGCAGGAGACGACAGGACACGGGGAGGGGCAGAACGGTCGCTCACCGAAGGCGCACGCCGCCTCCCGATGGGGTGAGTGACCCTGGGAGGAGCCGCAAGACTACGGGCGGCGGCCGCAGCGCCACCCGCTATGCGAGGCAACCGCGAAGGGGCCGGCGCTCCAGGGCCATCCACGGCAGGAGAGGGCAGGTGGGCCGCCCCGCCGCGGGTGGACGCAGAACGCCCTCACCTGACGGGCCCTGCCCTTTCTGCAAGCGGCAGAGGGGGACACGCGGTAGTAGAGCGGGGGCGATGCCACACCCTGTTGGGGGAGGGCGCAGGCCGGACCTGACTGGGTGAAGGGGAAGGCAGTGCAGAGGGGTCTGGCCTCATATGGGCCCCCCAGCTGGCAAGGAGAACCGTGGCACGCGCGCGCTGCCGAGACTGAACGGGTCTGGCAGCCGTGCGACCCCCCACCCGCCCATCAAACCCAGGGACACCAGGATTGGAGGCGGCGAACCGCTGATCAGCGGGGCGGGAACTCCGTCCCGACTCCACGTGATCGGAGTGGCCACGGTTAGCAACAAGCGGCGGCCTCAGGGCTGGCAAGACACCGTCCCCGGCAAGCTGCCGCGTGCGCCCGTCATCCCCCTGCACTCCGTCGCCCGCCGCGGCTAGCAGTGGGGAAGGAGAGCGCAATCGCGGGGGAGCACGGGCGGGCGGCCGAGCTCGGACGCGTGCGCCTCGAGTCTCCCACACGGCAGCCGCAGTAGGCCTTCCCCGTGCCGGCTGGACTTCAGAGGCGTCCAGGAGCCGGGCGGGGAGGCCAGAAATGCTGCTGGGGTGGCTTCTAGCATCCATAGAGAGGTAGGCTGGAGGAAGAACAAAGGAAAGGAAGAGGAAAATAGAGGAAAAGAGTAGAGGTGATAGAAAAGGGTATTTTGAAGGAAAGACAAAAAGTCTGAGGGACAATGCACAGGTAGCCCAAAATTTATAGAAACAATTATATGTAACCAACCAATAGAAGAACTGTAGTGAGGACTAAAAAGAGGCCCTGTTCAAATTGAAGCTAGGTTGAAGGTGCGCCACTAAGCTAAATTACAATGTTTTTCTAGACGTTATTAGTGTAAACCACTAGTGGGCTTATCACTAAAAGAAAGGCTTAGTGTGTGGTGCACTCTTTTGAAATATTGATACAGTATTAAAACATAACTTTTATTCAATCTTTTAAAATAAATCTTTATAACCAGGCAGAGCAAATCATCTGATAGCCTGAGAGTGCAGAATAATGAAATTATTGTCCTGAAATCAGAATACCAAGATGATATATGATTCTACAATATGGTTAGGGCAAGAGAAATAAGTAAATACAAATATAAATAGATAGAAAAAACAAAAAATTATTTAAGCTAAGTGAATTATTACTTCAAAACTATTATTGCTGATAGGCTATTAATTCAAGGAATTTTTATTCTGGAGACTCAGTACATTAGTAGTCTCTATGATTCTTAGGACACTAATTGCTCTCAAACGAGGCTTGCACAATTATGTATCATTAACCCTCAGTATATATATGGGGTAGCAGCAGATGCGTATCTAGCACGGGGCGAGCAGGGTACGTGCCCTGGGCGCCGTGGAAGCCCCAACAGAGAGGGGGCACCACCGGCACGGCCCGCTCACCCCATGCGACAGGGATTCCGCCGGCGCTACCTGCGGCGCTCTCCCTGTCTCCCCGGCTGCTGTGCCTGTCACACTGGACAGGCAGCGGCAGCCAGGAGCCTCCCCTCACCCCCCCCCTCCTCCCTGCATATTGTACTGAACACGATCGCGCGTGCGCGCGACCGCGACATCGGAGGTGCGCGGGCCTTAACAGGTGAGCGGGCTTTCAAATTATGTTTATTTTATTTTTCTGTCGGGAGAGGGGGGTGCGGGACAGTGTGTGTGTGTTAATTGTGTGTGAGTGTGTTTTAATTGTGTGAGTGTGTGACAGTGTGAGTGTGTTAATTGTGTGTGTGTGTGACAGTGTGAATGTGTGTTAATTGTGTGTGTGTGGGACAGTGTGAATGTGTGTTAATTGTGTGGGTGTGTTAAGTGTGTGTGTGTGTGTGTGTGTGTGTGTGTGTGTGGGACAGTGTGAGTGTGTGTTAATTGTGTGAGTGTGTTAATTGTGTGTGTTGGACAGTGTGAGTGTGTTAATTGTGTGTGTGACAGTGTGAATGTGTGTTAATTGTGTGGGTGTGTTAATTGTGTGTGTGTGTGTGGTACAGTGTGAGTGTGTGTTAATTGTGTGTGTGTGGGACAGTGTGCGTGTGTGTTATTTGTGTGTGGGACAGTGTGCGTGTGTTAATTGTGTGTGTGTGGGACAGTGTGCGTGTGTTAATTGTGTGTGGGACAGTGTGCGTGTGTGTTAATTGTGTGTGTGTGTGTTAATTGTCCCGGCAGTTATTGGCGTCTGTAGTGTGCGCCCCGTCCTCCTCCGCTGCCGCTGACAGGAGCGGCGGTGTGCGGCTCTCCCCCTGCTCCGCCGGCTCCGTCCTCCCGTCGTGGCCCTGCAGTGTGTGCCGGTCTCCCCAGCAGCAGCAGCAGGTTACTCTCTCCCCCCCCCATCCTCCTCCCCCCCCCCTCCTCCCCCCCCTCTCTCTCTCTCTCTCTCTCTCTCTCCTCCTGTGGATTGAAGTTTGTAAGTATCATTTTCATTTTTACATGTACCCCTATTGGATTCTACTGGACAAGTAGACGTGATCGGCGTGGGATGTAGGTAAGTAATCTGTCTCTCATTTTTACATGTACCCCTATTGAATTCTACTGGACAAGTGGACGTGATCGGCGTGGGATGTAGGTAAGTAATCAGTCTCTCATTTTTACAGGTACCCCTACTGGATTCTACTGGACAAGTGGACGTGACCAGCGTGGGATGTAGGTAAGTAATCTGTCTCTCATTTTTACAGGTACCCCTATTGAATTCTACTGGACAAGTGGACGTGATCGGCGTGGGATGTAGGTAAGTAATCTGTCTCTCATTTTTACAGGTACCCCTATTGGATTCTACTGGACAAGTGGACGTGACCGGCGTGGGATTTAGGTAAGTAATCTGTCTCTTATTTTTACAGATTCCCCTATTGGATTCTACTGGACAAGTGGACGTGACCGGCGTGGGATGTAGGTAAGTAATGTGTCTCTCATTTTTACAGCTACCCCTTTTGGATTCTACTGGACAAGTGGACGTGACCGGCGTGGGATATAGGTAAGTATGTGTGAGTGTGTCAGTGTGTTTTAATAAATTTTTACTGTCACGGTGTGTGAGTTGTGTTTTTATTTGGGTATTTTTTCTGTTGTAGAACTACAGGTACCGGCGGGCCCGTTATTTCCCTGCGTGTTGGTACTTGAGGTTCTCCAAGTACCAGCAAGCGGGGGAGGCTTTCTGGGCCTTGTAGTTCCACAACAAAAAACAATATTCTTTTTTTACTTACATGGCTATCAGCCTCCCATCCACAGCCCACGGATGGGGGGGACAGCCTCGGGCTTCACCCCTGGCCCTTGGATGCCTGGAGGGGGGGTGACCCCTTGATTTAAGGGGTCCCCACTCCTCCAGGGAACCCCGGCCAGTGGTGACTAGTTGGGGGGGGGTAATGCCACGGCTGCAGGGACCTACATAAATGTGTCCCCTGGCTGTGGCATTATGTCCATGGCTAGTGGAGCCCGGTGCTGGTTTTAAAAATACGGGGGGACCTCTACATCTTTTGTCCCCCGTATTTTTGGAACCAGGACCTGACTAAGAGCCCGATGCTGGTTGTCTAAATACGGGGAACCCCTGTCCAATTTTTTCCCAGTATTTAAACAACCAGGACCGGCTCAAAGAGCCCGAGGCTGGTTATACTTAGGAGGGGGGACCTCACGCAGTTTTTTTTTTACATTTTTAACCCATTCAGACCCTTCTCCATTAAGTTAATGGAAGCCCTGGACAACAAAATTGCATTCATGTCCTCCTCCCACTCCCTTCCCAGTCCCAAACACAAATTATTATTTTTTTCTATAAAAATGTACAATATATCACAAGTATGATGAGCAGGCATGCAGCGGGCATTGGCGGCTTTGGACTGAGTTGCAAATTAGTGGCGGAGTGCTGGGTCAGTTGATGGTGGGCGAGTTTGTAAGCCATTGGTGGTGGCAGCGGGCATCGGCTCAGAGGCAGTGGCGGGCATTGGCTCGGTGGCGGTAGGGGTCATCGGCAGGATTCGGCAGACATTATGGCTGTAGTGCCTCACCGCATGCCACTGACCTCACCGCACGCCACTGGTGTGTGGGACAGTGTGCGTGTGTGTTAATTGTGTGTGTGGGACAGTGTGAGTGTGTGTTAATTGTGTGTGTGTGGAACAGTGTCAGTGTGTGTACATTTTTGCAGTCCAGTGTGTGTGTGGGGGAGAGGAAAGTATGAGAATGTGTGTGTAGTCTGAGTGGGTGTGTGTAGGATTTGGGGGTGGCCAGTCTGTGTGTGTGTAATCAGTGTGTGTGGGATGTACTAATGGCCATTTACCGAAGAGAGATATGTATTAAACCACGGGCACTGAGATGCCCTTCTCACTCACCATCCAGCTAGGTGGGCGAGCCGGGCGGGTGGAAAGCCAGCAGCAGGGGCAGCATGCCGGATATCAGCAGCCGAGGGTGGGGGCTGTAAGGCACGTGCGGAGTCCAAAGCCGGAGATCAGCAGCATGTTGACCGGCAATAAGCAGCTTCTGCTTCCGCGTTCAACATGCTGCTGATCTCCGGCTTTGGGCTACGCAGGGTTCGGGTGATGGGTGTCCTCTGCCGGTGTACTGCAGCTCCGGGGGTGCGGGCTCCGGGGGCTTTCAGCACTGTTGAATATCCAGCTGCCTCAAGTATGTACAGCCCGCACCCTCTGCTGCTGATATCCGGCATGCTGCTGCTGGCTGTCCCCCCGCCCGGCTCGGCCACACAGCTGTATGGTGAGAAGGGCATCTCAGTTTCTGAGGTTTAACACATATGCCTCAGAAAATGGCCTCTGCGGTAAACGATACTAATGCTTACCGTGACAGTAACAGCGGGGAGGAAGGCGTACATCGGGATCCTGCAGCATGAAACAAGAACCCCTTCGGAGCGCAGCAGACCACACTGAAAAGGGTGCATACCCGGTGCGGTGCTCTGCATCCCGGGTGGTGCCGAAGATGTGGAGTGTCGGAGGTGGCAGAAGCGCTGCAGCTTGGGGTGAGAAACCGCTGCAGCCCTTCCGCTGCTAAACTGCAATTAGTCTATTAAGGGGGTGGGCTCCCCTCATCATAGTGCCCCACAGGCCATGTTAATTCTTGGGGTAGGATCCCTTAACTCTATAATGGGAATTTTGGCTCATATCATGTGCTGTAACGTGAATTTTGGCTCATACCGTGTGCTATAATGTGAATTTCGGCTCATACTATGTGGGGTAATGTGAATTTCGGCTCATACCGTGTGCTGTAATGTGAATTTTGGCTCATACCATGTGGAGTAATGTGAATTTTGGCTCATACCGTGTGCTATAATGTGAATTTCGGCTCATACAGTGTGCTATAATGTGAATTTCGGCTCATACCGTGTGCTATAATGTGAATTTCGGCTCATACCGTGTGCTATAATGTGAATTTCGGCTCATACCGTGTGCCATAATGTGAATTTCGGCTCATACCATGTGAGGTAATGTGAATTTCGGCTCATACTGTGTGCTATAATGTGAATTTCGGCTCATGCCGTGTGGGGTAATGTGAATTTCGGCTCATACTGTGTGGGGTAATGTGAATTTTGGCTCATACCATGTGGAGTAATGTGAATTTTGGCTCATACCGTGTGCTATAATGTGAATTTCGGCTCATACCGTGTGCTATAATGTGAATTTCGGCTCATACCATGTGGGGTAATGTGAATTTCGGCTCATACTGTGTGCTATAATGTGAATTTCGGCTCATACCGTGTGCTGTAATGTGAATTTCGGCTCATACCATGTGGGGTAATGTGAATTTTGGCTCATACCATGTGGAGTAATGTGAATTTTGGCTCATACCGTGTGCTATAATGTGAATTTCGGCTCATACCGTGTGCTATAATGTGAATTTCGGCTCATACCATGTGGGGTAATGTGAATTTCGGCTCATACTGTGTGCTATAATGTGAATTTCGGCTCATGCCGTGTGGGGTAATGTGAATTTCGGCTCAAACTGTGTGTTATAATGTGAATTTCGGCTCATACCGTGTGCTATAATGTGAAAGGGGCACCAGTACTAGATAGTATAAGGGGTCCTACTACACTGAAGGACACGCCCCTTTTGAGTGACCGCGCCACTTTTCCGGAGCGCACGCGCCGAAGGCGCGCGCATAATTGCTATCTGCACTCTTTCATTCCGCCTTCAAAAATTCAACTTCGACCACTGCACCTACATCTGTACATACACACCCTGACATCTTTATATGCAGTGACACCGGTGGCGTCTGCACATACTTTCCTTTTGTATTTTTTTTTTATTATTATCATTTTATTTATTTATTATTTTTATTAAAAAAAAAAATTTCGGCGGGGGATGGGGGTGGCGCCATTATTGATCTTGCCCTGGGCTCAAAAAACCCTAGTTACGCCTCTGGGTAGCAGTTTTAACATAGTTTCAAAACATTGAGGGAGAAAGGAGAAAAAAAGGGAAAAACCCTGCTAATTCAGTAATGTTCTTTTTTGAATCAATAGTTTTTATTGAAAAGATAAACATTTTTATGGGGTACAGAACGAAGAAAAAGGGGCGGTGATACATCAACACAGTGTAAGGGTCGGTATGGTAGGGATGTAGAAGAAAGAGGGAGGGGGGGGGAGAATAGGGGTCCAGACTAGAATTGGAGGAGTGTTACATCGGAGCCTTGTATACATAATACATCAGAGAACTGAGAAGTTGGGACATATAGAAAAACTATACATTGCAGTAAGGTAGTAGTGGCCTAATCCTGTTGGGCAGAAGTTATAGGTACGCTTTAGAAGATGGTATTGGGGGGAGACCTAGTAGGGGTCGACTCTTAACAGGGAGGGGAAGGTGTAACTGCCTAGGTAATGGGGGGTGTGATGATAGGTGTTGTATTTTAGATCCCGGATGGGCTAAGTGGGGGTGAGGTGGATTTATGAAGATATTGAGACCCTTCAATCGAGGAAATAAAGGTTTGCCACGCGAGCCAGCGCGTTTTGAGGGAAGAGTAGTTGAGGGAGGAGGAAGCTGAATCTGTCTCCATATGGAAATGGTGGTTTATCTTATGTATAACTCTTAGCAGGGTAGGGGGAGTGGATTGTTTCCACATTTGGGCTAGGTTTGCTCGAGCGGCTATCAGGATGTGGCCCAGGACATATCTGGCAGGTGGCGTTATTGAAGCGGGGACGACTTGTAATAATGCTAGAGTTGGGTCTGGAGCTAGGTTGGTGGACAGAACTTTGTTTATTAGCTCAAATACATCTAACCAGTATTTAGTGATCTTTGGGCACGTCCAGAATATGTGGAAGACATGTCCTACCGAGCCGCATAGTCTCCAGCATTTATTACTGTGAGAGGGCCAGAATTTATGTATTCGGTCCGGGGTTTGGTATAGTCTGTTCACTAGTTTAATATGCATTTCAGTGTGGTTTAGGCACTGGGACATGGAGTGCGAGGTTAAAAAGACTTGACGCCAGTCGTTTGGAGATAGGGTTTTTCCCAGGTCCTGTTCCCATTTCTTTTGGGCGTTTGACTTGGAAGGAGAGGTAGGGGTAATCCGAAGTTTATACCAGTATGTGATGTCGCCTTTGGAATCTGGTAAGGAGAGACGAGAAAAGAGAGTATGTGAGGATGTGTGGAGCGTTGCGTAGGTAGGAGGAATCGTCTTCCACCAGTGTGCTACTTGCACATAGTGGAAGAGTTCTGTAGCTGGGAGAGAGTAATGTGACTGGAGAGTGGAAAAAGATTTTAGAGAAAGTCCATCGAGGAGGTCTCCTAGGGATAATACTCCTGCGCGTCTCCATTTGGATAGGTTGAGATGTGGAATCATCGATGCTAATGTGGTGATGGATATCTGGGAAATATGGGAAA
Source organism: Pseudophryne corroboree (assembly GCF_028390025.1). NCBI lineage: Eukaryota > Metazoa > Chordata > Amphibia > Anura > Myobatrachidae > Pseudophryne > Pseudophryne corroboree. Next base: position 334,351,629 of record NC_086445.1, read on the forward strand.
TGGGCGATGTTAGGGAGGTCGATAGGGAGTCCCAGGTTTGTAGAGCAGCTTGCGTGGAGGGAAGGAGGGACGGTTGCGTAGGTCGGAGCGATTTTGGGATACGGAAAAGGTCAGCTAGGGGGATTGGGTTTGATCGAATTTGCTCCAGCTCCATCCAACCAGTGTGCAATTGGGTTGAGAAATAGTATTTAATGGGGGCTAGGAGGGAGGCTTCTTGGTATAGAAGAATATTAGGTATATTAAGACCCCAAACGCTCTTGGCAAGGTCATTCTTGAAAGAGCCATTGAGGGTGGTTTTGCAGACCAGATATACTTAGTCATGATAGAGGAACAGGTTTGGATGGCTTTCTTTGGGAAGGGGTATGGTATAGTTCGGAAGAGATACATTAGTTTAGGGAGTAGGGACATTTTAAATGCCGCCATTCGTCCTAGCCAAGAGACCTCATAGGATGACCAGGCTTTCGTAAGTGCTTCTAATGACTTCATCAAGGGGGTTAAGTTGGCAGAGAAGGCGTCTGTAGTGGAGATTGGGATGTTGATACCCAGGTATTTAATTGTATGAGTTCGCCAGTTATATGGAAAGGTAGCTTGGAGTGCTGGGGTGGAGTGAGATAAATTGAAGGGGAGGGCGTCCATTTTAGTAGTGTTTAGTTTATAGTAAGAAGCGAGGCTGAAGGCTTCTAGGACAGAGTGTAAGACTGGAAGCGTTGTAGTGGGGTTGGAGATAAATAGGAGGACATCGTCTGCGAAGAGGCTCAGTTTATGGAGGGATGAACCGAACTGAATCGCCGGAATGTTGGGATTGTCTCTTATTTTAGCTGCTAGGGGTTCAATTGATAGGACGAAGATCAGGGGGGATAGGGGACATCCTTGCCTGGTGCCATTTGTAATAGGGAAAGGGTCGGATAGGAAGCCTCCATTGAACACCCGGGCCGTGGGGGAGCTGTATAACGCTAAAATAGAGGAAAGGATACGATCCCTAAATCCGAATCTAAGGAGGGTTTGGCGCATGTATGTCCAGTTTAATCTGTCAAAAGCCTTCTCTGCATCTAACGAAAGCAAGAGAAGGCCCTGGTCTTCAGATAGGGAGTCTATCAGGTTGAAGACCCGACGTGTGTTGTCAGACGCTTGTCTCCCAGGGACGAAGCCAGTCTGGTCCGGGTGTATCAGTGAGGGTAGGAATTTGTTAATGCGTGTTGCAATCATTTTGGCGTATAGTTTGATGTCGCAGTTTAGTAGCGCTATTGGTCGGTAGTTGTGTACGTGGGCGGGGTCTTTGCCGGGCTTAGGAATAGTAACAATACGCGCTTCTAAGAGTTCTGGGGGAAGGGAGCCTCGATCTGAGAATGTATTGTATAGCGAGGTCAGGAGGGGAGAAAGGACATCATGGAAAGCAGTATAGAAGTCAGAGACAAAGCCGTCTGGGCCGGGGGCTTTATTCCTGGGTGTGGATTTAATAGTTGTAGAGATTTCATCCGCCGACCAAGGGGCATTCAGAGAAGAGAGCTGGTCCTGCGTAAGAGTAGGGAGGGAAAGGTCATCTAGGAAGGACGAAATAGACGGAGGGGAGGATTGTGGGGTGGACGGGTCAGTTGCTAAGTTGTATAATTTGGCGTAATAGCTTGCAAATTGGTTCGTTATATCTTTTGGGTTCAAGATCTTTTGTTTGGTGGGAGAATAAATACATTTAATTCTATTTCTGGCTTGCTGAACGCGGAGTTTGCGCGCAAGCATTTTGCCAGTTTTATTTCCTAGCAGGTAAAACTTGTGGCGCATTCTATTCAAGGCCGCTTGGGTGCGTGCGAGGAGTAGCTTTTGTAGTTGTCCTCGGACATTAGAGATCTCAGTTTTAAGTGTTTTGGAGGGATGGGCCCTATTCTTAGTCTCAAGGTCTAACAGGTCAGCCTCCAGAGTCTTCTGCTTTTGAAGGGCTTGTTTTTTGAGAGTGGCGCCGGCCTGAATGGCGGCTCCACGGGTGACGGCTTTAAAAGCACACCAGTGATTGATAGGAGAGGTATCTTGGGGAGAATTAGTGGTTAAATAGGAGTTAATAGAGTCAGAGATTATTTTTTTAGACAAAGGGTTATTTAGTAGGTAGGGATAAAGGCGCCATTGTCGGGGAGGGTTGTAGTTGCCCTGAAGGTTCCATTTCCAGAGAACTGGGGCGTGGTCCGACCATGTGATTGGTAAGATATCTACGTTATTAGTTCTCTGGAGAGACCATTTATCACATAAAATCAGGTCTATTCTGGAGTAGGAGTTATGGACAAGGGAGTGAAATGTGTATTCACGACCTGAGGGGAATTGTGTCCTCCAGACATCGTATAAATCGAATTCTGCAAGCAGGTTGCGGAAGGCTAGGGAGGGGCCAGAGATAGTGGTTGGAACAGGCTGGGGGAATTGGCGGGACTTGTCCAATTTAGGGTCTAGAACAAGGTTAAAGTCCCCCAAAACTACTAGAGATCCCCTTAGAGCATTCCGTATAGTGAGGAATAATTTTCGCAAAAAGGGGACCTGGTTAGAGTTAGGAGCGTATAGGGATACCAGGGTAACCGGTTTGTCATTGAGGAGGCCAGTTATGATAATATATCGCCCATTTTTGTCTGAAAGTTGAGAGTGTAGGGAAAAGGAGACATTTTTGTTAAAAAGGATGGCTAATCCGTTTCTTTTGGATGGGCCATTAGCATAGTACCCCACTGGGAAATGGCTGTCTTTAAAGAGGGGGGGATTAACAGAAGAGAAGTGGGTTTCTTGTAAAGCTACGACATCAGATTTTTGCTGGTGGAAGAAGGAGAGGGCCAGCCTACGTTTGTTGGGAGAGTTCAGTCCCTTGACATTGAGAGATATAAGGTTCAACATTGGAAGTCTATATTAGACATGAGAAAGAGGGGTCTATGGAGATCTATTGGAGCGTATCTGCTCCGAGTGCTAATAGGCACTGGTAGCCAGGGATATGAATCAAGTCTGGAGCTTGAGGAGGAGGGGAGCATGCGGGAAGTGTATGGGTCGGGTTTAAAACAGGAGAGGAAGAGGTAAACAACGAAAAGAAAAGGTCCGGTATATTGGACCTGCATGACTACTGCAGGGGAAGGGAAAAAAAATTCTGGGGAATGCAGTAGTGCAGAAAAAGGTGAAGGCGGGCTGGATTAACCTGCGCTGCCACTCCAAAACAACTTCTGAGAAAGTAACCTTAGGGCGTAGGCATCTATTGAAGGCTTCTCTAATTAGGAAACATATGCACCCTAGGGCATAGGCAGGTAATTAGTACGTGTCAGTAAATAACTGGGCAAAGTGTCGCCCCTTAAGATATAACAACAGTTGAACAACATGTGAGGGAGTAACCCCGTAACTTATAGACCTGGAAAACAAACTTATAATAAGGCACAACATTGCATTTGTAGAAAAGAGCAAAATAAGGATATTTTCAACTCCCCACACTAGGGGGGGGAGGAGGTCTACAGCCTCCGTGACTCGGAGGTTTTGGTGCATGGATTCCGAAAAGACCCAGCTCGGCAGTCCAGTGATTCAGGTGTTCGTCCAATCATGGCTGACGTTAGCAGCACGAGACGATGAAGACGGCTTCGAGATGGAAATGTCCCAGTCCATCAATAATTTCACACCTGCATCTAGGGAGGAAATTATGTAGGTCGAGTCTTCATACGAGACTATCAGTTTAACTGGGAATCCCCAGCGGTAGTGGATGTCGTGGGATCTCAAAGCAAGGGTGATAGGGGTGAAAGCACGTCTCTTTGCTATGGTAGCGGCAGAGAAATCTTGGAACAACTGAAGTCCCCCCAGAGTGTCTGAATTTTTGGATTCTCTAGCGGCCCTCATAATGCGTTCCTTAACTGGGAAGAAATGGACTCGAAGGAGGGTGTCTTTAGGGAGGTCGGATGAGACAGTTCGGGGTCTGGGGAGGCGGTGAATGCGGTCAATCAGGAGTTCCGAGGGATCCGCCTTTGGAAGGAGTTTCTTGAATAGGACAGTGGCGTAGGCTTCCAGTTCAGAGTTGGTGACTGAGTCTGGGATGCCTCGAATTTTGATGTTGTTCCGCCTTGATCTGTCCTCCATATCTGCCAATTTGGATTTGAATTGATCTAGATCTTGTTGTTGGCGATCGTGAGATGAGAGTAGGTCGTTGTGGGAGGTAACCAATTCCTCCATCTTGCGTTCCAAATGATCCGTCCTATCTCCCAGAGATATCAGCTCAGTTTTGACCTCACGGATGGCAGAGGTCAGATCTTTAGAGAGTTCAGATTTGAAGGCGGAAAGTATCTGGCAGAGGGATCTCACGGTTAGGGGGGCATCCGACTCGCAGTCTACTCCCGAAACTGAGAGAGCTGTGGACAGGACACTAGATCCCAAGGGGTCCAGTGTGGCGGAGGGGGAAGGAGCATTTTGTAGCGGGGAGATTTGGAGAGATTTTCGCGAGGGGTAGGCGACTTTCGGGGGAATTGTCTCCTTTTTTTTTGTAGGAGCCATTTCTCGTCAGTAGCAGCGCACTTAGAGTACTCGGAGAGACGTGCTTCAGGGGAGGGTCCAATCGGCTGGTAATAGTGAAACAGGGGTGCTCAGTCACATTGATGGATATTACGTGTTATTTAGACAAGCATGAGTGGCGACAGACAGGTTAGAGAGCGCTCACATTGTGGAGGTCACTGAGGTCATAAAGCCGGAGGATGTGATTGCAGGAACAGATCTGAGCTGGGCGGGATGACAATCAGGCCTGTTAATCCAGAGGAGTAAGGGATCTGGTTTTGTCCCGAGGGTGGTGCGGCAAGGGTAGTGGGAGTGCTTCTGGTCTCCGATCTCGTGGTGTCTGGGGTGGTCTGTGTGTTGGGTGCGGGGTATGATAATCGCCGCACGCAGCCGCTAGAGCTATTCCGCCGGCCTTTCTCTGGAGTAGGTGCTAGCTTCAGGATATATGAGAACAGGCAGGGTTATAGAGATATAAGTATAGTGGCTGTGAGTTGACTATACCAGTATTCGCCACAAGAGGGAGCCTTAGTTACAGCCAGCACCAGTCAGGGAGTGAGATGGGTGCTGTGCCAGTCCCAAGATGGCCGCCGCTTATCAGTGAGAGTTAGGCCCACCGGAGGACTCCCGGTCGTCGATCCCCGCCAGCGGGGGGAGAGATCTTGCTAGATCTTGCTAGCAGTGTTGTGTGAGACGGGGGAGGAAGGGCAGGCGCCTGGAGAGGCCGGGAATCGGCCAGGTAGAGTCTAAAGGCCGGGCGGCGCCAACCGCAAGATGGCCGCCGGCTGCCAGCAAGAACTTCTCGGCCCTTACCTCCCGCAGATCGTCCGGTCCCTGGTCTCCTGCGAGGATCAGCGCCCGGTGGGTGAGACCCCCAGTGCCAGGGAGAGCCTTTCAGGTGGGTGGGAGAGTCCGCAGGGTCGCCGCACCGGGTCCCAGGAAACGCCGGCGCCGCTCCAAACTCGAGGCCCCGGCTTCTGGGGCGGAGGTAGGCCGCAATCCGCAGGGGGCAACGCAGGGCCCCCCCGATTCCGCAGCTTCTTCCTCCAGGTGCTGGGTGTAGTGGTAGGGCTTAGGGGACTAGTCCCTTGTCGGTGGGCCTCCAAATCTGGACTAGAAGTGGGTTTTAATACAGTGCCAGCCGGAGCTCTGCAGAGACCCGACCTTCCTCTATGCTAGCCAGGCCACGCCCCCTAATTCAGTAATGTTCTTGATCCTAGATTGTACCTAAGAGGATAGTGTGAAAGTATTGTAACATAAAGCCATCTTTTACACCAGTCTACTGTTCAAGACTGCAGTAACAGTGCAGATGTAAGTTGATACAAAGTTATGTCCACCAGCTCGCAACAAATATATGGCTGACACAACAATTCATACAGGAGATCAGATAATAGATACACTGTCTCTTGTGATTATATTCATGAAAACTGTAAGTGAGGGAAAATTACGGACGAAATAATAAATATTTCAAACTATTATTACTACTGTGAACCATGTATACAGAATCACAAATAGAATTAATTTATTGGGTATAGGTGGACACAGTTGACTGATCTCACTCCTCTAAAAAGGAGGAATCAATATATGCTTAATTAGTAACCGAAAGATAACTGATACTCCACTCCGTAATGATTAAATTTCTACTACCTTTGAGATAGAAACTTGTCTTAAAAAGATACATCATTTATAAACATAGGTACAATAACCCCAGTGTATAAGATAACCATAGATGGTATTATTAAGACATACATAGACCTCTTTTGTTGTCTTAAAAACCAGGACTATTTGACACAGACACACCCGAGGATGGGATGGCCAATCAAATTTCCAAAAAGATGTAATTAGACCCCTGTCAGGGTGTCAAATCCCCTCATTTATAGCCACTCTATGGGCTGGATTCATTTATGTGGTGATATGTGACATTAATCAGTAGCTATACAATTGTGATTTTCTTATAGCTAACTCATATAATTATTACAGCTGACTGTTATAAATTTCATCTGACACATAAAAATTAATAACATTTTGGAAATGCACCAGATAGGAGATAGAGGGTAAAAAGTGTCCCTGGTGTGTGGAAACAGATTCCCTTTCTACTGTTGCCCCATATGCCACAGTGGGTAGTGATAGGTACAATGAGAGCGGGAAGAGCCGTCCACCAAGGACTGAAAGGACAGAGTAGTGCGTGCTGCTTCTGCTGTCCACGTTCTATGTCCCCCCTCCCCTGTTACATATAGGCATTGCAGGGGGGGCCGCAGCCAAAAAACAATGGATGAGAGGGCTGCTCTGAGTACCTTGCTGATGTCCCGCCTGGTGTGTCTGTGAGAGAGCAAGGTGAGTTCTCCGTTAGTTATATGGAACTGCTGCAGTGATGGAGTGCCAGGTCGGATATAACTCTCCGTCGGTTTAAGGAGAGCCACTGCAGTAATAGCGCGCCGGATCGCTTGTAATTCCCCGTCATTTGTAGTGATAGAAAAGGGGCAAGGGACAGAGGAGGAGAGAGGAAGAAGTAAAAAGGGGTGAATGAGAAATATGAGTGAAAATAAGGATTAGAAATATAATAAATGGGAGCCGTACTTGTAGGTCTCACGAAAAGAGCTGGAAGAGAGGCAGGAAGTATCCGGTCAGCTGCCTATATGCATGACAGGCCAGCCCCCTCTCCAAGATCCAGCCAATAGGCCCCCGGCCCTCTCTCTACGTTCCTCCCACCACAAAAACATTAACCCCCTTCCAGGCCAAGGTGATGCATCGAGCGGCGATGCGGAAGCCCAGACGGTGTGTTTATGCCGCTATGGTCACATTATGTTCCCGACGCGGTCAAATATACAAAACTGGGAAAGTGAATCTTGCGCTGTTCCTGTTTCAATTCTTTAACCTGTCTATGTGAGAGGTTTGTGAGGTCTTCTCTATGAAACCTTTTGAACTGCAGGGAATCCTCAGATTTATTTTATACGTGGATGAAAAACATGTATTATAATAAAGTCTATATAAACCAGTTTCCTTTTTCACCCACTATCTATACAGTGATAGCTAGGATGCTTACTTTTGTGCTTACATGCTTGCAACAGGGTGGACTCCCATAATGGTATCTTTGAGATATTCCCTCCTTTTTATAGGAACAATCACCTTAGTGGGTAGAATTATCAGGATTTGCTTAACTTATGCTTACATCAACACAATGTTTTGCAGTCACATCACATCAGTTTCTTTAAATCTCCAATTATTCAGCCATGTAAAAAACATTAAAAAAATCTTTATTGTGCAATATATATAAATGTTAATAACAGCACAACATATACATAAAAATTTAGAGATAATTCCTCTGCACCAGATATAAGATGTCACAAAACTTCAAAATGATACTAGTAACAGCAGGTGGAACCCAGGTCTAGGCTTATGCTGGCAGTATCCTGGATGCACTGGTAACGCTGGCAGTCTCCTCTCCAATCACTCTTCTAACATGTTTCAGCACCGGTGGATTCACTGCAGTCCAAAAGGTTTCATAGAGAAGACCTTAGGAACCTCTCATACAGACGGGTTAAATAATTGAAACAGGAATGGCACAAGATTAACTTTCCCAGTTTTGTATATTGTGTCTATTTCAACAAGTTTGGTGACATTATTATTTATTATTACCAGTTATTTATATAGCGCACGCATATTCCACAGCAATCACTTACAATCTATATTCACTACCACATGTATATGGACACACATATACATGTGGTAGTGGCAGGGTTAAATTTGTTTGGAGCCAATTAACCTACCAGTATATTTTTGGAATGTGGGAGGAAACCGGAGTACCCGGAGGAAACACACACAAGTACGTGGAGAATATACAAACTGCACACAGTTAGAGCAGTGGTGGGAATCGAACCCATGACCTCAGTGCTGTGAAGCAGTAATGCTAACCATTACACTAGCCATACTGCCCGTGACTTGTGTTGGGTTGGTACTTGCAGCTTTCTTTTTTGTGCCATGTTTGCTTTACTTGTTGTATAAAGTGTCATTTTTCAAACCATAAGGATCGGCTGGTGCGTTATCACCTTCCACTTATTACTGTTTTATCGCTTCTCCAGGTTTAATACACCTGCCCCTATGTGACCTACTCAGTCCATCTTTGTTGGAGAAATTGTTTTGATAGTGTTAAAATTTATTATTTTTTATATGCAGTACCCAATTGGGAACTTACTGTATTTATTTATTTATTTATTTCCATTTATTTATATAGCGCACACATATTCTGCAGTGCTTTACAAAGAATATTTGTCCATTCACATAATTTTCCCTACCACATGTACATGCACACACATTCACATTAAAGTTAATTTTGTTGGAGTAAATTAACCTTCCAGTATATATTTTTGTGGAGTGTGGGAGGAAACCGGATTACCCAGGGGGGTATCCACGTAAGAACGGGGAGAATATACACACAGTTAGGAACGTGGTGGGAAGGTTACAAATAAATGGCAATTTGACTTGGACTTGACTTTATCTTTCACTCATCTAACATTATAAGAAAAGTATTAAAATTCTATATGCTGCTATGCTCCAATAAGTACTATTCAAGATCTTGGAAAGAGCTAACAGGGGGAATACAACTGTTTCATCGCACCCAATCATTGGGCAATATTCAATTGTCCCCACTTATCACGGTGATGCACCCATTAGAGACGGGTTTAGACACGCAAAGCACCTAAACCCGACTAAACTAATGGCCGCAAGCTTTAAAAAACCTGTTTAGGCATCTATTTATGCATATTTCAGCTTACCACCTCTGGGAGGAGAGTTGTAGTGAGCTGAAATTAACTTTTCACGCCCTTCAAACAGCAACATTTGAATAGCACCGGCGGTCACTCGTGGGTGCTGGGACCCACAGTAACATTTGTATCTGGCCCTATGTGTCTCAGTGGCAGAGGAAATTTATGGTTGCAAAGGAGACTGTAATATGGCAGAGGTTGCAATATGTTTGTTGTTTTCTGGTTTATTGTTTTCTTTTAGTGTACTTAATATTTTTTTTCAGTTACCTGAATAGGATGCTATGTCACTTTGACTGTTATTTTTCTTTTTATATTTTCTAAGTTCATTCATGTTCCAGACATATATGTCATTTCATTAGTGGACATATTGGGGGTCATTCTGACCTGAACGTTCGCTGCAGTTCTTCGCAGCGCAGCGTTCAGGTCAGAACTGCGCTGTTGATGGGTGTCGTTGCCAGCAATCATCTCTTCCAGATTGACAGGCAGAGGTGGTCACAGGGCAGGAGAGGTTGGCACAGCTACGATCAACTCGGAATGACCCCCATTGTATTTCTCCAATTGGCAGACTGAATGTATGGTGTTTATGAATACAACATCCGCATTTTGTACTACTGACATCTTTATTGTGCTATTATGTCTATGTATTGTATCTCCTCCTGATTTATGATGGTTTGTATATTATTTTGAACTGTTTTCTACTAATAAACATCAAAAAAATTAAAGAAAAATACAGCTGTCAACATTGTGATGTCAACATTATGAATAATGACATTTTACTATAAACATAAACAACTAACCTGCATGACCTGAAACCTGGCTCCAATCACCATGCACATTAGGTGTGAATGTGCACAGGCAATATATTTTCAAATTAGGACAATAAATTTAACAACAACCTACTCTGGCCTAATGCTTCTTCAGTTTGCTCCTCAGATTTTCATATGTACATATAATAAAGGAATTTGGCTTTAAAACAATACAGAGTTTTACATAAATTCAAGCAGTGCAAATAACTATAAAGTGTACTTTATAGCACTTTAAATGTGTTACATGTGTATAAAGTTCATGCATATGCAAAGTGTATTGTGTGTACAGCACACCTGAATAAAGTAATATTAAATTATTACAAAAAATATATTCATTTGGGTAAGGTTTTTTCATCAAAACTATGCTGCTTAAATAATTTTGTATGTGCTTAAAAATATATAGGATATGTATGTATATGATAATGCTATGCTTGTCTCCAATATTGATAATATTCCCACATCTCCCTTTAATCTAACAAACTGCTCATCAAATATGATTTATTCACAGTTTTCAGGTGAAAGCGAATCTGGAAAAAAAGCTAACATCCCCTAGTGTATTACTTTAATATAACAATTAAAACACAAATTATTCAAAATATGAACTCACATTTTAAGGTCTTTACAATAAAATATATAAAACATGTAAAATCCCCGCTGGGGAAGCAAGTAAGTGTCCTACCTGTTGTGAAGATAGTTGCAGCTTTTCAGATCAACTTATGCGCAATTGTTAGTCCCAGGATTCATAGCATATTATTAAAAATTTGTATTCAGAAAGTATGGATAAGAGGCCTTTCCTTCCAAAAAGTTCCAACAGCACGTTTCAAGTACAAAGATATTTTTCAAAGTGGTGGAGATTGAGTAACCAGATGGTCTTAAATACATCAATCTTTCAATCAAGTGTTGATTGGCATCCAGTGTGGAAAAGAATGCTTTGAATTAGAATATAGGAAACTGTTTTCATAGTTAGCAAGTGTAAACCCAGAAAAATAAAAACATATTTTTGACTACTAACAGAAATATAAGCTTTGTATAATGACTTAACATGCTACTTGGTTAGACTCAGCTAATAAACAAATCTAATAAATCTACCCTGATCAATCCTGTGGACATTAACTATTATTAATTCTCAACCTGCCCTGGTCTCATTTTGGACTACATCTCCAACCAATATAAATGAATGCATTATCTTGTTATTCAGCTTATTTTATTTCTTATTAGTTATCCAACACAGTATATCTAGTTCCAGAATCAATTGCAGAATAAACATTTATGATTGTGTGTTTAAGACATGAAGGCAAACAAGTTCTAATAAGAATGCACAACTCTAAGGAAAAGAGAGCAGCTGTAGCCAAAGATCATGATTTAGCTTGGTTCTAAAGGTTTATTCTGGGACTTCAGCATCTGGCCACACATACTAAACTGTACTTATAGCATCTCTTTCATACTTACCACATCCCCATTCCTATCCTGCTAATATTGTCACATTTACTTCTCTCCTAGCATTATAAGCCCTCACTCTTGCCAACTGTTGTCCAGCTCTTATGACACATTCATATTGCAGTGCTTTTTATATCTCTCTATGGGGTATATTCAATTGAAGTCGTATCCATTCTGACATTCATTTGTCGGAATGGATCCGATCTGGGCTATTCAATGCATTATCAATACAACTTTAAAAAAGTCGAATTGAGATGCAGGAGCTTAGACAGGGAGAGCCGCTGGCAGATGGGGGAGAGCAGCGCTACATCAGCGGCTATATATCCACTGCTGTATCGCTGCTCTCTCCGTCTGCCCACGGCTCTCCCCCGTCTCCCCCCGTCATCTCTCTGCCTCTCCCCATCCCTCCTCTCTATGGCACCTCATCACAGCCGCAGCTCACGGCAGGGTCCACCCGGCTCCAGCAAGCGAGGTCTCGCTTGCTAGAGCCGGGTGGATGCTGCTGTGAGCGGCAGCTGTGACATCTTCCTGCTCTCCCTGTCTGGCTGCCCACAGCTCTCCCAGTCACTGCTCTCCCCATCTCACTTTGACTTTTTTTAAAGTCAAAGTGAGATGGTCGAAAAGGGGGCCAAAACCTGTCGGCCCCGTTTTTGACACAAGCACGTGGATCGGCAGCTATTCCGCCGATCCATGTGGTTTTCAACAAGTCGAATTCCCCAACTTGTCAAATATATTGAATTGGTCGGAACCGCTTCCAACCTAAAAAAGTCAAAAACTGCCATCTTTTCGATAGACGGCAGCTTTCAACTTCAATTGAATATACCCCTATGCCTTTATTTTGGTATGATTAAGTTATACAACTTCATTCTATATACAGTACATAATACTCAGAGTATACCTTAGTTATTGTTTTTATGATTGATTATTATGTATTGTTTGTTAAATATGTGTCACCTGTGGTCCATATATTGGTAAGTGCGGTATAAATGTAAAACAAAAACATTTTTTTTCCTTGTTTTACATATATAATGCACTGACCACTACAGTATATGTACCACAGGTAACAAAGTAAAGACAAGAAATCATCCAGAAAGGGAAGTATTAATTTCCTACTTCATGTTTTATTTTTCATTTTTACCTTCTTTTCACTGATGGTTGCAAGTTGATCCACGAATATGTGTACATTTAGCACTGCAGTTTTTCTGTCTTCCTTATTCTTTTATATGTATTTCACACAGGTTTAGGGTGTAAACCACAGCTAAAAAACAGTAGCTGCTTGTTAAGCACCAGCGGTGACCTTCTCATACATATATGGAAAAGGGTAGATGGTAGTGTTGTGAAAGAAAGATCGGAAGGGGAGGAAATTCTAGATGTTGGAATGACACTGACTTCAATTTTGGCCATGTTGTTGAGGAAGCTCATGGACATCAAGGAGGAGATAGCATTGAGGTAATTGGATACCTGAGAGAGGAGGAAAGGGCAGAGATCAGAAGGGAGGTAGAGTTATGTGTCATCAGCATAGAGGTGGTATTGAATGCTGAAAGAACTGATGAGTTCACTTAGGGAGGAGGGAGAAGAAACAGTGGAGAAGCCAGGCAGTAAAGGTATCATGAAATTGTGAGGCAGGGCCAGTGAGGGATGGTAGATGAATAAGACATGGAGATGGATGGGGTAGAAGAAAATATAGAGTGGACTTCAAAGGAGGAGAAAGAAATAGAGGGCCCAGTAGAGATGGTCCAAAAAGTAAAGATGGCAATAGAAGGATGCCCACTTCAAAGCCTGTGTGGTCATCAGTCTGACAGAGTGCATGAAGGAGAGCAACAGGTGAAGCAGTGTCAATGGAGGAAAGACAGATTTCAGTGATAGCAAAAGGTTGAGAAAGTTGGAGACAAAAGGTTGTGGATAGTGATTTGTTTGTTGCAGTGGATGTAAAATTATAGAGGGCACAGGAGAAAGAGAGAGGTAAGAAAGGTGATATTAATTAGATTGGCTGGGTTGGTGGTGTGAGGGGGTGGGCTGGATATGGGTTGGACATGTGGCAGGGCCTGAGGATGGGTATATGACAGGGAAGAGAATACAGTACATGGTGGTTGGAAAGTAGTGGAGGTGAAAAGTATAGATACCATTAACAGACAATGATAAACCATAGAATTGGTAGTTGGGGCAGTAAATTGCAGCAGTAGATAATGTAATATAATTGTCAGTAGCAATAAAATAAGGCATTAAACAATGGTAAGTAGGCAGTAAAAAATGCAGTAAAAATGCAGTCAATTTTATCACATCCATTTTACTTTGTTATCCTTTGCTAATTTTTTTCTCTAGGAAAATCTATTTGATATTTTTTTAGAGGGGAATATGGGAGTAATCAATTAAGAAACACTTTTATGGACACTGGTGCACAACTAAAAATGGTCTACTGAGCACTCAGTATGGGTTATTATATCTCTAGTGCAGTATCTACAACATCAAACTTTCTTAAACCTGGAGACACAGCTTATATAAAAATATTCATATGGGAAGGTGTTCTGGATACCACAAAGTATGGACCATCACAGTTCAACAGTAAAGACAGCTGGATCCTGGCATCCCATTGTAGAAGAGAGCAAAAGACAAGTTAAGGACATAAAGGACATCATATAGACCATAAACTTGGAACAATTCATTACTCTGGTCAAAATACTGATCCTATATTTCTGTGTCATAATACAACCCCAATAAACTACTGACACTTCTCAAGTTGGCCAGTAACTCTAAAAATAAGCAGATCAAAAAGTGTGCTGTGGCTACACAGTAGATCAAGCACTGTTGATAAAATTCAAATAAAGAACAATAATTCCATTAGAAGCCTCTGCACATTTCAGATTGCTTCACAAGTTTCTCGACATATGTACAAATGTACCTGACCTCAGCTTTGCTGCCCAGAGTCTTTGTGGTAGCAAAGCTGATGTGGCTTGTGAACCCGTGTACAGTGAGCACGTGGCACCATAGGAAATACATTGGGCTGCAGCTAGTAGCAGCCTGTCATATTAAATTGCAACCATGGTACAACACACCATCTGTGATCACGGGTGTGATGAATTTTGCTACATCTGGATATATAATAGATTTGTTACATATTGAGACAAAAGCATAGAGAAAAAATAATAAAAAAATTAACAAATGTATTCTTTGAAAAAAATCAAGCCATACAAGGAATATATAAAAACACAAGGAAGTTGGAGGTTTACCAGATTCCTATGTGAGGTGGTTATGAAAGTGATAATAGAGATGCAGTCTCCAGAACCAGTAGGTTCCCTATTTCCACTGGAAGTTGGATTAGCTCCACAATGTGTTTTACAGGCAGCACGCCTGACTCTGCTGCAAAGCACTTCAGGAACTAGCTTGTCTTCCTCAAGGCAGTATGGTGGTCATTCCAAGTTGATCGCTAGCTGCATTTGTTTGCAGCACAGCGATCAGGCTAAAAAATGGCTGTTCTGCGCATGCCTATGTGGCGCAATGGGCACACGCGTCGTACGAGCACAATGAACGATGTAGTTTTGCACAGGGTCTAGTGAAGCATTTCAGTAGCACTGGTGGCCGCAATGTGATTGACATGAAGTGGGCGTTTCTGGGTGTCAACCGACCATTTTCAGGGAGTGTTTGGAAAAACGCAGGCGTGGCAGGAAAAACGCAGGCGTGGCTGGGTGGGTTTGTGATGTCAAAACAGGAATTGAACAGTCTGAAGTGGTTGCAAGTGCTGAGTAGGTTTTGAGCTACTCTGAAATTGCACAAAAAAACTTTGTAGCTGCTCTACGATCCATTCTGCTAAACTAAAATACACTCCTAGTGGGCGGCAGCATAGCATTTGCACGGCTGCTAAAAACTGCTAGTGAGCGATCAACTCGGAATGACCACCCATGTAAACATGCTTGCAAGATCCCTATTGTGTGTTTAGACAAAATTTGTGGTTTCATGGGACTCTCCAACTGCAGATGGACTAAAAATAATAATAATAATAATAATAATAATAATTACATGTTAAAAGGTTTATATAATTTATCACACTAATTGTATATGTTCTCTGATCTCTGGTTCTACCAATAGTACCCCTTCATATAGAATATGGAACATCCATAACTTGGAAAGACATTATACACACAGTAATGTTTGTCTGAGCTTTTGAAATTTGCCATTTTTTTATAATCAGACAAATACTTAACATTAATAGAAACCTTTGGAAAACCAAATATCTGTATGAAAATTCAAAGTCCAATGATAATCATCACATCATTCTAGATAATTATACTCATATAAAAACAGTTAATCCACATAGGCTTTATTTTTCCATTAGGTAAATTCTAGAATCCCTTAGACAGCCTGAGAGAAAGCATGTAGGGCAGTAAGGTTTGGAGTACTGTTTATTTCTGCCAGGGCATTGTGTTTTATACAGTGCAGTATATGGTAAGATATATTATTTAATGAAACCATCAAGGGCAAATGGGAATTACTGTTTGGGAAGAAATAGAAATAAAAAAAATATATAAATAATTATACCTATATACCCCACCTTAGCAGAGTAAATGAGAACAAGTTTGAGGGATTATGCCTTCAGTAAGTCTAAAAATAACTTTTAATTTTATTCATTGAGTGTAAACATTAAATCCTTATTACACCACAGCACATTTTCCTTATTTATTTATTCATTCATTCATTTGATTTCCCATATCTTCATTAGATAAATGGGTACAGTAGTTTGATTTATTGGTGGTCATGGCAGACCAAAGGGAGGAATGATAGGGGTGATAGTTATGTGATAAGGTAAATAGATATTTGTTTTACTCAGTAAGAAGCACAAAGGGATACTTGCTCATATTTCTTCTTAAATTGAATTTCTTTTTTTCTCAAATAGCCAAACCTTGCACACATTAAACATTACATTCTCTTCTATGAAGTTATTAAAGCTGCTCGGGGGTGGAATGGCCATACCAGCCTCACAGGATGATTCCCGGTGTGCTGACATGCCAACTGTGTAGCCAGAACCGCAGATGCACTGTGAAGCTGGTGCTGAAAATAACACTTTGTGGGTTTCACAGCATGGATTGAACACTGGCAGGTAGAAAAGCAGCTGATCTTAGACTCTTTTTGAGCTGATCTTATCAATTTGGTGGTTTCTAAGGCTGTCAGACTACAAACTGGTATGGAAAGAGGTACATATATGCTTCTTTACTAAAAGATCTAAAGTACAGTCATATGAATCACAGCAAAAATAAGTGCAAATAAATGCACAATACAATGTTAAAAATGTAAAAGGTGGAGAAAAAGAAGATTAGAACTGTGCAGAAGAGATACAGAGATAAAGATAAGAAAAAATTAGTCTTCCAGTAAAAAACAAGACAACATAGGAAAGCTTGTCATTTACAAAAAAAATGTGCATCTTAACAGCAGAGCCCAAACAAGGCAAGAAAGTCCAAAGAGAAACTGAAATGATGGTGACAGGCAGTATAACAATGGAATGTTAATGAAAGACTTTGCAAAGAGGTGCCAGTTTAAGTTTTAGACAAGTATCTTGCTTCACAGTCCAGCTGATTCAAGAATTCCAAAGGTTCAGAATTCCACAGACAAATAAACTACAAATTTCTGAATACTATCAACTTATCCCAGTGATGTTTAATGTCTTTATAGTGAAAAAAATCAGCAAGCAAAAGTCTGAACTCATCTACAGGATGCTGGAAGCTATGTCAGCAAATACCTGAGGCAAGTTTTATTTAACACTATCCACAATTAAAGAATATCACATACAGTTCCATTCTCTTTTACTTGAAATAATGCACCGTAGAGCAAAGGTGTTGTCTCCCAGTGGTAACCTCCCTTCAGGAGGAGCAGTCCACCTACAAAGCAGATCTCCTCAAACCCAGGAACAATGGGGTTCATTCTGAGTTGATCGCTAGCTGCCGTTGTTCACTGCGTAGCGATCATTGGAAAAAGGCGGATAATCTGCGCATGCATATGCACGGCAATGCGCACGTGTGTCGTATGGGTATGTAGTCCTTTGTGGTTTTGCACTAGCGACAATTCCAATCACACAGCCAAACGCAAAGAGATTGACAGGAAGAGGGCATTCATGGGTGTCAACTGACCGTTTTCTGGGAGTGGTTGGAAAAACGCAGGCGTGGTCGAGTGTTTGCTGGGCGGGTATCTGACGTCATTACTGTGTCACTCGTCGCAGCAATCATTGCACAAGATAAGTAACTACAGGGCTGGTCTTGTTTTGCACAAAACGTGTTTGCAGGCGCTCTGCTGCACAGGCATTCGCACTCCTGCAAAGCAAAAATACACTCCCCCATGGGCGCGGCGACTATACATTTGCACGGCTGCTAAAAACTGCTAGCGAGCGATCAACTTGGAATGACCCCCAATGTACGAGAAATCCAAAAAGAAGTAAAGCTTCATGTTAAAATCAAAAATATTTATTAAGCGTTACAGTATTTTATTAAAGTACATAAAGCACACATTGCTGCATTAAAATAAGGGGTTTGGAAGTACAAAACATCTGCATCTTTCAAGATGTCCTGTTTGTCTGCCCTGCCTTAATGAAACAGATCTTAATCAGCATGGTTTAATTGTACAATTCTCTGGTGTGCAGACTTTGTTCTTTTTGAATTTATACTTTGAAATTAATGAAGAACATCATGGGTTGCTTATCTTAATCTTATTTGGACTTGATCAAAGGTGGAGAGATCTGTGAGCCATGTACAAAAGATTTATACAGAATCATAACCAGGCTGCAGGGTAGAAGAGATGTGTTAAATAAAACTTGTGAAATTCATTATCTCAGGGTTGCCACATTCTCAGCCATCTAGATTTTCTTTTGCAGTTCACATATTCATCATCTGGGCTAGGAATCCTGGAGCAGAGGCATTAATAGTAATTATATATTACACATTTTAAGCCTTATTCAGGTTTTTTAGCAATCCAAAAGAGCAAGCTACTGGGTCAAAACCATATTGCACTGCAGGTCCAGCAGATGTAACATGTGCAGAGAGATTTAGTTATGAGTGAGGTATGTTGAAACTGAAATCTAAATTGCAGAGTAAAATTAAGCAGACAGTATTTACCCTGCACAGAAACAATATAACCCACCCAAATCTAACTCCCTCTGCACAGGTTATATCTGCCCCACCTGCAGTGCAAAAAGGTTGTGCCTGTATGCTTGCTTTTTTGGTTTGTCAACAAACCTGAATAACCTATTTTGTCTCTTTTCTCCAGTTACTACTCTGTCTGTGAAAGCCCCACCTACCTCTTGCTGAGACATGCTCAGTTACTTACTTTATAAGCTGTTTGGGCATATGGATATCAGATTTAGTCTAAGACAGAGGTTCCCAAATCAGCCTTCAAGGCATCCTAACAGTCCAGTTTTTAAGGATAACCATACTTGGTCATAGGTGTCTTAATAAGTACAACAGGACAAACCAGAGCACAGGACTGCAGGTAAAAATCCAGAGTGGTAGAAAACTGCATGAAATAAATCTAGTGGGTCTGCAAATATCTTATATGTAGTAGTCATATTTTGTGTGTTGTAATTGATTAAGGAAGATGAGGCATCCACAATACAGTATTTGGGTACAAACAGAATAAGATAAGTAGAACTGAGACATAAGGGATGGAGCTTGCTCTCTCTCTGTGGTTATCTTGTGCAGAGAAAATCTTGCTGTACACACAAGATCAATAAAATGTATGTAAAGAAAAGACCAAATCCAACAAATTATGATGCTGTTAGTGCTTTATTTTGAAATCTGTTATAGCAGTGACTGCAAGTTATTTATTATAAGCCACTGGCACTGTAGAGAAAGTTAATTGTTGGGACATTCAATGGAATGTCCCATACGTGACACTGTAAAAAAACAAATCTTTAGCTGTGTATCTTTTGAGTTCTCAACATAGGTTGACAAGTTAAATTATAACTCTTTCCCATAGATTTTCATAAAAAATAACCAAGGAACATAATACAAAGAGTTGAGCTGAATTACTAAGTAGCAGTTTCCTTTATGTCCCGTACGTGACATGAAATGTCCCTGTACTGCAAAATACTAAAGAGAACAAGGTTTCCATTACAAGAAATCTGAAGATATAGGAAACTCATATTAAATAAGCTCCAAGGGTATTAAAATATTCCTAATTAATTTTTAACTTAAAATCTAAAACATATATTGGATAATGCAATGTAATTAGTTTTATTTTACATTTTATAGGTTAATAAATAATCTTTCTAATACAGTACATTTCAGAATGTAATACATTTTACAGAAGCTTGAAAATATTATAGGGTGTTCAAAACATCACTGTTAAAATGTAAGTGACAGTAATGAACATGCAACATGCTGAATCTGGAAAATAAGCTATTTAAAAATACATGATGTGATACCATTTCTATGTTTATACTGCAAGTTTTTTCTGTACTAGATTTTTTAAGTAATCTATAAAGTCTGGTTCCTCTGAAACTAGAACTACAACATTTATATGGCAATTCATAGTTAAATCCAAGGAAAAGAATTAAGGAAAGTCAATAACTCATTGTATTTAGCCAATCAACATCCACATAACTTTATTTATGTACTTAGGAATTAGATATTTATATCTTTCAGAAGCTAGTTATAATTATAGTCTGGTACAATGCGTCATATCTGCAGGATACTAGCTTGCACACTTCGCTTTTTTAATACTGTAATGGAAAATGATGCCCTTGGGAACTGAGATCATTCACAATGCATACTGCTGTGTTGTTTAATGCTATCCTCAAACCATGTTTTCTTTTATGTTTTTCTTTTCCTTTGTGAGCAATAAATTCAAGCCATTTTAAACCTATGCATTATCTTTTGCTTATCCTTCCAGTTTAGTACTTTCCTATCAATGTACTTGCGAAAAGAACAGAACAGGAAATAAATGATTATGTGTGAACACTTTATGTATCTAAATTGGATTTGTTTTGGAATAGATATGTGTGTAATATGTGTGGAGTACATTTACAGTATCTTACATATTTCAAAGTTTGTAACAAATTTTAATTTACAATGCAAAGCTAGAATAATTGATTAGAAACAATTGATACTACTACTATACAGTTTTATTACATCTAGAAATATGTGTACTTGTAGCATACAGTATGTTGGACATTGCTTATTAGAGATTTTGGAGATTAAATTGCTTAATTACAAAGCCCTTAGACTTTTCTTAAGATCAAGCAACATATTGGGTGGACTTTACATAAAATTGGCAGTAGTTTAAAAAAATTATCATTGGAGTCTACATGAAGAAAAAATGAGCAAATGAATAAAAAATTACAAAGTATTGAACATTCAAATCATAATACCAGAAAGTGGTAACAACCATATAAATAACTGCAATAGATATGGGGACAAGATTGAGTATAGAATAAGGAAAACATAAGTAAACACAGTAAAAGGAAATAGAATAAAAACCACCAATAGAAAAGAATATACAGAATGCACAATGCAAGGGGCAACAACAACAGCAAAAAATACTAAGTGTGTATGTAACAGATGTACAGTATATGAATATGACTATAACACATACTATCAAAAAATAAATGTAATATACTGTAACAGTATGTACTGTAAGAGGCTGAAAAATCTAATGCATTAAAGAGTTGATGTCACTAAAAAAACACACAGCAGATGTCTAGTCACTCCAGGGTACATGCTTAATAAACACAAAATGAGCTTAGAATTACTAAAACCACTGAAAATAATGCTAAAAAGTTAATAGAATTAACTAAATAAACATAAATCATGTACTGTAGAAGTAAAACATATACTGTAAATTATAGAAAGGGTAAAAAAACAACTACAAATGCAAAAGGAAGCATGAATGAAGAAATGCAAGAATGAAAAAAAATGGAAAAATATAATAAGAAAAAAAATAAAATAACTATAAGAAAATAAAAATAAAAAATAAAACAAATGTAAAAATCTAAAAAATAAAATAAAATTGTAAAGCAAAAAAGTGTGTGTGTGTGTGTGTGTGTGTGTGTGTGTGTGTGTCTTCTCTTTATCTGGGTGCAGTAGTATCCAATATAATAATCCATTTTGCCTCCATCCACAGAAGTTCCTTGTTTCTTGTTTCTTGTATCTTAATTTTATTACTCCAATACTGGATAAGTTGTGACCCATCAATTTGAAAAGTTTGCACTCAATTTACCATCAATTGTATCCTGTATTACTGTGCAGTGCAAGTCCAAAAATTGGGTGCTGTCAATATTTAATTTATATAACTTGAATGTCGACATTTTTCATGTTGACATTGTGGTTGTTATCTATGTCAATATTATAATATGGAGAATTCTTCTAAGTTGCACATTTACCACCTTACTACCACAAAAGTCTGGTCAGAGAAAGTGGAATCAATTAGCTGCGAGCGGACTTTAATACATGTTCTGGCTGCCCTAGGATAATATATTTGTAGTAGTCCCCGCATGTTAGTATGTAACAGTGTGTATGTGATAAATTAAAATTATCACTCTACATGTCACAGTATAAGAGAGTACCAGTTTTCTCCATTTAATAAATTGTGAGGTCTTCATTTAAAAGAGAAAAGTTTAAAATAAGAGTTGTGGTAGACATGCCCTTGTAAACTCTTTTTCTTAGTAGTCTATAGGATCAATTGTTTCATTCTCAAATGAGAGAGAGTGTTTCTTGTGTGTACAATTCCTCCTCCTATATTCTGATCCTGCCTTGAACTTGTTTATATAACTGGCTGGCCTTTTGCTGGAGGTGGGGTATATTAAAGGAGGGGTCAAGGCATTCTTGAACTTCAAAAGCTTAAATGTTTGCTGCCCAGTTCTCTTCAACCACCTACACCCCAATGTCTTCCCTGTGGCTCTCCATGTACCCTGAAGCAGAAATCGGTTTTATATTGTGGATCTGTACTTTATTGAAGTTACGTACAGTATGACAGTTATTTGGCATAATACATAACTGAAAGCCATAACTGAAAATATCAAAGATTTCATACTGAAAGCCTTATTTGAGGTAATTATCAGATAGTAATATGTAAAGAAAAGAAACTGATTTGATATTTTATAATATATTGGTACATATATTAATATAATAATAATAATAATAATAGATATTATTATAGTAATATTGTATATGCTGTAGAGTATTAGTGGTTCTCAAACTCAGTCCTCAGGATCCCACACAGGTCATGTTTTCCATTGCACTTAGCTGGGCACAGGTGTACAGTATGACCAACTGTCAAACTTCAAAGATTCACAAGAGACCTGGAAAACATGAACTGTGAGGGGTCCTGAGAACCAAGTTTGAGTACCACTGGTATATATTATTACACGTTGATTGGCTTCTGTGACTTGTGATTATTATGAGTTTTCAGAGAGTGGGTACAGTTGATAATGCTTTTCTCAGTAACTGAGAGGATCCTATGCACAAGATAAAAAATGAACAATTGTGAAGACAAATCAAATATGCAAGTTATAAAGCCTTATCCACTTTTTTATATATTGAAAAGAAAGTAACAAAGTGAAATATAAAATAGAAATAAAGGAAAGGAAAAAAAAGACCAAGTGAAAAGAGAAACAAGAGGGAAGAAAGTAGGTGAAGGGGAAGAGGAGGAACCTGACAGGATACATTTATATCAAAAGGGCTCAGCAGGCTATAAACAGGACCTGTGTGTCCAGTAACCAAATGAGAAAGTAGTTAAATAAATGCAGGGGGAACCTGGAAATTAGAGGTCCATGGCTCCCATACCTTAGTAAACATTTTAGAAGAGCACCTCAATATGCTAGTGATATATTACATACCTGTAAGTGGATATGCCATATTTTGGCTATGATATCACTCATAGTAGGTGGCTCAGTTGATTTCCATGCTGATTCAATGACACTTCTAGCTGCCAGAACCATATAAGTTAATCGTTTATTCTGATACAGAGATGCCTCAGGGACACACACAGAAAGAAGAAAATATTTGGGGCTAAAAGGGAATACCTAAGATAGAGCTAGCTAGAGCACCCAATTCCTTCCGGAGGGGGGCTAGTTTCAAATAGGTCCACAATATATGTAGGAATGTTCCAGCAGTCATGCTACATCACCAACACAGAGGGGTATTTCAGGGTGCATTTTGTTAAGATGAGTAGGGACATACAGTAATACCACCTATAAAACAACTTATATGCATTTTCTTTAACATGAACAAAGATGGAGCTTGAGGTAACATTAGAGTAGATGTCAGTCCAGTCATCATTATCTATGCTTTCTCTCTATCAAGTCGGTCTTCAAGTCCATTCATGAGAGTCTCTATCGTCTGGGGATGAGAGCAAAAGTTAAGTGTATAGGGTAAAAATAATCCCTTTAGTATATTCTCCGCAAAAAGCCAAACTCTCCATAGTGGTGACAGAACTACAGTATGGTTAAGTTGTGATGATATCTTGGAATGAAAATGCTAGATTTGTAAATTTTGGAATAAAAATTTATGGGGAATCAGGTATTTGGTCTTGATATCTAAATTGGTTGGGAAGGATGAGTTCTGTGTAATGTCATTTAATAATCTAATTCCACTGTTCTGTCAGCAAGCAAATGCAGCTGAGTGACATCCTGGACAAAAATCTGAATTATTGAACCGTGGAACTAGAGGACTATGATTGAGGTGATTTTATATTGGTAAATATCCACATTCCAAACATCTAAAGTATGTGAAATTATAGGGTGATGCAGGACAGCCTTTGGATGGGCCCACCTAGGGAGCCACAGTAAAGATGATATGGAATGCAGCTTAAGAGCGTTGGTTTCTAACATAACCCACACTCTCTCTGATTTGGGTCCATTCCATAGTATGCAGTGTGATAATCTAGCAGCAAAATAATAGTGTTTCAAATTCGGGACCCCAGGCCACCATGAGATGTGTGACTCTGCATCACCTCGCATCTCACCCTAGGTAATTTTTTTACCAATTAAATTGTGCCATAATATGTTGAAGATGTTTAAAAACATTCCATGCATATTTCAGCTTTTCCTAGTCCTAGTGCTTATGTATGCACACATATTCCTCTGTGTTTTGCACCCCATCCTTTAGTGGTCCTAAAGGAAACATTCTCTACTCTGTACTTATGATAAAACACCCATATATCACCTTGACTTTCTTCCTTGAGGTAGGACCTACTAAGTGTGTGACCAATAGTTTATCTTTTATTGAGTCTCTTTTATCTTATGAAAACAATTATTTCATAATTAAGAAGGAACTTGTTGCTATAAAGCTTCCATTCAGTAATGGAGGCAATATATATATTTTTTTAAAGCTAAAACTATTATATTAATATATTTATAGATCATAAAAATCTAGTCCGTTTTGAGGCTGAATTCTCAACAGATATGATGGGTACTCTTTTTTCTAGGTTAAGCTTCAGTTTCATTTATTACCATGGTTCCAAGAATAGCTGACTTGCTTTCTCTTTGGATGATTCCAAAATGATCAGGCAATAAACATAACATATTAAGGGCCTAATTCATGTTAGACAGTGGATCACTATGTGGTCTGTCTCCGTTCCTAGCACTAGAGGCTGCTCCCTTGCTCTAGTATTTTCCCTCCTGGTGTCATCTCAGTTCAGGAGGAGGTGCTTAGTGCACAGTCTGAGAGAGTTCTTCCTGGGAGAGCCAACTGCACTGGTGTGCAGCTTCTGCACTCCTGAGTGTGTGACCTTGTCTACCCCACAGCCACCCCCTGTGTGCACTAAATCGCTGTGTCACCACTTTACTGCTTCACATGTATGCATGTTCCTGAAATTGCAGAATTTCTTTTATATACTACAACCTGTTATCTCTGTTTTATGAATAAACCAATCGTCCTGGTTAAGTGCCATTGTGTGGACAATCATCCCTATCTGACACCGCAACACTCTGCCAACAGGTTATGGGCCCAGGACCCCAAGTCTGAAAGGCATTCTAAAACAACGGTACATAAGAAAGAAAAGTCAGCTGATTAAAGAAGGAGTACTTATATTAAATATAGAGAAGAATTTAGAGTACAGGGAACAGCATGAACTTTACAAAGCAAAAAAGGCTCAGAGAATTACACAACGTGTAAATTCACCATGGAGATGCAGCCAAAGCAGGAAAAGGTGTGGAAAGTCACATTTGAGCCAGGAGTAGACCCAAACCCAGTTGAAGTGGATAGAGCCATCAGGACGATAGGCTTGGCCGTGGAACAACACGTCTACTCCATTATGTGCAGGAAAGTGTCAGCCAAAGATATGTGGCCAGCTCTGCAAATGGCGTATGAGGACAAAGGTCTGATTAGAAGAATAAACTTGAGGCATATGCTGTGCGGGACAAAGTTGTCACGATCCGGGTAACTGGACACCATTTCCTGCCTGATAGGTGTCTCCTGAGGTTGGCTCAACGAGCCAGGGCCGGGCTATAGCTATGTCTTGACTTACATTTCATAGATGTTGCCTGCAGCGCTGGTTCAGCAGCTTCTTTAGTGTGTACACTTACGGTGGTGAGGCGCTCTCAGCCCCATTGCAGCTGTCACTACCGCGCCTGTGGTCTTCCGCTGGGTATGCATCCTCTGTGTGCAGCGGTCACTGAGGTCATCCCTGTGGCTGCTGTGCACGTCTGGGCGTGTGGAGTTTCTGCTGCTGTGGCCTCCGCCGCCATTACCATTTGACACATAGATTCTGAGAGTTTCTTTCCCCTTCAATCACCGTCACTGGGCGCAGCCATTTTGGAATTAGTCACATGATACTCTTCTCACCTATCTGCAGGGCTGCCGGAGCCTGAGCTTAATTGTCAGCAAATCCCTGCTCTCCAGCAAGTATAAATATCCTGTCTCAGCACCCAGAGGGTTGTCAGTGCTTCCATTGTCTCTCCAGCATTCCAGTATGCAGCTTATCTAATGACTCTCCTGAGAACACTCCCTGCAGTATAGCCTGACTCCCTGGTGGTTCCTCTCTGCGGTGCAGCTCCCGTTCTCCTGTGCTGATGCTCTGTGGTGCAACCTGACTCTATAGTTCCCACACCCAGTGCTAGCAGAGTGTACAACTCCGATCTTCCCGCAGCCACTCTCTGGCAGTCTTCTGTTTCCACTACTCCCCATAGTAGTGGAGCATTTGCCTGCAATCCCTAGCATCATTCAAGCTTCACTTGTGATGCCCATTATCACTCAAGCTTTACCTGTGATCCCTAGCATCACTTCAGTTTTACATGCGATCCCTAGCATCACTTCAGTTTTACCTGCGATCCCCAGCATCACTCAAAGGTTCACCTGTGATCCCCAATATCACTCAAGCTTTACCTACGATCCCCAGCTTCACTCTATACTTCACCTAGGTGTTTACGTGTCATCAGGCACTCCCATTTAAACTCCAGGTTGCTGCTTTTTACAAGTTGTGATTCAGAGACTCACTTGTGACATTTATTGTTTGGTTGCACATTCTTGACTTTTATGATTTAATAAAAACCCTTAAAGATACCTCCTGTTGTTGTGGTCACGCCTCGGGCAATTGGTACTACATCTCAGCACATGTCTAGGAGTCCTCTCCAACCTTACTCAGTTTACGTACCCGTCAGCCTCCAGTTACTGACACCAGCCCTCAGTTGTGACAAAAGTTAAGTGCCTGTAAAGACATGAATGATTATGTTGATAAAATACTGTCAATAGCTCAGCATTTGGCATCTGCAGGGGCACAGGTGGACAACGAGGAAGAGGTGGTGGCATTGTTACAAAATCTGACACCAGAATTCAATTTCCTGGTAATATCTTTGGAGTCTACCGATACCAAGCTGACAACAGAAATTGTAAGAGCCAAGCTGCTGCAATTCCAAGAATGTATTCCTGTCAAGACACATGCTGAGGATTCTGCCTTATTCACAACAGGTACTAAGTCCAGAAAGCTCAAGTTTTAGTGCTTTATATGTCACAAGGTGGGATACAAGGCCTCAGATTGCATACTGAGAAATTGCAGTGGTATGCAGAAGAAGCATGACAAACCAAGTGAGTCAGTACTGAATGTAGCAGATACTGTAGTCACAAGAAGGATTGCTGGTACATGGACTCAGGGATTATGAGGCATTTCAGTTGTAATCAGGAATGGTTCAATTCACTGACATCTCTTTTACTGTAATGGGTCCAATGTGGACCCATTACAGTAAAAGAGATTGGAGACAAAGTCCTTACTGCTTCAAAATTTGGGACACTCACAGTGCGTCTAAGAATTACAGGTGAAACAGTTATTATGGTCATCTGAGAAATATTGTTCTTGCCAGAATTGGGAAGCAATCTCATTGCTATAAGCAAATATAAGCATCCTGGAGTAAAAGGGTTACCGAGTCCAGTTTGCAAAGGTCAAATATATGGAGCAAAATGAGAAAGGGACTGTAATTGCTCCAGCAACCCAGTGCAACCAACTGTATGTCCTAGAGACCAAGCAATATTCTGCAATAGAGGCTGCTGACTCAAACCAGTCAATGGAGCTGTTGCACAGGCCCCTAGGTCATCTGGGGTATGACAACATCCAGAAACTACTCTATGGAATGACAACTGTAATCAATGCAAGTAATACTGAGAGACCTGTATGTGAGAGTTGTATAAAAGGAAAGCAACGCGCACCCTATTTCCTAAGTCTACTAGTAAAGTGGAAATACCGCTAGCAATAGTGCATATTGATGTATGTGGTCCAATGGAGATGGAATTAATGAGTGGCTAAAGGTATTTTATAACATTTATTGATGATGCCACAAGGATGACACATGTATATTTCATGAAAGCTAAAATTTAAGTTGTCAATAAAATTGTGGAATACAAGAACCTGGTGGAGACTCAGGCGGTCCGAAATTAAAAGTCTTGAGATCCGGCAATGGCAGAGAGTATGAAAACAGAGTTTTAGCACAGTTCCTGAAAAAATATGGTATACAGCATCAACTAACAATTGCTTACACGCCAGAACAAAGCAGTGTGAGTTAGCGTGCAAATTGTACAATTGTTGAGAGAGCATGGACTATGTGGAGTGATGCAGGTCTAGAGGAAAGCTTTTGGGTGGAAGCAGTGTCTACTGCAGTATATCTTAAAAATCGTGCCCCCACAGTAGCCATAAAAGGTAAAATGTCACTGGAGGCATGGTCCAAGAAAAAGCCAGCTGTCAATCATATCCGTGTCTTTGACTGTAAAGCTTATGCATATATACCTAAGGAGAAAAGACAGAAATTAGATCCAAAGTCAGTGGAATGTATTATGCTAGGATACTGGAAAGAAAGCAAATGATACAGGCTTTGGGACATTACAAACAAGTGTCTTCTAAAGTCTATCGATATATAATATTCCATGAGATAGCACCAATTACTGGAACAGTGGAACAAGAATCACAGCAACAATATGTATTGCTGGATGTACAGGCAGCGAAAAGCGTGTCTGAACCTGAAAGAGGTAACAGGAGTTCCATGAGGAGCAATAAAGGTGTTCCATCCAAAAGATACAGTAAGGAATATGCAAATATAGCTTACTGTGAACCCCAAAATATACAGGAAGAAAAATCAAGTATCCACTGGAAAGAATGGAAGTCAGCAGTAGATACAGAGCTGTCAGCTCTGGATGATAACAGCACATAGACTGCTGCTGAGAGGCCAAATAACCGTAAGACAACCAAGAACAAGTGGGTCTTTTGCAGAAAGCTGAATGCAGATGGGGCTATTGCTCATTAAAAAGCCCGCCTTGTTGGTAAAGGATATACACAAAAATCCATGATCGACTACGGATAGATCTTTTCTCCTGTTGCAAGGTACAGTACCTTGAAGTTAGTCATTGTCATTGCTACACTTCATGATTTATTGTTATACCAGTTAGACTTTGATTCTGCATTCCTAAATGGAGAGCTAATTGAGGAGATTTATATGGAACCACCTGCACATTATGATGAGAATATGTTCCAAGAGGGAAAAGTTTGCCTCTTAAAGAAATCTTTGTATGGCCTAAAGCAAAGTGGTCATTGTTGGTATGAAAGATGGATGCTGTGCTGCTAGAGATGAACTTTGTTAGGTCAGATACTGATCACTGCTTATATCACAAAATATAGTAGAAAAGCGGTTCATCATAGTTGTGTATATGGATGATCTATTGCTAGCAGGTCAAGAAGGTTGGGCGTCTAAATGGGGAATTGGGCATCTAAAGGGGGAATGAGGTTCAATATAGAAAAATGCAACGTTATGCATTTTGGGACTAAAAACATACAGGTATCCTACACTCTAAATGGGGAAAATATAGGGATAACTGTGGTGGAAAAAGATTTGGGAGTGCTCATAGATAATAGGCTTAATAAAAATACACAATGTCAAAATGCAGCAAAAAACGCAAGAAAAGTCCTTGCTTGCATAAAAACGGGGCATTGAGACAAGGGACAAGGATGTAATCCTGCCACTGTACAAATCAGTGGTACGTCCGCACCTGAAATATTGTGTTCAATTTTGGTTCAAATGCGAACTACTAAATTTATTAAAGGGTTAGAGACACTGGAGTATGAGTAAAGGCTTACTAGGTTAAATATGTATACACTAGAAAAGAGGCATCAAAGAGGAGACATTATTAATACCTTCAAATATGTAAAAGGTCATTACAAGGAATTAGCAGGGGATTTGTTTATTAAAAGTATAGGACACGTGGGCACTCGCTGAGGCTAGAGTAGAGAAAATCCGTACACAACGTGGGAAAGGGTTCTTCATGGTAAGGACAATAAAGATTTGGAACTCCCTGCCCCTGCCGGAGTTAATAATGGCAGACTAGGTAAATGCATTTAAAAACAGATTGGACAGGGGGGCGTGGCCTGACTGGCAACTGGTGAAGTCGTGCTTTTACAGAGCTCCTGCATGGCAATTATATAAAAGTGCCTCTTGTCACTGGTCCTGAGTTGCTGCGGACCCTGGACGGCTTGGATGCCCTCTCTCAACAACCTGCCCTCATTGTGTGCCTCAGACCTCGGAGCCGGTAGGTGCCCCCTGCACCTCTGTGGGTTGAGGGCTGTGTGCGCTATTGAAGCCGGGGGCTAGATTTGCCGAAGCCCGGAGGTGTCACCTGTGCTCTTTCATCCTGGGAGTCTGGACCTCCCCCCGATCTGAGGACCTGTTGCTGCCCTGCCTTTCCTGCTGCCTCGGCCGCTGTGCTGTAAGTAGGACTGTCTCCTGCTGCAGTGCTGCAGCACTGAGTCCCGATGTCCGTGACCGTAAGTGCCACTGCTGGAGCTAGTTGTCCCCGCTCTCCTCCGGTGGGTCTCTGTAGTGGCTGTTGCCTCCCTCCCTCCCTCGGCCGGCTCCTGAGACGCTGTGCAGTGTATACTCTGGCCGGGAGCAGCCAGGGAAAAATATTGAGCAGTCTTTGCTGCTCTATTGTGCTCATGATCCCCCTGGCTGTCTCTCCCCCCACTGTACAATTGATTGATGCTCCATAGCATCTCCTGCTACGCAGCTCACAATCTCGTCTGCTTCCACATACCTCCTCCTCACCCCTTCAGTGTGCCTGAGCACCTACACCCCTGTGGCCCTGCGCAGCCAAGACCTCATCCTGTGGTTTGAGTGCACTGTGGCCTTCCCGAAAACCGCAGCCCATGTTTACAGTGCCCGCACGCTGGTGATGCATTGGCGGTGTGGGGGGCCAGCGACTGCTCTCCCTTACATGCTTCTACTGGAACCCATAACAGTGTGTAGCCACGGGCATCCCCTCTCATCTCAGTGCTGCGGGGGCTAATAATCTTAACCCTCGTAATCTTAGCGTATCTCCGTCCCCTCCACCCGCGGCCCTCTCCGACTTTGGAGGCCGGGGACTGAACTTTTACTGACTCCCGTCCGGGGGCTCCGAGATGGAACGTGGCTGCCTGACTAAGTCGCACCATCATTAGCAGGGGCACAAAAGAAGGGGAGCGGTGTCCATCTTTAGCCTACTATCTCTACAAAGTGTGCCTGCGACCCTGCTGTGTTGCTCTTTGTGCTGATTTCATACAACTACCTCTCCAACCATATTTTCAAGCTAGCTACTCTAAAGCCCTATTGTCTCATAGCTGTGACATCTCCACAATGTGAGTGTTCCTTATTCTTTTCACCGCCACTCATGTTTGCCTAATCAACATGTATGTGTTGCCAATGTGACTGAGTTTACCTGTTTCACATTCATCCTCTGATTGGATCCGGTCGTATAGGTGCACCTTTTATTTGTTAACTAGTTCCATTTCAGATGTCGAGAAATGCCTCCCAAGAAGAACAAAGACCTGGTACCTCCCAAAATCTCCTTCCCCCAGAAACCCCTTCAAATTTCCCCCTTACAAAGCATCTCCTCTCAACCCACCTTGCCAGATCCCGTGGTGTCGAGTGTCCTGTCATCCACACTCACGGTATCGGGAGTTGACTGTGAATCTGATACACCTCTGACTGTGAGATCCCTCTGTCAGATCTTGTCTGCTTTTAAGTCAGAACTTTCTAAAGATTTAACCTGTCCGCGAGGTCAAGACCGAGTTGGTGGCAGTTGGGGACAGGACCGACCACTTGGAACGCAAAGTGGAAAAACTTGTCGCCTCCCATAACGAATTGATCACTTCCCATGATCACCAACAGCAGGATCTGGACCAATTTAAGACTAAATTAGCGGATATGGAGAGCAGATCTCGACGAAATAACATCAAGATCAGAGGCATCCCTGATTCAGTTACTAACTCTGAATTAGAGTCCTATGCCACTGCCTTATTCAAGAAACTCCTCCCTGCTGCGGATACCGCAGAGCTCCTGATTGACCATATCTACCGCCTCCCTAGACCACGCACCGTTTCATCTGACCTCCCTAAGGACACCCTCCTCCATGTGCATTTCTTTACTGTTAAAGAACGCATCATGAGAGCTGCTAGAGAATCCAAAAATTCCGATACCCTAGGTGGTCTTCAAATATTCCAGGACTTCTCCGCTGCCACCATTGCAAAGAGGTGTGTCTTTACACCTATCACTCTTGCTCTTAGGTCCCATGACATCCCATACCGCTGGGGACTTCCAGTTAAATTGATAATCACCTACGAGGACTCAACCTACATCATCTCCTCCCTTGATGCGGGAGTCAAATTGCTGCAAGATTGGGACATCACTGTTTGAAAGTTGTCTGCACCGTCCCGCGCTACAACTGTCCGTCAGGAATGGTCGAACACCTGAACTTATCATTACTGTATCGGGTCCTTTCAAATTTCTCTTCAGTTCTCTGAAGTTATAGACCTCTTCCCTTCTACTGGGAAGGGAAGTTTCATTGATTATATTGTCCACTTTAATTATTGACTTTTACCCAGGTCTATATGTTACAGGTTTACTCTTTCACTTGTTATCCTATACCTGTTATTCTATGATGATTATTTGCTGTTATCTAGTATTGTTTCCTCCCTTAGGGGGACTGTTACGTCTTGGAGATATTCCCTGTTGACTATCTGTTGCCGTCCCCTTTGCCCTCGCCTACAGTTTCGTAAGATTAATACTACATGTTTATATTTACCTTGGATATTATACTAGAGTGGCAGTGCCTGCTTCGACAGCCCGCCCCCAACTTTTTCTATACTACTGCAAGTTACTACGTTTTTTCCCTTCCCCTGCAGTAGTCATGCAGGTCCAATATACCAGGCCATTTTTTGTTTACCTCCTTTACCACAGGTTTAAACCCTTTTTACTAATCCCCCGTATGCCCCCCTCCCCACCGAGCTCCAGACTCACTTCTATCCCCATTCATTGTGGTACT
The DNA here is from genome assembly GCF_028390025.1 of Pseudophryne corroboree. Taxonomy (NCBI): domain Eukaryota; kingdom Metazoa; phylum Chordata; class Amphibia; order Anura; family Myobatrachidae; genus Pseudophryne; species Pseudophryne corroboree. The sequence goes on from NC_086445.1 coordinate 334,384,854, forward strand.
TTGTTTTTTGGTTAAATTCCATTTGCTATGTTCAAAATAGATTTCTACTTCTCATTCTTGTTATATATTTTCAATGCTGAACCTCCTCTCTCTCAATGTTAAGGAACTAAACTCACCTAACAAACGTAGACTAGCCCTCTCTTTCTTCCACCAACAAAGGGCAGATGTTGTCGCACTGCAATAAACCCACTTCTCCTCTGCTAACCCCCCCTTTTTAAAAACAGTAACTTTCCCGTTGGATTCTATGCGAATGGCCCGAATAAGTGTAACAGGGTGGCTATCCTTTTTAGCAAAAATGTTTCCTGTGTCCTCCACTCTCAAATCTCAGTCAAAAGTGGACATTACCTGATCCTTACAGCTCTATTAGATGACAAACCTGCTACTCTTGTATGCCTATATGCCCCTAACTCCAACCAAGTACCATTTCTACGTAAGCTGTTTCTTACAATCCGTAAATCACTAAAGGGCTCCCTGGTTGTATTAGGTGACCATAATTTAGCCTTAGACCCAAAAATGGACAAATCTCACCAACCCTCCCACTCCCCCTGTCCGCTCGATCCGGTCCCTCTCTAGCTTTCCGCAATTTACTCACAAAGTTTGATCTATATGATGTCTGGAGGACTCGTAATCCCTCATGGCGGAAATATACATTCCACTCCTCAGTCCACAACTCCTTCTCTAGAATAGATTTAATCTTATGTGATAAATGGTCTCTCCAGAGAACTATGAACATTGATATCTTACCGATTACTTGGTCTGACCATGCCCCCATTCTTTGGAAATGGAACCTTCATGATGCTCAGAAACCCCCTAGACAATGGCATCTCTATCCCTATCTCCTTAACAATCCTCTGTTCAAAAAACTTATTCTTGAATCCATACACTCCTATCTAGCTACTAATTCTCCCCTGGATACCTCCACTATTAACCATTGGTGTGCCTTTAAAGCTGTTATCTGTGGCACTGCCATCCAGGCTGGTGCCACCCTCAAGAAACAAGCCCTCTAATTACAGTCAAAATTGGAAGCTGACTTGATAGCTCTTGAATCAAAGAACATAGCCAATCCCTCTAGAACTCTTAAAAAAGAACTCTCCAGTATTCACAGCCAACTCCAAAAACTACTTCTCGCTCGTACCCAAGCGGCATTAAATAGGTTGAGGCATAAGTTCTATCTCCTAGGTAATAAATCTGGTAGAATGTTAGCCCGCAAACTCAGCAAGCTAGGAATAAGATCAAATTCATCTACTCCCCCTCCAAACAAAAAGTCCTAAACCCTAGAGACATAACAAACCACTTTGCGCAATACTACGCCAAACTTTATAATTTACTAGCTGACTCCTCAACCCCTCAGCCTACCCCCCTTTCTATTTTTTCTTTTTTAAACAATCTTTCTTTTCCCACTCTCTCTCAGGAGCAACTGTCTGCACTTAATGCCCTATGGACTACTGCTGAAGTCTCCGCAGCTATTAAGACCTCTCCCCGAAACAAGGCCCCAGGCCCGGACGGATTTGTTACTGATTTTTATGCCACATTTCATGATATCCTTTCCCCCATTTAACTGACCTTTTTAATAAATTCTCTGATCATGGTACCCTCCCATCAGAACTACTAGAAGCGCGTATAGTCACTATACCCAAACCCGGCAAAGATCCTGCCTTTATACACAACTACCTCCCTATCGCAATGCTCAATTGTGATATCAAACTTTACGCCAAACTGATTGCAACATGTATCAACCAATTTCTTCCATTGCTGGTGCACCCAGACCAAACTGGCTTTGTGCCAGAAAGACAAGCGTCAGACAATACACGCAGGGTCTTTAACTTGATTGATTCACTCTTTAAAGATCAAGACCTTCTCCTGCTATCCCTGGATGCTGAGAAGGCCTTTGATAGGCTGAATTGGTCATATATGCATGAAGTTCTTCTCCGCTTTGGCTTTAGAGATCGTATCTTATCCTCTATTTTAGCACTATATAGTTCTCCTACAGCCGGAGTGTTCAGCAATGGCTTCCTATCTGACTCTTTTCCAATTACAAATGGTACCAGACGAGGTTGCCCCCTATCCCACCTAATATTCGTTCTGTCAATTGAACCCCTGGCTATTACAATTCGTGACAATCCCAAATTTCCAGCTTTACAATTTGGTTCATCCCACCACAGGTTAAGTCTTTTTGCAGATGACGTTCTCCTTTTTATCTCTGACCCCAACACTACTCTTCGTCTCTTGAACTCTACTTTAGATGCCTATAGCTTAGCTTCCTACTATAAGCTCAACGTCACAAAGACTGATGCCTTGCCTATCAACTTATCCCACTCCTTCCCAGCCCTCCAAGCCTCCTTCCCATATAATTGGCGGAAAAACTCGTTAAAATACCTGGGTATCAACATCCCTATCCATACTCCTGATGTCTTCACTTCCAATCTTTCCCCCCTGATAGTGACACTAGAGGCCCTATCAAAATCGTGGGTGTAATATGAGGTCTCCTGGCTGGGACGTATGGCTGCATTCAAAATGTCTCTCCTACTCAAACTAATGTACCTGTTCCGCACGATCCCATATAACTTTCCTAAAAAGGCCCTCCAGACTTGTTCTTCTATATTGACTAGATATGTCTGGTCTTCAAAACCTCCCTCCTTGGCACATTCTAAAATGGTATTGCCGAGGGCTTTAGGAGGCTTATATTTACCTAACATCCCCTTATACCAAGAAGCTTCTCTTCTGGCTTCCCTAAAAAATTATTTTAATGCTAATGCCCAGACAGGATGGGTGGAGCTTGAACAATTTCAAGCTCGCTCGCTCCCTCTTGCAGATCTATTCCGCATCCCTAAGGCATTCCGACCTGTCCTCCCAAACCTACTTCCATCCACACAAGACTCACTGAAAACCTGGGACAAACTATCCACCACTCTACTGTCACCTACCTGCTGTATTACTCAGATCTCCATTACCTCCCTCGCAACGATGATACCCCACCTAAATCTTTTTAAATGGAGTCAAGTAGGTATATTATGTCTAGGTGATTTACTGGACGGTCTTTTCCTATTGCATTTCCCAGCTCTCCAACAGAAATTCTCCCTCTCTGCTTCAGAACTTTTTCATTATTTCCAAGTAGCGCACTGGTGGAAATCAATCCCTACAGCCTCGCTGACACCAGACACGACCTCACAATTGCTTTTCTCTCATCTTTCCTTAAGTAAATCTAGAGGCGATATCTCATTCTGGTATAAGCTATTGACTACCCCTGCTTCCCCTACCAAATCTAGTGCTCAACTAAAATGGGAATTAGATTTGGGTAGGACGCTATCATTGAACAAATGGCAAAATATCTTTCTAGCCTCCCAATCCATGTCCCAATGTTTGAACCACACGGAAATGCACATAAAATTAATCCACAAATTATATCTGTCCCTCGACCGACTGCACAGATTTTGTCCATCCTGTAGCAATAAATGTTGGAGACAATGTGGATCTATAGGTCACATCTACCACATATTTTGGTCTTGCCCAGTAATTGCCAAATACTGGTCTGAAGTGTTTGACTTGATCAATAAAGTGCTAAGTACTCAACTTATCCCTGATCTGATCTTAGCGTTATTTCATATTGTTCCCTCCTCTGTCCCTCTTCCCAGCGGATACGTCTTAGGCCACATCTTAATAGCTGCTCGCACCAACCTAGCTCAGTTGTGGAAACAATCTACATCCCCTACTCTGCTAAAAGATATCTATAAAACGAACCACCACTTCCTTATGGAAACTGAATATATGCCTTCCTCTACCACCGCTACCTCTCCCATGACTCGCTGGTCCCTATGGCATGATTTGTTACCACGGGCGAAGGATCCCAGCACTTCCATGTCCCATCTTGCAGTGGCCCATCTCATTATAGTCTAATTGAACACCCTTTTAGTGAGTAATAATCTGAAATGTCTGCTTACTGGATTACTCTTACAATATTATATATATATATATATATATATATATTCCCCCTCCTAAATATGGTCATCGCCTGGTTTTATATATATCCCTGTCTCCTCTCTCTGCCCATGTAAGTGTATCTGACTATTGAGCTAAAATCTGTGTCTTTCAATGCAACATGACTGATACACTTTCCTAGATCCTTGTACCAAAGATTTTTTATTCTTAATAATGCATGTTTGGCCGCAATATGAAGTTTGTCCCCTTTCTTCTCTTTTTCTATTTATTTTGTCTTCTCTCCTTGTTACCAAAGTGCCTGTACCATTGACATACTGGATGCTCCCTCACCCCCCCCATGTACCCCCCCACCTCCCACTACAATGTGTTGTATTGCCCTTCCCCTCTTTCTTTTTGTACCCCATAAAACTTGTTTTTTCCTCAATAAAAACTATCGAAGTAAAAAAAACCCAGATTGGACAAATTTCTAACTAGAAAAAGTATCCAGGATTATAGCATTTAACATAGTGCCATTAATATCTGGGAGTGGTAAGAATCATAGTTGTCGATTGGTACTAAACCATTACTTCAGCAGGTGCATTATAATAGGAACAGCTTAACACAGAATACAGGTTGAACCCGATGGGCATTTTGCCTCTTTTCAACCTCACTAACTATGTAACTATGTAAGAAGAGCACATTACTGATGTAAAACAGCAGCTGAACAATGATTCAAGCTAAAGATGCGACAGTTACAATTGATCAACAGACATATATTGAAGCAATACTTTGCAAGTATGGATACAAAAACAGTGAGAACTACTATTGACAAAAGCATAAAGATGGTAAAGGCCATGTCACTAACCAGCCAGGAGGTGATCGAGGAAATGAGAGAAAGTTTTGGCAGGCACAGCTGTCAGCTGGATGAGCAGAAAGCAACCCACTGTTGCCCTATCAACCACTTAGGTGGAGTACATGGCATTTACAGAAATTGCAAAAGAAGCTTTATGGATTAAGGAAAAGTTATGTGAGCTTAGCTTTCTTTACCACAGTGAGACTATCAACACTGTGTGTGATAACAAGAGAGCAAATGATTTGTCTTCCAGCACCAAGCATTATGGATGGTCCAAACACATTGCCATTAGAAATCACTTTATCCATGAGTTAGTGGAAAACAAGTCTGTCCAATGCTGCTGATACGTTGACAAAGAGACTGTCATCAAACTTTCTGAATATGTTCATGACAAAATGTGGACTGGAATAGTTTTGAGAAATGTGGATTTGTTTTATTGTTTGCTTACCATGCTTTATTAATGTGTTTTCAGTTACAGGAAAACTTTATTGAGAAATGTTTTGATAAAGTGTTATGCAAATGTGTGTAACCATAGACAGCCTTGAGCGAGGGAGGCAGGTTCCCTACTCTAGTATTTTCCCTCCTAGTGTCATCTCAGTGCAGGAGGAGGTGCTTAGTGCACAGTCTGAGAGAGTTCTTCCTGGGAGAAACAACTGCACGCTTCTGCTCTCCTGAGTGTGGGAACTTATCTACTTGGCAGCCACACCCTGTGTGTACTGAATGTCTGTATCACTGCTGTACTGCTTCACATGTAAAATCTGAGTTCCTGCTGCTGCAGAACATCTTCTATATACTACAACCTGTTATCTCTTTTATATGAATAAACCAATCATCCTGGTTAAGTGCCATTGTGTGCACTAACATCCCTATCTGACACCGCAACACTCTTCCAACAATTCAGACCTGATCGCTGTTAAGTGAATTCACATAGTGGCCAATTATCGAACAACTGCGCATGCATATGGATCGTAACACACAAGTGCAAGGCCAAACTGCAAAAAAAATCCTGCATCTTTGTTGATCACTAGGCGAATGCAGGCTGATTGACAGGAAGCGGACATTTGGGGTGGTACCTATCTGTTTTCTGGGAGTGTCAGGAAAAACGCAGGTGTTCCAAAGCGTTTTCAGTGCAGGTGTGTGATGTTAGCTCCGTCCCGATCAGCCTGTTTGTATCGCACTTTGGGAGTTAGTCCTGGGCTGCGCACAGACTGCACAGTATGGAAAAATCATTAAATGGTGAGTGAGCTGCAAATGGAATTGCAGATGTCCGCTGTCTGGCAAAGTTTTTGCATGGAGGAGCGGGTTTTCACTCTCTATGGGTGCGGCTATTTGATCGTAGCCCTCTGCAAAAACGGAGAGGAGCGACCAGGTCTGAATTAGGCCCTAACTATTCCTTTCAAATAATGGTAGCTGCTATTGCATAAAATATCTCCAGATTTTTTTTTATGCTCATCCTTGGCTTTCACTCCTATTTAACATCTCTTGGATTTTCTGCTGTTTATATCACCATCTGAGGTTTCCAAGACACATAAGTAGCAAAGTTTTCATTGACATTTAATTTATCATGTGCATTTTAAATAAATGTAATTTGATTCATTAAATGTCTATTTAAAGGCTAATACAGTACATCTAAATCTGGAAACAAAATCATGTCACTCTGCATAAAAGCTTTACTAATTACAAGTCATTATGTGATAGAGATTTAGTAAATACATGTCACACAACTGGAAAGCAGAAGCATAATCTGGGACGGGTGATTGAAGACTTTATTACACAGTATGTTTGTAACAGGTACTGCACTACAGGAGGCCAAAGGTATGAAATGATCATGTATTAAGTTCAGGGGATGGACCTCAGTGGCTGAAACCATACTGGACAGAGAGATGGAATGAAGTATACAGATGCACAAGTAATGCAGATGGGTATCACTGATACAGCAGATAATGATAGAGCATGAAACAGAACTGAAGGAACAGGACATAAAGACAAAGCTGGTACTGAGTATTTACTGGTAACAAGACAGGAGCAACTAAAAAGAAGACTGGCATGGCACTGGTAAAATAAGGCTGCATTGATACAGTACAGAAGAAACTTTCTTGAATGGCTATAATAAATGGTGTCAGTCAGTCAAAATGACAACAAGCAACTGACAAGTAGTCAGGGGATCAAAAAGAGAGAAGATTCTAATTACAAATAGGTAAAGGGTTCAAGCAGTATACAAGTTCGAGATTTAAACAAAGGGTCAGGTTTATGCTAAGACAGGACATTCAGCAATAGGCACACAGTGCAGCACAAGGACTAGACAATGTTTGTGACACACTCTAATACAAAAGGTACCCGTAACCACCTGTCATAGTATTCATGGTAAACATAAAGAACAGAAAGTAGACTGCTTTGTGGCACACTCTTGTATAAAGTAATTATGAAAAGAATTTCAAATATATATATATATATATATATGTATATGTATATGTATATATATATATATATATATATATATTTCAACCAAATGTTCTCCTTCTGCGCTGTTCTGAGACAAATTAAATACAATAAAATACGATCTTCCTTGGGGGGGGGGCTGCCTATATCACTAAGTCCCTTGTTAGGAGGGACTAAACAAAATGTATGAAAAGAAGAAAGGGAAATTGGCGCCCAGAGGTGATTACAACCTATGAATACAGGGAACCCAGTGGGTTTCACAATTATCATTAATTTTAAAACATAAGCATGAACTGTTCTTTCATAAAAAGTTTTTTTATTAAAATGTACAGAAGTAAAGAAGCATGTCCATCATATTACATAGACAGAATGATGTAATTTCTCTTCGAATACTCCACCATTGGAGTTGGTAGAGGAATATCGGCAACTTAGTGCAGTATCTTTATTCTTCCTCATATGATATTCAGAGATAACATCAAGTATAACAACCCCAGGGCTGTTATACTTGATGTTATCTCTGAATATCATTACCCACCGCAATCCAGAATATGAGCTGGATTGCGGTGGGTAATTTGCCCATCACTGCCGGTCTCACATCTGCCCTATAGCCAGTAATGCATATGAGTGTTATAAACTAATTTATTGATGTGGTACCCTATATTGCTATGATGTTTGTGATACACTCCAATTAACCGTGGTGGGTAATCCCCCCAGCGCCGCTGGTTCCACATCTGCTCAGTAATTAGTTATAAGTAGTTACACTCCATGCAATATACCATTGATAAGCTAACCAGTATTCCACTTAATCTATGTACTATTGCCATGTGTTAACGGTGACCGCTACTGTGGAAAATGGTACTATAGCCCACTCTCGGCTACACCCGGAAGTGACGCGTGCGCTCCAGCACAGACTTGCGGGTTGCGTTCCACGGCGCGCCCTTGCACTGATATCACACACATGGACGCAGCACACTTCCTGTGAACCAGGAAGTGATGCTTGCGGTTCAGCCATGCGTTCCACCCCACTTCCTGTAGGTGTGGGGGCGGGACTGGCGCCCTTAGCTGGATATTTAATGGGGGCCGGTGAGGCAACATCTCTGTAATAACAGTTACCAAATTTGCTGACCACGCTGTGATGATGACTGCTGTGACCACGCTGTAACTCCTTGACAAAGGTCCTGGTGTGGACTGAAACGTTGGAAATGGATATTACATTGGAACTGTGAGATTACCTTTTATATTAAAAACTTTTTTGCTGATTTATTGAAGTAAAGTCTGGAGAGTGCTATCTGTTCCACTAGGTGGATAATCCTTTATTTTATATATATATATATATATATATAGCACAAAAAGACGTGGCACTCACAGCATGTCTGCAAAAAGTCACAAGGACATCAGCCGTAGTATTTGCTAATATATATATTAGGTAATGATTAAAATAAAGATACTATATCGAACCGGGTCAATGTTAAACAATAAAAAGTAAAACACTTAAATAAGTGAACAAGCTATATCCCAACTCCCTGAATATGTTGAACTTGAATTGCTATGTATGGAGATAGTAAAGAAAGGCCACTGAAGGACTGGGCTGAAATAGTGATGATGTTATGTTGCAAATGTTCCCTTTGGTAGACTTTATTTTCTAAATCCGTCCCTATTAATTGAAGCACAACATATTCAGGGAGTTGGGAGATTTTTTTGCAGCTTTTGACACTTTTCACAGACTACTCCCATTCCAATGGTTTTCTTTAGATGAATTCCCCTCAATAATCTTCAATGTTCCTCTGTTCTACAGTATGTTGTGTGGTGCTCATCATCTTTATGGTATACATCACTTCCATGCTGACATTAGTCATGCTTATGTTTCACATGCTGACCTGGTGAGTATATATAGGTTTTGGTAAGAGCAGTGCGCACCAGGGCATTATCTCTAGGTAAGTGGACTCAACTTCCCTGGTACTCACTTCTTACTGCACTGAATGTTCAATCTTTGCCTTCAGAAGGCAGAGAGATAAGACCCAATGACATAATAATTCCTAGTTTTTTGTAACATTATTTTAGTGAAAATGGCACAACGGACTATTTAGACCAAACTGTTGAGTTAAATTTGTTTTTTCTTTTCTTAAAATAAGAGAACTGTATAAGAGTTATTATGATTTAGTGATCTATGTAAGTCATGCCTAGCAAATGTATTATACCACCCTAACATACTTTAAAAAATTCTTTATTAATGACACTGTAACAATTAAAATTAATAACAGTAAACTAGAACACATTTCAGTAATACAGTACTACTGACTTACCAGAAATATTATATTATATTTTTTAAATTACCTACTGTACTGTATATCTACAGTAGTCTGAAATCAATTCAATAAGCTGTCATGGTCATGCAAAAGTATTTTACTACCTTAAGTCTATCAGAAAGTTAGACCAATGGCTATTTCTTTATAGTGGTACACATTTGTAGTGGAATTAGATGTGGGTCTATTTGTTCCATAGAGCTCACAATTTTCTCCCATATTAAAGTTTTATTTTGTTCCAGGAAAATATCTGTTTGTTTTTGTTTGGTTTTTGATTATAGTTTTGTCTTGGTACCTGGTCAAAGCAATCCTGGTGCTTGTAAAGCATTGTATATAATAAAGAGGTATCATACATTGGAGAGAGCAGTCTTCTGACCCTTGGCTAGAGTTCTTGTTGGTAGCTCAGGGGTACAGGGGAAACCCCCGGTGGGCCCCACTGCCCAGGGGGACCCGACTCTTCCTCTAGGGATTAGGATTCAGACTGTGCACTTATATACATATGTTACCTTATACTGCACAGGACTATTTTCTACAGTGCATTGCTGTTATTAATCTGGTACATTGTCATATATGCACTAGCAGTATTTACTATTTAATGTATATTTATCAGGAGTCCCAGGATGTAGTTATGCGACCGGAAGTCAGGATACAATACAGACCACTACATCCCGACCAACAGAGACTATTCCATGACACCCATAGAGTAGGAATAGAACCTGTGGCGTGCATGCTGTGTGGCGAGCGCAGCAAACTCCCAATGGGTTTCATTGTGCTCAGCAGACAGCAGCATATAACATCAGGGTGAGCTCTGCATAATTAGCTTTTCTTTTTACCAGTCACAGTTGGTTTTCCCTCTCTCAGACCATCCTACAGTACTTTACCACAGTAACTGAGCTAGTCCTTTCCCTCATATTTTGCTTTGCACAGGCAGCAACCACAGATACTCTCCTTATAGGTACCTCACACCAACTGACGTCTAATGGCTCTCCTCTTTTATATCAGCTTCCTTAAGTTACCTCCTCTCCTGCTCAGGCATGCAACTAACAGGAGAGGGCTTTTCAGTTTCGCTCCCATAGGTTTGGGTTGCTGAGGCAATACCAGCTTTCAATGCAGCCACAGTTCCTCTATGCATGCAGCCTTTTAACTATGAAGAGCTCTGTGAGTGATACCTCACGGTGATATTCCACCATGCACAGCTCATGAAACAATGGGGGACAATGGGACTCCTGTCTCCTCCAGGCTCTTTGGTAATGATGGTGTACCCTATCTAGTAAGAAATACTAATCTAAATAGACTCTGCTTAACAACACAGTTAATGATCTCCTGGTGAGTCAGGTCAGCAGTAATTGGTATAGGAAGATCAAGTAAATGCCACAGGGGACAATGCATAACAATTTGGTATAAGCATAGGCAGATGGAGAGTGATTATCAAATCTGAGCATGCTGGCAGAGTAAAGGTGTGTACACAAGGTAAGTTCTTTTCTTCCGATTCTGACTATATAGTGCAGATCGCAAGGTGACAGTCACCTTGCGATCCCGATCCGATGCCGATGCGCGGCCCCGCGCGGTCGGCATCGGCCGAAAAAATAGGCTGTGCAGGCAAGTCAATCCTGACTATCTCTATAGAAGAGATAGTCAGGATTGACACTTAGCCAAAATCGCACAGAACCAGGATCGCAAGCACACTCATTATGTGCTTGCGATACTGGCTAAGTGCCGACCCGGCCCCCCGTCGCACAGTGAGAATCGGTTAAGTCCGAATCTCACCATGTGTACACACCCTTAGAAGAAAATTGACAGCTTAGGGCATTAAATAAATGGGACTGCTTATCTGTTCTTTTTACGATGATAAGATAATGACAAGGGTTGTCATACCGAGTTGATCGCAGCCAGCAACTTTTTGCTGCTGCTGCGATCAACTAGAACACGCCTATGCGGGAGTGTATTTTAGCTTAGCAGGGCTGCGATTGCTTGTGCAGCCCTAATAAGCTTAACATTTTTAAAGCAGCAGTACACCAGCCCTATACCTACTTACCCTGTGTGACGATCTCTGCGATGCTGAAGCCGGCTTTGACGTCAGACATCTGCCCTCCTTTCTGCTGGACACGCCGGCATTTTCCTTACCACTCCCAGAAAACAGTCTCCAACAGTCCGGATCCACCCAGGTACGCCTTCTTCTTGTCAATCTTCTTTGCGGTCGGCTCTACGACCGCTTCCTTCGTTAGACGCAACGTAACACACGCATTGTGGCCACTGCGCATGCGCATTCCGGACCCGTTCACACCGCAGCGATAAACCGCTGCGTGTAAACAGGTCGTAATGACCCACAAAATTTCTTATCTCCATGAGATAGCTATGGGGCTCCAAGACCTTGAAACATTGGACCATACAAAATCACAGAATTTATTTTTCTGGTTAAAATTACATATTTCATATCTCTGATGTTACACAAGTAATAACTTCATGAAACTTTCCTCAATTAAATCCTCCCCAAAACCTTTATTCATGGGCATAGCTATTATGGGTGCAAGAAGCGCCATTGCTATGGGGCATATCTGCTTATGGGGCCCACCTCTGAGGCCTGACTCAACTGCATCCAGGTCAGAAATCTGTCTACTAGGTTTCCGGAATTGCCCGCTAAGCACTGTATGGCATAATATGAACTGTGATCTGGGAACTATAGCAGGGCATAATATGAACTTGTTGCATTGTATAGTAAAATGTGAACTAGGGCACTGCTGTAGGGCATAAAATTATATAGGGCACTACTATGTAGCATAATTTTGTTGTTCTGCATTGCTGTCTAGGGGCCTGTTTCAGAGACAGTTTGTAATTTTGTTTTTCTGCATTGCTGTCTATGGGCCTGTTTCAGAGACAGTTGCAATACTATTAATGCTGCAATCCCATATGTAGCAGCTGTGTGAAAATATGCAAATGTCAAAGGCAGTAGGATTTGAACGGAGATGCCCATTGGTGGCTACTCAGAGCTGTTATTTGTGTACAATCATTAACCTTCTGAGTAACCCTATGGTTGAGCAGCATGGCTGCTGGAAGGAAGACACCGGACCCAATGCAACAGCTTATGGGATCACAGTAGCAAGCAATGACACAACCCGAAATGGTATCATCAACCCTGCATTTGAGTGACCAATCATAAACACTTCCTGATTGTCAGTCACTTTGGGAATCAATCCTCACAGTCTCTCAGCACAAGCGCAATGCAGTAGCAACATATTGGTCCATCTTCGAATCAGGCCCTATGATCTTTCCTGATTTGCTTGTTGCTGACCACCATGCAGTACTTGCACCTGCTGTTTTCTAACTTGGGGCATCAACCTGATGGCTTGCAATTATCTTCCATTGTTAGAGATCGGTGCATGCACATGATCTGTACTGCACAAGCGCTGGTCTCCATATGTGAGGTAATTTGAGGTTCCTCAGTAGACACAGCATGATTGACATGCTGCTGCATTTGGGGATGAAGATAGGAACCATTCTACAATTAGGGGGTCTACATATGGCTGAGTGCTGCAAAAAGCATGACTAATGGTCCCTATGGTGATCTGAGGCTGCACCTTCAGATGCAGCACTTGGATCTGCGATGCATGCAGGAGGCACCATTTGTCCTCAGGCACCTCCTGCTGCATTAGCATATTTGAGCATTGCTGCTGCGTCAAAAGATGCTCAGTGGGTCCAGCTCTGAATCAGGCCCTCAGTCTTGCATAAGCTCATTGCAAATCTTGTGAAAGCATACAAAGTTATTCTATAGAAAGCCTTACATAATATTATACATATTAATATTAATGTAATCTAAAGCGCTTTTCAGTAACTGCTCTCTTACCTCTGGAACCATCTCTTGTTTCAAAGTTCCAGCTCAGAGTTTATCTCTTTAAAAACATCTCAAACTACACCTGTTATACTAAATGATATACTTCATGCACTTATTTGGTAAAATACAGTACTTTTTTAATAGCACTTTTTGTGTCTGTATACAGTTTGAAACAATAATATTATATTTTTTAACTTTAAGTTATAATATTGTTAGTAACTTCACTGGTGAGGCTATACAAATAGACAATACATACATCACTCCTTTTTAAATAAAGCACAGTGTTGTACTTTAACATCAAGGTTTTTTTTTTTCAGCTCACTTTTCATATATGGGAACACCATGCAGTCAGATTGCAGTGTTACTGGATATACTTTCTAACAAGACATAATGTTGTAAATCTGTCACAATGCTCATTTCCTGCTTGCTTAATCCCTACATTGGATATGATCAAGCTGAGTTTAAGGATAAATAGGATTTTTGAAAAGAATTAATAGTTGGCTCTGCTGTGCTATTCAAATTTTTGGAATTTTTCAAGATTCCCATAAAATATGCTGGGTATAGTCTTCATTTTATATGTGTTGCCTGTATCAGATAATTGTAATCTTTTTGTATATTTTGCATTACATGCAGCCAAGCAGGGAGAGATAGTTGATTTATACAGAGAGTTAATTCTATTGGCACTTTGAATACCCTTGAGACATGTGCATATTCCTTGTGACAGTCACCTTGAATTTTTACATTTCTTGTGCAGTTCAGATGAAAGAATGTCTGCCAGTTGTATTATACCTCCTTTCATCTTGGCTATTTTGGTTTGGTTGAAATTATGCATAATACACATTGATGGGATTTAAAGCACTGAATAAGATTTTAGCATTTAAAAAAAAAAAGTATATTATAGAGGCTAGTTGCCTCTAATAGCCCCAAAGCAAGTCTTTGGCACAATGCATAGAGCCTGATTCTGAGTTGGATGCAACAGCAATGTTGGATGCAGTGTTAGATCGATTTATTTCATCTGCACATAGAGCTAAGTTGCACCGTGCATTTATCCTGATTTTGTTCATACAGCGTCACAGTACAGATTTTGATGCACAGTAGCAGAAGTGTATTGGAAATGTATGAGACATTCCTGGGCAGTGACTGGGAGGTAACAGGGAGGTGCGTAGCCAGATGCATAGAGATCTTCTGGGAAACAGACACACAACTCAAACATTATAATGTGTGACATTTTCCCGGAACTTGGCAACTGTAATGGAGTGCATCTTTTGCACTCAATTGCAAATCGGATCCTATTTCTTGCGAGATTTGAAGACTAGGAAGTGTACAATTTTTTTCCACACCAACCGGATTGCATCTTTTAGTATAACAGTTGCACAGTGTGAAATAAAGTCACCCATTGGCACCCAAAAGACCCAAGAGTGAAGCATCAAACAGCCTATATAAACCCCAGTCCACCATTTTGTCCTTTGAAAATAGGTAGGCATTTTTAATAGGAGGAGGTGGTTTAAGATACTGTGTGAGAGAGTGAGGTTGGTGTTTTGTTTGGAGAGGTGTACCAGATAGCTGGAGCAGGCATGATATCCTTGAGAGGGGGCAGAGAGAGAGGCTGGTGAAGGAGGAGGAGGAAGCCATGTCCCAGCAGCAGCCTGTGTCAGACACAGAGCAAGGAGAGTGTGAGGCGGAGGAGGTTCTGGAGAGTAATGTGGAGGACAGTGATGAGGAGGCTGCTGCATCTGCTCCTGGTAAGACCAGTTCTGGGTACAATGTCTGGTTTTCTTATGAAGAAAACTGAGCCCTCGTCCATATCATGGTGCAGGTGTTACCACACCTGCTGGGTACCCAAGCATACATGACTCCTGCATCCGAAAATAAGTCTATGTGGAGGTCTGTCCTTTTGTGCAGTAAATGCGGTCAGTTCCAGCCATCAGGGCCTCACAGAACACGAAGAAGAGGTACAGAGACATCAAATGTATCCTGATGGCGAACATGGCTGAGGAGTGCCATGAGGGTCGCAGGACAGAAGTAGGACAATCTGCACCGGTATACTACATAGAGTTGTAGAAGGGGTTGACAAAGACAATTTCCCGGAGATGCTCCCAGGAGTGCATGTAGTGGACATGGACCGATCAGCGTCCCCACCTTGTCCTGGTGAGTAAATGAAAAAAAAAACACTTTAAAACTGTAACAACCTAAATCAGTGGCCAGTGTGAGTTTTTTTTGTCCTCTTTACAGATAAATTTATATATTTGGTTAAGGCATTTTGGGTAATAACTTCCAAGGGTTGTGTATTCCACCGTCACAAGGTACCAGGTGTGGCAGCCATCTTGGGCACACTGCGTAGCATTACCCAGGGTGGAATAGTCTACCCCTAGAAGAGATGACACAAAATGGGGGTGATTTCTGAGTCGTAAAGTTCAGAGTAGGGTTTCAACAAAACCACTAGTTCCTTATATTTTTCATGCCATCCACAAGTGTACCAGATGAGGCAGCCATGTTGGGCGCACTTCAAAGGTTACAATGTGGGAGGTGAGCCATACAAGTGCCCAGTGCATATATGGGAAAACTGAGACTTGTGTAGTAGTATGATGTACCCTGTATGTAGGGCGCAATGGCAGGGTGTGCAATCAGTGGAGGTAAACATTACAGGAAAAGGACACAGTGGGGTGGAAGATAAAAAAAACAACAAACGGGGAAAAAAACAATTGTAGGTAACCAGTGCTTATTAAAGTATAACTGTGTGCCACCCTTAGCAGAGTAAGTAATGTAGTAATAGTAATGTGTGCTATGGGGGTCATTCCGAGTTGATCGTAGCTGTGCTAAATTTAGCACAGCTATGATTATCTTCCCTGACATGCGGGGGGACACCCAGCACAGGGCTACTCCACCCCACATGTCAGTCCCCCCTTCCCCCGCACAAATACAAAAGCATCGCACTGCAGCGATGCCTTTGTATTTGAGGAGTAACTCCCGGCCAGCGCAGCTCCTGCAGCTGGCCAGGAGTTAATTGTCACTGCCACTGGCCACAGCAGCTGCGTGAGATGTCACGCAGCCACCGTGGCCCACCCCCCCAATGATCCGACCATGCCTGCGTTGGCCGGACCACTCCCCCTAAACGGCAGCTTAACGCCATCCAGCCCCCTCCCACCCAGCGACCGCCTCTGTCTCAGAGGTGATCGCTAGGCAACGAAGGCTGCCATGCGCCAGCGCACTGCGGCGCCGGCGCATGTGCAGTTCCGACCCGATCGCTGCACTGACAGAAACTGTAGCAAGCGATCGGGTGGGAATGACCCCCAATGTGCGGTTTAACATACATATCCAGTCTTTTTGGGTTGGGAAGGCCATTTGTACATTATGTAAGGATTCATTTTTACTGTAGAATGCATCATGAAAAATTTATTTTTGAAATAATTATACCTTTTCCATATGACTAAATGTGTTTTTCCCCACCACAGCTGCTGTGCGCCAGCGTATGGCTTCACCAAAGAGGAGGCAGCAAAACAGAGACACAGAGGAGGCTGGTATGTGTGTTTTCAATTAACATTAATCAATTTGATTACAAACACATAAGTAAATTTTTGCTTGCGGCTTACTTTAAACTGATATAGGAAGTAGGTTTTTTTTTTTTTTTTTTTAAAGGGCCCCAGAATACATGCTTACATTTTTTTTAAAGTAATTTTAATGATGTCAGCTAATATAGGTTTTTAAGCATGTGCATTGGTAGGTGCGCCAAATTAGTGTTGGTTGTATTTATTTTCCATTACAAGGGTTGTATTTTTTATTATTTTTTGGTTCCTTTGCAAGTCCTTCTCATGTGCTCTCAGCACTGCTGCTCATCCCTTTACCAGTGCCTCTGGGCCTGCCACTTCCAGACCTGGTGGCATATTTTTCTGGGGAAGAGGAAAATGACTACAAAGAGAAAAAGTATGACACTAGTTTGGGCGCACTCTTATTATTGTTTTCTTTTAAATTATGAACATATGAGAAATAATGACAACTTAGGCTTGTACTCTACACCTCATTAGAAAACTAAAGAATAAATATATACTGCACGTATCATCTGTATGACAATGGTATCAGGGAGGAACATCTATGAATGTATACAAGATAATGTGTGGAATGTTCAGATCCTTAATTATGCCTGGATAATTGCATAATGGAGGATGGCTACATCACAAGCAACCTCCGTCTGCCAAGGATCTGTACAAACTTGGTTTGTATTAATGCAACCCTGGATGGGGTAGGGTTAGTGAATGAGAGAGCCCACACACTTTATATGATGATATTTGGTAGTTATCCACTGTCTTAAATTGGTGAACTTATTGGAAAAATAGTTGGAGTCAGTAAAGTAGTGATACTGCTGTTGGCGTTCTTGCCCTAGGTAGATCTTCCTACTTCACCGGGTATTCCCTAGTAGTCACCCGTCTAGGTACTGACCCAGCCCACCTCCGTTTAGCTTCCAAGATCGGACGAGATTGGGCGTGAACGGAGGGGTATGGTCGTAGAGAGAAAATGTCCTACCTCGCCAATGAGAGTGCACCGAAATGGAAGAATGGGTTCCTTCAAAGAAGGAGAAATTTTGTAGGAAAAAGACGTGAATCTGCTGTCCCCGTTAGACTGACGGGACGTGTCCCGTGGTGGACTAGTCCGCCTGAATCGTGGATGAGAGTTCACAGAAGGAAGAAAGGCAAGAATGAAGAAAAGGAATTACACAGTTATATAAGACTCCTATATAGACGTTTTTCAAATTCTTACAGTCCCCTGTTAGCTTTTAGTTGGATATGCGTCTTGGTTGAATAGTATCATAGAGATGATACAATAAAGAAGAAAAGCATAAGGTGCCGAAAAATAAACAAAAATACTGAGTATTTACTTGTGACAGTGGAAAAATTTTGAATTTATTTTGAGCAGTGGTAGGCATACAGTTTTAACCTAGAAAATAACTGTATTTTTGTGTGTTAGAGAAGTAAAAATACCCACAGATTGATTGAGTATACACTCCTATACGAAGGTGTTGTAGATAGTGTTCCTGCTTGGAATACCTGCTGGTCTTGCAGAAAATAAGTAAATTGTTCACACAGAGTCGTTAGTATATCAATGCCTATGTAAGGCAAACGGAGGAATGTTGGGCAACTAGAAGACCTTCTATCAGAAACCCTTAATCTTGAGACTACGCCTACTGATTGGAGAACATCCTTCTCTAAATTACAGAGAACTCTTCAGAGACGCATCCGCCTGACCTGGGACATCACAACATTAGATAACTACATCAAGCATAAAATCGTACCTAGAGGCCTTAGACCAAAAATTTTCCCGTCCTTTTCCCTTTGCCACTGAGAGTCTGAAGCATGAATGGGAATCTGCCCTATTAAAATGCTCCAGTGACTTACTGCACATCCTGGTCAAACATGATACCCTAATGTTAGATCAGGTTGAAAAGGAGATAGAGGAACTGGGCAAGGAATTAGAAAATTGGGAAAAAGACATTTCATTCCAGACAACTTTTGAAAAATACAAGAAGGACCTTGACACTTATGAAAAAACCATCGTTGATCGTAAGCGGAATAAGTTGCAACGAGATAAACGTGACTTCTCCCAGGGTGATATCTTCAAGTGGAATCCCCAACCGCCTAGGAATAGAGGTAGAAGACAACCAGAGGACTTTACCTTTTCAGAATTCGAGTCATCTACAAGTGAGGACTCTCTCAGCGAGACACCAGATACGGGACGACCAATCTCCAACTCCAGTAGGGAAGGCTCACCTCATTTTTTAGAGAGAGGACAGAAACCAAGAGGAAGATACAGACCACAAGAAAGACGAGACGAGGGGGGAAGAAGAGACACGGGACGAGACGCACGATGGGTTACGCCACGAACATCCAAGTATCCGGAACGTCAGAGACGACAGATACGATAGACTCTTCCACATCTCATCACCTAACAATAATCAACCTATCTAATAGAACTCTCACCCCGGCACAATCCAATGTTCTCAGCAAAGGTCTATCCTTCTCTCCTGTGAAGTCCTTCAACAGATTCCTGTGGGAAAAAGATCTAAGACTATTTGGTCGGAAACTCCTACTGAAGAAATTCTTTGCAAGGAGGAGTAAACAAAAAGACGACATCCTAGAAGTCCCACAAACAGAAGAAGACCGTAACATACTTAGCATTTTGGAAGAATTATACCTAGAATCCAATAGGGACCCCACAGTTGATCAACGACCCAAGTGCAAGAACAAATCCAATTTCTTTCCGTCGGATGATAATAGTCCTGAAGTGAGAGTATTTCTTAATTTGGTGGCCAAGGAATTCGACCTGATTCATATACAAAACCTTAATAAACATTACAGATTTCCGGACAATCTGAAAAAAGAAGAAAGGCAAGCATTGAAACAACTGAACACCTGGAAGGATGTGGTTATAAAACCGTCCGATAAAGGCGGCAATATTGTTCTCTGGCCCATTGAGATGTATACCATTGAGGCACTTCGTCAATTGAATCAAACAGACTGTTACAAGAAACTCTCCCACAATCCAATTCCACAATTTATGAGAGAATACTCCCAACTGATCCATGAAGCAGTATCTACTGGAACAATTACCAAACAGGAACATAAATATCTCACTGTTACCAATCCTAGGATACCCACCTTCTACCTCCTTCCCAAGGTCCACAAAAACATTCAAAGACCACCCGGCAGACCGATTATGTCAGGAAATGGAGGGATGCTAGAACAACCCAGTCGATTCCTCGACCTACACTTGCGTGAATACGTATTACAGTTACCATCGTACTTACAAGACACATCGGACCTGCTCCGTAAGATACAAGACATTAACTTTGAAGAGCACTTCTTACTGGCCACTTTGGACGTAGAAGCCCTGTATACGAGTATTGATCACCAAGTGGGTCTTGAGGCAGTAAGACACTTCCTGGATTTCAGAAAAAATGAGGATTTCAATTCCCTGCTGTTTAATTTGATGAAATTTGTATTAGAGAAGAATCACTTCACTTTTCAGGATCGCTTTTATTTACAAGTCAGGGGCACTGCGATGGGCGCGGCTTGCGCACCAACGTATGCCAATTTATTTCTTGGGAGATGGGAACAGACTCATGTATTCAATGAACAGAATGACAGATACACCGACCATGTGCTAATCTGGCTCCGTTATATAGATGACATCTTTATCATCTGGGACGGCACAGAGAAACTTCTTTTGTCTTTCATTCATCATCTTAACAACAATAACTTGAATATCAAATTAACGCACACGATCAGCAAGGACAAGGTTGCCTTCTTGGACTTACAGATTTATAAATCCCCTGAAGGCACTCTGGCCACAGAACTCTATCGCAAAGAAACTGCGACTAATAGTATTCTCCTCCAAACCAGCGCACACTTCCCTCCCACAATTGAGAACATTCCCAAGGGAGAATTCTTGAGACTGAGGCGTAATTGCTCGGAGGTAGAGGTCTACAAAAGTAAAAGTCATGATTTGATTGATCGGCTCCAAGAAAGGGGATACAGTAAGCGTTCTTTGAAGAGGGCTCAGAAGGAAGCCCTACATACCAGCAGAGATAGTCTGATTTCTCAACGGCAACCCAAAAACAAAGAGGAGTCTACAGTTAGGTTCATTGGAACCTTCTGTCCAGAATGGAGGCTCTTAAAACAGGCAATTGAAAAACATCTGCCTATTCTACAATTAGATACGGATTTATCACCATATGTCGATTCCAAAATTAACATGAGCTGGCGAAGGTCCAATAATCTCAAGGATCACTTAGTCAGGAGTCACTTTGTCCGTGAAACAACAAGACAAAGCCGAATAACGGACTACATGACAAGTGGAACACCCAATACTAGGGTGACAGGCTCCTTTCCCTGTGGCAAATGTAAAATATGCCCTCATATTCTAAAAACAAACTCAGTAGTGGACAGATATGGAAAGAACATAATGATCAAACAATTTTTCAACTGTAATACACAAGCACTTATTTATTGTATCACATGCAGCTGCGACACGAGGTACATAGGCATGACAACACGCAAACTCAAGGAAAGAGCCTTGGAACATCTGGGCACCTGTCGCAATGCCGCAACGGATCTTACGAGGATGAAGCAACTAACAACTGTTGCAAGACATTTTCATACTTTCCATAAGGATCACCTGAACGATTTCAAGATCTTTGGCTTGGAACAAATTCACCTGGGAATCAGAGGCGGGGATATTACGAAAGAACTCTTGAAAAAAGAGAGTGAATGGACCTTCAAGCTTAATGGTCTGCGACCTAATGGCCTCAATGAGAATATTAATTACAGTGTTTTCTTGTGAGACCCCACCTGTATAGCACTCCCGTAACTTAATTTTCACACGCCCCATCCACATCATCCTGTCACCCCCCATCCACACCTGACACTCACGCAATTCCACATAGTAATTGCAAATAATTTATAGCCTCATATCACATCACCCGCACACCTAGGGTTCACCATGTACTCTAACACACTTTCTATCACCACACCACCACCTCCCTGTCCACCCTTTTCCCATTCCCCCCCCACCCCCTCAACCCCTTTCTCTCCCCCTCCCCTTACAAATCCACCCCCTTCCCCTCCCCAAACCTTTCCCCCCCCCCCCTTTTTTTCCACCACCGCCCCACGCATTCACAACAACACTTAGCATAATCATGCCACACCACAATACAAGTCCAGGTTATGCCGACCTAGAATTCACACTCCCACACATTATCTTCCTTCACACTCCATATTCCACACATTCCCCTATCCCGTACACTCAATTTCAACCTGCCAACCCAGTCTCATATTCCCCATTTACACACACACTCACATATAGTAACATACTCAACACTGCTTATAAACCACACTTACTTACACAATATACACACCACTTGGCATTCCCCTCCCACATAATAAATTTTCCCATTTCACTTAATATACATTGACATATCCAGTCCAGAAAGCACTATACACCTGTTTGCCAATTTTCTTCTTTTTCCCTTCCCCCCCCCCCTCTCATGTTTTGCAAACAATCTGCAGAGTCAAGTTTCTCCTGTTTAACCAGTTTTCATTCATTTAATTTTTACTTTTATATATTTTTTCCATATTTATATTTATTTTTATTTTTATTTTCATTTATATGTATTTTAATTTTTACTTACTAATTTTTATTTTTACATTCATATTATTATTTTTATTGTTACAATCGGTCTTTCACTTACACACCTTCATGCATTCACCATGCCCCATAACAAGAATACAAGCACAGCAGTCCAATTTTACTCACATCCCAATACAGAGTATGTCCAGTTACCGTAGTAACTATACACAGTCTCCATAGCAACTAGCCAGAACCTACACGGGCGGAAGTGTATGTAACGACTTCCGCCCACCCTCCTCTAGCGTCACCACACTGCCGATCGCGGCCCTACTCGCTGGACACAGTTACTATGACAACGGGCGGAAGTGTATGTAAACGACTTCCGCCCACACTCCTCCAGCGTCACCACACCACCGATCGCGGCTCCTACTCGCTGGACACAGTTACTATGACAACCCGCTTCAGCCCTGCGGGGAACGTAACGACCCCCGCCCACATATCACGCCCGCCGCACACTTCTAATGCGGCTAATCATTACAAACCCTACGAACTATTTTCAAACACAAACATAAGCACACACTAGTGTTTTCTACATATATAGGTACTTTCTTTATTTATTACATAGCCACACAGTGAGGGCGGAAGCGCCATGTTAAACTTCCGCCCCACTTTGGCTCAACATTGACTGACAGTCTCTCTCCCTATCGGAATACCATATCAGACTATTCCCGCCCATATGACCTATCACAGCCACTGCTGGCTCCATTAAATAGCCAGACTTCAGACTTCCTTTAGCTGCACAGAAAGAAAGTGAACAAGCCCGTTACCGGGTGAAACGCGTTTTTCCAAGGGGCACCTCTCATGTCTGACATCAGGAATGGGTGATATCTAATATTTTCTTGATCTCGTGTAGGGCAAAAAAAATTTTTTTTGCCAATCAATTATTGCAAGAATATATATTTCCTACAACAAGTGTGCCTTTCAAGGGGGCACCTCCTATGTCTTACATGTGAATATGTGATATGTGATATCAGCAGGAACAATATCTGCAACACCCCACCTTAGGTGTGTTTATTTATAACAAATTGTCTTCCTGCTGTTCTAGCAGGCACATAATTAGACCTGTTTTAAAACACAGGATTTTTCTAACAAGCAGGAATACTATCCAAAGTACCTTCCCATAGGTGTTTATATCCAAATAAGTCTGTATGTGTATTAATGACAATTGTATTTTCTGGATTTTCAAGGGGCAACTTCTATGTTTGACATTAGTAATGGATGATATTTAATGTTCTCGTTATTTAGCTTAGGGTAAATATTGCATATCTGCCATTGAAACAGTGGATATCCTATCTCTTACAATAGGTGTGTCTTCCAAGGGGCACCTCTTATGTCTGACATCTGGATATGTGATATATATTCCTCAACCATATATATTCCTTAACCATCTTTTTTGCTTCAATTATTATTGGTTAGCTGGAACGGTACCTGCAATACCCTGATATTCGCTTAGGGTAAATTTTACACATTTGTCATTGTAATAGTGCATATCCTATTCCTTGTAACAGGTGTGTTGTCCAAGGGGCACCTCCTATGTCTGACCCCGCTAAGAGGTGCATCCTTTAACAATCTGTCTTCCTGCTGTTCCAGCAGGCACACAATCAGACTTTTTCTTCAAAACACAAAAAAATCTTTTTTCTCTAAAAGCCTTACATAGGCATTGATATACTAACGACTCTGTGTGAACAATTTACTTATTTTCTGCAAGACCAGCAGGTATTCCAAGCAGGAACACTATCTACAACACCTTCGTATAGGAGTGTATACTCAATCAATCTGTGGGTATTTTTACTTCTCTAACACACAAAAATACAGTTATTTTCTAGGTTAAAACTGTATGCCTACCACTGCTCAAAATAAATTCAAAATTTTTCCACTGTCACAAGTAAATACTCAGTATTTTTGTTTATTTTTCGGCACCTTATGCTTTTCTTCTTTATTGTATCATCTCTATGATACTATTCAACCAAGACGCATATCCAACTAAAAGCTAACAGGGGACTGTAAGAATTTGAAAAACGTCTAATAGGAGTCTTATATAACTGTGTAATTCCTTTTCTTCATTCTTGCCTTTCTTCCTTCTGTGAACTCTCATCCACGATTCAGGCGGACTAGTCCACCACGGGACACGTCCCGTCAGTCTAACGGGGACAGCAGATTCACGTCTTTTTCCTACAAAATTTCTCCTTCTTTGAAGGAACCCATTCTTCCATTTCGGTGCACTCTCATTGGCGAGGTAGGACATTTTCTCTCTACGACCATACCCCTCCGTTCACGCCCAATCTCGTCCGATCTTGGAAGCTAAACGGAGGTGGGCTGGGTCAGTACCTAGACGGGTGACTACTAGGGAATACCCGGTGAAGTAGGAAGATCTACCTAGGGCAAGAACGCCAACAGCAGTATCACTACTTTACTGACTCCAACTATTTTTCCAATAAGTTCACCAATTTAAGACAGTGGATAACTACCAAATATCATCATATAAAGTGTGTGGGCTCTCTCATTCACTAACCCTACCCCATCCAGGGTTGCATTAATACAAACCAAGTTTGTACAGATCCTTGGCAGACGGAGGTTGCTTGTGATGTAGCCATCCTCCATTATGCAATTATCCAGGCATAATTAAGGATCTGAACATTCCACACATTATCTTGTATACATTCATAGATGTTCCTCCCTGATACCATTGTCATACAGATGATACGTGCAGTATATATTTATTCTTTAGTTTTCTAATGAGGTGTAGAGTACAAGCCTAAGTTGTCATTATTTCTCATATGTTCATAATTTAAAAGAAAACAATAATAAGAGTGCGCCCAAACTAGTGTCATACTTTTTCTCTTTGTAGTCACATATATACTTCGTTTTTATGACCCTGGGCGCACCGCCATACGGACAGATAGGGATTTCCAATATATGATCGTCCATCTCTGGCTCTTACTTAATTCTTTGTATTTTTGAATCTAGTTCGGTGCAAGATCAACAACCTGTGTTCTTTTGAAGAGGAAAATGACACCACCATCATACTCACTTCTGTGGAGCCTATGCCACATGTGCCAATGCCAACTAGCACATACAATAAACTCTCAATGTCCCTCCATCATTTTTGGAAACAGCAGGTAGTCTTAAAAGATAGGCAGACCAGCCAGCTGCACTATATTGGGTGGCTAATGCGGCAGCAGAATTGTACAGTGATGGTGGCACAGGACACCCACACCTGGAAGGCCAGTGAGATAAATAATTGCATGCAGGAACTGACCCACACAACACAGGAACAGTCACAGGTGTCCTGGGAACAACTGCAGGCAATGTGTGAGCACACACAGTCCACCCAGGAACAAACACAGATGATGGCCCTGCAGGGTAGATGGCTGCACAAAGAGATGTGCGTGAAGTCCCAGCAACCTCAATGGCCAGCTCCCTCTACTCCAACACACAGAGTGCATCGCCGTGGACCTCCACCCCCTCCCCAAGACATACACCTTCCGCATCCCAATAATTTATTTTTATTTTTTTGTCCATCTTTCTATTTGTTTCCCTCTGATTATTTGGGAAATTTGTTTGTTAACACTTTGTGTTGAAGTAAAGTGGTTTCCCAAAAAATGTGTTTGTGGTTTGTTTCTAAATTATAAGTTACTTTCAAAGTCTAAAAATTCTGTAGGGCTAATCCGTTTTAATTGTATGTTTAAGCACGTACACTAATTAGGAAATGTGGTATTTAAACACATGTAAGAGCAGAATTATTTGGAACATTTGCCCTAACATGCTTATTATAATGTTCATGTACACATACATGTACAAATGTGTCCTCTTACACCTTTGCTGCAATCAGGGATAAATAGATGCAAAGTGCATATTTTTGCTCTTTTTTCTTGTAAAATGCACGTGATTCACAAAGGGATGTATTAGAATACACAAGCAGCTTTTTTTAAATGGAATGATGGGGGTAATTCCAAATTGATCGCAGCAGGAAATTTTTTAGCAGTTGGGCAAAACCATGTACACTGCAGGGGGGGGCAGATATAACATTTACAGAGAGACAGGGTGTGTACACACAGTGAGATAAATCTATGAGATTTTGACTATATAGTCAAAATCTTATGAAAAGTTAGTGCATATCTCATGGTGCTAGGCAGCTTGCGATACAGATTCAATCCCGATGCGCGCTCCCGTGGGGTCGGTATCGTAAGGCTAGATAGACTGTGCAGGCAAGTCAATCTTGACTATCTAGTGTACAATCTAGTACAAAGTATAGTCAAAATTGGCACTTAGTCAGAATCGTACATAGACAAAATCTCAAGCACAGATAGTCAAAATCTGTGCTATCTGGGCTCTGGGGAGTTCAAGGGAAATCGCATAGTCAAAATCGAACATAGCAGGTATCTCACCGCGTGTACACACCATTAGATTTGGGTGGGTTATTTTGTTTCTGTGCAGGGTAAATATTGGCTGCTTTATTTTTACACTGCAATTTAGATTGCAGATTGAACTCACCACACGCAAATCTAACTCTCTCTGCACATGTTATATCTGCCTCCCCTGCAGTGCACATGGTTTTGCCCAATTGCTAACAAAGTTCCTGCTGCGATCAACTCAGAATTACCCCCATATGTGGCATGCCTATCAGGTGTGTCTTCTTACACCTGCTTTTTTGTTTCATTTGGCATGACAGGCATAGCACAGCATAGAGATTGTATGAACTCTAGAAACAAATTTGCTGCAAAAGATTTTGTCTAAAGTAGAAGACTATAGTAGCAAATTTTAAGAAAAATCACAAGGTGTGGCTAAAGCTGGCCATACACCTAAAGATTTATTTTCAGTTCAGACTAGTTGAAACGAAAATCTGGTAATGGATGAACGCAAATTACAATTGACCATTTGCTCTTAAACACTGGAAGACAAAAATGGTCAATCAGACAAATTGGTTAAATCCATTTGATTTAACCAATTTGTCTGAATGACCGTTTTGTCCATTTTATGGCATTTAAGAGCAAATGGTCAATTGTCATTTGCTCTCATCCATTACCAGATTTTCATTCCAACCAGCCAGATCTGACAATAAATCTTTAGGTATATGGCCAGTTTAAGTCAGAGTCAATGTCATACCAAATCATGCCATATTAATTGAATTTAGGAAAGGTGTATGTGTATATTCTGTGTGTAATAGCGGCTACTGTATATCGACATACTAAATTGTTACAGTGCCAGACAAACACTGTAGCAGAACATTTTTATCTAGATATGTGCGGTGGGCATTTTTCGTGTTTTGGTTTTGGATCTGGATCCTTGCTCGTGTTTTGGATCTGGATTAATTTTGCCAAAACCACCCTTTCGGGTTTTGGTTTTGGATCTGGATGATTTAAAAAAAAAACACAAAAACAACTAAAAGCACAGAATTTGGGAGTAATTTTGATCCTAATGTATTATTAACCTCAATAACATTAATTTCCACTATTTTCCAACCTATTCTGAACACCTCACAATATTGTTTTTATGCCAAAAGATTGCACCGAGGTAGCTGGATGACTTTACTAAGCAACTCAAGTGTGTGGCACAAACACCTGGCCCATCTAGGAGTGGCACTGCAGTGGCAGACAGGATGGCATTTTTAAAAACTAGGCCCCAAACAGCACATCATGCAAAGAAGAAAAAGAGGTGCAATGAGGTAGCTGGATGACTTTGCTAAGCAACACAAGTGTGTGGCATAAACACCTGGTCCATCTAGGAGTGGCACACAGTGGCTGAATTGTTGAAAGTCGCCGACAATTTTTGGGCCATTGTCAGCATCTCCTGCATGCCTCTTTCATTTTTCAAAAAATTCTACACTTAATTGTATGTGCAAAACATGGTATGTGCTGGAATTTGCCCAGATGTTATGCATGCACAATATTGGTGGACTTATATGGCAGTACCCCTGGACTTATATGAAAATACCCCTGGACTTATACGACAGTACCCCTGGATTTATATTGCAGTACTATTGGACTTATATGGCAGTACCCCTGGACTTTTAAGGCAGTACCACTGGACTTATAAGGCAATACCCCATGACTTATACGGCAGTACCCCTGGATTTATATGGCTGCACCACTGGACTGGACTGGACTTATATGGCAGTACCCCTGAACTTATATGGCAGTATTATTATTATTATTATCCTTTATTTAAATGGTGCCACATGGGTTCGGCAGTGCCTAATTACAGAGTACATATGCACATTATCAAAACAGTAAAACAGTGACTTACAGTTGAAGACAATATAGGACAAGTACATGGTAACTAAGCATAACTACATCAGTAGATGACAGAGATAAGTTTCAAGGTGGCCAAAAAACTGCGGTATTTGGGCAGTTGAGGATTATTAAAGTAAGAAAAGGATAAGGACATGAGGGAAGAGGGCCCTGTTTATGAAATCTTGCACTCTAAAGGGGAGGGGCAGACAGATAGGGGTGACACAGACTGAGTAGACGAGCATGGGGCAAGGGGTTAGGATGAGATTTGGCTGGGTTTGGTAAAGAAGTGGGTCTTAAGAGCCCGTTTGAAGTTCTGTAAAGAGGCAGAGAGTCTGAGGGGGAGAGGTAAAGAATTCCAGAGAAAGGGAGCAGCACATGAATAATCTTGGAGATAGGAGTGGGAGGAAGTAATCAGAAGACAAGAGAGTCAGCGTGCATTAGCAGAGCGAAAAGCATGGGTGGGAGAGTAAAGGGAGATAAGGTCAGAGATGTAAATGGGAGAGGAGTGGGTGAGTGCTTTGTAAGTGAGTGTGAGAAGTTTGAATTGGATTCTGAAAGGGAAGGGGAGCCAGTGAAGGGCTTGTAGAAGAGGGGAGGTGGATGTAGTGTGTTTGGTGAGGAAGATGAGCTGGACTGCAGCATTGAGGATAGATTGGAGGGGGGGAGAAGTAATTGTCAGGGAGGCCAGTTAGGAGGAGATTACAGTAGTCCAGTCTGGAAATAATCAGTGAGTGAATAATGATCTTAGTGGCACCCTGGGTGAGAAAATGTTTGCTCCTGGAAATGTTTTTGAGATGAAAATGACAGGTTTGTGAGAGGTGCTGAATGTGTGGTTTGAAGGAGAGGGAGGAGTCAAGGATTATGCCAAGACAGCGTACTTGGGGGCTAGAGCAGATAGTCATGCCATCAATGGATAGTGAGATTGTGGGAGGTGAGGTTGTGCGGGATGGTGGGAAGATAATCAGCTCAGTCTTAAACATGTTGAGTTTAAGAAAGCACTGGGACATCCAGAAAGAGATAGCAGAAAGACAGTTGGAGGTATGAGTGAGGAGAGCCGTGGAGAGATCAGGGGAGGAAAGGTTGATATGAGTGTCAACAGCATAGAGGTGGTATTGGAAGTTAAAATAAATAATGAGTTCACCTAAAGAGGACGTAGAGAGAGAGAAAAGGAGAGGACCAAGAACAGAGCCTTGGCGGACACCAACAGTTAGTGGAAGTGGGGGGGAGGGAGGTAGCGTCATGAGAGGAGACAGAGAAGGAACGATCAGAGAGGTAGGAGGGCAGCCAGGAGAGGGCAGTATCGTGCAGACAAAGAAAGTGAAGGATTTTCAGAAGGAGAGGGTGGTCCACAGTGTCAAAAGCAGAAGAGGTCAAGAAGAATAAGCAGAGTAGTGGCCCTTAGATTTGGCTGCATCGAGGTCATTGCAGACTTTTGTGAGGGCAGTTTCAGTGGAGTGGAGAGAATGGAAACCAGCCTGGAATGGGTCAAGCAGTGAGTCAGAGGAAAGAAAGGCAGTGAGGCGATTATAGACAATATGCTCAAGAAGTTTGGAGGCAAAATAGAGGAGAGAGATGGGTCGATAGTTGGATAGAGTGTTTGGATCAACTGTAGGTTTTTTTAAGAATAGGGGAGACAAGAGCATGCTTGAAGGCAGAGGGGACAGTGCCTGAAGAGAGGAAGAGATTGAGAAGGTGGGCAAGATGGAAACAGGCAGAAGGAGAGAGATAGCGGAGGAGGTAGGAGGGTATAGGGTCAAGTGGGCAGGTTGTGGGGGGAGGAATGGATGAGGGCCATGACTTCCTCATCAGATACATGTGAGAAAGATGTCAGAGTTGGTAAGAGGGAAGGGGAGTGGTGGTGGCTGGTTGCTGGTCTGGTGGTATGTGATGTCCTGACATATGGAGTCAATTTTGGATGTAAAACAAGTGGCAAAGTCAAGAGCACACAATGAGGAAGGGAGAGGAGGTGGTGGTGGGCAGAGGAGGGAGTTAACAGTGGCAAAGAGGCACCGGGGGTTGGAAGACTGGGTAGAGATGAGAATTTTGAAGTAAGATTGTTTAGCAAGGGAAAGGGCAGTACTGAAGGATGAGAGCATAAATTTGAAATGGAGTAAGTCTGCCTTAGAGCGTGATTTCCTCCACTGTCGCTCGGCAGTGCGTGAGCATTTTTGAAGATATCTGGTGCATTTGGTGTGCCTGGATTGAGGTGTTGATCTGCGAGGGTGAATAGTGCTTGGTGGAGCAACAGAGTCAAGAGCAGAAGTAAGAGATGCATTGTATAGGGTTGTGGCTTGTTCAGGGTATGTGAGAGAGAGAAGAGGAGAGAGAAGTGAGTCAAACAGGGAGGATAGGGATAAGACATTAATAGCCTCAATGTTACGCTTAGTGATGGTAGCCTTAGGAGGGAGAGATGGGGAAGCAGTGAGAGATAAGTTGTACCCCTGGACTTACACAGCAATACCTCCAGACTTATACGGCAGTACAACTGGTCTTATACGGCAGTACCACTGGACTTATACGGCAGTACCACTGGATTTATATGGCAGTACCCCTGGAATTATACGCCAGTACCCCTGGACTCATATGGCAGTAGCCCCGGACTTATACAGCAGTACCACTGGACTTATACGGTAGTACCACTGGACTTATACGGTAGTACCACTGGACTTATATGGCAGTACCAATGGATTTATATGGCAGTACCCCTGAACTAATATAGCAGTACCACTGGACTTATACTTCAGTACTCCTGGGCTTATACAGCAGTACCACTGGACTTATATGGCAGTACCCCTGGACTTATATGGCAGTACACCTGGACTTATTTGGCTGCACCACTGGATTGGACTACTACGGCAGAACCTATGGACTTATACGGCGGTACCCATGGACTTATATGGCAGTACCCCCGGACTTATACGGGAGTACCACTGGACTTATATGGCTGCACCACTGGAAGTGGACTTATACGGCAGTACCATTGGACTTAGCAGTACCCCTGGACTTGTATGGCTGCACCACTGGATTGGACTGCTACGGAAGTACCCATGGACTTATACGGCAGTACCCCTGTAACTTATACGGCAGTACCCCCGGACTTATACGGCAGTACCACTGGACTTATGCGGCTGCACCACTGGAGTGGACTTATACGGCAGTACCACTGGACTTATACGGCAGTACCCCTGGACTTATATGGCAGTACCCCTGGACTTATATGGCTGCACCACTGGATTGGACTTATACGGCAGTACCCCCGGACTTATATGGCAGTACCACTGGACTTATACGGCTGCACCACTGGAGTGGACTTATATGGCAGTACCACTGGACTTATACAGCAGTACCCCTGGACTTATAAGGCAGTAACCCTGGACTTATATGACAGTACCACTGAACTTATACGGCAGTACAATTGGACTTATACAGCAGCACCACTGGACTTATGACAGCACAGGACACCACCACTGGACTTATGGCAGCACAGGACACCACCAGTGGACTGATGCAGCACAAGACAGCACCACTGCACTGGACTGGACTTATACAGCAGCACTGCACTTATGGCAGCAAAGGACACCACCACTGTGACTGTCTAATGCAGCACAAGACACCACCTCTGGACTGATGCAGCACAAGATAGCACTGGAATGACACAAAAGAGCAGGTTGCCACCTCATGTGCCACACCACTTTTCAGCACAGACACTGAGGAGACACGTCTTCTTGCTACACTCTCCAAGACTGGAGTGAAAATGGCGGTGATGCGCAGCTCCTTTTATGGATTTCAAAACCCGTAATCATCCGATAGCGGGATGATGACATTTTGCCTTGTTCTGGTTTCCAAGCCTGGCAGGATGTTCTCAGGGAACTGAACCTGCTCATCCCTAATTTTATATGCAGATACAGTTGCTATTACACACAGAATATAGGCATGCTTATTACATCCATTTGTGAATCAGATACATTTTCCGAGGAAAAATTAGCAAAATGGCATGTATAGTACACACACTATTTTGAGAGCTCAGAGTATTTTTGTTTGTTTTTAAAGTTAGAAATCATTTTAAACATGTTTATTTGTAATTGATTTTCAACATTCACAAATACAACTTACGCAAGGGTACAAAGCGGATTGCCGCTCAGCGATGGATTTGTGCAAAAAATCCATTCACACAGGTGATCGCAAGGAGATTAACAGGAAGAGTGCATTTGTGGGTGGCAACTGACTGTTTTTTGGGAGTGTTTGGAAAAATGCAGGCATGTCCAAGTGTTTGCAGGGTCTGTTTATGATGTCAATTCCAGTCCCGAAACGGCTGAGGTGATCGCAGCGGACAAAGGGGGTCATTCCGAGTTGATCGCTAGCTGCATTTGTTTGCTGTGCAGCGATGAAGCAAAAAAATGGCACCTCTGCGCATGCGTATGCTGTGCAATGCGCACACGCATTGTACTTTTACAACGGCCGATGTAGTTTCACACAGGGTCTAGCGAAGCTTTTCAGTCGCACTACTGGCCGCAGAGTGATTGACATGAAGTGGGCGCTTCTGGGTGGCAACTGACCGTTTTCAGAGAGTGTTCAAAAAAACGCAGGCGTGCCAGGAAAAACGCAGGCGTGGCTGGGCGAACGCAGGGTCTGTTCATGACGTCAAAACAGGAACTGAACAGTCTGAAGTGATCGCAAGCGCTGAGTAGGTATTGAGCTACTCTAAAACTGCACAAAAAAAGTTTGCCGCCGCTCTGCAATCCTTTCGTTTGCACTTCTGCTAAGCTAAAATACACTCCCAGTGGGAGGCGGCATAGCGTTTGCACGGCTGCTAAAAACAGCTAGCGAGCGAACAACTCTGAATGACCACCCAAGTCCTGGGCTGCACAGAGACTGCACAAAATCAGTTTGTGCAGCTCTGCTACACATGCATTTGCACACTTGCACAGCTAAAATACACTTCCCCTGTAGGCGGCGACTATATGATCGCAGCAGTGCAAATATCGCCTGTTAGCGTTCAGGTCTGAATTACACCATAAGCAGTGGCGGTTCTTGCCACGGGCAAGCAGGACTTTTGCCCGGGGCGCCGCCTTCCGGAGGGCGCTGGCGCCTTCCGGAGGGCGCCGCACCGTGGCAAGATCCGCCACTGCTGCCCGCTGTGTCCCTCGTCCGCCTCCGCTGCCCGCTGCCGTCCCCGTCCTCGGCGCCTCCTGTGAAGGGAACTAGACGCTATGCGTCTAGTTTCCCTTCGTGGAGAGTAACTGCTGAGCGGTGCGCGATGACGTCATCGCGCACCGCACAGCAAAGGTCCTCTCCACGAAGGGAACTAGACGCATAGCGTCTAGTTTCTCTTCGTGGAAAGGACCTTTTGCTGTGCGGTGCGCGATGACGTCATCGCGCACCGCTCAGCATTCAAGCGGCGCTTTCAATGTACAGGGGGCGTGACTCACCACGCCCCCTGTATTAGGCCACGCCCCTTTCCTGCCCGGGGCGCTCTGCGCCCTTGAACCGGCCCTGACCATAAGGGAGGTATTCAGTTCTTTTCATCCCCTTCCACACCCGTTCTGTTTCTGCTGACGAGCATGGTTTAATCATGTTAGCTTGCTACCCCTGGGGTAGCGAGGGCGCACAATCCTTTACTCAGCTAAACCTTATTACCATGGGCGCAATATGCACAATAACGGGGATCACTTTAGAAAGGAGATTGGGTGTGATATATCATTTGATTACCGCTCTAAGAGTAAAAAATACCCAACTTAATACAAGAAAAGATATTAGGATATCCACAAATGTCTATTGGAAAAGTAATCATTTATCAAAGTTCTCATTTATCATCTAACCTTTCTACTTTTGAGCTTAAGATTTTAACCATAAAGAATCAAGCCAGATTGCATGTTTTTACTGTATATAGGGGGTTATTCAGGTTGCATCACTAATCAATGTGACTGCAATAACCCTGACTGCGGTGGCAGTGTGCACACGCAGGTCCCGTCCTGTGCATGGGCTAGCAGCCAATGTGATGTGACTGCATTGGCTGTGAATGACTCTATCTGATTGACAGGCAGAGGCATTCGCGGGGCGGGTGGAGTGACGATGGAGCATTGTGGGGGTGGCTCATCGAAAATGGGGTGGGTCGGTGGCATTTTCAGGGTAGCTGCATGATGTCACATGCTGCAGCTCTGATCAAGAAGATGGCAGCAGACCACCTGCATATGCTGTCTAGCTGAGGCTGCAGGAGGTCGTCCACAGTTGCTAAAAAGCAGAATTTGCAATCCGATCTTTTGCATGCGGGAGCCGCCCATCACAGGGCAAGGTCACACAGCATTCTAAATAGCCTGCCTAGTGGCTGCAACCGCAAGTTAATTGAGGTCGCAGTGACTGGGCAGGCCCTTAAGCATGCTGGATGACCTTGCCCTGCGATGGGTGGCCCCCAGCATGCAAAAGAACAGATTGCATATTCTGCTTTTTAGCAGAATTTGCCATCTGTACTGAATAACCCCATAGTGTAAAACTTTTATTCTGAATTTTGATAAAGTACTCCTGAATAGCCTACAGTATAACTGATAATAAAATAGTAAAGATTTGTTTTTAAACTTTAAACTATTGTGCTGAAAATAGTTGTTGTAGAGGCAGTGGGGGTCATTCTGAGTAGATCGCTCGCTACCAACTTTTTGCAGC
Organism: Pseudophryne corroboree; assembly: GCF_028390025.1. Lineage (NCBI taxonomy): Eukaryota > Metazoa > Chordata > Amphibia > Anura > Myobatrachidae > Pseudophryne > Pseudophryne corroboree. Next base: position 334,420,260 of record NC_086445.1, read on the forward strand.
TCTGCGATCAGATAGTCGTCGCCTATGGGGGAGTGTATTTTAGCTTTGCAAGTGTGTGAACGCTTTTGCAGCCGACGGCACAATTTTTTTTTTTGCAGTTTCTGAGTAGCTCTGGACTTACTCAGCCGTTGCGATCACTTCAGTCTTTTTGGTCCCGGAATTGACGTCAGACACCTGCCCTGCAAATGCTTGGACACGCCTACATTTTTCTAAACGCTCCCAGAAAACGATCAGTTGACACCCACAAATGCCTTCTTTCTGTCAATCACCTTGCGATCGGCTGTGCGAATAGATTCTTCGTTAAATCCATTGCTTAGCACTGTTCCTCTTTGTACCTGTACGACGCACCTGCGCAATGCGGTACATACACATGCGCAGTTTTGCCGAGATTTAACCTGATCGCAGCGCTGCAAAAAGTTGCTAGCGAGTGCATAGGCGTGCGCAGCACATTTTATTAGGGGGTGCACGATTGGAGGGGCGTGTCTATAATCGTCTATTGGGAGTGACTAACACGCCTATTGAGAGATGGAGGGAGAGCGAGGAGCGGAGACGGAGAGAGAGGGAAGCAGAGATGGAGAGAGACAGAGGGGGAGATGGAGAGAGAGCTGGTAGACAGAGAGAGAGTGGGGGTAGACAGAGAGAGGGGGGAGACAGGGGGAGACAGAGCGAAGGAGAGAGAGAGTGGTGAAGTAGGAAGAAAGGTGCAGGGGAACAGAGAGAGAGACACACAGGGAGAGAGAGGGGGTGGAGACAGAGGGGCAGAGATGGAGAGAGAGACAGATAAAGTGGGGTAGACAGAGAGAGAGAGGCATAGAACAGTGGAAAACGCAGGATTTTTAGGGGGGGGGGTCCAGATATGTGAGATAGAGATTTTATATATATATATATATATATATATATATATATATATACACACACAGCAAGATATAGCGGCACTTCACAGACTTGATAACGTTAATAACAGCTTTCCTTATTGGCTGTTATATATATAGATGGTATGGCAGTGTGGTGCCCCCGCCGGGATTCCGGCGTCTGTATTGTGACCACCAGGATCCCGATGATCGGTAAGCTAATAAATATATATATATATATATATATATATATATATATATATAAAAACCCATTTGTGTGTGCACGCACATACAGAGCTTAGGAAGACATGAAAGGGACAGAGAAAGAGGAATGGGGTGAGAGAGGCGATATGGGAAGAGAGAGTGTGGGGCATGGAGAGAGGTGGGAGAGAAAGACACGGGTGAGAGGGGGCATTGGGAGACAGAGAGAGGGGGCATGGGCAGAGAGAGGCATGGAGAAAGAGGGGCATGGGGAGAGGCATGAGGGAGGGAGAGAGAACGGTGAAGGGTCTTGGGGGGAGAGAGATTTCAGCAGCAGCCAGCAGCACAATGAGAAGAGGTGCCCATGAGCAGTTATATTTTACCTGCAGGTCGGGAGCAAGCCCTGTGGTCCAACAAGCTGGTCCTCCGGAATGTGCAGTGCTCTAGAGGGCTATCAGTTCCCACAGCCCAGCAACGGCTTTTAGAGAATATCAGATACGCGGGAGGTAGAGGGAGAGGCAGAGACGCGGCACAGGCAGAGGCACGCGCGGAGAGGAGACGCGGCAGAGGCACGGACGGAGAGGAGACACGGGAGGCGAGAGGAGGAGACGCGGGAGGTTGAGGCCGAGATGCGGGACAAGCAGAGACACGGGAGGCGAGAGGAGGAGATGCGGGACGCGAGAGGAGACGCGGGACAGGCAGCGACATGGGAGGCGACAAAAGGAGACGCGGGAGGAGTAGTATAGGTAGAGACGCCGATGCAGGTGTGAGCTTGGTGAGGAGCACACTCATTTGTACAAAGATCCGCTGTTTAAATAAATGATCAGTCATCTGTGGTAATTGATCGGCTGGCAGGGGGGGTTTCCAGGTACTCGGAAACCCCCCCTGCGTGTGCGTATGTAGAAGAGGAATTATATTAGGCAATAGGAGAGAGTGAGGGTGAGAGAGAGGGATGAAGAGGAAGGAAGAGTGGTGCAGGGGAACAGAGAGAGAGACATAAGAGAGGCATAGAGGGAGAGAGAGAGAGAGAGAGAGAGAGAGAGACAGCGGGGGAGACCGAGAAAGAGGGGCAAGGGAGGAGACGAAGAGAGAGAGGGGGCAGAGAAAGAGAGACAGGGAAGTGGGAGAAGGAGGGGGGAAAGTGAGAGAGGGGGGTGTGTGAAGAGAGAGATAGAGGAGGGTCGAGGGAGAAATAGTGCACAAGAGAGAGAGAGAGAGAGGGCAGAGGGAGGGAGAGGGAGAGGGGGGGCAAGAGAGAGTGGGACCTGAGGGGGAGATAGAAAGACAGAGAGAGAGAGGGGGCCGATGGAGAGACAAAGAGGTGCTGAGCAGCACTTGCTACTTGAACAAATCTAGGATTGTTATGATGTTTAAAAGAAAGCGCTAGGGATGTTTGATGAAATGTTAAATAAAAGACGTGAATATAAAAGTGAATATAAAAGTAAAGCGGTACCTGTAAAAAAGAAAAAATTGTTAATATTAAAATGTTTACACTCTTTTGAGTGAATGTGGAAGAGGAGGTAGCCGGCAACACTTTATTGCTGCTGAATGTCCATGAATTCCTACCTTTCCCTGTGCTAAACTTCAGTGCCGTGGAGCTCACTGATTGCAGGAACCGCCGGGTGCCAATTGAAAAGCCGCTGGACGCCGCTATGAGCACCGCGGCTCCGATGTTGTTCGTCCGCGGCAAAGATTTATGAAAGAATTACAAGAACATCTCGAAGAAGGCGTTTTGATGAAATAAAGGCACTTCTCTCTATTCTTACAGCCCCATAGAAACACAGTGGTTTTCTTCAGGGGCTAGAAGAGGGCTGTAAGAATAGAGAGAAGTGCCTTTATTTCATCAAAACGCCTTCTTCGAGATGTTCTTGTAATTCTTTCATAAATCTTTGCCGCGGACGAACAACATCGGAGCCGCGGTGCTCATAGCGGCGTCCAGCGGCTTTTCAATTGGCACCCGGCGGTTCCTGCAATCAGTGAGCTCCACGGCACTGAAGTTTAGCACAGGGAAAGGTAGGAATTCATGGACATTCAGCAGCAATAAAGTGTTGCCGGCTACCTCCTCTTCCACATTCACTCAAAAGAGTGTAAACATTTTAATATTAACAATTTTTTCTTTTTTACAGGTACCGCTTTACTTTTATATTCACTTTTATATTCACGTCTTTTATTTAACATTTCATCAAACATCCCTAGCGCTTTCTTTTAAACATCATAAAAATCCAATCTAAGAAAGCAGCTCAATCCCTTAGCGCAGGCAATTAAATACATCTGCAAATCTAGGATTGTGTTTCTCCTACCTCTACAATCAAGTGCTGCTGCACATCATGATGGTCAGCGTCTTTGCTACCCTCCAATGGACGTTTTGGAGCTGGGGACATCAGGGCACGTGGAGAAGTATGAAAGGGGAGGAGCTGAAAGATCAACCCCTCCTTCCCCCTCCAGCCGGGGAATCCCACACAAGCAGCATTGTGACCTATGGGAGGAGGAGCTAAGAGAGTGGCCCCTCCTCCCCCTCCGGCCGGCAAGTCCCACACAGGCAGCATTATGGAGTACGGGAGGAGGAGCTGAGAGAGCGGCCCCTCCTCCCCCTCCCGCAGGCTAGTCCCACACAGGCAGCATTATTGACTCTGGGGGGGAGGAGCTGAGAGTGCGGCTCCTCCTCCCCCTCCCGGCCGGGACCCGGTCATTGCAGCTGCTGCGTTGCTGAACTTCTGAAGACTCTGGGGCACTGGCAGCGGACAGCGCAGCGCTGGCATAACATGAGTCAGTGTGACTCTGTAATGCCTGCGCTGTGGCAGGTACAGGAATGAGCAGCGTGCTGCAGGCGTGGCGTGTGGGGTGGGGGGGTGCTGGACATTAGGGGGTGCCTGTGCGCACCAGGCACCCCCCGTGCGCACGCCTATGAGCGAGTGATCAACTCAGTAAGACTCTCAGTAACAATAGCTGTAAAGAAAAAAGGGGTACAGAAGGTTCCTTTCATAACCAAACTAGCAATTTCTGCCTGAAGTGTTCAATATTATAGCTCTGTGCTATTGTCAATGCTGTTATTGATGGACTGCTATTCCAATGATTTCCATAGCAACCATGCAATCCTCATGTATTCCTTTCCTGCACATCGCCATCACATATTGTAGAGGTTTTATGTGTTTAGTCACTTTCCACTGTGGCAAGCAGCCAAGAAGTGCAATCAGTGGTGACATACAATAGTGAATAACTCTCATGACTCTTTATTTATTATTAACAATTATTGTTTTGCATAATTTTAATTTCTAGCAAACTTGGTAATGTAATCAGTTTAAATAAATTCAATATCTAGCATAATAATCAACTAAGAAAATCAAGATGGATGTACTGTAAGAGTAGCTATAAAGCAAGTAGATGCATATACTGTACTGTAAAAGTATTGGTCAAATTGAGTGACTTTAAAATGACAATAAAAATGTACTATGATAACCCTTTATAAAATAACAAATACAGTAATGTGCATCATGAAATAACAATATTTTCATACTTTTATTCATTCTAATTGGTTAAATAAACGATTACTTACTCTTGTAGATGTAGCATTTAGTAAAGCAATTAAGCTGATATTTTCCTATGTGAGAAGACATTATTGTTATTGGCACAGACATGTGGGCATAATGACAAATCCTCACTAAATCAATATCCCACTGGATTTGCGCTATGCCAAATAAGTTTGGCATGCTAAATAAAAAATATAAATATAACTGTGTAGTTTTGTTTTCTAAAAAAAATGATACTGTAGCAGTACTAAACCCTGTAGATTTCCACTGACATGGCTTTTAATAGGACTCATTTAGAGTTGGAAACATTTCCATTCAAAGGACTACCATAAAATATGTGGTGCAAAGAAAGCATTTACAGTACATTTTTATTTCACTCAAACATATCATGAGATATGGGGGGTCATTCCGAGTTTATCGCTCGCTAGCAGTTTTTAGCAGCCGTGCAAACGCTATGCCGCCACCCACTGGGAGTGTATTTTAGCTTAGCAGAAGTGCAAATGAAAGGATCGCAGAGTGGCTACAAAAAAAAATTGTGCCATTTCAGAGTAGCTCCAGATCAACTCAGCGCTTGCGATCACTTCAGACTGATAAGTTCCGGATTTGACGTCACAAACACGCCCTGCGTTCTCCCTGCCACACCTGCGTTTTTCATGGCACACCTGTGTTTTTTCGAGCACTCCCTGAAAACGGTCAGTTGACACCCAGAAATGCCCACTTCATGTCAATCACTCTGCAGCGGACATTGCAAATTAAAAGCTTCGCTAGATCTTGTGTAAAACTACATCAGCTGTTGTGAAAGTACGTCACACGTGCACATTGCGCCGCATACTCATACCATTGCTTATGACCTTGGAGGCTTAGGGTATTTATGGCCCAGGTCACTGCTGTCTACCAAATTCCTGGAATGACCCATTAAGCAATTGCATTTGGCTATTGCCCGTCCTGCAAAAGGGGACTTATCTGCATTAATATAGGTTGTGGTCTCTGCCTCTCCTTCTCAGTGAACTGTAATGTACTGTAGCATAATCTAAATTTAGGGGGATATCCAATTAGCGCCGGTAATTTACCAGGGCTAATTGTCCCGCAGGGGGCTATCTAATTAGCCCAAATAAGCCGGCGCATGCCGCATCTTCTCTGGGATTATGTTTCACCTGCCTCCGGCAGGCGAAGCAGAATCTTCGGAAACAGCCCCGTTTTCATCCAAAAACGGGGCTGTTTCACACGAAAACACATAGGTTTCACTGAAACTGTGTGTTTTCAGGAGAAAGCGTTTTTTTTTTTTACAGGTGATCAATCTGGATAGCCTGTAAAAAATAAATCGGTGAAACATCGGAAAAAAGTCAGAAAAACAGCCGAAAACAGCCATTTTTCGCACCAGATGTTTTAACGGGGATAATTGCATATCCCCCTTAGTGTTTACCTTAGTCCTGTCTGCCTGCCTTCTAGTATTGTCAGTAGCACAACCTAGGTTATTATAATACACAAGATAGGTTGCATTCATGATGCAGAGTGGAAGTGTACAACCAAGCATCATGTAAATTGTATTAAGTATCTTATAATGACTTAGATTTTTAAATTGTGTATTGAGCTTTGGTGATCATCCAGTCATATGCATTGCATGTACTGTTTTTCTATGGGCAGCTGCAGTGGTCATACAGTAATTATTGTCAGCACTTTCACCAACTCAATGCTGAGTGCAAAAGATAAGTCTGAAACAGGTGCCCCATCTGCATTAAAGTACCTCAAACAAGCATGGAAGTTGGGATACACAAACAAAACACTGCCATAACACTCCCACGAGATTGTCATGACTGTGGTTTTTGTGATCCCGGTGTTAATGAAGTCTGCGCGTGCGACTGGAGGACTATTTGAATATTAGGCTGGTCTGTAGGAATCAGTGAGAAGAAGGAGCAATCCCTGCTGGGGATCGAACCCGGGCCTCAGCAGAGGAAGCCGTATCCTGACCAATGGATCACCAGGGACTTTCATAGCAGGATGATGAATGTATAGGTGAGATTGATCTGGATATAGTGTCACAGGAGAAGGTGCTTGTGTACTCAAGGTTACTGGCAAGATAGTAAGATGGACTGGTTACTGGTGAGACTGAGAACCGGGCTGGTTACCAGTGAGACTGGGACGCAACTGTAATCCGGGCTGGTACCGGATTTCACTGGAAACGCATCTGAAAGTAGAACGATGACTGTGGCTGTAACTTTAGGATGAGGCTGAAGAACACTGTGGCTGTGACTTTAAGATGAGACTGTGGATGTGACTTTAAGATAAGACTGTGGAATTCTGCAGCTGTGGCTTTAAGAGGAGACTGTGGAATACTGCAACTGTGACTTTAAGATGAAACTGTAGAAATACTGGATATCAATGGTAACACAACTGTAATCCAGACTGGGTAGCAAAGGAGCAGAGTTATACAGGAACTGAGTTACAAGTGTTACCTTTAGGAAGCTCAGCTTCTAAGCTCACACAGAGCTGTGTGTGACATGAGGAACTGGCAGAGTTTCCAACTCAAGTCTCCTGACTTATACTTCCTGGTCCTTGGTGATTGGTGAGCAGTGTCAGGTGATTCAGAGAGTCTCAGGCTGGCACAGGATTGGACAGCTCTGGGTCAGGTGAACAGTTACTGTCATGTGAGTACTCTAGACTAGGCTGTGATGTGGAGTGAGGCCTAGCAGGCCGAAAGAACACTGAAGCCTGAACTTCTGCAAACAAACAGAGGATGCTGGCTTTTAGGCCTACTCTTCTGATTACTGAATTCAGACTCACACAGAAGATTAATCACCACAGGTGGAGCTCCTTAACTCTTACCTTCCAGGCAGAGAACTTAGGTCTCAGGAAACTCATGGTATTGGAAAGCTGTTTATCCCAGTGAGCAGAAAGATGCAGGATCCAGGACAGATATGGCAGCGGTAAGTCACCAAATATGACAACTACTGTACAGTGAAGATCATGACAGTACCCCCCTCTTCAAGGGTGGACTCTGGACATCCATCTTGACTCTTAGAGGAACTTGAGAAATTCATACAGGAGAACTTAGGACCTTTGTCGATGCTTCTTCTAACGGGAACATTTGGTTTTGACCAGGGAAAGCGGAATCTCCTGTAAAGAAAAAAATTCCTTAGAAAACATAGGACCTTCCAGGAAAGTAGTAGCATCATGAACTGGATCAAATTTAGAGTCTGATTCCAAGTCTAATGGAAAATATGAATCTCCCTTAGATACACAGTTTGCAGATGACAAAGAAGTACACTGGAGTTTTAAATTCTTTGGGCTAGGAGAGACTCCTACATGACCAATTTTAATGCTCGGATTCTTACAGAAGGAGATGCATAGATTATCCCTGAAAGGACAGCACAAACTTCCTTCTGCTTTCCCTTTAGAGTATGATTTTTTTTACCGAGTCAGATTCCAAAGGTTTAGGACTAAATTCTTTAACCACAGCTTTACTAAAAGTCTGTAAATCATGGAACACAGGATCATTACCCTCAAAAAGCGTGTTGGCCCACTCCAAAGCTCTTCCTCTGAATGCCAGAAACAGATATCGAGTAATGTTGGAAGGAGTTACCGCACCCGAAGGATCCAACTCCATCAGAGAGAGAAATCAATCAACCAGAGCGGCATATTGCAATAAATCTCCATCAAAGTAAATAGGTGCTAAGGCAGTGGACGAAAGCTTAGAGACTGAAACTGATGACGCACTCTAAGTAGCTGGATTGGAGACAGTTTGAGGAACATCAGACTGATAAAGAAATATCCTTTCTTAAGTTGTCTGGCTTAAATCCTCAACTGTGAAATCACCTGAAATGTCCTCCTGGATGGAGACACAAGTACTTCTCCCTGAAGCTGCGACACTTGCGTCTGCAACTGAGGTAAATGACTCTGGGGACTCGACTGAGGAAGCAACATCAGTATCCTTATCAGCAATATTAGTCTGAAGTCCTTTATCCAAATAAGCAGATGGAACAATAGGTTGCTCAGACAAGCTTAGGGACAAAGCTGAGAAAACTGTACTCAGATCGGTATCCAACTCTGTGGCACATTCTAACTTTAAGTGAGTAGCCTTGGAATTTTTCTTGACTTTAGCGGCTACAGCTGAATTATTCTGACATTGAGGAGAAGAGGTATTAGATTTCTCCGCAGAAGCTGTGGACTCAATGCTGGAAGACAAGGAAACAAAATCAGAGACAGACTGAAGTCAAATTTTAGAACTAGATGGTGAAAGTCCTTTACTGGAACTAACTAACAAAAGCTTTTTACTTGGACCAATGCTTGGAATCGGTTTGAGTCCAGATGAGCTTGAACTGACTGAAACTGGAGAAATCTTCGGCTGGACGAGTAGGAGTGGATTGGATCTGAGGGTACTTGAATTGGCTGGAACCAAAGCAGACTGACCAGGCTGATCCTGGAGAATTGCTGCTGGACCAGCTGGAACCAGGATGGGCTGACCAGGCTGAGCCTGGAGTTTTGTTGGAACAGCTGGAACCGGAGAAGAGGGATTCTGGCTGGAACCGGAGTGAGTAGAATCCAAGTGTTCAGATGGCCCATCCTGGACCTGAACCATGCTGGATGCCAACATGGTGGTGCTCTCAGGAGACAGCAAACAGGAGTTCATAACTGCATCTGTAGCACAAGATTCCCATCTGGACTCTGGATACTTCCCTTGGGGCTGAAACTGTGGTGACCCCTCCTGGGGTTGACGAATCAGACACCTCTCTCAGGGTTGTTATTTCCAGCACCCCTCCTGGGGTTGACAGATCAGATACTCCTTTTTGAGTAGAAGACTCATAGGCCCCTACAAGAGCTTGGACATTGGATAACCCTCCTTGGGCTGCACACTCGGAACCCCCTCCTAGGGATTGAAACTTGGACCCCCCTCCTGGGGCTGGACACTCGGAACCCTCCCCTGGTGCGGGACGCTCAGAACCCCCTGAACCTCCTCCTTGGGCTGAAGACACGGATGCCTATCCTTGGGCTGTAGACACAGATACCCCTCCTTGCGCTGTAGACACAGATGCCCCTCCTTGCGCTGTAGACATGGATGTCCCTCCTTGGGCTGTAGACCCGGATCCCCTCCTTGGGCTGTAGACACGGATGCCTTTCCTTGGTCTGTAGACCCGGATGCCTCTCCTTGGGCTGAAGACCCGGATGCCTCTCCTTGGGCTGAAGACCCGGACGCCCCTCCTTGGGCTGAAGACCCGGATGCCCCTCCTTGGGCTGTAGACACAGACACCCCTCGTTGGGCTGTAGACACAGACACCCCTCGTTGGGCTGTAGACACAGACACCCCTCCTTGGGCTGTATACACGGACACCCCTCATTGGGCTGTAGACACAGATGCCCCTCCTTGGGCTGTAGACATGGACACCCCTCTTTGGGCTGTAGACATGGACACCTCTCTTTGGGCTGTAGACACAGACGGCCCTTCTTGTGCAGTAGACACAAACTCCTCTGTGACTCTAAATGGCTTGAACATTCTTCTCTGGACACCCAACTTGGGATAGGGTCTTTTAATTACTGGACCCCAGTCATAAATTTTAGTCTCTTTCAGAGTAGCCTTCTTGACACCCCCGTCAGCAGTAGCAGGATCGGCTACTGTGGATGACTTGTAGACATGAGCGCTATGATACTGAGATTTGTCATCATTTCCTGGCTTGCGAAGAATGCAATCCATAACAAAATGACCAGAATTTCCACAGTAAAGACAGAGGAGTAGCTCCCTACGCCGCTGACGTTCAGCTTCAGAGAGCCTGGGCTGTGGATAGCTATGATGAACAACTTTTCATTGCACAGAGGAGGAGACTTTAGTAACTGGATGGGACAAAAACAGGATCAACAATATTGGTAGTTTTCCTGAAGAGATCAGGCATCACAGAAAGAATACTAGACAAAAGTACTTATAACTGTAATAACATCTGGTAGAAAATCTGCAGTTGGTCAGGAGTCTTAGTGCAGAAAGTCAGAGAATCTCTGAAGAAGTTCCGCTGCAGATACTGTGTCAATTGATGATGAGTCGACTCCAAACCCTCCAAGCATCCTGAAATATTGTTTAGGGGGTCCTGCATCAGACAAACACTTTCGTCCGGGTCCATGTGGCCAGTTCCTACTATCATGACTGTGGTTTTTGTGAACCCAGTGTTAGTGATGTCTGTGTGGGCGACTGGAGGACTATGTGAATATTAGGCTGGTCTGTAGGAATCAGTGAGAAGAAGGAGCAATCCCTGCTGGGGATCGAACCCGGGTCTTGGCAGAGGAAGCCGTATCCTAACCACTTGATCACCAGGGACTTTGATAGCAGGATGATGAATGTATAGGTGAGATTGAACTGGATATAGTGTCACAGGAGTAGGTGCTTGTGTACTCAAGGTTACTGGCGAGATAGTAAGATGGACTGGTTACTGGTGAGACTTGGACGCAACTGTAATCCGGGCTGGTACCTGATATAACTGGAAACGCAACTGAAAGTAGAACGATGACTGTGGCTATAACTTTAGGATGAGGCTGATGAACACTATGGCTGTGACTTTAAGATGAGACTGTGGAATACTGCAACTGTGACTTTAAGATGAAACTATAGAAATACTGGATATCAATGGTAACACAACTGTAATCCAGACTGGGTAGCAAAGGAGCAGAGTTATACAGGAACCAAAGTACAAGTGTTACCTTTAGGGAGCTCAGCTTCTAAGCTCACACAGAGCTGTGTGTGACACGAGGAACTGGCAGAGTTTCCAACTCAAGTCTCCTGACTTATACTTCCTGGTCCTTGGTGATTGGTGAGCAGTGTCAGGTGATTCAGAGAGTCTCAGGCTGGCACAGGATTGGACAGCTCTGGGTCAGGTGAGCAGTCACTGTCATGTGAGTACTCTAGACTAGACTGTGATGTGGAGTGAGGCCTAGCAGGCTGAAAGAACACTGAAGCCTGAACTTCTGCAAACAAACAGAGGATGCTGGCTTTTAGGCCTACTCTTCAAATTGCTGAATTCAGACTCACACAGAAGATTAATCACCACAGGTGGAGCCAGGACTCAGAAAACTCATGGTAATGGCAAGCTGTTTATCCCAGTGAGCAGAAAGATGCAGGATCCAGGACATAGATGGCAGAGGTAAGTCACCAAATATGAGAACTACAGCGGGGATCGTGACAAAGATGCAGTTGTTCCATATGTCTAGACAGCAAAGACCAAGTTTTCAAGTGGAAAAGCCCATTTCATAGACAGAATTATCCAACCACACATGGAGCAAACTGCCCTCTCTCATATCTTTTTTGAAGGAATGTTTGCATGGAGCAGGCCATATGCTGTCTACAATTTCTTATTGCAGTGCATTTTCAGTATGCCACCAATAATCACTAGGAACATCTGCCTTTGGACTTTCTCCAATCCCATAATCAAACCTATTGTGTGGCTTATAATATCACTATAATTAAAATCATCTTACCCCTTTAAAAATACTTTTAATTTCAAGTTTACTAGATAAAACTATGGGGTTTATTCAGATTTGTTAGCAAACCAAAAAAAGTTAGCAATTGGTCAAAACCATGGTCACTGCATATGGGGCAGATGTAATATGTGCAGAGAGAGTTAGATTTGGGTGGGTTATGTTGTTTCTGTGCAGGGTAAATATTGACTGCTTAATTTCTACACTGCAATTTAGGTTTCAGTTTGAACACACCCCACCCAAATCTAAATCTCTCTGTATATGATACATCTGCCCCACCTGCCGTGCAACATGGTTCTGCCCAGTTGCTTACTTTTTGGTTTGCTAACAAACCTGAATAACCCCCTATGTGAATTTTCAACATTTTGAGACTCAGTAGTATTTATTTAGGTAAAGCAACTTAATTACATGTATGTAATATGAAATTAATACTTCTTTATGTTTGTTCATTGACTATACTGCCATGCATGATATATTGTTTATAAAATAGAGATGTGTGCTGACTCTCATGTGTTGTTTGTTCGTTTTTTCTTTCTTTCAGTTTTGGAAAAACCACCCTTAAGTGTTGTGGTTCAGATTTGGATTTGGTTGTGGATTTCATAAAAATTTATGAAAACATCCAAAATCATTTCATTTGGAACCTATTTATGTTCATACAGTATTATTAACCTTAATTACATTAATTTCCAGTATTTCCAGTTAATTTTGACCATCTCCTAGCTCATAATACTGTTCAGCAATATTGGCCAAAGGCTAACTGACTAAACCAAGCAACAGAATACTGTAGCAGCAAAAACACACAGCAGTTACTGTAAGAATATAGCACATCTATAAAACATTGTGGCACAGCAGTAGCGGACAGGATGGCAGTTTAATAAACTATATAACCTCATAGGGGTGGTCTTCAGTATGCCGACTGTTGGGATCCCAGCGCACATTATACCGGCGCCGGAATCCTGACAGCCGGCATACCGACACTTTTTCTCCCTCGTGGGGGTCCACGACCCCCCAGGAGGGAGAATAAAATAGCGTGGCGCGCGTAGTGCGCCACCGTACCCGCAGCATGGCGAGCACTGCGAGCCCGAAAGTGGCTCATTTGCGCTCACCACGCTGTCGGTATGCCGGCGGTCGGGCTCCTGGCGCCGGTATGCTGGTCACCGGGAGCCCGGCCGACGGCATACCATACTACACCCCCTCATAGTAAGAATGTTTTCAAAATAAGAGGCCCCAGGGAAGTACAGGGAAATGGAGGTGCGGTATGTGGTGGCAGGCAGTTAAAACATTGATAGATTTATTGTTTGATTGATGATTGGTTGATTGTCAATTTTATTTAGTATTCTAAATTATTAAATTAAATCAATCTGTTTTGCAGGAACTAAGAATAAAAAAGGCAAGGAGAGATTTTAATGTTAATAGTCAAGGATTTCTGACAAAGATTGTGGGAGTACTCAAGAGAATGAATAGTTGCAGTGCAGAGCTGCAAACTACAGATCAGCCTTTCTTACATACTAATAAATATTAGGAGGATGACCAGTTATCCATACTACCACCTCCCCCTTCTTCTTAACTGGGTAAAACACCTATGTAGCAGATTTATGAGGAGCACCAGAGAGTGTGAGTATGAGGGATAATACAATGGGTCACAGTTAGAAGGAAGAAAAAGAGGGGGATGCTCGACATCTCCCAACTATCAAACCCGAACAAATTTGCCTGACTGGATGAGGAATCGGAGGATGATAGTGAAGAAATGACGGTGCCGGAGGAGACTGCTCCCTCTAGCATGCAGAGGAGCGGTCCCTCTGGCGCAGTTTTGATAAAAGATAGTGAGGTACCTAGTCAGATGGTGGTGATAGGGGATTCTATCATCAGGAAGGAAGATAGGGCAATCTGCTACCGGGACCGTGATCGCCGTACAGTTTGTTGTCTCCCGGGTGCTCGGGTATGGCACATTGCGGACCGGGTAGATAGATTGTTGGGAGGAGCTGGGTAAGACTCGGCGGTCTTGGTGCACATTGGCACCAATGACAAAGTTAGCGGAAGGTGGGATGTCCTTAAGAAAGACTATAGGGACTTATGAAAGAAATTTAAGGCAAGGACATCTAAGGTAATATTCTCCGAAATATTACCCATGCCACGTGCCAGTCCAGGGAGGCAGAGGGAGATTAGGGAGGTAAATGTGTGGCTTAGGGATTGGTGCAGGAAAGAGGGGTTTGTGTTCCTGGTACACTGGGCGGACTTCTCAGTCAGGCGCCATCTCTTTTGTCATGATGGATTGCACCTGACTGAGGAGGGGGCAGCGGAGCTGGGGGGAAGGATGGTTAGAAGGTTGGAGGAGATTTTAAACTAGGAGCCTGGGGGGAGGGTTTAGCTTGAAACTACGGGTCAAGCAGTGAGAATAGTGGGGATGGCGGTAGTAAACGAAATGGGGGAGTAGTTGGGGGAGGGTAAGAGCAGGCGGTAGGGTTACTAACATGGGTACTAAAAGAGATTTTACCAAAGCACTAACCAATGACGATTACAGGTCATCATTGCTACATAAGGCGAAAGATGTCCCTAACACGAGGGGAAATACTTATCTTAGTTGTATGTATGTAAATGCTAGAAGCATTAGGGTAAAAAGTGCAAACTAGAAATTCTTGCAGCAACCAAACAGTATGATATTATAGTCATTGCTGAAACTTGGTGGGACGAATCTCATGATTGGACAGTCAATCTAGAGGGCTATACACTGTTTAGGAGAGACAGACTAAATAAAAAGGGTGGATGGGGTGTGTCTTTACGTAAAACCGTTTTTAAAACCTGATATACGGGAAGATATTCAGTAGGGGACTGTAGACACTGTCGAGACATTATGGGTAGAAATTGCATGCAGGGAAAAAGGAATAAAAAAGTTAGTATTGGGTGTATGCTATAGGCCGCCTGGTATCAACGTATCTGATGAGGAATTGTTACTAAAGCAAACAGAAATAGCAGCAGGAGTAGGAGACATAGTAGTGATTGGAGATTTTAACTATCCAGAGATAAACTGGAAAAACGATTCATGTGATACTGCTAGGGGCAATATGTTTTTAAACACACTTAATGATAACTACTTAGTTCAACTAATTGAGGAACCAACTAGGTACAATGCAATCTTAGACCTGGTATTAACAAACAATGGGGATTTGGTATAAGGTATTATAGTAGAGGAACCCATAGGAAACAGCGACCACAATATGGTCACATTCAATATCAGTTTTCATAAACAGCCCCATACTGTCTCAAATAGGACTCTAAATTTTAGCAAAGCAAATTTTGAAAAGATGAGGGTATTTTTCAGGGATATTGAATGGGAAGGTTTTGTTATGAAACACAGGTAGTGGTTCATTCCTGTTTTCCGTTTATGTATTTTATAGTTCTCTTGCAGGCCAGGATTTCCCATTGCTCTGGTTTAGAAGACTCTTGTTTGCTGCCGGTGGTGAGTCTGTGTAATTGCAGCTTGTTCCCATGTGTTCAGCCTCACCTGTCTGTTAATTGCACCTCAAATAAAAAAAAAAAAAAAAAAGTCCCGCACCAGAATAATCTGATAATAAATAGTGGTCACAGGGATATAGTCTCTTTAATAACTTATAAACTACAAATACATAGTTTCAGACTGGTGCTACCCACTGATCCTGGAATACAATAAGGTTGTTATAAATTTATGAAGAATTTCATCAATCAGGGATTATCACAATAATAATTAAGGATACACAAATAGATATATATATATCCCAGTTCTTTTCTTCTTAGAAATATAACATTGGAATATTAAGCTATATAAAACATCAATAAATGACAGGCGGCACACAGCTCTGATTTTAATCCTCTTTATTATTTGACACTAGGACAAATAAATTCTCTCTTTTCTTTATTTGTCCATTTTTCTGATTCACGTCTATCATTCTATATTGTTTTTATATTTCACTTTCACGGCCTAATTTAGGGTCATAATACTTCATATGGGACATCAATAAAGTTCATTCATTCCATGTGGGTATTGGTAGGTAATACAAATCAAGTGTTAATATAGATATATATAAAAAAAGTATAGAAACACAGATTTAATACCAAAAATCTTTATTGGTCTTGGGAAAAGAGTGCACCCAGAGAAACTGATCCCCTTTTCCTTACCTTGTTCGTGTGTTAATTGCACCTGTCAGTTGTGCAGCAGGGCAGCTGCACAACATAATTAATTAGGGCTCTCTGTTATATTCTG
Organism: Pseudophryne corroboree; assembly: GCF_028390025.1. Lineage (NCBI taxonomy): Eukaryota > Metazoa > Chordata > Amphibia > Anura > Myobatrachidae > Pseudophryne > Pseudophryne corroboree. The sequence continues at coordinate 334,436,528 of NC_086445.1, forward strand.
GCTCAATGCAATACACAGATGCCGGTGATAGTTCTGAGCTTGTTCCTGCAAGTTCCTGAGTTTCTGGGCTTCTGTCTAGCAGTTTCTGTCTAGCTGCTTCCAGCCTTGTTCCAGTGTCTGTTCCAGTGTCTGTTCCAGTGTCTGTTCCAGTGTCTGATCCAGTGTCTGATCCCGTGTCCTGCCGTGAAGCGTTCCTGTCCAGAAGTCCTGTGGCTTTGTCTGTGCCTGGTCGAGTATCTGGCTACTTGGTGTCCACTGGTCTGTCGTTTGGGATTCTGCCTGTCCTCCGGTTCTGAGAGCCTGTGTCGGCTACATTGGGGGTTCCTGTCCATTTGCCAGTATTTGTACCAGTTTCGTGAGTAGCGGCTTTGTCGCGTCCGTCGGCCTAGGCCGCTGTATTCTTTGGTTATATTTGTTACTGGTGTTTTGCAGAGGGTTCTGCATATGCTGTCACCGCCGGTACACAACAGTATTGTGTTGGCGTGTGGACAGCATTTCCTTTGTTCTTTTCCTTTGGCGACGTGCCGCACATATATTTAGTTTTAGGGTTGTTAGTAGCCCCTAGCCTTCTGTTTGCTTTAGTTAGAGGTCCCCTTGTTATTATCCTGTCTTGGTTCACGCCTTGTCTCACTCTAAGACCTGGGGGCATCGGAGTTGGGCAGACCTAATCCGCCCTTCAAACGCGGCTGCCGTGGGCCCAAGAAACCATAGTCACGCAGGCGTGAACTGACCACACGGGTGAAACAATGGAGGTAGGCTGCTAGGGGCTATTTCCATACCTCACCTTATTTCAGCGTCACGTTCTGGTGCTCTGGACTCACTACACAACATCTCTCTTGTTCTGAGCACCAGGAATGTAACATTATCACCGGCCCTACAACAAAAAAGAAACAAAGCTAAATAGTAGTTTTTTCTTTTTTGGTCCAGTGTCTTGTCTAGAATCCAGTCATGTCTAGAATCCAGTCCTGTCTAGAATCCAGTCCTGTCTAGATTTCAGTGTGCAGAATCCAGTCCTGTCTAGAATCCAGTCCTGTCTAGATTTCAGTGTGCAGAATCCAGTCCGGTGTTTAGAATCCAGTCCTGTCTAGAATTCAGTGTGCAGAATCCAGTCCTGTCTAGAATCCAGTCCTGTCTAGATTTCAGTGTGCAGAATCCAGTCCGGTGTTTAGAATCCAGTCCTGTCTAGAATTCAGTGTGCAGAATCCAGTCCTGTCTAGAATTCGGTGTGCAGAACCCAGTTCAGTGTCTAGAATCTTGTCTAAGAATCTTGTCTAGAATCTTGTCTAGAATCTTGTCTAGAATCTTGTCTTAGAATCGTGTCTAGTCTTGTCTTGTCTAGTTTGAAATCTTCCTATGCCTACTATGCAAGCCCTGCAAGCATCTCTCTCAGCCCTGAACTCTGCTTTCAGTGCTTTGAAACCTGAGCGGCTGGAAGTTTTGCAGCAGTCCTTAAAGCAACTGCAAAACCTTCTGACCAAAACTTTGCTTATCTTGCCAGTAGTAGTTGAGAGTACATCTATCTCTGAATATACTCTTGCTCACAATATGGTGACAAAAGAATCCTCTGGTTCAGTTGGAGAGAAAAAGTTTAAAAGTTTTCTGCGGCCCAGGCTCTCAGCAAAGGAGCGTCTGCATCGCAGAAACTTAAATTTATGCCTATATTGTGGGGGTTTAGGCCACTATCTGCAGACCTGTGAGTTGCGCAAGGTAAAGTGTGGCGACAAGTCCTGCCCTCTGGCCAAGTTGAGTCAGGATACAAGACCTACTCCTGTCTCTACTGTGGCAGAGGTACTTGTCACACAACCCACAATAAAAAAACAATCTCTCCTATAATTGGGGTCCTTGGGCTAGGGAGCCCCATTATAGATTCAGGAACCAAAGGAGAATGTTTCTCTCCTCTCTTGATTTTCCTGTTGAAGCAGAGTTGCAAACCCCTGGAGCGGTGCCCTATGCCCGGGGTCCTGGAGCGGTACCCAATGCCCGGGGTCCTGGAGCGGTTCCCGATGCCCGGTTTCCTGGAGTGGTACCCGATGCCCGGTTTCCTGGAGCGGTACCCGATGCCCGGTTTCCTGGAGCGGTACCCGATGCCCGGTTTCCTGGAGCGGTACCCGATGCCCAGAGACCTGGAGCGGTACCCGATGCCCAGAGTCCTGGAGCGGTACCCGATGCCCAGAGTCCTGGAGCGGTACCCGATGCCCAGAGTCCTGGAGTGGTACCCGATGCTCTGGGTCATAGAGGGACATCAAATATAATAGCTCAGGTGTCAATACCAGAAGGGGTCTCAGAAGCTGTTACCCCAGGTAGGGACTTGAAAAGCGCAACCCCAGAAAGGGTATCTAAAACCATAGTACTAGAAGGGAACTCGAGAAGCAAAACCCCAGAAGGGATCTTTGAAGTAATATCCCCAAGTGGGGTCTCGAGAGACACAGCCCTAGAGAAGGGTCTAGAGGTTGCTTCCACAGGAAAGGACTCAAGAGGCATAGCATTAGTGGAGGTTCTAAAGGTTATAGCTTCAGCAAAAGTCCCGGAGGTCATAGTCCCGGGAGAAGTTTCGATAATTATTGACTCAGAGAGGGAGGCTGACGGCCCGGTCCCAGAGAGGGAGATTGACGGCCCGGTCCCAGAGAGGGAGGCTGACGGCCCGGTCCCAGAGAGGGAGGCTGACGGCCCGGTCCCAGTAAAAGAATCCGAGGCCACTGCCCCAGTGGGGTTCCCGAAGGCCACTGCCCCAGCGGGGTTCCCGAAGGCCACTGCCCCAGCGGGGTTCCCGAAGGCCACTGCCCCGGGTGGGGTTCCGAGGGCCACTGCCCCGGTTGGGGTTCAGAAAGTCTCAGCCCCGAGTAGGGTCAGTAGTGACCAGGTCCTAGCAATGCACTCTAGTCAGTCAGAAGGGAAGGAAGCAGATCCTGACTCTGTTGATATCTCAACATCTATAATCTTTGATGGGGACTTAGTCCAATTTCTGGCGCTTTACAAACATTATTACACCATTTTGTTGTCTAGACCATTTCTGGGCATCACTTCAGAGAACCTTGTGTTCTATCTGATATATTCCTTTAGAGGAGAGCCTTTTGAGTGGGCGTCCAGCTTAATGAAAGCTGAAGATCCCATTCTTCAGGATCCCCCGGCATTCAGTGATGCAGTTATTAAGAGATATGGTTCCAAAGAAATTGGTTCAGGTTCCTCTAGGTCACCCGTCTTATCTGCTGAGGGTCCACCGATTACTGTAAACTCGGCACAAAAGTTTCAGCCCGTTGTTTTGACTGCAGGATGTGCTTTTCTGTCTTCTTCTAGTAGTAGTACTTTACCTGAAAGTTCAGCTCCCAAGGTTAAGAAACCAATCTCTGATTTGAACCCAGCCTTGCTGGAAGGTACCATCAGTTCAGACAATGTTTGGGGAATTACCTTGGTCACACCTCAAGAACTTTGTAAAAAAAAGAAGAAAAAGAAACAATTGCTTACTCTTGCCTTGTTGTGTAAAAAAAAAAAAGATTTTTTTTTATCCTGTCTTGTGTCCAGTGGCCACCGTCAAGGGGGGGGGGGGGGGCACTGTTACAAGCTGTTGCCACAGCTTCTTTCTGCTTCTTGGTCTGTTTGTTCCAGTGTCAGGTTTATTAATGTATACCTTGTTTTGGAAAACCTGAATTTTGGGGTCCGTTGACCCCTCCTCAAGGAGGGGGGGTACTGTTATGAGCCACGGCAGTGGCTCATACCTGTTTTGCATTTTGGTTATGTATTTTATGTTATACTTCTGTTTCTGTTCCCCGTGGGTGTCATGGGGTGTTCGGAGCCCACCCTTAAGGAGAGGGTACTGTTATGAACCACAGGTACTGGTTCATTTCTGTTTTCCATTTATGTATTTTATAGTTCTCTTGCAGGCCAGGATTTCCCATTGCTCTGGTTTAGAAGACTCTTGTTTGTTGACGGTGGTGAGTCTGTGTAATTGCAGCTTGTTCCCATGTGTTCAGCCTCACCTGTCTGTTAATTGCACCTGTCAGTTGTGCAGCAGGGCAGCTGCACAACATAATTAATTAGGGCTCTCTGTTATATTCTGGCTCAGTGCAATACACAGACTCCGGTGATAGTTCTGAGCTTGTTCCTGCCAGTTCCTGAGTTGCTGGGCTTCTGTCTAGCAGTTTCTGTCTAGCTGCTTCTAGCCTTGTTCCAGTGTCTGTTCCAGTGTCTGTTCCAGTGTCTGATCCCGTGTCCTGCCGTGAAGCGTTCCTGTCCAGAAGTCCTGTGGCTTTGTCTGTGCCTGGTCGAGTATCTGGCTTCTTGGTGTCCACCGGTCTGTCATTTGGGATTCTGCCTGTCCTCCGGTTCTGAGAGCCTGTGTCGGCTACTTTGGGGGTTCCTGTCCGTTTGCCAGTATTTGTACCAGTTTCGTGAGTAGTGGCTTTGCCGCGTCCGTCGGCCTAGGCCGCTGTATTCTTTGGTTATATCTGTTACTGGTGTTTTGCAGAGGGTTCTGCATATGCTGTCACCGCCGGTACACAACAGTATTGTGTCGGCGTGTGGACAGCATTTCCTTTGTTGTTCTTTTCCTTTGGCGGTGTGCCGCACATATATTTAGTTTTAGGGTTGTTAGTAGCCCCTAGCCTTCTGTTTCCTTTAGTTAGAGGTCCCCTTGTTATTATCCTGTCTCGGTTCACACCTTGTCTCACTCTAAGACCTGGGGGCATCGGAGTTGGGCAGACCTAATCCGCCCTTCAAACGCGGCTGCCGTGGGCCCAAGAAACCATAGTCACACAGGCGTGAACTGACCACACGGGTGAAACAATGGAGGTAGGCTGCTAGGGGCTATTTCCATACCTCACCTTATTTCAGCGTCACGTTCTGGTGCTCTGGACTCACTACGCAACATCTCTCTTGTTCTGAGCACCAGGAATGTAACAGGTTTGTTTTTAGGAAAAAATACTATGGAGATATGGGAAGTACTCAAATTCAGGCTAGCAAAAAATACTGTCAAATTTATTCCTATGAGCAGCAAAAAAATGAATAAAAATCATAAACCGATGTGGCTTAACAAACAGATAAAGGAACTTATGGGCAAGAAAAGGCAAGCATTTAAAAAATGCAAATCTGACAGGGAAGCAGAGTCATTTCAGCACTATAAGGAATGTAACAAAATATGCAAAAAGGAAATAAGAGCGGCTAAAGTAGAAACTTAAAAACTAGTAGCAAAGGAAAGCAAAGTGAATCCCAAAAAAATATTTAAATACATTAATAGCAAGAGATTAAAGAAGGAGAGTATAGGCCCTTTAAAAGGCAAGTTGGGAGTCTTAAGCAAAAATGATAACGACATAGCGGACACACTAAATTAGTTTTTTTCAAAAGTATTTACTAGAGAGGACCCAATTCAAGGACTAACACATAATCTCAATAATGAGACTATCCCACTGATAAGTACTTATTTAAGCGAGGAAGTAGTCTGTGACCGATTAAAACATTTAAAGATTAATAAGTCACCAGGTCCCGATGGTATTCACCCAAGGGTTCTAATGGAGCTTCACTATGAACTTGCAAAAACTGCTATTTTTGATCTTTAAGGATTCAGTAATATCAGGTATGGTTCCTAAAGACTGGCGTATAGCGGAAGTAGTGCCTATGTTCAAAAAGGGAAGTAAAGCTGAACCAGGTAATTATAGGCCAGTTAGTCTTACATCTATAGTGGGGAAAGTATTTGAAGGTATTCTAAGAGATAGTATTCAGAAGTTCCTTGAAGTCAATAAGGTCATTAAAACGAATCAACATGGGTTTATGAAGGACAGATTCTGTCAAACCAACTTACTTGGCTTTTATGAAACAGTAAGCGCAATCCTAGATCAGGGTAGAGAGGTGGATGTAATCTTTTTAGATTTTACCAAAGCATTCGACACTGTACCACACATTAGACTTATCTACAAGCTACAAGAAACAGGGCTAGGAAGCACAATATGCACTTAGGTCAAAACTGGTTAGATAATAGGGAGCAGCGTGTTGTGGTTAATGGATCTTTTTAAAATTGGACTGAAGTGCTAAGTGGTGTGCTGCAAGGCTCAGTATTAGGACCGCTATTGTTCAATATTTTCATTAACGACCTAACAGAAGGTCTAGAGATCATGGTGTCAATTTTTGCAGATGATACCAAATTGTGTAAGGTTATAAATGCGGAGGGGGATGCTGAGTCGCTTCAGAACAACGTAGATAAATTAGAAGCTTGGGCAGCGAAATGGAGAATGCGCTTCAATACAGACAAGTGTAAGGTAATGCACTGTGGTAACAAGAACAAAAATAACACCTACCTACTAAATGGGGTAAAATTAGGGGATTCTGTACTAGAAAAGGAATTAGGTGTCCTCATAGATAGCAAACTAACCAGTAGTACCCAAAGTAGGACTGCAGCAAAGAAGGCTAATAAGCTATTAGCATGCATAAAACGGGGAATTGATGCTAGGGACGAGAGTATTATACTCCAGTTATATAAATCACTTGTGAGGCCACACCTTGAATACTGTGTACAATTCTGGGCACCTTACTACAAAAAGGATATCCTGAAACTAGAAAAGTTTCAGAGGCGGGCGACCAAACTAATTAAGGGTATGGAGATGCTGGAATACAAGGAAAGGCTTGCAAGACTAGGCATGTTTACACTGGAAAAGAGGTGATTAAGAGGGGACATGATCAACATTTACAAATATATAAGGGGACAATATACAGATCTTGCGCAGGACCTGTTTTTGGTTAGATCAACACAGAGAACTCGTGGACACTCGCTCAGGTTAGAGGAGATCCCGCACAATACGGCGTAAAGGTTTTTTACGGTAAGGACGATACGTGTTTGGAATTCCCTGCCTGAGGGAGTTCTAATGGCCGACTCAGTCAACACCTTTAAGAATGGGTTAGATAAATTCCTAATGGATAAGGATATCCAGGGTTACAGGGCATAGTCACGCACTATGGTTATTATAAAAAAGAGGGGTAAAACGTAACGGCAGTCATCAACTTCAGTCAAAATTTTATACAAAATAATCATGCATAGGAGACCACAAATAGGTTGAACTCGATGGACAATTGTCTTTTTTCAACCTTAGATACTATGTTACTATGTTTTTTCCTAAATCTATTCCACAAGCAGAGATATCTTCTGCTTATCCATGAACTTTTGACTGTTGTGAATAATTTCTCCTGTGCATATTATTGAACAATACTTAATATGCTCCATAATTCTGTGACCTTTTTTTATTTATTGTTTGTGTGGCACCACACTGTTTGTGGTTAAAAATGTGTAACAAATTAGTAATGTAAAAGAGAAATAACCAATAAAAATGTTTGTCTATACAAAAAAGACTGTCAACAATCCATCCTCCCAAAAAATAACACAACAAAACAGTATTGTACAATTTTTTATTCTTTATAATTACTTTATTGTGCACTGTCAGTCATGCACACAGACAGCATGATAAGAAAAAAGGCATGGCAAAGGATCAACTTGCAAGATACAGAAGACTGTCACCAATGCCCCCCAAAAGTACAGCCCATAATGAAAATATATATGATGAACAATGGAATTGTTCTCACCTTTATGTTGTATATTAATAAGGACATGCACAGTTTAACAAACCAAGCACTTCAGTTACAGAAACTGTCACTTTTGTGGCTGAAGTGCTTGGATTGTTTGGTCCACCAAAAACAATGCTACCAATGGACTGCAGGTGGCCAAAAGTGTTGTTATTCATCATTACATCTGGAACATGTCAGACTCCTAATCATCATTATCATGACCCTCCTCACTGTTGGTAATACCATCATCATCATCATCATCATCATCATCATAAAATGTTAGCGGAATCCATCATTATAGAAGGAATTAATGTATGTTGTAATCAGAGGCACAGGTTTTCCACATACAGTAATATTTATCATTAATTTTAATGAACATCAGTTTTTCCACATTTGTAAATGGGCCTCCAAATTGCATTTTTTTCAGCCAGCATTCAAAGGGACTGTGTGACATGCTAATTTGTAAATTGTCATTAAAATAATCCTCCACTATCCTATTGATGCTTAATGTATCAGACTGAGTCACTGTGATAGAGTCGTCAAACACTGTGGGCAATTATTTTAAGCATGACAGATGTGATACTTTTGTTTCACTTTGGTCTGCTGAATTGACATCATCATCATCATCATTATCATCATCATCATCATAATCGTCACAAGTAGGTCCCTTGGAAAAGGTCAGTCTTTTCCTGGCAGCAGTACTGTAGCAGTTGGAACAGGAAAGTTTGAAGCAGGGGATGTCATTGTGTCATGTGCCACTTGAACTTGCTCACAATGATCTCTTTGCATTTCTTAATATCTGGGTCATTTGGGAATTAAGATATTACACAGGACTTAAATATTCAACATTTTGATACTCAGATTTGGCATTGTTGCCTAAATAAAATGATCTAATGTCAAGATGTACGCAACCCTTTTGTCCTGTCAAGCAATAAAAAGTACTTGACCTACAAGTCAAACATAATTAGCGGAATCACTTAATATCACTTTTTCTTCAGCTTCTCTATCTGCTTTTTCAGTAGTTTAAGGGAATCACATGAGTCAGGCTGGCAGTGTCAAAAGTCACTTCATTGGCAACCATTTCAACTTGTTTCAGTAGATTGCATAAAACTGAGAGCATTTTCCACTGTGCTGGACAAATTGCTGGACAAAGGTCACAAGTCCTCCATTTCTGTAACTTATGCTCTGATCTGTACACTTGGATGGCTTGCTGCTGTTCCTCCAGTTGTGGAAGCATATAGAGGGTGGAATTCCACCTGATTATTACATAATTCTTCAACTGGTTGCATGCAAAACAGAACTTTTGCAAACTTCTCCATGTGTTTGCTGAATGCTGAAAATGTCCCAAAAAAATTTCGAGCCAAAGGCAGCATTTCCTGTAAGCCCTTTTAATTTTTTTAAGAAACTCTGAACCACTAAGTTTATTGTGTTTGCATAATATGGTATGTGTTTAAAATCACCCACTCGTAATGCTTGTACAATGTTGCTTGCTTTATCAGAATTCACACATCCTGAGGAGAGTCATAGAGGGGGAAGACTCTATGGAATTCCACTGAGATGAAATTTGGAAGCAGGCATATATTGTAAGACAAAAGGAATTGGATTCCCCAGCACCCAGGATGATAACAGTAACCAGATATAAATCCCACATGATAATAGAATTCAGAGATCTTCGTTACACATATTTGCGCAAATGTGTGGTTAAGCCCCAAAGCCGCATCAAGGCCTCTCTGTATATTTGGGGTCCCTAGCGCTATATCTAGGTGCAGGGTGTGGCACCCCAAAACACCAGAATGAGCCAGAAAGCCCAGCGTGGCATACCAGTGTAAAAAACTATAGTGTTAATAAATTAGTATTTAGGAAGCCGAAGCTATAGGGAGGGTGATACAAACATGAAATGTAATTAAAATAGAGAAATAGTGTTAGAAAAATAATAAGTGAAAAGTGTTAATAGAATGTAAAGGTATGCCACACTAAAGCCATCCAGCTCAGCCAGTCCAGAGGCACCACACCTCACACCTCAATTACCCCATTCTGGGTCTAATATTAACCAGCAAGGAGCCACATGATAATGGCTCCTTACTAAAATATGTCTAAGCTAAGAGCTACCTACCTTGGAGCAACCCCATAATGCTCCATGTGGCATGTCAGGGCCTGCACCTCCTCCTAATGCAGGAACCTCTCTGCCTCTCACAACAGACATATAGATTGGTAAATGCTCAATTAGCTTAGTGATATCATTCAGGTGCTCGAAAGGAAGGGGTATTTCTGAGCAAGAAAAAAGGAATTGGATTCCCCAGCACCCTGGATGATAACAGCAACCAGATATAAATCCCACATGATAATAGAATTCAGAGATCTTCGTTACACATATTTGCGCAAATGTGTGGTTAGGCCCCAAAGCCGCATCAAGGCCTCTCTGTATATTTGGGGTCCCTAGCGCTATATCTAGGTGCAGGGTGTGGCACCCCAAAACACCAGAATGAGCCAGAAAGCCCAGCGTGGCATACCAGTGTAAAAAAAAATATGTGTAACGAAGATCTCTGAATTCTATTATCATGTGGGATTTATATCTGGTTACTGTTATCATCCAGGGTGCTGGGGAATCCAATTCCTTTTTTCTTGCTCAGAAATACCCCTTCCTTTCGAGCACCTGAATGATATCACTAAGCTAATTGAGCATTTACCAATCTATATATATATTGTAAGACATCAACTAATTGTCTAAAATCAGATGCATTGACGGTGGATACTGGACGCAGATGTAATGCTATCATAGCCTTCATGGCTTTAGTGATCCGCTGGCAACAGGATGGCAGCTGTTGTAATTGTTTCCTCTTGCAAATGCTTGTTTCACAGTCAATTGTTGTTTGAAACTACAGATGTGTCCCTTCTCATTGTGGCTGTTGTGTGCAAATGCATTGTGGGTGTGATTTTTTTTGCCCATGTGCGGATTATTCGTGGGATTGGGTGCATCATGTGATGCTATGGATTGCGGGTGTCTACACAGTGCGTGAGCACACCTGCAGGCACACTTGTCATGGCAAATGGGTAAGATGAACATATTCTCATATGTACTAGTTATGTTGGTCCCCTTCTGAAGTCAGGATTCACCCCCAGCTGTTGCAGCAGCTGCCCAAGCATAGAAGGATTCCTCTATGGAATCCTGGATAGGGAAAGAATAAGTTATTCTTTGCAAATAGGAGACAGCAGGACTACCTCTGATCATTAATGAGGAGGTTGATGATGGTGTAAGTGGTGGAGATTGCATTTGCTGGTTCAATCTATTGACAGCTGATACTGGACTGCTTATTATTATTTTACAGGATTTTTCAGATTTTGATAAATAATATTCATGAACTCACTGCAAATTATGTAACAGGGGGTGCCTAGATGGATAACGTCCCTACCTCTATTAACTTTGGCATCACAAATGCCTTGACAAATGTTGGCACAAAAATGATTCCACACGGAAGAGGAATTTTTTTTTGTCCTTTGCCCATGCATGATGACAATGTCCTTCTTATTATTATTCTAACTCACAAGAACTGCTTCTAAATCCCTATCCCGAATTTGATCAACTTCTTGTCCAACACATTCATTATCAACATCCTCATGAGCATCAGCTACACAAATATCCCCTTCATCCTGTTGTACTTCCATAATAGCATCATCAGTTTCTTTGTCTAAACCATCACCAGCCTTACTTTTACTACTATTCATCCTTATATTTGCAGAGTTCAGAAGTGGTGGAAGGAGGCTTCTGTAGTATTACAGTATCAGAATCAGAAATGTCAGACTCCAGACATAGCTGATGTGGACATCCCTAAACTCTACTCAGGGATCTTTGAAGTTTCTGACAACACAGTTTGTTTTCTTCAACCGTAGTGTTCTTTTTTTGTTCACTTATTTGTCTGTTTTAAAGGTGAAACATCTAGGTGTTCAATGCGAGATTACATAATATGCCTGTCTGTGTTTGATCCTGGCTTTCACAAATTACGGAATAGGTCTTTTATTGCACATAACAGTAGTAGCAGTGCCACCACTCACAAAGAAAGGCTAATATCTGAGCTCTTCCTTGCCACAGTATGGTGTGTGGTATGTTAGCAATTTTAAATTTTTTGGCAGTACATTTTTATCACATATTTAGAGGTAATATTTGGAGCTGCAGCACTAGGACTGAGTTGCTCCTGCTCTTCTATAGACTGATCCATGACTGTGTGAATTATTGTTAGATGACAGACTGCATTATAAATCTTAAAGAACAGTAACAACTGGTCAACTTTAATAAGAAGAATTTTATTCAAGTAGACATAGGCGGTACATAACGTATAATGCCGACCAGCATTTATGTTTAGGTAACACATGCCAGCTAATATGATATGTTGAGACTCTAGTCAAAAAAATCAGTGTTGTTTATTTTTTAGTTATTATTCTTTTTTATTTCATAACTGCCAGGAAAACTCAAAAGATGTCTTCTGGTTCTGCAGTGTGTGTGTGTGGTTGTGCAATGTGCAGTGTGTGTGCAGAGTATGTGTGTGTGGCACACAGCACATTGACAAAGATCAAGCATGCACTGCAGAGTGACACCGACAGCCAGGCAGTAACCAGTGTAGGAAAGTGTAGTGTGTATCATATGTTTAACAATCCTCTTACCCCTCCTAATAGCACCCCAATGGTTGTGCTTATTAATGCTGCTAATGGCATTTTAAAGTCAATATTTTTTTAAAAACTCATTTTCTCCAGCCTCCAGCTCAGACCAACAGCCACTACCTCTGCTGTCCAGTGTGAATTGGAGCCCATGATTACAAGGGAGGGACTTATGTAGGATCCAAAACAAACAAAATATGACTCAGGGAAAATACAAAACACTCAAGATCTGACATTGGGAACATGATGGTTTTCCTCATCTTGGGATCCAAATGTGGTCAAAACCTCCAAATTGGGACTCAGAAACACTAAGATCCCATAATTTCAGAGGCATTATGATTTCCAAAATGCCCATGTCTAGTATAAAATTAATATTTGTATTAATTGAGGGGACATAACAGACCCTTGGGGACTGGCCACAATAGGGTTAAAACAACTTGAATCAGATATTTTGCATATAGCTGATCAGAATGCAAAAGAGAGACAAGCAGGGTGATTTTAACCAGCAGTGATGTGACTCGACCATGTAAAATGTCTACTTTATACTTATTGTAACAGTTTTGCTATGGTTTGTTCCTAAATAAGCATTAGGAAGCCCCAAGGGCATATTAAGAGAGAAGGGGGCCCGTATGCAGTCTCCATATGGGCCCCCTAATCTTTAGCTGGGAGCACAGTAGTCTCTGAGCACTAGGGTAACTGTTGATCTCCAGGAAGATGAAATGGTGCCCATTTTCCCAGTGATTTTTCTTCTGCACATGCACAAAACACCATTTTCCAGTTACTTGATGAGGGACTCTGTAGGTATGCATATTAAAACAATGGGTGCAGGGTGTGCGGTGTGGGCTCCTTGGACCAAATGGCTCATATACACATATACACCTTGTACCAGGGCCGTCTTTACATATTGGCTCAATGTTCAGTTTCCCAAGGACCCCAGGAGTATAAGGGTCCTAGGCTAATAGCTGATGGTCCCTATTTCCAGGGGTACCAGATTTTTTAAAAACAGCCCTGGGGAATCAGAGATATCCGACTTCAAAGTAGTGGTCCCCATATGAGCCTGTTAATTGCTCTTCCCAGTCTGATATCTCAGGTTCTGTCTGACTGTTTCTTCTGAGGAAATACTCCAATAGATGGGACACTACCCTTTCGGTTGGCACTGGCAGCTTGTCTCTAATATGCCCAGAAGCAGAGATATCAGCCTTTCAGCAGCTGCTCCCTGCTCCAGCTCCACATGTATGTAGTTTGATATTTTCGCCAGTGGATTGCTCTGGCTCTGGAACTCTGATCCCCAAGTCCCCAGTACCGACTCTAGGTTTTTTATCCCAGAAACCTAATAAAGATATCTGCAGTCAAGGAAGCTGCCCATCAACCAGTACCTCCTAGCACCCTGGAAGTCATGTACCAGGGCCCATTCATTCAGCCCAATGAACCCATCTACCTTCCGCTCCATCTCCCACCATATGTGTAATAAAGGAGTAATTATCAGAAAATATTGATCCAGGTCCTACATGTTGAGTGGAAGATAAAACACTCTCTACCGCCCGTGGGACATTAAAGCTGCTGCTGATAGCACCCAACACCCCTACCACTGGTGGATGGGTATTGGCCCCAGTACATTGCTTTTCCCAGGGACCTACACTCCTGTTAAGATGGCCCTGCCTTGCACCCATTATAGATATGCCATTGGCAAGCCCCCTGTAGAAATCCTAACATTAATGTGTTCCATGAAATTGTGCATGTGTGTACTTTTACAGCTGGAATAGAATTCTTCTAGAAAAGCAGATGATGTTACCGAAATGCAGAACATGACACCTACAGTACTTCTAGCTGTAAAGAGATGGTGATGTTAGGAAGCAGCTTAGTATAGCATGCTTTGGCACATTTATATCAGTTAGACATCAGTGAAGCATGAAACAGATCAGAATCCTGCTCTGTGTGTGCGTATATATATATATATATAATGTCATGCATTCGATATTTAAATGTAAGTTTTGGTTGAATTTATCCAACAGCCTTTTTATTCTATTTTCTCAACCTTTTGAACATCACACCAGCTTGATGTTTATAAGATGACATAAATGATAAGCCATCGCATAAGTTCACATATTTTATATTGCCAGGATGGTACTGTCTGTCTTGTCATCCATTATTCAGGTGAAATGTTATGAGCCAAGTGCTATATATCATTAGTTCCCAAATGTACCCCTTCTGATGTCAACTTACATATTTCTCAGAATGTCAGAATGAAAAAAAAACATGTTTATACAATATTTTCCAATTAATTTTCTATACCTGACATTCCTATTAATAGTGTAGGACAGGTCAAACAAGAATACCCTTGACATGCCGTACATTGGCTGGATTTATTATCATATCCAGTAGCTATTATCTCTTTTAATAAAACAGATAGCACCATTGATGAAATTTTGTATTGGATTTCTCTAAGTAGTTTCTTTTTCTCTTTTGCTTATTTTATTAAGACATTTAAACCACCATCTTTTTTCACTTTCAGAAAAAAAATTGATATCTGCTAATTTTTTCTTTTCTTTGTTCAGTTCTATTAAACCTTTCACAATTTTATAAAGTTGCAAGTGGAAGGTTAAATATTCTAAGAATGAATAAAAATACAGGCCGTGCTTTACTGTTCAACATGTTACGTAGGAATGCAATATTTAATCTGTCAATACTTGCACTGTCAAGTAAAGAATGAAACAATGGAAATGCTAAACAACTTGGCGGTCATTCACAATCTTCTTTGCAGTATCATTGCTGTTATAAGGTCTCATTTATTTGAATGTTTATTTTAAACATTCTGAAAGTAATTATTGAAAATAAAAATTGGAGTACAGTTGGAACATATTAGATTTTTCAGAGGGAGGCATTGTTCAGATAATGAAATGCGTTCGTGTATAATGTAAAGTTTTCACCAAGTTCAAAAGTAATGTCTGTGCTCAATACCGCAGGATACAGTAATAATGTAAAAGAGGACAATAAAGATGCATATGTTAACATTTTAAGTAGTCCAACAAATCCATTATCCAAATTAAAATGTTAAATTTTATTTGACTGAGACTTTGAAAATATTATTTTTTAGTGACTTTGAGTCTGATTCAGAGGTGGATGCTAATCTTGCTGCTTCTACATCTTCCTACGAAGCAGATCTAAGAAGCTATGTCAATGTCTTTTGTACAGAGACACCCTCCTCTGGCTTCTCAGATCTGGCCACTTGCATACAAAGACCTAGCATCTGATGAGCATTGGTCGCACCACTGCACCAAGGAGCAACCCTATCTATCTCATGTAAGATGCCTGGGCCAGAACCACTTCATAAGAAGACACAGTTGTTAGGTGCAATACACTCCAAAAAGGTACAACACACCTGCATGTTGCCACATCCCTGTTAGATACCCCAATCAACCTGCATTCTACTCCACACTACAACTGTTGTCGCAAAGCCATATCAGCACATTTGCAGTGCGACTCAGGCAGAAGGAAAAACTTCATTAATTAAAAAAATAAAAGAAATCACCTCCAAGGTGTACTTCAGACCTAACACTTGCAACTGGCAAACTGTCAGGTATTGCCACAAAGTGCCTTCTTAGTCCATCCACTAAGTTGAGCTGTGTTTTAAACAGGCCAGTCTCCCATCTCTTAATGGGCATTTATATCTTGGGGGCAGATACAGGAATGTAACTATTATTATTATTCTTTATTTATATGGCACCACAAGGGTTCCGCAGCGCCCAATTACAGAGTACATAATCAAACAGGAAAACAGCAACTTACAGTTGATGACAGTATAGGACAAGTACAGGGTAAATAAACATAGTTACATCAGCAGATGACACTGGAATAAGTATCAGGTGGCAGAAGACTGCTGGATTTGGTGCAGTTGAAGATTATTAAAGTAAGAAAGGATAAGCACATGAGGGAAGAGGGCCCTGCTCGTTAGAGCTTACATTCTAAAGAGCAACTATGTTGGTATGGATCCCATAACATTTGCAATTTGTCTTGCTTCCACCTCACAATGCACTGAGTGCTCACCTCTAACTTAGCCAGGCAGGTGGCAGCTTCACAGAGTTCGGCTGCAGTACCTGCTGCAGTCAGGGTTACATTGGCTCCACTTGTCCAGTTGCTGAAAGGAGCAGGATGCCCAGTACCATCCATCTCTGGGGCTGTCAGGAGGGGGCAGTCCATCTCTGATACCTATGAAATCTACGCCTATGGGCAGATTGACTAAGCCTTGGGGAGTTAGAGTTGATTGGTTGATATTTTATCTCACACCACTTTATCACTCTCCAAGGCTTAGTATATCTGCCCCTGCTGGCACTCTCTGAGGTTGTGAGTGTGGCACTCTTTGTACTGTAATTTAGAGTTGGCAACAAAGTTCAAAATAGAGTGTCTGTATAAGCTGACTCTTCACACCATTTGGTTTGTGGGTATTCAGTAGGTGCACACTGATAATGCTAACTCCTACCTGACAAAAGGAATCCAAATATCCTGCCTGTATGTGTGACACAATTTGATGTCATATTACAATAACAAAAATATTAGAGATGCAATTGATCTCACTAATGTTGCGTCACCTGTGTTGAACTATTTAATTGATAAGAAAGTATTTCATCACAGGTGAGTGCAATCATAAATTAAGAAGGAAGTCCAGGTAGAGAGCATTTGTCCCTCCTGGAATGGGTCATGGTGGGAGTTATGGATTGTGTATATTAAATTTAAGCCAATTGTGTATATTAGTTTTAAACTAATAGTTTAATGATAGCTGGGTACTGTTTATAGCTCCACCTAATAGAAAGATAACCATTTTATAAAAATTTCTTGTAGTGCAACAAAGACAACTTAACCTTAAAATACACATATAAAAATAAAACTATTTATCTTGTCACATGCAAGAATAGTAGCAGCCTCTGCACTACTTACACACTGGGACAGGAATCAGGAGGACTCTCTGTGTATGTCTCTAGACCAAAATGGTTTAGTTGCATAACAGTTTACTCAAGACTCAGATACCCAAGAAGGGAAGAGGAGAGATCTCTGGGATCTCTGTGTCACTTACAGCTCTCTCCACCCTCCTATCTCTCCTCTGGTCGGAAAGCTTTGTTGGTAGCTCATGAAACATGATACACCTGTTTCTCTGCCTTCACTGCATACTGTCCTGCTTTCATTCTGGCTGCTGGTTCTGCTGCTGCTTAAGAGGTAAAGCTAGTGATGGCAGTGTGCCCTGACAAATGAGGGGCCTGGGGTACAGTATGCCCTGCATCCTCCCCTTAATCTGGCTATGACTGCACTATACATCTGAGGCTTTATGCCTGAAGAGTTGTAATGCATGTGTATTGAAAGGGAAATTAAATATAAAATACTGACATAAGTTAATGAATATTTGAGAGTCCTTTATAACTATCTGTATTAATTGTAATTTAATTCTCTCTCTAATTCTTGATTAATACTGTATATAAAATAAGTGCATTGGTGCAGCACATAGGGGTCTATTCAATTCTAGTCAGAACTGCCGTCTAGTCAGAAAGACGTCAGTTTCTGACTTTTTTAGCTCGAATAATGATTTGACCTATTCAATGGGGCTAACGTTTTTCCAACTTGTCGGAAAACACGTGGATTGGCGGATTATCCGTGGGTTCACTTGTTTTGTCCAATTTGTGGCCAAATCTGACAGGTTTTTGGTCTGTTTTCGACAATGTCAATCCAACTTTTAAAAAGTTTCGGATTCGGCCTCAAATTGAATACTGAACTGTCAGATCCTTTCTGTCGGAAAGGGTCCGACATCACTTGAATAGACCCTGCAGCTCCGACACTGGACATCCAAAAGGTAAGTAATAAAACATGGGTGCAGTGTGTGCGGTGTGGGCCCCCCTGGAAACATTGCAACCATTATAGAAACAAAAATGATTAAGGAGCCTATTTATCAATCAATTCTGTCCTTAAAATATACAGAAACTGCTATTTCTGCATGTTAAAAACATAATTAATTATCCCTTAGATGTACCATAGAGGAAAGTAGGAGATATCTGAGATATTGCCTGCTTTCTGTCCACAAACTCCCACATCATTTGATTTTTAATCTCTATCTCGCCTTAGGGAAAAAAAAGTGCCACCTGAGCTCTGTTTTTAGTCACTGATTTAAAATGTATTGAATCTAAAATATTCTGTAGTCTGATGCAAAGTAAATAATAGATTATTATTTTTATTATTACTACTACTACTACTACTACTACTACTACTACTACTACTACTACTACTACTAATAATAATAATAATAATAAATTTTTATGTATTTATATAATAAATGAAGCAATGCCTTGCTTAAACATTAATAACTTTCAATCCCAATCCTAAATACAATATATGTTGGCAAAAACATATTACCATGACTAATCAATTAAAATTAATGATGTTTTGTTATTACAATTAGAAGTTTCCTATTGCTTTAAAATGTTGGCTCTAATTTAATACTACTTAGTGCTATAACATACTGTATATGTTTTTTGTACAGTAAATGTTTTTTGGAGATTAAGAAAAAAATAATAAAATCATGCTCGGAATGTTATGTATTAATACTGTATGACAGCATTTCATAACTTTGTAAGTGTTTAAGGGGTATTCATCAAAGCTTTGTAAAAGATAAAACTGTGATAAAGTACAACCCAATCAGCTCCTGTCATTTTTCAAACAGCCTGTAACATGTAAATTAGGTGCTGATTGGTTAGCACTTTATCTCTCACAATTTTATCTCTTACCAAGCTTTCATAAATAGCCCCCTAAAAGTCCTCAGACATTTTCTTGTGCCAGTTAGCTCTTCACTGTCCCTGAACAAATAATTTTACCCTCTTTTATATATCTGAGCAATATAATGTTGTCAGGCCTTTCAGGAATTACAAATAATCAGTAGCTTTCATTCACCTCTTCCCCTAAAAGTAGATTTAATGTACTCCAATAACTCTTTAATACATATATTTATTTATTTTTCTGTGCTCTTTAGCCATTTTTTTAATAATCAAGCAACATTAGGGGCAATTCAGACCTGATCGCTAGGCTACATTTTCTAACATCCTGCAATCAGATCTGAACTGTGCATGCATATGCACCGCAATGTGCAGGTGCGACGGACCGCAGCCATGGGGATCACCAGTCAGCGACGGGATGGTGCAAAAATTCAGAACGCACAGACGATCGCAAGATAATTGACAGGAAGAGGACGTTTGTGGATGGCAACTGACCATTTTTATGAAGTGCCTAGAAAAATGCAGGTGTGTCCAAGCATTGGAAGGGAGTCCAAATCCGGCCCCGGACAGGCTGAAGTGATCGCAGTGGCTAAGTAAGTTCTCTGCTGTGCAGAGACTGCACAAAATCAGTCTGTGCAGCTCTGCTACACATGCATTCGCACACTTGCACAGCTAAAATACACTCCCCCTGTAGGCGGCGACTATCCAATCACAGGGCTGCAAAAACCGCTGGCCAGCAATCAGATTTGAATTACCCCCCTTGTGTATGTTGCTCAGTGATACAAAAGTGCTTTGTTGTTCAGTTGGGTAAATTTATCAATAATGCAGCACTGCTGCAGAGAAAACATATAAAAAGCATCCGTTTTAATGATACGGTATAAAATCGAAGCATAAAATAATTAATTTACTAAAGTACTATATGAAATTTTAATTAAAAAATTGCACAAAAGTAAATTAAAATCAATAAATGTGAAAAAAACCTTAATGTTCTTTTTTTGTTTTATCTAGTGTCAGGTATTGTTTATTTGTGTACAGTATATTCCCTCAGATGATCTGCCAAAAGTCATACATGCATTTGTATCATCTCGATTAGACTACTGTAATGCCCTCTACCTTGGTCTCCCAGCAAAAGAATTGCAACGCTTACAGCTGGTGCAAAACACAGCTGCCAGGCTGTTAACCAACCAGCCCCGTTCTAGCCACATAATACCCATCCTCTACTCCTTTCACTGGCTGCCTGTAAGATGGCGAATCATCTTCAAGATTGGCTTACTGAGTTTCAAAGCATTACATGACCAGGGCCCAAGGTACCTGAAGCAGCTTCTGACCCCATACTGCCCCACTCGATTACTGCGATCTGTAGATGAAGGACTTTTAGCAGTACCTAGAATCTCCCGTAATTCATCTGGGGGTCGAGCTTTTAGTCATGCGGCTCCAACTCTATGGAACTCACTTCCCTGCACAGTGCGAGAGGCCCCAACTATAGAATCCTTCAAAAGTAGACTCAAGACTTTCCTGTTTACTCAAGTATTTCCATAATGTCCCTTTTAGTATCTTCATGCTTCTGTATTTTATGAAAATGTACTTCATTATTTTCTGTACTATATTATGCTATGTATCTGTTAAGCGCCTTAAGTCCTATTGGAGAAAGAGCGCTATATAAATAAAATTATTATTATTATTATTATTATTATTATATCTATAGCCTCCAACAAAGACTCACTTTTTAATCATAGATAGTTTAAAGTATGTGAAAACTAGAGATGTGTGGCTGGCACTTTTGGTGTTTTGTGTTTTGGTTTTGGTTCTAATTCCAATTTTGTGTTTTGGTTTTGGCTTGGTTTTGCCAAAACCACCCTTTAGTGTTTTGGTTTTAGATCTGGATGATTTTTGAAAAAACCATAAAAAAAGCTAAAATCACAGAATTTGGGGGTAATTTTGCTGCTATGGTAATATTAACCTCAATAACATTCATTTCCACTCATTTCCAGTCTATTCTGAACACCTCACACCTCACAATATTGTTTTAGGCCTAAAAGTTGCACAGAGGTGGATGTATGACCAAACTAAGCGACACAAGTGTGTGGCACAAACACCTGGCCCATCTAGGAGTGGCGCTGCAGTTGCAGACAAGATGGCACTATTCAAAAACTAGTCCCCAAACAGCACATGATGCAAAGAAGAAAAAGAGGTGCACCGAGGCTGCTGTATGACTAAGCCAAGTGACACAAGTGAGCGGCACAAACACCTGGCCCATCCAGGAGTGGCAATGCAGTATCAGACACGATGGCACTTTTAAAAAACTAGGCCCCAAACAGCACCTCATGCAAAGATGTAGAAGAGGTGCAATGAGGTAGCTGTATGACTAAGCCAAGCGACACAAACAATTCCCACTGGAATTATACATCCAAATCACTGGAATTATATGTCCAAATCACTGGAATTAAATGGCAAAATCACTGTAATTATACGTCCATATCACTGGAATTATACGGCCAAATCACTGGAATTAAATGGCAAAATCACTGGATTTATACGTCAAAATCATTGGAATTATACAGCAAAATCACTGGAATTATATGTCCAAATCACTGGAATTAAATGGCAAAATCACTGGAATTAAATGGCAAAATCACTGGAATTAAATGGGAAAATCACTGTAATTAAATGGGAAAATCACTGGAATTATATGTCCAAATCACTGAAATTAAATGGCAAAATCTCGGTTTCACCTGCCTAGTGAAGAGGAATCTAGATGGGATTTGGTACCGGGGACACAATACCTCCATCAATTGTCTAAATCCCACTGCACTAATGGCGGATACCTGACGCACGTCTAACACCAACATAAGTTTCAAGGCCTCAGTTATGAGGGCTTTCATAATCATGTGAAGCTGAACCACTAGTCATGAACATAGGCCAGAGCCTCAGCCATTTCTTGCCACTCCATGTCGTAAATGGCAAGTTTACGTTTCTCCTCAGATTATTTCAATTTATTTTTTTGTGTCTTTTCACTGAATTTTGGCTTTTAGGATTTTACATGCCCTCTACTATCACATTGGGTATCGTACTTGGTAGAAGATGATGATGGCATTTCATCCTCTGTGTCATGGCTAGTGGCAGCAGCTTCAGCACTAGGAGGAAGTGGTTCTTGATATTTCCCTATTTTATCCTCCAAATTTTTGTTCTCCATTATTTTGTTGGAGTTATATAACACAATATGCAGCACAGGAATGACTGATAGCTGATGGCCAGGACACTACCACTGGTCTGATGCAGCACAACACAGCAACACTGTAAGGGACTTGTTGTTATTATTATTATTATAATATGGCAGCAGTGGACATATAGCAATGTATACCACTGTGACTGCATGGTCACTGGAATGACTGATGGTCAGGACACTACCACTGGTCTGATGCAGCACAACACAGCAACACTGTAAGGGACTTGTTGTTATTATTATTATAATATGGCAGCAGTGGACATATAGCAATGTATACCACTGTGACTGCATGGTCACTGGAATGACTGATGGTCAGGACATTACCACTGGCCTGGTGCAGCACAACACAGCAACACTGTAAGGGATTTGTTGTTGTTATTATTATTATTATAATATGGCAGCAGTGGACATATAGCAGCAGCGTATACCACTGTGACTGCCTGGCCACTGGAATGACTGATGGCCAGGACACTACCACTGGTCTGATGCAGCACAACAAAGCAACACTGTAAGTGACTTGTTGTTATTGTTATTATAATACGGCAGCAGTGGACATATAGCAGCAGTGTATACCACTGTGACTGCCTGGTCACTGGACTGACTGATGGCCAGGACACTACTACTGGTCTCATGCAGCACAACACAGCAACACTGAACTGATGAAGCATAACACAGCAGCAATGGACATATGGCAGCAAGAGGACACAAATACTGTGACTGCCTGGTTACTGGAATGATTGATGGCTGATGCACAGGACACTACCACTGGACTGATGCAGCACAATACACCACCACTGACTGAACTGATGCCACACAACACAGCAGCAATGGACATATGGCAGCAAGAGGACACAAACACTGTGACTGGACAAATACAGCACAAGAAACTACCACAGAGGACACTGAGGATGGAGACATGTCCTCTCTCTACACTCTCCAATGCCGGAGTGAAAATGGTGGGGATGCACGGCTCCTTATATGGAATCCAAACCCCACAAGAATCCGACAGCGGGATGATGACGTTTTGCCTCGTTCTGGTTTCTGAGTCAGGTGGGAAAACCTGAGCCTGGCTCGGAACCGGACTCGAATGGTGAAGTTCGGTATGGTTCGGTTCTCTGAGAACCGAACCCGCTCATCTCTAGTGAAAACCTCTCATCCCACATTTTTCATTTCCTAAAAGGGTGTTTGGGTGCTGCAGCTGCAAGAGTGGAGTACTATATTAAGTGATAAGTACTAACTGCCCAGGGAAATGCCCAAGCTTAAGGAAGATGTTTTTTCTCCCATACTAATACTCTCTAAAATGATGATCATATGGTATATTACTCTGTATATGTGAGTAAAACTCTTCCACATTGGAGGAATGGGTTAACTTTCTGTGGCTTAAGGAAAAACACACACACTTTCCTCAAGTCAGAGTAAATTAGCTATATAAACCTTTTTGTGTAAGCAGTCAGTGGGGAGGGACAGGAGGTTTCTATTGGATGGTATTTAACAATGCCTCACATGCACAGAACCTGCTAAGATGGCTTGTAGGTACTGTAGAAGTAAAATGATCATAGATGCAATCTGTTTTACCTATATTATACATGATATTAGTCCTTTTGCTAATTATTTGGGGTGCTCTAAAAATGATAAAATAAAAATAAAAATCGGTGCAACTGACCAAAACAAACCACAGAGCTGGCTACAGTGGACCAATATTAATGTCATAGCAGTGGTAAATGCAGGATTTTGTAGGGGGGTTTCCTATATATATATATATATATATATATATATATTCACACACACACACACACACACACACACACACACACACACACATACACTGTATATACATATGCACTGTGTGTGTGGCCCCCACCCCAATGCAAGTATATGGGTGAATATATAACCCATTTACTAGCTGCCCCCCATGTGTGTATGTGTATGTGTGTGTGTGTGTGTATTTGACCCCAACCCCAATTCAAGTATATGAGTGTATATAACCCATTTATTAGCTGCCCCCGTGTGTGTGTGTGTGTGTATGTGTGTGTGTGTGCTTGACCCCCACCCCAATCCAAGTATATGAGTGTATATATAACCCATTTATTAGCTCCCCCCATATGGTAATGTGTTTTTACCCCACCCCAATGCAAGTATGAGTGTATATTTAACCCATTTATTAGCTGCCCCTGTGTGTGTGTGTGTGTGTGTGTGTGTGTGTGTGTGTGTGTGTGTGTGTGTGTGTGTTTGACCCCCACCCCAATGCAAGTATGATTGTACATATAATTCATTATTCACTGCCTCCCCCGCCCCCAAACAAGCTGTTGCGGCTGTCGGACATAACAGAGGGGAGGAAAGTAAGTTCTCAACTGTCTCACTGCCAGCATGCACCCTTCCCCCCCGGAATTCCGCCAGCATGCATGGCAGACACACACCTGTCTGCTGCTGCCTGACAGGTGCACTGCGCTGCAGCTCCTCCCCTTGCATTTAGTCAGCATAGCCTCCTAGTGTACCTATAAGGAGGCTGCAGCGCTGCATACGCAGCCTGTAGCCTCCGTTCCTCCATCAAAAAGTAAAAAAAAAATCAGTCAGCTAAACCGATGTATCAGCGGGCAAGGGGGGTTTCTAGGTACTTGGAAACCCCCTCTGCGTGTGCGTATGCATAGGTCAGTAGTTCCCAAACTGTTTTGAGTCATAGCACTCTAAAGTATCAGTATTTTTTTCACAACACCCCTAGGCCAAATATTTCTTATTGAGAAATTCAGAAATACAATTAAATTAACTAAATTGTGTTTATATGTCATCCTTAAGTTCAGTTGATTTCTGAGGGACCAGATTCACTTCTATTTGTTCACAAATATTATGATTGGCAGCCACCAGCGCTGGTTTTGCCTGTCACATTGACCATAAATAATATGAGTTGGTCCAGGACCACCAAACCAAGGCTCCACTGCAAGAACTCAGTTTTTGAACCACTGCCATAGGCATAAAAATCAGTTGTTGTCAAAGCTACCAGTGTCAGTACCACTGCAAACCTGTGCATATCTGCAAACAATAGCACAGAGATTTTGTTCATATTTTGACCAAAACATTTAAGCTTGTAGTCCAACATCAAGAGATCCTCAATCTCTGCAAATCCCTACACAAGTATTTATGTTTCACAAACCATTAAATTTTAGTTAAAATGTTCTCACCTTCAAGATACAGAGAGTAAGATCCAGACAAGGGCTGGTTTGTGAGCTATTACCAAAAACAGTTTATACAGTATAGCCTTGACTGACAGTTGCCATGATAACCCTAGGCTAACATGTGGAAACCAAAACAGTAAATGTTTTTTTAGAGACTACTGTAAAAAATGTTTTGCTAGAATATTTTTGACATGAAAAAAAGGAACACTGAAAACTACATACTCTGCACAAACTGAATCTTAGCATAGTGTAACTAAAGGACATTTACTAAAACCCATTGCTCTACCATTATGAAGATCCTCTTTTTATGCTGATAATCTCCCTGTAATCACATCGATAATTAAATGTCCTATATTTTTTGCTATGTTATAAGTCAAGTACTGGTATAGCGTGGATTATTTAGCATCAATGATTGTATTATTACAGAGGTCCTTTTATGCATCAAACTGAATTGACTAGATTGATCCTGTATGTCTCAAGAAATGTAACTGTGTGGAATAATACCTCTACACATTCAAGATTCTTTTAACATTATTCAGTACTTTAATTCAACAATCAAAGCAAAGAGAAATGCAAGAAATAAATCAGATTTAGTTAAAAACAATGTTAAAGTATTTAACTTTTCACCAAATTCACTTCCCACATTGTTCAACTTCTTTTACCAGGTGAGATCTTGTTCACTGTGCATGACTGAGATCTGTGTGGTAATTCAGATCTAATTTCAGCAGCAAATTTGTTAGCAGTTGGGCAAAACCATGGGGTCATTTTGACCCCATCGCACGCTGCAGTTTATCGCAGGGAGTGATAAGTAGCTCCCGGCCAGCACGCTAAAGCTGCACTGGTCGCTGTGCGATGCCTTTGCACTTCTGAGGGGGGGGGGGGGGGGGCGGCACTGACATGCGGGGCAGTATAGCCCTGTACTGGGAGTCCCCCCCGCATGTCAGTGTGAATGATCAAAGCTGTGCTAAATTTAGCACAGCTACAATCATCTCAGAATGACCCCCCATGTGCACTGCAGGTGGGGCAGATATAACTGTTATATCCTGATGAATCATGCAGTATGAAGATTATGGATTTTATTTCTTATTGGTAAGTAATACTTACATGGTTACAGATAGACATCAAATCCACATGGCTCTTCTTCTTCTCCTTCTCTCCCCTTCTACTTCCTGATCACATGTTCATATGTTCCATCAGATTTTTAAAGGTACACTACCTCATCTAGCTAATGCACATAAACTATCTTCATAGATACTACATGGGGTGAAAGCTTTCAAAGGGAGAAACTTTCTAAGGGTGTCATCTGTGACTTTTACTGGAAAATTAGTGATCAATTTGCAAGGACTATGAAGTAACCTCATATCTCATTGTTCTCTTAACAGGTATGTCTAGTGGGACTACAAGCGCCAGCAAGCCACACTGCATCTGTTAATTATCATATATGACTTTCATGAATGCTTAGCAATAGGTATGTCTAGTGGGACTACAAGCGCCAGCAAGACACACTGCATCTGTTAATTATCATATATGACTTTCATGAATGCTTAGCAATAGGTATGTCTAGTGGGACTACAAGCGCCAGCAAGCCACACTGCATCTGTTAATTATCATATATGACTTTCATGAATGCTTAGCAATAGGTATGTCTAGTGGGACTACAAGCGCCAGCAAGCCACACTGCATCTGTTAATTATCATATATGACTTTCATGAATGCTTAGCAATAGGTATGTTTAGCTTATTAATCATTAGCAGATTTAAGCAAACTTTATTTTTTGCATTTGGGGAATGTGTGATGGTTTCATACCCCCACACCATTTGTCTGTGTAAGTTTTATTGCTTTAAATGGGTGATGGGCTAGGGGTGGGTCCAATCAATCAATGTGCTTACATACACATGTTTGTTGCTCTTTATATTAGCTTGTAGTCTAGCTGAAACAGCGTAGCTGATTCAGTGTGGGGTGAAAGCTTTCAAAGGGAGAAACTTTCTAAGGGTGTCATCTGTGACTTTTACTGGACGGAAACTGAAAGGAAGCACCATCAATTGCACACAAAAAAACAACACAAACCCCAATACTTGGACTGCAGCTACAAATGTTTGTTTAGTCCTAACATTCTCCAAACCTCACTTATTTGGAAAACTATACATTCACTTTCTGCACAAACACCTGCATTGCAACTTCTACTCTGACCCTGCAAACACCTGGACAACAAATGGGTCACTGAGAAGCATATTTAATGAAGTAACACTGACTTGCAGTTTGCCAACACTGTGTAATTTTCCAACTAACATCAGCAAATATTTGATTTACTGTTACCTGTAGATAATAACGACAGTTTAACATTGAATTTATTTCTGCAAACTTCACTGCTCTCTTATTCAGCCACCACTCCTCCTCCTACTCTCATTTTGCTACCACTATTTACCCCATCCACACTATGGCCAGGCTGGCAACATCCCTCATTAATCCTCGTCTTCCTATTCCTTTTTTCTGTCCCCTGTTACCACCTCTATCCCTCTCTCCCAGTCTCCTACATCTCATGCTGTCTCCTCTCCTCTGTCTGCCTCCCTTCCCCTCCTCTTCTGTTTCCCCACTGCAATTCACTTCTGCCCCTTCACACCATTTATACCCCAGCACTCAACCCTGCTCTCTCCCTCCTCTGCCTGTCTCCTCACCTCTCCTCCACCAGTATCATACTGCACTCCCTCCCTGCCTCACTCCTGCAGTCTCCCTTCCTAGCCAAGGCCCCAGCACCATCAATTCACCCTCTTTATCCCTTCCTTCCCCATCAAGCTTACCTCAACGCCATAGCAATCCAGATAATCTCATTCACATCTCTCCAACAAACTCATACCCCCTATCCTGTGCACTCTGGAATGCCAGATCTGTTTGCAACAAATTGACCCCCACTCACGACCTCTTCATATCCAACTCCCTGCACCTCCTGGCCATTACTGAAACCTGGATTACACCCTATGACACCGCTTCTCCTGCTTCTCTCTCGGCTGGGGGCCTTACATTCTCACACACACCCCGACCTGGGGGTCGTCATGGGGGTGGTGTTGGGATCCTTTTACCCTCAAGCTACGCATACCAACTTATACCTCCAGAACCATCTCTTACATTCTCTACATTTGAGGTCCATGCAATTCGCCTCTACCAACCCACTAATCTTCGAGTTGCTGTCATTTACCGTCCACCTGGCATTTCCTCTAAATTCCTCGACAACTTTGCTTCCTGGCTACCTCACTTCCTCTCTTCTGACATTCCCACCATTATCCTAGGTGATTTCAACATCCCTATCGATAACCCCACAAAACCACCTGCCTCTAAACTCCTTAACCTCACATCTTCACTTGGTCTCTCCCAGTGGACCAGCTCACCCTCCCATGTGAACGGGAGCTCACTGGATCTGGTTTTCACTCACCGCTGTGTTATTTCTGATTTCTCCAATTCCCCTTTTCCCCTCTCTGACCACCACTTGCTCTCATTCAACTTATCTATCTCTGCTCCCCCATCTCTCCCTCCTAAGGCTACCATCACTAAGCGTAATATTGAGGCTATTGACACCTCATCCCTATCCTCCCTGTTTGACTCGCTTCTCTCTCCTCTTCTCTCTCTCACATGCCCTGAACAAGACACATCTCTATACAATGCATCTCTTACTTCAGCCCTTGACTCTGTTGCTCCGCCAACCACTATTCACCCTCGCAGATCAACACCTCAACCCTGGCACACCAAATGCACCAGATATCTACAAAAATGCTCACGTACTGCCGAGCGACACTGGAGGAAATCACGCTCTCAAGCATACTTCCTCCATTTCAAATTCATGCTCTCATCCTTCAGTGCTGCCCTTTCCCTTGCTAAACAATCATACTTCAAAATCCTCATCTCTACCCACTCTTCCAACCCCCGGCGCCTCTTTGCCACTGTTAACTCCCTCCTCTGCCCACCACCACCTCCTCTCCCTTCCTCATTGTCTGCTCTTGACTTTGCCACTTACTTCACATCCAAGATTGACTCCATACGTCAGGACATCACATCCCACCAGTCCAGCAACCAGCCACCACCCATCCTTTGCCACCCCTCCCCTACCCTCTTACCAACTCTGACATCTTTCTCCCTAGTATCTGGTGAGGAAGTCATGGCCCTCATACACTCCTCCCCCCCCACAACCTCCCCACTCGACCCTATCCCCTCCCACCTCCTTCGCTACCTCTCCCCTTCTGCCTGTTCCCATCTTGCTCACCTTCTCAATCTCTCCCTCTCATCAGGCACTGTCCCCTCTGCCTTCAAGCATGCTCTTGTCTCCCCTATTCTTAAAAAACCTACCCTTGATCCTAACACTCTCTCCAACACTCTGACAGTATTGTGATAAAACCATGCGATAAAGGAGGAGGAGTGGCTATACTTAATAAGGAAGATTACATGAAAGAGATCTACCGTCAACTAGAAGATGGTGGCACATATTCAAAATTAAGAAGCGATCCCACTAATAGAATAAGAAATGCCCTTAGCCAACTGTTAAAGGCACACTTAGATAAAAAAACAATCACCGAGAAAGAATTTGAGTACCTCAACGTTCTAGATCCTGCAATACCAACCATCTATGTGTTACCGAAGGTACATAAGAACCCAACAAAACCACCAGGAAGACCAATCGTAGCAGGAGTGGGGAGCTTAACAGCTAATCTTTCAGAATTTATCGACGCCCATTTACAACCACTGGTTACTAAGACGCCTTTCCACCTTAAGGATACCACTGATATACTACAAAAGATCAATACATTTGAATGGACTGAGGAAATGTGGATGGCAACAGCCGATGTAGAGGCACTATACACCAACATACCACACGAGAAGGGACTAGAAGCCGTCAAATACTACCTGGATAAAACAGATTATTCGGTGGACAAAAAAGAATTTCTTCTGGAAGGAATAAGATTTATACTTAAGAATAACTACTTCCATTTTGATGGTACGTATTATAACCAACTTGTCGGGACCGCAATGGGGACAAAATTTGCCCCAAGTTTTGCGAACCTATTTATGTCCTATTGGGAAGAAAATAATATCAAGACCAATCAACTATTTGGAAAAGATCTCATCCTGTGGTATCGTTATATTGACGACATCATCTTCTTTTTGAAAGGGAATGAAGAAACCGTCAAGACATTCGCAGAGGAATTGAATTCCAATGATTCAAATATTAAACTGAGTGTTACAATCAGTCAAACAGAATTAAACTTTTTGGATTTATCATTATACATTGAGGACGGCAAACTGGAGACCAAATGTTTCAGAAAACCAACGGACGCCAATAATTACATTGCAATGACCAGTGAGCATCATTCCAACTGGCTTACGGGTGTCCCTAAAAGCCAATTCCTAAGACTGAGACGAAATTGCAGCAAGAAAACAGTGTGCGAAGAACAAATAGACATCATGAAAACGGGCTTCATAAATAAAGGTTATGATGAAAACAAGTTGGAAAAATTCAAAATTGAAGCCCTCCAACAAAACCGCACTAAACTCTTGGAAGGGACCAAGAAAATGAAAGCAAAGGAGAACAAAACTCAATTTGCTTTTATCACTCAGTATAATAGCCAGCATAGGAAAATGGAATCCATTGTACGAAGACATTGGCATCTTCTGTTGAAAGACCCTGTTTTGAGAGGAGTGCTTCCACAAATACCACGTTTCATCTACAGAAAAGCTCCCAATTTGAAAGACAAACTCACTAGGAGCGCATTACCAAACCAGGATCACCATCCCATAAGAAATAAAGGCTTCTTTAGATGTGGGACATGCCAGGCCTGTCGAGCAATCAAATCAGACGTATCCAAATATGAGGATTTCACAGTTAAGGATAATAAATATAAACTACACCAATTCATGACATGTCACACTACCAATGTGGTTTACCTGATAGAATGTAGTTGTAACCTGGTATATATAGGTCGAACCAGCAGAGCCTTGAAAACCAGGCTAAGTGAACATCTCCGTAATATCAAGAAGGGCTTAACCACACATTCTTTATCCAACCATTTCAAAGAAGCCCACAACTGCTCCACTAATAACATCGTCCGTTTTCTAGCAATCGAGAACGTTAAGAACAATTGGAGATACAGAGATGAGGCCACCCGCCTGGCAAAAAGTGAAATGAAATGGATCCACAAAGTCAAGAGCCTTACCCCACATGGACTCAACACAGATTTTGAGTTGAAATGGTTCCTCTAATCTTCACTTTAACCATCATCATTATTTTCTGTCACAACCTATTTATTTCCTCCACCAACCACCAATTTCTGTCCACATTATATCTTCTGTCAAGTCCTTCACCATAATCCGTCCTGATATATAGATATATATACATCTATGAGCTCTGTTCTTTTATTTCCTTTTCCAACTATCAAATTTTTTTGCACTCCATATCAGTTCTAAAGCCCTTCACTAATGCATGTTGATTTTAAATGTATTTGTTATTAATGACATATATTATTGTCTTCATTATCAAACCAGCAGTATGGGCATCATTGCCCACTTCCAAAATGGGGCTGAGATCCAGGAAGTATGTGATCAATAAGACCCAGCAATCAGTCCCATGGAATGGAGTGCTTTCTGTTTAAACTTGTATACAAAGATTCGTACATAAGGAACTCTGGATGATATAGTTTAGAACACATGTTAAAGACTTGATTGACTTCATATGATGCCGGTGACCGCGACCGGAAGTGCATTTCCGGAAGTTATTGTGCGTTCCAAGTGCGTTCCATCCTAAGATGCTGAAAACTGCGGCTATAGAATTACCGGAAGTGCGTCACCGGAAACCGTCATGCGTTCCAAGGGCGTTTCACCGCGAGTAGCGCTGAACGCTCTGTTTAAACATGACTATCATTCTCCTAATAATAGCATCATACAGACTGAGAAGATGGGGATTCATTACTATTTAAAAATGTAAAGGATTGGCTATCAGATACCACGTATCATTCATCCCAGTCGGGACCGGAAGTCACATGAACGTCACTTCCGGTTATCACGACGTAATTCTAGTATATTATTATTCTAAAAAATACTCAGAATTCCTTTTTTATGAAATTCACCATTGTGTATACATATTTATTTGTTGTATTTATGGGAAAGTTAAGCACTATCTAAGGTTTATTCATTTTTGACAAGATTTGACCTCTGAACCGGAAGTAAAGATGTCTTAAGGTATAAATAGAATATCCTGTTCACTTCACCCTCACTGCCTGATGAAGGGAGATTCCCGAAACGCGTAGCAGCAGGAGAGTGAAGTTTTGACCAGACCCTCAACAGGTGAAAGGTTTTTCCAGACGATTGTAACGTGGACGTGGGAACCCGGTTCCGGAGCCAGTTACCCTAAGGTTACATCTGATACGCCAACTTAATACTCTCATCTGGTAATCCTCCACCTTTATTACCCTCCACTTGGGAGAAAAATAATTTTATCCATCCAGATCTACATTTTATGTGTGTTTTGCATGTTTTATTCTGTATGATATCATTTATATCATTTATTGTATTAAATCTTGCCCTATTCAAATATACTACACTATATGCTGTTTATTCCTCTTTTTACATGTGAAACGAATTCAAGAACATATGCATATAGGTAGTATTAAGGGAAGTATTACTTTTTATTTTTAGCACATATAACATAAATTTATTCTATATGTGCATGTCACGCATTTAGCGCACCCTATTGCACCTACTCTACCTTTTTCACTATTACACATTGGTATAAGGGAATACCATTGGTGCAAAGGGGTAGCTGCTTTTGCTATTGGCGCCATATTCGTTCTCTATACTTTCTCTATACCACAATGCATCTCTTACTTCAGCCCTTGACTCTGTTGCTCCG
Source organism: Pseudophryne corroboree (assembly GCF_028390025.1). Taxonomy (NCBI): domain Eukaryota; kingdom Metazoa; phylum Chordata; class Amphibia; order Anura; family Myobatrachidae; genus Pseudophryne; species Pseudophryne corroboree. The sequence continues at coordinate 334,469,753 of NC_086445.1, forward strand.
CCAACCACTATTCACCCTCGCAGATCAACACCTCAACCCTGGCACACCAAATGCACCAGATATCTACAAAAATGCTCACGTACTGCCGAGCGACACTGGAGGAAATCACGCTCTCAAGCATACTTCCTCCATTTCAAATTCATGCTCTCATCCTTCAGTGCTGCCCTTTCCCTTGCTAAACAATCATACTTCAAAATCCTCATCTCTACCCACTCTTCCAACCCCCGGCGCCTCTTTGCCACTGTTAACTCCCTCCTCTGCCCACCACCACCTCCTCTCCCTTCCTCATTGTCTGCTCTTGACTTTGCCACTTACTTCACATCCAAGATTGACTCCATACGTCAGGACATCACATCCCACCAGTCCAGCAACCAGCCACCACCCATCCTTTGCCACCCCTCCCCTACCCTCTTACCAACTCTGACATCTTTCTCCGTAGTATCTGGTGAGGAAGTCATGGCCCTCATACACTCCTCCCCCCCCACAATCTCCCCACTCGACCCTATCCCCTCCCACCTCCTTCGCTACCTCTCCCCTTCTGCCTGTTCCCATCTTGCTCACCTTCTCAATCTCTCCCTCTCATCAGGCACTGTCCCCTCTGCCTTCAAGCATGCTCTTGTCTCCCCTATTCTTAAAAAACCTACCCTTGATCCTAACACTCTCTCCAACTATCGACCGATCTCTCTCCTCCCCTTTGCCTCCAAACTTCTTGAGCGTATTGTCTATAATCGCCTTACTGCCTTTCTTTCCTCTCACTCACTGCTTGACCCATACCAGTCTGGTTTCCGCTCTCTCCACTCCACTGAAACTGCCCTCACAAAAGTCTGCAATGACCTCCATGCCGCCAAATCTAAGGGCCACTACTCTCTGCTTATTCTTCTTGACCTCTCTGCTGCTTTTGACACTGTGGACCACCCTCTTCTTCTGCAAATCCTTCACTCTCTTGGTCTACGTGATACTGCCCTCTCCTGGCTTTCCTCCTACCTCTCCGATCGTTCCTTCTCTGTCTCCTCTCATGATGCTACCTCGCCCCCACTTCCACTAACTGTTGGTGTCCCCCAAGGTTCTGTTCTTGGGCCTCTCCTTTTCTCTCTCTATACGTCCTCTTTAGGTGAACTCATTAGTTCTTTTAATTTCCAGTATCACCTCTATGCTGATGACACTCAAATCTACCTCTCCTCCCCTGATCTCTCCATGGCTCTCCTCACTCGTGCCTCTAACTGTCTTTCTGCTATCTCTTCCTGGATGTCCCAGCGCTTTCTTAAACTCAACATGTCTAAGACTGAGCTGATCATCTTCCCACCCTCCTGCACAACCTCACCTCCCACAATCTCATTATCCATTGATGGCACGACTATCTCCTCTAGCCCCCAAGTATGCTGTCTTGGTGTAATCCTTGACTCCTCCCTCTCCTTCAAACCACACATTCAGCACCTCTCACAAACCTGTCATTTTCATCTCAAAAACATTTCCAGGATCAGACCTTTTCTCACCCAGGATGCCACAAAGATCATTATTCACTCACTGATTATTTCCAGACTGGACTACTGTAATCTCCTCCTAACTGGCCTCCCTGACAATTACCTCTCTCCACTCCAGTCTATCCTCAATGCTGCTGGTCGGCTCATCTTCCTCACCAAACGCACTACATCCACCTCCCCTCTCCTACTAGCCCTTCACTGGCTTCCCTTCCCCTTCAGAATCCAATTCAAACTTCTCACTCTCACTTACAAAGCTCTCACCCAATCCTCTCCCATTTACATCTCTGACCTTATCTCCCTTTACTCTCCCACCCGTCCTCTTCGCTCTGCTAATGCATGCCGCCTCTCCTGTCTCCTGATTACTTCCTCCCACTCCTATCTCCAAGATTTTTCACGTGCTGCTCCCTTCCTTTGGAATTCTTTACCTCTCCCCCTCAGACTCTCCACCTCTCTACAAAACTTCAAACGGGCTCCCAAGACCCATTTCTTTACCAAACCCAGCCAAATCTCATCCTAACCCCCTGTTCCATGCTCTCTATGTACCCCATCTGTGTCACCCCTGTCTGTCTACCCCTACCCCTAGAATGTAAGCTCTCACGAGTAGGGCCCTCTTCCCTCATGTGCTCACCCTTTTCTTCTTTAATAATTCTCATCTGCCCAAATCACAGTTTTTGGGCCACCTGGAACTTATCTCTGTCATTTACTGGTGTAGTTATGCTTAGTTACCCTGTACTTGTCCAAAATTGATTTCAACTGTAAGTCACTGTTTTGATTATGTGCATATGTACTCTGTAATTGGGCGCTGCGGAACCCTTGTGGCGCCATATAAATAAATGATAATAATAAATAATAATAATAATCTCCCCCTTCCTTTCATATATGTAAACTAATATATTCCTTTGAAACACATAAAATTGATTTTACGTTCAACCAATTAAACATATAACAATATTCTGACTGAATATGAGCATGAACATTAACCCACAATATACAATACACATTAAACTGGAAAATATTTTTTTTAAATAAATTATGTGCTATTAGATGAAAGTCATATCTGCTCAATAAGCCTTGTAGGAGGTTTAATGACTCTGGCTGCTCTCGTCTGAGTATATGATCCTTCACTCAAAGGAACAGACATGATAGAATCACTTGGTGCTGAGGATGTTATAGGTGTTGTGTTGACATCACCTTGACTTGGTGCATCAGAAGATAAGGATGGGAATATCTTCTTGAAATGGGACACATTCCTTGTCACAGTGTGATGGTCATTCCCTGTAACAACCATTGTTACTTTCCTTTTCACTACAGTCAGTGGACTTGGGTGAAAAGTAGTCATGTCCTTACGTACTACTTTTAGTTTCAAAAGAACACAATCTCCTTCTTGTAATTCTGAAACAATAGCTAACCTTTTCTGGTCTGCATATTGTTTAGCCTTTTGTTTATTGGCAGAGTCCCCTGTCTAACCTGATGATTTCTAGATGAAGGAGTCAAATGGGTTTCTGGAAAAGTGGATCTGATTACTTTTCTTTGAAAGATTAATGTCTGAGGAAGGACATTTGCTGTGGAATGAGGCACTGAGCGATATTGTCTGAGAAATTGAATTAGAGATTGTTGAATTGGAATTCGGGATACTTTACAAATCTTTTTTTGCTTTCCCAGATTATGCATGAAATGTTCAACAAGACCATTAGTGTGTGGCCACAGGGGAGTGATTTTTTTGATGTTGAATTCCAAAATGTTTCATGAATTTGCTGAAGTCATCACCTTGAAATGGTGAACAATTATCAGTCTTTATTGTTCCTAGAATTCCATAAGTAGTAAATATTCTATCCAACGCTGGTAAGACAGATGTGGCAGATGCAGAAGATATTATTTCAAGAACAGGATACCTTGAATATTCATCCACAGCCACTAGTACGTAGTTACCATTGTATAATGGCCCATAGAAATCAACATCGACATTTTCCCAGACATTGTCAGGTAGATTAGTCATCCGTAATGGTTCACTGCTAGTTTGCGTAGAAAGAAGAGTGCATGTCATACAGTTACGGATTTCCAATTCAACAAGTTGCTCCATGGAGGGAAACCATACCTTTTCACTTAAAAATTGTTTGGTCTTTACGATTCCTAAATGACTGACATGGGCAATATTATTTACCCTCATTCTCAAAACAGCTGGAATAACAATTTTGTCACCTCTGAGAATGATTGAATCATCATGTACAGTAAGTTCTTGGCAATGTTTATGAAGTGTTCGGAAGTCTTGTTCCTCATCAGTTGAAAATAAAAACTGTCCCAGTTGCCAATCATTGGAAATTATGCAGTATTTTACTGCTGACAAAACTTTATCTGAGGAAGAAGCCTCTTTGATGTTGGCACTAGTAAGTGAATCAGAAATTGAATTGTTAATAATAAAGTTCACATACTCCTCCACTGAAGTAGAATGCGATATATCAGAAGGAAGAGAATGTCTGGACATGTAATCTAAGGGATTGTCAGCACCAGCTCTATTAATGATGGACAAATTGTATGCCTGCAAACGTAAGCCCTGATCACTGTATCCTAGCTGGTTGTTTGGATTTCCAAAAAGTGTCACTAGGGCTTGATGATCAGTCTGGATGGCAAAGTCAATGCCGTATAGAGATGAAAGAGTTCACAACCCCAGACTACTGCAAGAGCTTCCCTTTCTGGTTGAGAGTAATGTTTTTCCACCTCTGTCAAACTGCAGCTTGCACATGCTACAATATGATGATCCCCATGTGTATTCACCTGAGTCAAGATAGCTCCGAGCCCCACAGGACTGGCATCCACAATAAGTTCTGTTTTCCAGTCAGTGTTGTAATATGACATTGTGACACTATCCTGCAGACATCGTTTTTTGTCATCAAATGCTTGTGATTGAGAGGAAGTCCATAGAAATTTAGCATTTTTCTTAGTGAGTTCCCTGAGTGGGGCAGTCAGAGTAGTGCAATTTGGAATGAATTGGGAGCAATAGTTAGTCATCCCAAGAAATGACTTGACTTCACCAGCATTAGCAGGTTTGGACATATTTGTGATAGCCTGGACTTTTTTTGGATCAGGACTAACTCCATCTTGAGAAAAGGTATGCCCCAAAAATTAGAGCTTCTGTTGAAGAAAGATGCATTTATCTTTTTTCAGTGTTAAATTTTTGGCTTTAAGACACTGCAACACTTGACGCAGAGCTTTATCATGTTCCTGGCGTGTTGCTCCAAAAACCAGGATATCATAACTGTAATTGATATACAAAGAAAAATGTAAAGTGGTGAGCGCAACACCATAAAGTTCTTACATGAAAGTGTGAATGAACTAAAGGATTAGCTCTTAGTCCATCAGCAGAGGCTCAGTGATCTGAAGTAAATTTCCTCTATGTGTCTTTCCAATGTGTAATTCTTATCTCAGTATGAAGAGACAGATCATAGAACAGACCAGTTTGACAAAAGACAACAGATTTAATCACACTAAGCACTCACAATAAAAGAACCCTTTAGTGGAAGAGGTCGTTTATTACCATGTGAATATTTTCACATATGTTGGATTCAAAATTACTCTGCCATGCAGCTTTTTGAAACTGGTAGCATCCATTATATTTACAGAAGCACCGGAATCTATGAGAAAGTAAACAGAAGTGTGTTCTAGAGTGATGGCAGTTTTTGGACTGACCTTGATTTTTTCAACTTGATGAATCATGTAGAGAAATCCTTCTGGCTTGTCATCACTGTCAGATGATTCTGCAGGCGGATCCAATGTAGAATGTTGATCCACACAACGCACTGTCTTTAGCCTGGATTGTCTAGGTGTAGACTTGATTTCCTTAGATTTACAAAGAGAGGAAAAGTGATTCATTTTGCTATATGCAGTGCAAATTTTACCTGTGGCAGGACAGTCTCCTGAATGTGGATAGGGGCGTCCACACATGTAACATGATCTAGATTTCCCTATCTCCAGAATGGTACTTGTGTCAGTCTGTCATTTATTGCACACTTGCAGTTGGGTCATGCCCCTCTCCATATCTCAGCCAAAATGTCATCCTAACCCTCTGTTCCATGCTCTCTATGTACCCATCTGTGTCACCCCCATCTGTCTACCCCACCCCTTTAGAATGTAAGCTCTCATGAGTAGGGCCCTCTTCCCTCATGTGCTTATCCTTTTTCTTACTTTAATAATCGTCAACTGCACCAAATCCAGCAGTCTTCTGCCACCTGATACTTATTTAAGTGTCATCTGCTGATGTAGCTATGATTATTTACCCTGTACTTGTCCTATATTGTCGTCAACTGTAAGTTGCTGTTTTCCTGTTTGATTATTTGTTTATGTACTCTGTAATTGGGTGCTGCGGAACTCTTGTGGCGCCATATAAATAAAGGATAATAATAATAATAATAATAATAATGTCTTTAGCATGTGTCTCTGAAAGGTCTAAACTTCTAGCATATTGCTGCAGCTCAATCAGCGTCATTTCAGATTTAAGAGCACGTCTGCGCAACTTTCCACATGTGCCAGATTAGTTGCTGCTTCATTTCATCCTCTACATCATGGAACTGACAAGTTTTGGCAAGAATCCGTAATGGCAAGAATCTGTAATCTAGTAATGTATGCATCAACAGATTCAGTTTGCAGTTGCATAGCTGTTCTGAACAGGTATTTTGAATGTGACAGGCTGCATTTTGGAGCAAAATAGGCAGTCAGTCAGTCTCTGCATTTGTTAAAATCCCTGGTGTCTGCCTCTGGCAAAGTATCATGGAGTTTATAAATCCTGGAGCCAGCACTGATAAGAAGCATACTTTTCTTTTTGCTATCAGAAGTTATCCCCATAGCTTTAATATAGTGATCAAACTGGGCAAGCCATTTTCTCCATAATTCTGCTCTATTAGGGGCATCAATATGCAGAAACTGAGGGATTAATGCTAGCATGTCAGCCATGGTGACTAAGAGGAATGTACAGTAGCTGAGTGTAAGTAATCAAAAGTTTATCCTCGTCGCCAGTTGTTATATTCTGATGTACATCTCTTTATTTCAATGAATCATGCAGTATGAAGATTATGGGGTATATTTACTAAAATTCGTATTAGTCCCGATTTGGAGGGAGATTCATCACAAATGACATCGAATGTGTGTATTTGCAACTTTTTGAAAATTTTACTCCTCATTTACTAAGCTGTCGTATTTGTATTTTTCGTGTTTTACGATGTCGATGTCATTCGTGGTTTTGTAAGGTAGAATGCAGCCGATTTAGTGGTTTTGCGGCCGTGTTATGTGTTTTTTTTACGACTGCGTCACATTTTGGTTACGGCAGTGTTTGTCCGTTCACGGACGCGTTTTTTTTCCTAAGTTTCGTTTTTGTCACTCGTCAATGATTGGTTTGATTCGTGATGGAGGAGTGTCTGTGCACATTACTATAAAAACGCCCCAAACCGTCCGAACCTCGTGGGTTTAGCTAGTGGAGAGGTGAGAGGAAGGTGTGTTAGGAGTTGGTGAGTAGTTTGGAGTTTTTGGCGGTTTTGAAGAGGTTCTTTGTGATTGTTGAGTGCTGTACTGTGTGTGTAAGTAGTCTTGTCATACTTGTTGTGTAGTCATTTAAAAGTCTGTCTAGTTTTTTGTCATTGTTTTTTATTTCACGTCTATTGTCATTGTTTGTGAGTGAGTGTGTGTGTGTTTGGTGTGTGGTGTGTAGTGGTAGTGGAGGAGTGTGTTTACTGTTTTTTTTTTCTCAGTGTTATTTGGTGTTTGTCCTGATTATGTCCCAGTCAGAGGTGAGTGAGAGGGAGGAGGTTAGTGAGAGGGAGGAGGTTAGTGAGGTGGAGGAGGTTAGTGAGGAGGAGGGGGATTTTGTTGCTGCGGCCTCCAGTGATAGTGATGGTGTTGTGGCTCCGCAGCCACGCACCACTACAAAGACTGGCCGCAATGTTAAATTCAGCAACGCTGAAAATATGGCTTTGGTGCGGGAGCTGATGAGGCACCATCGGCAGTTGTTTGGCCATGATGCTGCAAAGGTGTCGTCACGCAGGAAGAGTGTTCTGTGGGGGAAGGTAGTTGCGGCTGTGAATAGTGAGGGTGTGGTGAGGGGGACCGAGGACACGTGTCGTAAGCGTTTCTACAACATAAAGCGCCGTGTCAAGGCGAAGATGGCCAAGGAGGCTAAATCAGCCCGCCAAACCGGGGTGGACACCCCTTCCGTGCATCTTACCGTGATTGGGAGGAGCCTGTGTGTGCACTCATTCCGCCAGAAGTGGTTGGGGCCACTTATGTCCGGGATTCGGATCGGCCAAGGCCGGATGGTGAGTTTTTTACTATTTTTTATTTAAAAACAACATCTGTGCTTTGTTTTTAGTTGACTGAAATGTCTTGTAGCTAATTGTGGTTGTCAGTTTGTTCATTATTATTATGTGTTGGTGTTGTAGTGCAGGCCTGGCCAACCTGTGGCTCTCCAGCTGTTGTAAAACTACAAGTCTCATCATGCCTTGCCACAGTTTTGATATTAGGGAATGCTAAAACTGTGGCAGGGTATGCTGGGATGTGTAGTTTCACTACATCTGGAAAGCCACAGGTTGGCCAGGCCTGATGAAGTGTTATTCTCAATTATGTATTTCTTAAACCTTTGTGTAGTTGTTTTTTTGTGGTTGCCTTGTCCTTTTTCTGGTGTTTTATGCCAAAATTAAATGTTTGTAGGTGTATTTTTAAGAAGTGTATTTTTTTAATTTTTAAAAATACATTTCATAGCATTTATGTTTATTGTGTGTTGTTCTGGGTTGTCCTTTGTGTGCTTCATGTGTTTTTTCAGGCATATTTGGTTGTGATGTTTCCAAGTTTTCGCAGATATTTGTGGCTAGTGTTTTATTGTTTGCATCAAAATTTGGGTGCTTAGCGTGCAATATTGTGGTTGTGTCAAGCTACGACGTTTTGGTTTTAAGTAGTTTTTTTGTAACAATTATTTGCGTTAGTTTATGGATTAGATTGCAAATTTGACTCAAATTTAAATGATTCACACCCAATGAAGTCAGGCAGAAAAGCATAAGCATTGTTTAGTTTACTTCTCATCAGGTACCACATATGTTTACATCACAATAAGGAATTTGCATAAACATATCAACAAAATAGTATGTTCATAAGGACATTCTTCATATTTCTACAGTATGCCAGAGAAGCAGCACAGCCAGGCCTCATCTCACACTGCCAAGAGATGCAGATGGTGCCAATGCAGGTAAGATTTTACTGTAAACACATATTCTGCAAACACATAGAAACACAAAATGTTAATGTTTATCTTATCACATAGGCTCATCTTCGGCAAATCCCCCTCCACTAAGGCGCCCATCACAGGGCTCGGTTACTGTGGCTACGAGGCCACCCAAGAGACGGCGTCTTGAGGCAGAAGCTCCAGCACCAGCATCACCACCCCAACAGCGCATCTCCGCAGTGTCGGCCATGCCACCACTAGCTCTATTGGCCAGCCCACAAAGTGAGGAGTCACAATCCCCTCAGTTGTCTGGTGAGTAAACATAACAATTACGTGGAAATAAGTTAACAAACAGTGGGGTAGATTTATTAACCTGGAGAAGGCATAAGGAAGTGAAAAAACACTGATATGTGCAAGGTGAAAAAGGCAGCAGTACAAAAGAAACACAAATGTTAATTTCCATATTTGATCTGTTTGCCTTGTGCCTTTATCACCTTGCACATATCACTGGTTTTTCACTTCCTTATCCATTCTCCAGGTTTATACATCTGCACCACTGTTAGTGCAGAGCAACAAATGTAACACAAATGACCAGTCATCCATGCAATAATCAACAACAACAACCACATGGTGTTAAGGTATTTTTAGATGGTTAATTGTCAGATGTGATGTTGGCCATATCAACACATTTGTTTGACATAATTTTTGCCTAAAATGACCAACATAAATGTTAAGTCTCATCCAATTGTTTGGCATGGCCAATACCACCAGTTCTAAACATAGGCCACCTTAATACTTTTTCACCCATTGTTAATGTGTACATTTTAAACCACTATATTTGTAAGCGTTTTGGGCAGACCACTGACTGGCTTGAACAATGTATGAGTGTATTGGTCAACACATTTATTGAATTGTGTGTATTGTTCCAAAGGAAGCTTCATACCCAATATGTAAATGTATTAATTTGTATTTGTTAGAGTTCTTCGTGTTTAAACAGTAATTATGGCTCATAATCCAACTATTCCCACAAATTTAAAACAAATGAGTAGTGGACGTTAGAAGCCACATATTTTTATAAAAAGGTGAACAACATAGTTAAGTTGAGGCCACAATCTATTTAGCAATTACAACATTAATATTAAAAAGTAATGCATGTTGACGTAAAGCTATAGTAAGACCAATGCGACATATTTACTAAATAGTGGCTGTCTTCAACCCCATACAGACCCACCCATCATCACCGAGGATGCCCAGCAGGAACGTGACCAGGAGACCTTCACACTCCACCTGCAGCCCATCGATCCGACCCAGCCAACCACGCCGCAGGACATACCCCAACCACCCCAAACATCACACAGCCCCAAATTGACCACAACACAAGTGGACACACAAATGGGCCCTGAGTTTTGGACCCATTGGTCCACACAACAGGCGCAATACTGCGCAAGCCTCAACACCCACAGCCAATACCTGTCAAGTCTGCCCCATCATTTGCCTAGACTGAGTCGCAACTCAGGCAGACTTATAGTGCAGGTGGGCAGAATCGCAAACTCCATGGAGCAGATGAGGGCAGACAACAGCCAAATGCAGTCAAACCTCCAACGCATCTTGGATGAACAACAGCGGCAGCAACAATCACTCATCCAGATCATCCAACATAACCAAATGATAAATGAGAACCTATCACGAATGATAGCAAACAACACTGCTGCTAATACGCAGCTCACAGCAAGCTTGAACATTTTAAGTCAAAGCCTAAGTGTGTTGGCATCACACCATGTGACATCGAGCTCGGGGACAACTACACCAAGCCACACCCCAGTTCAATCCCCCGTTCGACGCTCAAGTCGATCACGCACCAACGAGCCAGCACAATCCTCGGCACCCAGCACACAAAAAAAAATAATAATAATAATGTGTGCACAGAATATGGTGACCAATAAAATGTGTGTTTTTTCCCCCATAAATTCATGTGTTAAAATAAATAAATAGTTAACACGGAATATGTGTATTGTTTAATTGGCTCCACAAACCACCGCCACATTAGTGTCTTGGGCCAGATGTGTATTGGTATAAATATATTGCCTGTCCCTAGGTGTCCTCAGCTCAACGTGTGTCTAATCTATGGCACCCAGCACATTGGCCATGGCAGCAAGATCACATAAAGCTACCCTGACTGCATGCCACTGCGACTCCAGGGTAGGGAAGCAGAGAGAGGCATCTATGTGGCAATCCAAGACATCCAAAACTTGAGTGGACATTCCAAAATTAAAGGTGAGTGTCATGACCTGTAATCAATACAATACTGTGTTCTACAGAACATTACAGAAGCACCACTTAGACATAGACGTGTATGTATGTTTTAACTCACCTGAATTACATATTTCTAAAAGGTGGCCTGTGAGATACTAATGACATCGCTAGTCACAGGCTGGAAGCTGCCAGTAGCCATAAAGTGCAACACAGGCAGGAGTTTGTGCAGGCCTGAGACAGAGAGAGAGCATGCTGTCTCAGGGTGTAGGTTCAGTTTGACAAGGTCATACAGAGGGAAAATGTTATTTACATTTAGTCGGAGCATCTGTATAACATGTTAATCAGCAAATTTGTTATGGTTTAAACGGCCACTAAAACAACAAGCCATGGCCAGCCTACGCGGAACATGTACAACCTGCTTACCCTGTTGATTTTCCTGGCCTGGGTTTATTGTAGCCTCATGGAGCAGTGTCAGGTATCCCCCAGCAAACAAGACAGCAGTACTACACACAGTAGCAGCCATTTCAGATTGAGAGTGGTGAAAAATGTGTTGGGGCCCCTTTTAAAGGTCCAAAAAGTCAGGTGTGAGTAATGTAGAATTGGCAACACATGTAAACACGCTTCTCAAAAGCAGGTCTACTTTTTTTTAGGCTTTTTGTACGATTAGTATTTTTACACGGCCGCACATGCATTTTCACGCAAGAGATTTCAAATACGAATGGTTAGTAAATGACCGTGTTCAATACCTAAACAGCCACGTTTGACCGATGGTGTTTTCTTTCGTATTTTTACTACACAGCCATAATAAAAATATGAATGCCCTCATCACTGCCATGATTTGAGTTTAGTAAATTCCCGAGATGACACTTTGAAGAAAAAACACCATCTCGGTCAAAATCGGGAGCTTAGTAAATATACCCCAATGTATTTTATATCTTATTGGTAAGTAATACTTGCATGGTTACAGATAGACATCAAATCCACATGGCTCTTCTTCTTCTCCATCTCTCTCCTTCTACTTCCTGATCACATGTTCATCTGTGCAGCCAGATTCTTAAAGGTACACTACCTCATCTAGCTAATGCACATAAACTATCTTCATACACACTACAATAACATTTGCAGAGAGAGTAAGATTTGGGAGGGTTATTTTGTTTCTGTGCAGAGTAAATACTGGCTGCTTTATTTTTACACTGCAAATTAGATTTCAGATTGAACACACCCCACCTAAATCTAACTCTCTCTGCACATGTTATATTTGCCCCCCCTGAAGTGCACATGGTTTTGCCCTACTGCTAGGGATGAACATCGGAAGCAAACGAACAAATGATGGCTGGGCTTCCACCATTGAAACTTTCGATGGGATGGTAACTAACCATAGCATCAAAAGTATTAGATGGTAAAAACTATTTATATGATTTGCGCATGTACAAAAACCTTTGCAGCATGGTTGACAGGGTGGGATTGAGGTGTGACTAGGGGTGGGATTGGGGCATGACTAGGGCTGGGATTGAGGCATGACTAGGGCCGGGATTGGGGCATAACTAGGGTCAGGTTTGGGGTGAAGCCTTGAGAAACAGACAAACTCTAGTAGTGTAACTAGCAGCACTGGTCTGCTGTGCCTTGGACTGGAGGGTACACTATACCTGCTGCTGAAGTAAGTCCAGTGTGTTACAGCAAGGAAGTGAGGAGGAGAGACACTGTCACTGCTGCACTGCTCTGCTGTGTGAGTGACTGCTGCAGGGCATAGGCTGCACTCTCATTGGGTCTCTGATACAGTAAGAGCCAATCAGAGCTAGCAATGTGCCCTGTTGCCTAGCAGCAGCCTAGAGATGGGAGGGAGTGAGGGGACTGAGCAGGGCCAAGTCTGAGGCAGGCAGAGAGTCAGAGACAGCCTCCAACGAGCCCATGAAGACTCCATGAACAGAAACAGCAGTCACGAAGGAGTTGGGGGTGGCATAGCTAACAAGATTTTTTTTTAAAGGCCACCATCGGAACACCATCAAATGATTATCATCGATGGTGGCAAACCATTGGAAGGCCACAATCGAATTAAAAAAACATTACCATTGAAATAAAAACATTGATGGTAAACATCGGATTTCGATGTCCATCCCTACCAACTGCTAACAAATTTGCTGCTGCGATTAAATCTGAATTAGGCCCCTGGCAAAGCAACTGTAAAGGGTAAATCTCACCACACATATCCCACCTGCTCATATAGACATCTAAGGAGCAACTATTAATTTCATAACCTTTTCCCTGCATGACATTAATCCAATAATGTATATACTGTATGCTCAACAACTACAAGATAGTAATAAAATATTTAATATATTTTATTGCTAGTAGGTGAGTGAAACTTCATTAATAAGCATAATAATCAACATTAAAAAGCTAGTATGTTATATTATTATTTCATTAGTGGTTTGTGCTGCTAGATGAAATATGTATTTATGAGTGTACTAATTGGAGATGGAAACTATATAATGAAATAGTTGCAGCCACCCCCTGAAGCTTTCAAAAAAGTGTCAGCATTCTGGCCTTAGGGGGTCATTCAGACCAAGCAGCATTAGCTGGCTGCAGCGCAGTTTGCAGATGGCGGCAAACTGCGCATGTGCAGTGGCTGTATAATGGCTGCGTGGGTACACACAATGCGATTACATCTCTGATGAATGTGACCACAATGTGAGTGACAGTGGCAGGCCTTTGCGGGGTGGTGACGCAGCATTGGGGGATGGGGACGGCTAAAGGGGGTGGACTGGGACTGCTTTTGGGAGACTATGTGATGACACACTCAGCCATTCTGATCAAAAAAATGGTTGACCACCGCCGGACAGCTGGGTCAACCTTAGTGAAAATGCATCTGCAATATAATTGCGGATGCATCTGGAGGTGGCATCACACATGCTGGGCCTTGCCCTGTGCTGTAGTGGCCCCCAGTATTTGAGGAGCTGGATGCAGATCTGGCTGCATATGCAGCGATCTGTGTCCATCTCTTAATAAGGCGCTTAATGCATTGGGTTGTGAAATGTAGGCATTGGCGATATTCCGTTCAGTCAGCCAGTATTTTTAAAATGCCAATTTGGTTTTACCTATTAAATTATTGCTGCTTTAAAAATATGGGCAAACTCAACAAGTCATGCTTGTGCCTATATCTTGCAGGGTATTATATAGGTCCATACAGTATCTTTCTTTTTGGTACAATGGGCATCTAGTAAAATATATTCTTTGCAGAACAAAACTTTTAAGTCCAAATGTTGGTTAATTACATTCACACAACTATACCATTAGATGTACTTAGATCATTATGAAATAATCATGTATGGGTAAGCTGATTATCTGTCATTTAATTACTGTATCTATTATGCTATTGATGTTGCTGCAGAATATTGTGGCACCCTGTAAATATTTCTTACCAATAAAAATATTATAAATTTTTTTTCTTGATTATCCAGTATTCAGTCTCAATTTTGTGAGGCCGCAATAGAAACTTAATAGACATGTTAGTTAGAGATGAGCGGGTTCGGTTTCTCTGAATCCGAACCCGCCAGAACTTCATGTTTTTTTTCACGGGTCCGAGCGACTCGGATCTTCCCGCCTTGCTCGGTTAACCCGAGCGCGCCCGAACGTCATCATGACGCTGTCGGATTCTCGCGAGGCTCGGATTCTATCGCGAGACTCGGATTCTATATAAGGAGCCGCGCGTCGCCGCCATTTTCACACGTGCATTGAGATTGATAGGGAGAGGACGTGGCTGGCGTCCTCTCCGTTTAGAATAGATTAGAGAGACACTTGATTTACTAATTTTGGGGAGCATTAGGAGTACTCAGTACAGTGCAGAGTTTTGCTGATAGTGACCAGTGACCACCAGTTTTATTTATAATCCGTTCTCTGCCTGAAAAAAGCGATACACAGCACACAGTGACTCAGTCACATACCATATCTGTGTGCACTGCTCAGGCTCAGGCCAGTGTGCTGCATCATCTATTATCTATATATAAATAATATTATATATATCTGTCTGACTGCTCAGCTCACACAGCTTATAATTGTGGGGGAGACTGGGGAGCACTACTGCAGTGCCAGTTATAGGTTATAGCAGGAGCCAGGAGTACATAATATATTATATAGTGAGTGACCACCAGACACACAGTGCAGTTTATTTAATATATCCGTTCTCTGCCTGAAAAAAGCGATACACACAGTGACTCAGTCAGTCACATACCATATCTGTGTGCACTGCTCAGGCTCAGGCCAGTGTGCTGCATCATCTATATATATTATATATCTGTCTGACTGCTCAGCTCACACAGCTTATAATTGTGGGGGAGACTGGGGAGCACTACTGCAGTGCCAGTTATAGGTTATAGCAGGAGCCAGGAGTACATAATAGTATATTAAAATTAAACAGTGCACACTTTTGCTGCAGGAGTGCCACTGCCAGTGTGACTAGTGACCAGTGACCTGACCACCAGTATATATAATATTAGTAGTATACTATCTCTTTATCAACCAGTCTATATTAGCAGCAGACACAGTACAGTGCGGTAGTTCACGGCTGTGGCTACCTCTGTGTCGGCACTCGGCAGCCCGTCCATAATTGTATATACCACCTAACCGTGGTTTTTTTTTCTTTCTTTATACATACATACTAGTTACGAGTATACTATCTCTTTATCAACCAGTCTATATATTAGCAGCAGACACAGTACAGTGCGGTAGTTCACGGCTGTGGCTACCTCTGTGTCGGCACTCGGCAGCCCGTCCATAATTGTATATACCACCTAACCGTGGTTTTTTTTTCTTTCTTTATACATACATACTAGTTACGAGTATACTATCTCTTTATCAACCAGTCTATATATTAGCAGCAGACACAGTACAGTGCGGTAGTTCACGGCTGTGGCTACCTCTGTGTCGGCACTCGGCAGCCCGTCCATAATTGTATATACCACCTAACCGTGGTTTTTTTTTCTTTCTTTATACATACATACTAGTCACGAGTATACTATCTCTTTATCAACCAGTCTATATATTAGCAGCAGACACAGTACAGTGCGGTAGTTCACGGCTGTGGCTACCTCTGTGTCGGCACTCGGCAGCCCGTCCATAATTGTATATACCACCTAACCGTGGTTTTTTTTTCTTTCTTTATACATACATACTAGTTACGAGTATACTATCTCTTTATCAACCAGTCTATATATTAGCAGCAGACACAGTACAGTGCGGTAGTTCACGGCTGTGGCTACCTCTGTGTCGGCACTCGGCAGCCCGTCCATAATTGTATATACCACCTAACCGTGGTTTTTTTTTCTTTCTTTATACATACATACTAGTTACGAGTATACTATCTCTTTATCAACCAGTCTATATATTAGCAGCAGACACAGTACAGTGCGGTAGTTCACGGCTGTGGCTACCTCTGTGTCGGCACTCGGCAGCCCGTCCATAATTGTATATACCACCTAACCGTGGTTTTATTTTCTTTCTTTATACATACATACTAGTTACGAGTATACTATCTCTTTATCAACCAGTCTATATATTAGCAGCAGACACAGTACAGTGCGGTAGTTCACGGCTGTGGCTACCTCTGTGTCGGCACTCGGCAGCCCGTCCATAATTGTATATACCACCTAACCGTGGTTTTTTTTTTCTTTCTTTATACATACATACTAGTTACGAGTATACTATCTCTTTATCAACCAGTCTATATATTAGCAGCAGACACAGTACAGTGCGGTAGTTCACGGCTGTGGCTACCTCTGTGTCGGCACTCGGCAGCCCGTCCATAATTGTATATACCACCTAACCGTGGTTTTTTTTTCTTTCTTTATACATACATACTAGTTACGAGTATACTATCTCTTTATCAACCAGTCTATATATTAGCAGCAGACACAGTACAGTGCGGTAGTTCACGGCTGTGGCTACCTCTGTGTCGGCACTCGGCAGCCCGTCCATAATTGTATATACCACCTAACCGTGGTTTTTTTTTTTCTTTATACATACATACTAGTTACGAGTATACTATCTCTTTATCAACCAGTCTATATATTAGCAGCAGACACAGTACAGTGCGGTAGTTCACGGCTGTGGCTACCTCTGTGTCGGCACTCGGCAGCCCGTCCATAATTGTATACTAGTATCCAATCCATCCATCTCCATTGTTTACCTGAGGTGCCTTTTAGTTGTGCCTATTAAAATATGGAGAACAAAAATGTTGAGGTTCCAAAATTAGGGAAAGATCAAGATCCACTTCCACCTCGTGCTGAAGCTGCTGCCACTAGTCATGGCCGAGACGATGAAATGCCAGCAACGTCGTCTGCCAAGGCCGATGCCCAATGTCATAGTACAGAGCATGTCAAATCCAAAACACCAAATATCAGTAAAAAAAGGACTCCAAAACCTAAAATAAAATTGTCGGAGGAGAAGCGTAAACTTGCCAATATGCCATTTACCACACGGAGTGGCAAGGAACGGCTGAGGCCCTGGCCTATGTTCATGGCTAGTGGTTCAGCTTCACATGAGGATGGAAGCACTCAGCCTCTCGCTAGAAAAATGAAAAGACTCAAGCTGGCAAAAGCAGCACAGCAAAGAACTGTGCATTCTTCGAAATCCCAAATCCACAAGGAGAGTCCAATTGTGTCGGTTGCGATGCCTGACCTTCCCAACACTGGACGTGAAGAGCATGCGCCTTCCACCATTTGCACGCCCCCTGCAAGTGCTGGAAGGAGCACCCGCAGTCCAGTTCCTGATAGTCAGATTGAAGATGTCAGTGTTGAAGTACACCAGGATGAGGAGGATATGGGTGTTGCTGGCGCTGGGGAGTTAATTGACCAGGAGGATTCTGATGGTGAGGTGGTTTGTTTAAGTCAGGCACCCGGGGAGACACATGTTGTCCGTGGGAGGAATATGGCCGTTGACATGCCAGGTGAAAATACCAAAAAAATCAGCTCTTCGGTGTGGAGGTATTTCACCAGAAATGCGGACAACAGGTGTCAAGCCGTGTGTTCCCTTTGTCAAGCTGTAATAAGTAGGGGTAAGGACGTTAACCACCTCGGAACATCCTCCCTTATACGTCACCTGCAGCGCATTCATAATAAGTCAGTGACAAGTTCAAAAACTTTGGGTGACAGCGGAAGCAGTCCACTGACCAGTAAATCCCTTCCTCTTGTAACCAAGCTCACGCAAACCACCCCACCAACTCCCTCAGTGTCAATTTCCTCTTTCCCCATGAATGCCAATAGTCCTGCAGGCCATGTCACTGGCAATTCTGACGAGTCCTCTCCTGCCTGGGATTCCTCCGATGCATCCTTGCGTGTAACGCCTACTGCTGCTGGCGCTGCTGTTGTTGCCGCTGGGAGTCGATGGTCATCCCAGAGGGGAAGTCGTAAGCCCACTTGTACTACTTCCAGTAAGCAATTGACTGTTCAACAGTCCTTTGCGAGGAAGATGAAATATCACAGCAGTCATCCTACTGCAAAGCGGATAACTGAGGCCTTGGCATCCTGGGTGGTGAGAAACGTGGTTCCGGTATCCATCATTACTGCAGAGCCAACTAGAGACTTGTTGGAGGTACTGTGTCCCCGGTACCAAATACCATCTAGGTTCCATTTCTCTAGGCAGGCGATACCGAAAATGTACACAGACCTCAGAAAAAGAGTCACCAGTGTCCTAAAAAATGCAGCTGTACCCAATATCCACTTAACCACGGACATGTGGACAAGTGGAGCAGGGCAGGGTCAGGACTATATGACTGTGACAGCCCACTGGGTAGATGTATGGACTCCCGCCGCAAGAACAGCAGCGGCGGCACCAGTAGCAGCATCTCGCAAACGCCAACTCTTTCCTAGGCAGGCTACGCTTTGTATCACCGGTTTCCAGAATACGCACACAGCTGAAAACCTCTTACGGCAACTGAGGAAGATCATCGCGGAATGGCTTACCCCAATTGGACTCTCCTGTGGATTTGTGGCATCGGACAACGCCAGCAATATTGTGTGTGCATCAAATATGGGCAAATTCCAGCACGTCCCATGTTTTGCACATACCTTGAATTTGGTGGTGCAGAATTTTTTAAAAAACGACAGGGGCGTGCAAGAGATGCTGTCGGTGGCCAGAAAAATTGCGGGACACTTTCGGCGTACAGGCACCACGTACAGAAGACTGGAGCACCACCAAAAACTACTGAACCTGCCCTGCCATCATCTGAAGCAAGAAGTGGTAACGAGGTGGAATTCAACCCTCTATATGCTTCAGAGGTTGGAGGAGCAGCAAAAGGCCATTCAAGCTTATACAATTGAGCACGATATAGTAGGTGGAATGCACCTGTCTCAAGTGCAGTGGAGAATGATTTCAACGTTGTGCAAGGTTCTGATGCCCTTTGAACTTGCCACACGTGAAGTCAGTTCAGACACTGCCAGCCTGAGTCAGGTCATTCCCCTCATCAGGCTTTTGCAGAAGAAGCTGGAGGCATTGAAGAAGGAGCTAAAAGGGAGCGATTCCGCTAGGCATGTGGGACTTGTGGATGCAGCCCTTAATTCGCTTAACAAGGATTCACGGGTGGTCAATCTGTTGAAATCAGAGCACTACATTTTGGCCACCGTGCTCGATCCTAGATTTAAAGCCTACCTTGGATCTCTCTTTCCGGCAGACACAGGTCTGCTGGGGTTGAAAGACCTGCTGGTGACAAAATTGTCAAGTCAAGCGGAACGCGACCTGTCAACATCTCCTCCTTCACATTCTCCCGCAACTGGGGGTGCGAGGAAAAGGCTCAGAATTCCGAGCCCACCCGCTGGCGGTGATGCAGGGCAGTCTGGAGCGACTGCTGATGCTGACATCTGGTCCGGACTGAAGGACCTGACAACGATTACGGACATGTCGTCTACTGTCACTGCATATGATTCTCTCAACATTGATAGAATGGTGGAGGATTATATGAGTGACCGCATCCAAGTAGGCACGTCACACAGTCCGTACTTATACTGGCAGGAAAAAGAGGCAATTTGGAGGCCCTTGCACAAACTGGCTTTATTCTACCTAAGTTGCCCTCCCACAAGTGTGTACTCCGAAAGAGTGTTTAGTGCCGCCGCTCACCTTGTCAGCAATCGGCGTACGAGGTTACATCCAGAAAATGTGGAGAAGATGATGTTCATTAAAATGAATTATAATCAATTCCTCCGCGGAGACATTGACCAGCAGCAATTGCCTCCACAAAGTACACAGGGAGCTGAGATGGTGGATTCCAGTGGGGACGAATTGATAATCTGTGAGGAGGGGGATGTACACGGTGATATATCGGAGGGTGAAGATGAGGTGGACATCTTGCCTCTGTAGAGCCAGTTTGTGCAAGGAGAGATTAATTGCTTCTTTTTTGGGGGGGGTCCAAACCAACCCGTCATATCAGTCACAGTCGTGTGGCAGACCCTGTCACTGAAATGATGGGTTGGTTAAAGTGTGCATGTCCTGTTTTGTTTATACAACATAAGGGTGGGTGGGAGGGCCCAAGGACAATTCCATCTTGCACCTCTTTTTTCTTTTCTTTTTCTTTGCATCATGTGCTGATTGGGGAGGGTTTTTTGGAAGGGACATCCTGCGTGACACTGCAGTGCCACTCCTAGATGGGCCCGGTGTTTGTGTCGGCCACTAGGGTCGCTAATCTTACTCACACAGTCAGCTACCTCATTGCGCCTCTTTTTTTCTTTGCGTCATGTGCTGTTTGGGGAGGGTTTTTTGGAAGGGACATCCTGCGTGACACTGCAGTGACACTCCTAGATGGGCCCGGTGTTTGTGTCGGCCACTAGGGTCGCTAATCTTACTCACACAGCTACCTCATTGCGCCTCTTTTTTTCTTTGCGTCATGTGCTGTTTGGGGAGGGTTTTTTGGAAGGGACATCCTGCGTGACACTGCACTGCCACTCCTAGATGGGCCCGGTGTTTGTGTCGGCCACTAGGGTCGCTAATCTTACTCACACAGCTACCTCATTGCGCCTCTTTTTTTCTTTGCGTCATGTGCTGTTTGGGGAGGGTTTTTTGGAAGGGCCATCCTGCGTGACACTGCAGTGCCACTCCTAGATGGGCCCGGTATTTGTGTCGGCCACTAGGGTCGCTAATCTTACTCACACAGCTACCTCATTGCGCCTCTTTTTTTCTTTGCGTCATGTGCTGTTTGGGGAGGGTTTTTTGGAAGGGACATCCTGCGTGACACTGCAGTGCCACTCCTAGATGGGCCCGGTGTTTGTGTCGGCCACTAGGGTCGCTTATCTTACACAGCGACCTCGGTGCAAATTTTAGGACTAAAAATAATATTGTGAGGTGTGAGGTATTCAGAATAGACTGAAAATGAGTGTAAATTATGGTTTTTGAGGTTAATAATACTTTGGGATCAAAATGACCCCCAAATTCTATGATTTAAGCTGTTTTTTAGTGTTTTTTGAAAAAAACACCCGAATCCAAAACACACCCGAATCCGACAAAAAAAATTCGGTGAGGTTTTGCCAAAACGCGTTCGAACCCAAAACACGGCCGCGGAACCGAACCCAAAACCAAAACACAAAACCCGAAAAATTTCAGGCGCTCATCTCTAATGTTAGTAAGATTACTATTACAGGTAACACAATTACCATATACAGCAGTAATCATTACTGATTGGCAATAGTGGGTGCTAAGGCTGCATCTACACTTTCTATGGAACTGTTCTATAGTTATCAACAGTTGTTTGTATAGATGCCTTAATGTCTTCTTCTGTTAACTGTTCAATTGCATCACCCACGTCTTTGAGCCAATTAAATCTGTAGATATATTTATTGGCTGATGAATATTTGTTAATGAAAGTACAATTCATGATCTGGTCATTAAATACATTTGCTTGAGTAAAAGTCATTGTTATTTTATGTTTGCTGTCACAGCAATGCTGTGTCAGGTTGGATATCTTACATATTTTCTCAGGGAAGAACCACACCCTTTTTTAAATTAACAGGTGCTAATGTATTGTAACACTGTAGGGGAACAGGGTGCCGTTTCATGGAGTAGATGACAGCAAGCAGCAGCTGAGAAATCGTACAAGTCCAGTTTGTGGTGCAACTGGCCACAACCAGTTTTATTAAACAGAAAATAAAACAAACATCAAAAGAAAATACCTTGCCAGTCTGGCACTAACTAAAAACAAGATGTTCCTAACTGTCTCTAAACAAAAACACAAAGTTTTCCAGTCAATACTGTATGGCTCACTTGTATAAGGAGGCATGTCTCTCTCACAGAGATTCTCCAGTCTCCTCAGGCAGTCTGCACACACTAATCAGGCTAGCAGCCCTATAAGGCTCTTGCACAGCTGAAAGCCCTGATTAGCCCTCTGTGAGGCCAAAGATCCGAACTCGGCTCAATGTCTGAAACTTGCCCTCTCTCTCTCTCTCTCTATCTCAGGGCCCTTATCCAGCTTTTCCAGCAAACTGAAAATTGTTCTAACAAAAAAAAAAAAATTTTCCTAGAAGTTTTCATTTTCTAAAACATGTAAGAGAAGAACCTGGGACAAACATAACTGCCCTCAAACACTATTACAGTGTTCTTGTCACATATCCCCTTCCCCTGTTTCGACCTAGGGTCCGGAACACTTGTAGCCCCCAAACAGAAGATGCGGGACAATGCATCTGCGTTGGCCAATTGTGTACCCGGTCTATGTTCGACAGTAAACTTAAAATCTTGCAACGCTAGAAACCATCTAGTTACACAAGCATTCTATTTTCATACATCCAATTTAAAGGGGGCGTGATCTGTCACTAATATGAACTGTCTGCCCAAAAGGTAATATCTCAAGGTATCTAATGCACACTTAATGGCCAAAGCCTCCTTTTCCACAATGGCATACCTTTTTTTATGCTCATTCAGTTTCCTACTCAAATAAATTATAGGGTGTTCGTCCCCATCTCTGGTTTGGGACAACACAGCTCCTATACTTACCTCTTAGGTGTCTGTCTGTACAACAAATTCCTTTGGTGTTATCAATACAGGTTGTGAACACAAAGCCACTTTTAACGCTTGGAACGCTTTTTCTGCATCAGGGTTCCATTTCACCATATTTGACTGCTTCCCTTTGGTAACGTCTGACAACGGCACTGCTGTGGTCGCAAAATTGGGAATAAACCGTCTATAGTACCCAGTTATTCCCAAAAATGCCCTTAATTGTTTTTTATTCACTGGGTGAGGCCAGTTTTGAATAGCATCAATTTTATTCAACTGGGGCCTAATCAGACCTCTGCCTATGGTGAAGCCCAAGTATTTAACCTCCTCCATTGCGAGGCAGCACTTCTTTGGGTTAGCAGTTAACCCTGCTTCTCTAATTGAGTCCAGTATGGCTTATACTTTAACCAAATGGGACCCCCATCATCCAAATAGGCAGCTGCATATTTTCTATGGGCCCTCAAAATTTTATCCATTGCCCGTTGAAAGGTTGCTGGAGCCCCATGCAACCCAAAGGGTAACATCTTATACTGGTATAGCCCCTCCGGAACAGAAAAGGCTGGGTTTTTTTTGCGCTATCAGTTAAAGGTATTTGCCAGTAACCTTTGGTCAGGTCCAACGTGGTGAGAAACCTGGCTGTTCCCATTCTTTCTATAAGCTCATCCACACGGGGCATGGGGTATGCATCAAATTTGGACACCTCATTTAACTTACGAAAGTCATTACAGAAGCGTATGCTACCGTCTGGCTTCGGGATGAGAACTATGGGACTGGACCACTCACTGTTAGATTCCTCTATGACTCCAAGTTCTAACATGTTTTTAACTTCCTTAGAAACATATTCTCGCTGAGCTTTAGGAATTCTATATGGCTTTAAATGGACTCTGACCCGTGGTTCTGTGACAATGTCATGTTTTATTATGGCCGTTCGGCCAGGCAGCTCTGAAAATATCTCCCTATTTTGGATGAGAAATTCTTTAACCTGATTGTTCTGATCAGCTGATAATGTCTCTGACACCTTTACTGCGGGAAGAAACCGAGGTGAAGACACCGAAGGGCAAGGCTCTGCTGACAGAGACAACCTATCTTTCCAGGGTTTGATTAAGTTAACATGGTAGATTTGTTCGGGTTTTCTCTTTCCCGGTTGGTATCCTTTGTAATTAACCTCATTCACTTTTTCCCTAATCTCAAATGGACCCTGCCATTTAGCTAGGAACTTGCTTTCCACAGTGGGTACCAAAACAAGAACTCTATCTCCAGGAGCAAATTCCCGTATCTTGGCACGATTATATGCCCTCTGTTGAGCACTTTGGGCCTGTTCCATGTGCTCTCTGACAATAGTTACCACGGCTGCAATCCTATCCTGCATTTGTGTTACATGTTCAATAACGCTTCTATAAGGAGTGGGCTGTCCTTCCCACGTATCTTTGGCAATGTCCAACAGCCCTCTGGGGTGTCTACCATACAACAAATCAAATGGAGAAAACCCCGTACAGGACTGAGGAACTTCTCTTATGGCCAGTAACAAGTAGGGCAACAAACAATCCCAGTTTTTCCCATCTCTATCAACAACCTTTTTTAACATACTTTTTAATGTTTTATTAAACCTTTCCACCAACCCGTCAGTTTGGGGATGGTAGATGGACGTCCTGAGGTGAGTGACCTTAAATAATTGGCACAATTCTTTCATGATCCTTGACATAAATGGAGTACCTTGGTCAGACAAAATTTCTTTTGGTATTCCCACTCTACTAAAAACCTGCACCAGCTCCCTAGCTATCGCCTTGGTTGTGATAGTGCGTAAAGGGACAGCCTCAGGTTATCGAGTGGCATAGTCCATTATTACCAGGATATACTGATGGCCCCGAGCAGACTTTAACAAGGGCCCCACGAGATCCAAGGCTATTCTTTCAAACGGGACCTCTATAATAGGCATGGGAACTAGTGGGCTCCTGAAATGGGGACAAGGGGCATGATACTGGCATTCAGGACAGGAAGAACAATATTCAGACACTTCTTTATAAACCCCTGGCCAAAAGAACCTTTGTAAAACTCTTTCAGTGTTTTTTTCTGCCCCTAAATGTCCTGCTGTAATATGACTATGAGCTAAATTTAGTACCATTTTCCAATAAGGTTGGGGAACTACCAGCTGTTCCACCACGTCCTCACCCCTTTTGATAATGTGGTACAAGAGCTCATTACAGATGGCCATGTGGGGATACGTAACCCTTTCACCTGGTACCACAGGTCCCCATTAACAATCTTAACATTCTCTCTAGCCTTTATTAAGGTAGGATCCTTTAACTGTTCAGACGCAAACAGATCCTTCTTTACCTCCAGGCCAGGCACGCTTTCAGTTCTAACTACTATGGGGTATATTTACTAAGGTCCCGATTTTGACCGAGATGCCATTTTTTCTTCAAAGTGTCATCTCGGTAATTTACAAAGCAAAAATCACGGCAGTGATGAGGGCATTCGTAATATTTTGGAAGTCCTAGGAAAAACTCACGAATCAATACACCATCGGTCAAATATGCCTGCAATTTGGTAGAAATCGGGAATTTACTAAAAAGTGCAAAACACAAACACTGCCGACAAGAGCCAAACACTGCCATGATGAAATACAATTTATGAAAAAGTGCTAAAAAAAAACAGACCTGCTTTTTTATCCCGTGTTTGTATAGGCATGCACGGATCCATGAGATCCGTGCATGTTTTTCAGTGGGAAGGGGTGGGAAATGTTTTAATTTTTCAAAAAAAAAATGCGTGGGGTCCCCCCTCCTAAACCAAACCAGCCTCGGGCTCTTTGAGCCGGCCCTGGTTGCAAAAATAAGGGAAAAAAATTGACAGGGGTTCCCCCATATTTAAGCAACCAGCACCGGGCTCTGCGCCTGGTCCTGGTTCCAAAAATACGGGGGACAAAAAGCGTAGGGGTCCCCCGTATTTTTGAAACCAGCACTGGGCTCCACTAGCTGGACAGATAATGCCACAGCCGGGGGTCACTTTTATACAGTGCCTTGCGGCCGTGGCATCAAATATCCAACTAGTCACCCCTGGCCGGGGTACCCTGGGGGAGTGGGGACCCCTTCAATCAAGGGGTTCCCCCCCAGCCACCCAAGGGCCAGGGGTGAAGCCCGAGGCTGTCCCCCCCATCCAATGGGCTGCGGATGGGGGGCTGATAGCCTTTGTTGAAAGTTATGAATATTGTTTTTAGTAGCAGTACTACAAGTCCCAGCAAGCCTCCCCCGCAAGCTGGTACTTGGAGAACCACAAGTACCAGCATGCGGCAGAAAACCGGGCCCGCTGGTACCTGTAGTACTACTACTAAAAAAATACCCCAATAAAGACATTACACACACACCTTGAAAGTATAACTTTAATGCATACATACACACCACCATATACACATACTTACCTTATGTTCACACGAGGGTCGGTTCTCTTCTCCATGTAGAATACATGGTGTACCTGTTGAAAAAATTCTACTCACCAAATCCAGTGTAGAGGGCTCCTCGGATAATCCATTTGTAATCCACGTACTTATAAAAATAAAAAAACGGGACACCCGACCACGAACTGAAAGGGGCCCCATGTTTTCACATGGGACCCCTTTCCCCGAATGCCAGAAACCCCCTCTGACTGATGTCTAAGTGGGTTTCTTCAGCCAATCAGGGAGCGCCACGTTGTGGCACCCTCCTGATCGGCTGTGTGCTCCTGTACTGTCTGACAGGCGGCACACGGCAGTGTTACAATGTAGCGCCTATGCGCTCCATTGTAACCAATGGTGGGAACTTTGTGGTCAGCGGTTGACCGAAAGTGACCTCACCGCTGACCACAAAGTTCCCACCAGACAGTACAGGAGCACACAGCCGATCAGGAGGGTGCCACAACGTGGCGCTCCCTGATTGGCTGAAGAAACCCACTTAGACATCAGTCAGAGGGGGTTTCTGGCATTCGGGGAAAGGGGTCCCATGTGAAAACATGGGGCCCCTTTCAGTTCGTGGTCGGGTGTCCCGTTTTTTTTATTTTTACAAGTACGTGGATTACAAATGGATTATCCGAGGAGCCCTCTACACTGGATTTGGTGAGTAGAATTTTTTCAACAGGTACACCATGGATTCTACATGGAGAAGAGGACCGACCCTCGTGTGAACATAAGGTAAGTATGTGTATATGGTGGTGTGTATGTATGCATTAAAGTTATACTTTCAAGGTGTGTGTGTAATGTCTTTATTGGGGTATTTTTTTAGTAGTAGTACTACTACAGGTACCAGCGGGCCCGGTTTTCCGCTGCATGCTGGTACTTGTGGTTCTCCAAGTACCAGCTTGCGGGGGAGGCTTGCTGGGACTTGTAGTACTGCTACTAAAAACAATATTCATAACTTTCAGCAAAGGCTATCACCCCATCCGCAGCCCATTGGATGGGGGGGATAGCCTCGGGCTTCACCCCTGGCCCTTGGGTGGCTGGGGGGGGGAACCCCTTGATTGAAGGGGTCCCCACTCCCCCAGGGTACCCCAGCCAGGGGTGACTAGTTGGATATTTGATGCCACGGCCGCAAGGCACTGTATAAAAGTGACCCCCGGCTGTGGCATTATCTGTCCAGCTAGTGGAGCCCGGTGCTGGTTTCAAAAACACGGGGGACCCCTACGCTTTTTGTCCCCCGTATTTTTGGAACCAGGACCAGGCGCAGAGCCCGGTGCTGGTTGCTTAAATATGGGGGAACCCCTGTCAATTTTTTTCCCATATTTTTGCAACCAGGGCCGGCTCAAAGAGCCCGAGGCTGGTTTGGCTTAGGAGGGGGGACCCCACGCAATTTTTTTTTAAAGTTTAAACATTTTTTTTTTTTTACAAGGTGCACAATGAAGCCCTGCACGGATCTCTCAGATCCGTCCGAGATTCATTGTATTAAAGTCGGCAGTGTTTTACAAGTCACTCACGTAAAACACTGCCTAAAAAAACTAATGACATCGACATCGGAAAAACCGAAAATGCAGAATATGGCAGCTTAGTAAATTAGTCGTAATCAATTCAAAAAGTTGCATATTTACACTTTCGATATCATTCGTGATTGAACTTTGACCTCAAACGGGAAAATACGATTCTTAGTAAATTTACCCCTATGTCTCTGTTCCCAGCAAGAGGGTCCTCACTGGACTCCCCATCTGTCACTTCACCAGCCAAATTAGCAAAAGGCAAAGGGTCAGAAAGTTCCGAAGACACACGTACATCCATAAAATCACCGGTATTATCAACTGGCTCTTTACTTCTCACATCTGTTGCTAAACGTGATTCCCACAGTTTCCAAAAATGAGGAAAATCCCTCCCTATTATGGCCTCATGCACCAAGGTGGGGACCAGTCCTACTTTAACAATTGCTGACCCACAACAAGTTTCTATATTCACTTCAGCAGTGACATAATGTTGGGTATCCCCATGTATGCAAGTTACCCCAATAGGTATTTGCTGGACCTTTAAGGGGTTCACTAACCAGACTTTCATGAGGGTAACTAAACTTCCTGAATCTAGCAAGGTCTCTACCCGGTTACCCTCTAAGAACACATCACACATTTGTTTTTCCAGCTCAGGTGAAGGTACCACAGTACAGGCTAACCTAGCAAAGAAAGACATTCTGCGACATTCAAAGGCAGCATCACATTGCATGGGTTCTTGCGTGACTGGGCAATTGGCAATAACATGACCTGGCAAACCACACCTAAAACATTTAACCACATGATTATCAACCCATTTGGGCAGCATAGACCTTTCTAGCCCCATTGGCCTGTCTCCAGGGCTAGTGTTTACAGTCTCTCCAGCCTTGTGTTCTCTTAACCGCACAGCAACGTTTTCCCACGGAACAGTCTTACCAGTCTTTACTGAAGGGCGCTGTTAAGGATCTATGGGTTGCTGGGTGGTCATCAGTAGTTCCTCTGCCACGAAATACCTCTCTACCATGTCCACTAATTGGTCAGCAGTACCCGGGTTTCCATGGCTCACCCACTTGCGTAGGACCACGGGCAGAGATCTCAAATAGCAGTCCATGACAACTCTTTACACCATCTGGGGACCAGTTAATGTCTCTGGCTGTAACCATTTTTTTTTGTTAGCTGAATAAGGTCCTGCATCTGGGAGCGAGGAGGCTTCTCTATGGCATACACCATACGGTGCACCTGTGCTCGTACTGACAGCATGAATCCCAGGCGGGTCAGGATCTCCGTTTTTAGTTTGTCCTAGTCCCGAGCCTCGGCAGGGCTTAAATCAAAGTACGCTTTTTGGGGCTCACCTGAAAGAAAAGGTGCTTGTAGACTGTCCCACTGTGCTTTCGGCCAGTTCTCACACTCGGCAGTCCTTTCAAACGTGGTCAGATAGGCCTCCACATCCTGACGCTGTTGCCTGTAAAGTTCGTCAATAGCCACCTGCTGCTGTCTCCTATTTTCCTCCATTGCCACCTGCTGTTGTCTCCTATTTTCTTACATTGCCACCTGCTGCTGTCTGTTGGCCTCTTGCTGAGCAGCTGTAGCTTGCAGCAAGGCTCTAAGCAGTTCCTCCATGTCGACAGATTTTTAAGGCGGCTTTGTAGCTGCTTTCACCCAGGACATATATCAAACCCTCAGGGGTGAGTCTCATACTGGGCTGGTTCTGCATAAACCACCATTTTCTGCAGGCCTCATAAGCTGCTGCTTTGACTTATGCACAGAATGGCATGCTCGCATTCTCCACCAAGTTGTAACACTGTTGGGGAACAGGGTGCCGTTTCCTGGAGTAGTCCAGTTTGTGGTGCAACTGGCCACAGCCAGTTTTATTAAACAGAAAATAAATCAAACATCAAAAGAAAATACCTTGCCTGTCCGCACTAACTAAAAACAAGATGTTCCTAACTGTCTCTAAACAAAAACACAAAGTTTTCCAGTCAATACTGTATGGCTCACTTGTATAAGGAAGCATGTCTCTCTCACAGAGATTCTCCAGTCTCCTCAGGCAGTCTGCACACACTAATCAGGCTAGCAGCCCTATAAGGCTCTTGCACAGCTGAAAGCCCTGATTAGCCCTCTGTGAGGCCAAATATCCAAACTGGGCCCAATGTCTGGAACTTGCCCTCTCTCTCTCTCTCACGGCCCTTATCCAGCTTTTCCAGCAAACTGAAAAGGTTCTAACAATACAAAACATTTTCCTATATGTTTTCATTTTCTAAAACATGTAAGTAAAAAGAACCTGGGACAAACATACATGCCCTCAAACACTATTCCAGTGTTCTTGTCACAGTATATTAATCAGCTTGTGTCGGTCAGTCAGGGTAAGAGATGGGAGGGAACAATCCTGTGGCACCTCTCTCATTCAGACCCAATCGCACTCTAGCTTTTTTTGCAGCGATACGATCGGGTCTGAACTGCGCATTCGTATGCTCCGCAATTCACAGGCGCCTCAGCTGACAGCGATTGGGACGGCCGGATAGCGATGGATTTAACGGAGAAAGCGATCGCACTGGCGATTGCAAGAAGATTGACAGGAAGAGGCCATTTGTGGGTGTCAACTGACTTTTAAGGAGTGTCCGGGAGAACGCATGCGTGTCCAGCCATTTTTAGGGAGGGTTCCTGACCTCAACTCCAGGCCAGATTGTTGCAGTGGCTGAATAAGTCCTGAGCTGTGCAGAGGCTGCATAAACTTTTGTTTGTGCAGCTCTCTCACATGCATTTGCACCCCTGCGCAACAATTACCTCCTCCCCCTGTAGGCAGTGACTACCTGGTCGCAGCAGTGCAAAAAACACGTGCTTGCGACCAGGTCTGAATTAGGCCCTTAATTTCTTGCTATATTTCTGTAGTTGCTGCTACATGTAAAGTTCTACTCTTATTTTCCTAAGTTGCTGTTGGTACACCTGTGGATGAAGCCATTGCACTGGCTGTGCCTATTGGCTGGAATAAAAGCTTACATGTTTTGAAGCACTTCAGTGTCCAGTGGTCATCTGAAACCCAAATACAACATTTCAAAACATGCCTTGGCACATGTCTAGATGGTCAACAGTTTATGATACAAAACTGCTTGTAACCGCATGAGATACTGCATACCCAAATTGATAAACAATTATGTTAAAATATGTGCCACATCTAATCCCCTTTCATCATATGGTGGAGAAACCCACTTACTGACACTAAATAGGATGTGTAGGGATGGTGGGGCTGAGGAGCAGGAGGTTGAAATGGACACTCTTAAGCAATTATACTGTTGTTCATACATAGAGGATGCCATTTAATTTTTTTAGAACAAGCATGTTAATATCTACTGTAACAGTAAATCTGTTATAATATGCCTCTGCTGGGTGTGGCTTTCACTTACTATGATGAACATGGAAATACCTCTCAACTTTCATTGATTCCTGACAAATGCGGATGCAAGGAGAGTCCTCTCAGACCAGAACTGCCCCACCAAACCCTGGGCTGTTAGGAGGTTTACATTGTTACATATTTAACTTGTTTTTTCCTTGCATTTACCATGTGCACAGCTAGAGAACACCATTTTTATTTGCTTTGTGTGTAGTATATTATCAACAATGTATGTTCCCTACTAAAGCAACAATCAAGCTTTTTCTTTTGCTACTCAATGTCGTTACACAGTGCTCTGTCAATCCATATACTGGCTTTCCATATTCTGCAGAATCCAATTACAATTATTTACCCTTACAGTACCTGCAAAGCCCTCAACAACACCACACCTTCATATCTCAAATCTTATATTAATCTTCTTTATGGCTTATTTGCATGCAATAGTCACATCTAATTATTGACCTTTCATTTCTACAATATGCAATGTGGGAGAAGTGCATGAAATGTGGGGAGAACCTCCTGGATCCAAGACAATTGAGGATTTTGTTAGCAGAATCATACAGAAGGATGTTAGTGTACAAAAGAAAATACTGGATGCTTTTAAAAGGTGTCAAATGACTGATTTTTTTAAGTAAAATAATGTAAAAAGCATATAAATTTTGTTTAGTTACAAAGGAATTAAATGAAAAATGAAAAAATAAAATAAAAATATGTTGC
Source organism: Pseudophryne corroboree (assembly GCF_028390025.1). Lineage (NCBI taxonomy): Eukaryota > Metazoa > Chordata > Amphibia > Anura > Myobatrachidae > Pseudophryne > Pseudophryne corroboree. The sequence goes on from NC_086445.1 coordinate 334,501,683, forward strand.
AGCCATTTTTATGTTAAAGATAATAAAAAATGATCCAAAGCAATTATTTTGGGATGAAATAATTGCTTTCATTAAATTTAGGGTACATAATCTAACAAAAAAAGTAGATTTTGCTATAATCTGAGGCTATTTTTTTAACAGTTAAAACAAAGTAAAAAACAAAAGATGTGCCTTTCCTCCACCCCAAAAACAATACCTGCCCCAAGCTCTTGGAGCTAGTCCTGGATGCTAAACTACAGGTAAAAAAATGATTAGGGGATCCCCATATTTTAACAGTCATCACCAGGATCTTGGATTGGTCCTGGTTCCAAAACTATAAGGGGAAAAAGATGTGTGGGTCCCCCCTATTTTTGGAACAAGCACTGTCGAGGAGATAATGCCCCAGCCAGGGGACACATTTATACAGGTTGCTGCAACCACGCTATTACCCCCACAACTACTCACCCCTGGCTGGGTTTCCCTAGAGGGAGTGGGGACCCGACAATAAAGGGGTCCCCCCGTCATGGCACCTGTGATTGGTGGGTGCTGGACCATTGTGCAAAATGAAGATTAAATATTGACTTTTACCTTTGAAAATTCCAGTCCCAGCAAGTCTTCTTTGCATGCTGGTATTTGGAGAACCACAAGTACCAGCATACAGGGCATAAAAGGTCCCGCTGTTACCTGTAGTTCCACCTGTAAAAGAAATATTACAATAAAGGCAAGACATACCTACCCTGAAAGTATAACTTTAATAAAGCATACTTGCAAACTCACACTCACTTTGACACTTACATACAGTATACTAACCTACATCCCACATAGCCATTCACAACCCCTTGTCCAGTAGAAATCCATAGGTTACCTAAAACAAAATAGTCACCTAATATCCAGTGTAAATCAGTCCTCTTGTCTCCATGTAGGAATCCAAAGGGTTAAAAAATAAACTGCAAAAAACTCAGATCCACCGGACATAAGGGAATCCATGTGTACACATGGGATCTCCTTTTCTTGAATTCTGGGCCTCCTCATGATTTCTGTCACTTGGAGACCCGCCAGCCAATCAGGAAGCACCACATCATAGTGCTCTCCTAATGTATATTTTTTAAATGTCTGTTTGTATAAATTGCTGGTTTCAGAACTGTGTCTACTTTGTGTACGTGTTGACCAAGTGGAGATAGTGTTTGGAAACTTCTTTGGAAACAGTGTTTGCTTTTAACATAAACCCTATCCAGGTTTGGGGATCCAATAACATATAAAAAATTATAGCCATTAAGGCGTGTTCCTTTGAGGTCCAATGCCCCACTTCCTGGATAGTAAAAAAATACTTTTCATGGAGCAAGAGAGATATATTGTGCAGTGTCCTCGGAGACACCTTATTTGCATCTACAATATACAGGTCTTGTATGAACAAAAGTGTAGATGTGGAACTATAAGGATCAGACGCATATACTACTGAGTGTTCACTCTATAAGGGAGTAGCTTTGTGCTAGGAGTGGTACAATCTTCTGCCTCATCTGGATCTTCCCCTCCCAGATCATCTAAAACCTCACAGTAAGATTATTCAGGTTTCTGACTTTTTATTACTTTTTTATTTACTGAAAGTCAATCTGTGCATATCAAAATTGTCTTGTTATTTACCTTTGTTTTTCCTTTTAACCCTGGAGATATAATCTCAATAATACCTAAAAAAAGATTTGCATTATGTCTGTGCTCTATGAATTCACATGCCTGGTTTGATGTAAGTGTCTCACAATCATACAGATGCTATTCTAATACTTTAATATTCTAATAGTGTGTGTGTAAAACCTGTGTCACAACCACCTGCATGCATCATGTTTGTGTACCTGAGTGCAGGTTAGGGCGATGTGCTGTGACAAACTGGACAATGCTAAATCCTAATATTGTAATCAGCAATACAAAAAGAGAAAAAAATACATATGGTTCAGCATATTCAAAATGCAATGAACAATTCTGTTCCTACACAACATGCAGTACATAAATAAAACTTTAAAACCACCTTAGTAGGATTATAAATAAAGTATTAACCACATTAGAAACTTTTTTCCAAATCATTAGGAAAAACAGGCCCACTAAGACAATATCGGGTGTTGATCGCACAGCACTACAGGTATTGTATACAGGGCCAGATAAAAGGAGGGGCAACAGGGGCGGTCCTCCTGGGGAACCCACATATTAGGGGCCCCACACACTGTCACCCCTGAATTGGACCCTGGCAGCAGCACTATTAAAATCGAGCACAGCATTTAGCTGTGTATCCATTGCTGCCTATTTGCCCACTGAAGAGCACTGGTGCTAAACAGCCAGTCTTGCGGGAAGTCAAATCCCGTGAGATAGTCACTGCCAAAGTGCAGCCTGTCTTCTTTCATCTATGTCTTTTCCTGCCTTTGCATCATTTCCATTCCATTTAACTACACCATGTCTTTTTTACTCAATTCCCTCTTGCACCATCTACTGAATGCCCATCCGTTAGTATCATAACCCTATTCTCTTTAAAAAGTGATATAAGTATATATACATCACATTATACTGTACTTGTCTATTCCCATTAGTATATACCTAATACTTTATATCAGTAAATGTACAATGTGAATTTAAATTAGCCTGTGCCTAGCACTTTATTGCCAGTCTGTGGTCCACATACTTTAATAACAGCTTGAACTTCTTTTAGAATTTGAACACCATGTGCCCCATCACTCCAAACTTAAAATACATTGAAATCTGTCATTTGTAGTACTATCTACAGTGTGCATAATATATACATTAAAAAGTATCCCTGTCTTTCCCAAGCTGTCATATATGACCACAAATAAGCAATTGTTTATTTTGTAATCTTTTTGCATCTTGTAACTGAGCTCCAAATAAAAGAGGGCATGCACTTGTTTTATTGAAATGGTATACTGTAGTTATTATGGGAAGTGTTAAAAAAAAGTTTACATATGTTGTAAGGGAAAAGTTAAATGTCTATGAGGAAATATATAAATTCACAGTATTATGCTTATAATTGAAAATTTCTACAAAATTCCATTTACTTTTTGTCCTTTTTTGAGATATTTTCATCATTAAATTTTGTTTTTGAATTTTTTTGTTTTTTGTTCTAAAACTGAGAAGCTGGGTCAATGCTCATTAAGATCATATTTTCCACAGTCATTATGTATGCTTGTTTAAGTAGGTCATTTTGGAATATTTCACATTGTGCTATCAATCAAATTGAATGCAAATGCTCTAGGGGTGAAACTTAGCTCCCTAGAGAAGCTGTTTCTGCAGTTCTGTAGAGTGCAATAATATCTTAATGAATTCACATTTGCTGCTGGTTAAATGGACAGCAGCAAATAAATGCAAAACAATCTAATAAATGTAATTAATACTGAGATTTACATTTCAATTAAACAGGTAAAATATCTTAGTTGTGACATTATCAATTCACACATGCAATCACAAATTTTATGTATGGAGGCTGTTTTTAGCATTTGCATAAAATGAAAACTAGAAAAGACTTATAGAAATTAATTATTAAATATCAGCATTAAAAGATATACATGCAGATGACATAATTAAAGTACTACAACATGTATAATAAAACAAATCTGATAAAATTCATCAAGGCTAATTCTAGTAAGGCAATTAACCATATGTATAACTTACAAGAGCATCAATTGGAATTAAAGTCACCCACAATACATTACAAAACCATAGCAAAGTTGATTTTTATTGTGGTGCTACTGTATGAACTTCAAAGAATTTCTAACATTTACAGATTAATAAAATAGGTAAAGCTCCCTGTATTATTAAAAAACTTTAAAATATTGTTTTTTAATTTACTATACTGTATATTTGTGTATGGAAAATAACTGAATGAGTAATGGTAAGAAGCTTCCTGAAAATCAAGGTTTGATGTTTCTGATAATTCACTGTGACTGCATCTCCTTATGTCCCAGGCATAAAAACTGCATTTGCCTGGAAACTCAAACTGTACCTGGAAAAATATTTGTTTGTACATACTGTAAAATTCATGCAGTGAACAAAAATACTAAATTAAATATTACTTTATTTTACTGCAAGCTAATATCTGTTCCTGGGAGCCAATACTTCCATTTTTTTTTCCCATAAAAAATTTATTAGAAGGGCAAAATGAAACACACACTTTATCTAGAGGCCTAATTATGGTAATATGAGGCAAAAATTCCCATATTAGGTATGAGTCATAATCTGGTCTACATAGGTTTCCCATTTTGTGATATTTTACCTTTATTTCCTAACTAGATTGAAACGCAGCCATACTAGATCAGTGTGATAGTGGTGAACTTGTCTGTACTTTTGAATTGGGGCCTCCTTATCTACAGTTGAACCGAATCTCTGTAAATTAATTTAAAATATCAACCTGAAGTATTAAACATCCAATGAACATATTAGACATTTGTTGTCGGTTGAAAAAAACTCACGCAACCAAGTTCTAGGATACAGTGTGTTAAATTTGGAGACTGACGCAGGACATTTAAAAAAGTATAAGCATTTATTTATCTAAGTTACAATAATGAAAACATGCAAGTAAGTAACAAGTTATTCTCAGTTACAATAATAGCAAGAACAAATTAGAATACTCACCTCTTATCTCAGATGTTTTAAGATCTGTCCCAGATGATGTCCTTCGATTAAGTATTTTAAATAATGAAGCCCAGTCTGTTCTCAAGGGTCCCATCTTATAACTTAGTTACTAGCTAAAAGCTGGATGGGGATTTGTAGAAGGCTACATCTGCTGCAGACAGAACTAGCTTTGATCAGAACTGATATGATATGTGTAAGTTTCTAGGCTTTCAGAACCCTCCTGAAATAATATACTAACATTGTCTTAAAAGATATTACATTCAGTGTCTGTGAAGCTGGGTGCAGTATTTGCTCACATAAGATAATTTACAGTATCTCAGCCCTAACAGGTGGGCTTTGACCCACTTATAAACATAATATCCCAAACAGCTTCCTAGACAGTTTTCATCTGAGATACTGATTATACTGTAGGAATAATCAGTTAGTCTAAACAGTTATCTAGCCTCCCCACTTACTATATATTTTCACAGTGGATCAAAGGTGAAAGACAACTTGTTACTTAAAGTGAGACTAAATTTCTAACTGGTGCCTATATGTCTGCAAAGCACTAATCATAATAAAGAAGTAAATAAATAAAGTAATGAAGTTACACATATACAAAATGGAGTTATACATGAACAAAATGGTAGTTAAAAATATCACTCCAATCAACATTTAACAAAAATATTCCAGATTTGACAAACAATGACTAAATACACACATAGGGCTAAGACCACCAATAAATACTGCATATTTGTTCATTAACAGACTTTAATTCCATTCTATGAATATGCAGGTGGTCTGTGATGCAAAACAAAAATGAGTGTTGTGGCTGGCTATCCAGATTTGTGTCACGATGCCTACATCATCAGCAATTCCCCCTGTCACATGAATTTGTGGTGGAACAAATGACAGGGGGATGGTTGCAGGGTAAGTCACCTTTTTTGTACCTAAACTTATAAATAAACATTTAAATATAGAAGATTTATTCTATAGTGAGACACATATAGTAACTAAATCAGTGATAAAATACACTTTGGTCCTATAAACATCTGGTTTCCACTGTCTTGACAAATCTGGGAGCAGCCTTCATTAGCTTGATTGTCCCCCAGTATTTTTCTAACATGCTTGTGATGCTTACTTTGCACGTGGTATGTTTTAGCCAATAGGAATTCAGTATGTAGTGTTTGTCCTTTTTTTAGTCAGATTTAATTGGTTTAAAGTCAGTTTTATACTTGTATTTGCAGGCAATTTGAAATAGAACTGACAAAACCGACTGACTTTAGAGTTTTAAAAATGAATCACATTGACTGTGATTTTCAAATGAAACACAAATCTGGCTCTTAGTAAATCTCCAATTTCGCACAAAGAAACATGACAGCAAAATCAGCAGATTTTGGTTGTTTTGAAAATGTATTAAAAATCAATTTTTAGTAAATGTATCCTAAATGTTTTTTTGAGAAGTGTAATATTATTTCATCAATCTGAAACAAAGCTGTTGAATGAGTAAATAATTTAATTAGAGATAAGGGCAAAAGTGCCTAGACCTGTCTGAGGTGTAAATATGTATGTCAGGAAAGTTGTGTATAGGCTTTAAATTAAGGTTTTTGGCTGTGTGCATAGTTCTGCATACAGTATGTGCATATTTATTCAGTGCTATTATCAATTAGCATGTATAGTGACTGTAGAGTGAAGAGAGGCTACTTGTCAGTGGCCAACTTGCTTTAAGTACAGTAATAAACAAAGTAATAAAAAAAGTCAACCATTGCTCAAAATCAAGCGAAAAATAAAGCGCTCACTTTCACATAATGCTTTTTATGTGGGAGAAAATCATGACTTTGACTTTCTATTTTGCAAGAACCTGACCACTTATCAAATTCCGTGACCTTATTGCACATCTACATTACACACCCTATCAAACAACACCTGAACCATCAAGATTGGTGTTATCATTTCAGAGTAATTGAAAAAATGTTTAGCTAATTAAATATATAGATAGATGTATCATCGCTGGTAGCTGTTGACCATGTATGGCCAACTCTGAGTCAGACTGATCTCTGTCATGGGCAATACTGGCTAATTTAAATTTATACATGTTGCATACAGTATGTCTGTCCTATTCTTATTCAGATGAACTTGACAGATCTGTCTTTCCAATAACTTGGGAATTTTGGGACAACAGTTAGGTTGTAACAATGCAAGAGCGTGACCTGCCATGACTTTTGAGAGTTTCATAGGAGTATCATGTGTGTGTCTAAAAAAGATATATTTGATTCATGCATATGGGAAAGTGAGGCCTGTTTCTGTGGAACCTCTTGCAACTCTTCAACCATGGAGCTGGTGCAAGTGCTGATACTAATTATTTTTATTATCCTTTCTATGGTGCTAATAGTGCCTAACAAAGTACATAAACAAATGAGCATAATAGAACACAGTGATTTAAATGACAAGACATTTCAGGACAAATACATGGTTTATAAACATGGCTACAACAGTGGCCATAGCACTCAAATAAGTAGAAGGGGGTCAGAAACCAAGGGCTAGGTGTCACTGAAAGGAAGTATGGAGAAGATGACAGTATACGCTAAGAAAGGGAAGCCAAATCAAATGAGTGTAAAGGGTCCTTACTCATGAAAGCTTAATTTTAAAGGGGATGGGCAGACTGACAGGAGTGACATAGATGGAGTATACTATGAGCATGGAACAGAGGGTTAGTATGAGAGATGGCTGGGTTTGATGAAGAATTGGGACCTGAGAGCCCTTTGAAGTTATGTAGAGAAGTGGGGAGTATAATATGGAGAAGGTGAGAATTCCAGAGGTAGGGAGCAGCATGGGCAATATCTTGGAGTTGGGAATAGGAATTAGTCATTTGACAGAAGTGGAATTCAAATGGGATATCAATGAGTCAAGGCTTTGTATGTGAGTGTGAGAAGCTTGAATTGAGTTCTGAAGGGGAAGAGAAGCCAGTGTAGGGACTGTAGAAGAGGTTGGCAGACATAGTATGTTTGGAGAGGAAAATGAGCTGTGTAGCATCATGGAGGACAGTTTGTAGTGGAAAGAGGTGGTAGTCAGGGAGGCCAGATACAGTAGAAGGAGGTTACAGTAGTTCAATCACAAAATGACAAGTGAGTGATTTAGGGTCTTAGTAGCATCCAGGGTTAGAAAGGGTCTGATCATGGAAATATTTCTGAGATGCAATTGGCAAAAAATATGAAAGGCAGTTGAATGTGTTGTTTGAAAGAGAGGGAGGAGTCAATAATAACTCTAAGAAAGCATACTTGAGAGCTAGAGGAGATAGTTGTGCCATCAATAGATAGTGAAATTGTGATTGGTGAGGTTATGTGGGAGGGTAGGAAGATTAATAGCTAGGTTTTAGGTATGTTAAGGTTAAGAAAGCACTGGGACATCCAAGAAGAGATAGCAGAGAGACAGGTCAGAGGAGGAACGATAGATTTGAGTATCTTCAACATAGAGGTGATATATAACATTGAGTAAGCGAATGAGCTCACCTAAAGAGGATGTATAGAGAGAGAAAAGGAGAAGGTCCAAGATCAGAGCCTGGGGGGACATCTTCTGTTAGTGTAAGTGAGGGAGAGGAGTCATGTGAGGGGACAGAGAAGGAGCAGCCATAGAGGTAAGAGGGTAGCCTGGAGATAGCAGACAAATGGAATGAAGGACTTACAGGAGGAGATGGTGATCCACAGCATCAAAAGCAGGTTAAGTAGAATGAGCAGGAGAAGAGGTCAAGGAGAATGAGAGAGAGTAGTGAATTTGGCAGCCAGGAGGTCATTGGTAACTTTCATGAGGGCAGTTTCAGTGGAGTGGAGAGGACGGAAGCCAGAATGAGATGGATCAAGCTGGCAGTATGAGGAAAGAAAGGCAGTAAAGTGATTGCAAACAATGTGCTCATTGAGTTAAAGGCAAAGAGGAGGAAAGAGACGTGTAAGTAGTTGAAGAGAGTGTTAGGATCAAGGGAAGCTTTTTTCAGAATGGGGAAACAAGGGCATGCTTTATTGCAGAGGGGTCAATGGTTGATAAAAGGAAGAGATTGAGGAGGCGGGAAAGAAGGCATAAGGAGAAAGGTAGAGGAGGAAGGAGGGGATGGGGTCAACGGTGGAGGGGGAAGGGGGTGAAAACCAGATTAGGGTCATGACTTCATCTCCAGATACAGGTGAAAAAAGAAGTAAAAGTTGGTGAGATACTGTAGATATGGATAGTTATGCTGGGAATGGAAAGGATGAGGTGTTGAGGGTCTGTTGGGATGTGATGTCCTGACATATGGAGTCAATTTCAGAAGTGAATAAGGTGGCAAAGGCATGGGCAGAGAGTGCAGAAGGAAGGTGAGAAGGGGGTGGGCAGAGGAGGTAGTTGAAAGTGCTAAAGAGATACTATGGGTTTTAGGATGGGAGGAGATAAGATATTTATATTAGAACTGTCTAGACAGGGAAAGAGTAGCACTTTAGAATTAGAGCATACATTTGAAATGTAGGAAGTTGGCCTTAGAGTGTAATTACATCCACTTTGCTTGGTGATATGTGAAAATACTTTTACAGCAGTGGCATGCAGTGGAGTGTGGCAGGTGAGGCAGAGCCTTTCCAGTCATATACTAATGTTTGTGCCAGAGTTTTGACTGTATAAAGTATATGAAAAATACAAAGAACATGTTTGAAATATATTCTTTTTTCTGCTGCACCTGTGTATAATGCCCACATGTACACTTTGGCTCATATATTGCATGTAAATTTGGCTCTGGTGCTAGCCAGTGCCTCCTGAGCCCTTTACCTCACCGCACGTCCATGTTTTACAGGTACTGTGACTGGTGCATTTGAAATGCCAGGGTTGAGGTTATGGTTGCTGGAGCAACAGAGTAAAGATCACAAATAAGGGAGGTTTTGTAAAATGAAGTGGATTGTTAATGGCAGGAGAGAGAGAGAATAGGTTAGAGAAGTGAGTCGAGCAGGGAGGATACGTATACAATGTCAATAGACTGAATGCTATGTTTAGTGATGGTAGCCTTCGGAGGCATAGGTAGAGAAAGAGATAGGGATATGTTGGTCAGAGAGGGGGAAATGGGAATTGGTGTAGTCAGAAATATCACAATGGTGGGTGAAGATCAGATCAAGTGAGTACCCACCCACAAGGGAGGGGGATGAGGTCCATTGAAGAGGCAGAGGATTCAGTGGTGGTACAAATTTGGATATTGAAGTCACCTAAGGTAATGGAAGGAAGATCTGAAGAGAGGAAGTGAAGGATCCAGTAAGCAATGTCATCAAATAATTTGTAGATAGGGCCTGGGGGACAATAAATGTCAGTTACTAGAAGGTAAACAGGTTGGAAGAGGCATATTGTATAGCATGAATCTCAACTGTAGAGAATGTAAGGAATGGTACAGAGGGTGTAAGTTGGTAGGAGTAACCGGATGATAGAAGGGCACAACCACCATGGCGATCCCCAGGCTGGGAGGTGTGAGTGAGTGTGAGTCCCCCATAGGAGAGAGCTGCAAGAAAAGTGGTGTCAGAGATTTCAGTAATGGCTAGAAGATTCAGGGATTTAGAGATGAAAAGGTCTGGGATGAGGACCAGTTTATTACAGACAGATCTAGCATTCCAGGGAGCATAGGAGAGAGAGAGTTAGTGAGAGGTATGAATGTGATGATCAGGGTCACTGTAGCTCTGAGGTGAGATTAATTTGGAGGGCAAATATTAAGAGAATGTAGAGATGGTGCAGGTTCCTGAGCAAAGAAGGGATCCTACAGGAGTGAGCAGGGATAGAGTTTAGTGTGATGGTGATATGGAGAAGAGGGAGGTAGAAGGGATTAGTAGTGGGGTAGTGGGCCCATAGTTGGGGAGAGGTGAATGAAATTGGGGTAATGGGAGAAACAAAGGGGAGGAAGACACACATGGGTGGGGAGAGATGGGTAGAAGTAGGGTGAGACTAGAGGGAAGGATAGAGGTGGTTAACAGTGAGCAGAATAAAGTATTAAAGTGGTGAAAACATGGTCATGTTGTGGAAGTGGTAAATAGGGAGAGGAAACTGGAAGTAGGAGTGGAGACTATATGAGAGAGACAATGCAATATAAATGTAAAATGAAATTGTTACAGATATACAGATGGAGCCACGATCATCTTAGCTTCTCTGCTGCGCCTAGGCACACCATGGTTTAGTAGCAAAAACCCTTTATTTATTGTTCTCAGCTGCATTACAATACAGAAAAAACAATACATCAACATCAATGAGTTAAATCATTACAGCAGTGGATTAAGTCTGACTGCCCTGGCTCAGTTAATCCTATTAAAAGCCAAGATGAAGATGGCTCTTTCTGTACATTAAGATATTTGTGAAAAACAGGAATCATGTACATTTAATTGAAAGTGAACCAAACAGGGAGTACAGTGTAGAATATCCAGCTTAAACAGACAGCAGGTGTTTGCTGTGGATAGTTACTGAACTCACATTTGTAGCTTCAAAGCAGTCCTTCTGTAATAATATTTGTTTTTAATATGTTCACCTGTTTTCCTTCAGTTTATCACTGGTACAATGACAATATTATGATTAAAATCTAAATACTGCAGCACTTTGAAGTATGCACTTAAAATGTGTGCACCTACTGTACAGCCCTTAGGTCTACAGCCTAAAAATTATTTTTAAGTGAGGAAACCAGTCATGTGAATTAAATGATTACAAACTCCTCCCAATACATTCACACTAAAAGTCCTAGCAATAAATTAACTTAACCAAACAAGCAGGGCATACAAACATGGTAGAAAACTGGAGTTTCAAAAATAAATAAATTTCATGCTATAACACTGTGTACAGCAGTGGTGCAATTAGAAAAAATGTCTTACAGCTATTGTGTGCGCGCTCCAAAGGTGCACGTGCCCAAAAAATGGGTGTGGTCAAATGCCACATGGGGCATGGCCAATGAAAATGGGGGCGTGATACACATATGGGGGGGCAGATACACATATGACCCCAATAGTGCCAGATACACGTTGCCCCACAGTGTCAAATATGCATTGCCCCACAGTACCAGATACACATTGCCCCACAGTGCCAGATACACAAATGCCCCCAGAGTGCCAGATATACATTGCCTCACAGTGCCAGATACACATTGCCCCACAGTGCCAGATACACATTGCCCCCAGTGCCAGATACAGAAATGCCCCCACAGTGCCAGATATGCCCCCAGTGCCAGATACAGAGATGCCCCCAGTGCCAGATATGCCCTCAGTGCAAGACACAGAAATGCCCCCAGTGCTAGATACACATGTCCCCACAGTGCCAGATATGCCCCCAGTGCCAGATATGCCCCCATTGACAGATACACATGTCCCCCCAGTGCCAGATATGCCCCAGTGCCAGATACAGAAATGCCCCCCAGTGCCAGATATGCCCCCAGTAATAGATATGCCCCCAGTGTCAGATACAGAGATGCCCCCAGTGCCAGATACAGAACTGACCCCCAGTGCCCCCCCCCTTCCCCTGCTGTTTACCGCACTGCTGCTGCTGTCCTGTGTGTTAGGGGAGGAGAGCGCAGCGTGCGCCTTTTCTGCTCCTCAGTCTCCGGCGGCAGTGCAGGTGTCTACCTTCAATTAGGCGCTGATCCGTGAGCCAATCAAAGCTTGCGGTCCGGCAGCCAATCGGGAGCCTTGACTGCCAGTCTGCGAGCTCTGATTGGCTCACGGGCCAGCGCTGAATTGAAGGTAGACACTAAAGGGCAGGAGAGGTTCACGCTGCGCTCTCCTACCCTCAAGCAGCAGCGGCGCGGTGAGCAGCAGCAGAGGGAGGGAGGGAGCGGCAGCCCGGTGGCGGTGGGTATGGTGTACCCACCCGTACCCGCCCGTACCTTATTAAGGGTGCACCGTACCCGCCCACTTGCACCGCTGGTGTACAGTCTGGACATAGTAAGTTTCCAAGTTTGCCTACAATAAAATCTCATGTGACATTTTTGCTTAGTCACGCAAGCCTTACACTTATGGAAATGTTCAATTTTGAATACCTATGCATATATTATTTCAAAGCAGAAGTGTTCATTATCTACAGATATGTGCTCTTACATCTTTGCTCTGTGCGCTACAAGTCACATTCCACATAACACGTGAGTGCAGTTTGACTCGTAGCGCCAATTGTCTTTTTTTGTGCATTTTTTTCCCAGCGAAAAATGGATCTTAGGCCCTCATTCCGAGTTGATCGCTCGCTAGCTGCTTTTAGCAGCATTGCACACGCTAAGCCGCCGCCCTCTGGGATTGTATCTTAGCTTAGTAGAATTGCGAACGAAAGATTAGCAGTTCTGCTATTAAATATTTCCCTGCAGTTTCTGAGTAGCTCCAGACCTACTCCTAGATTGCGATCACCTCAGTCCGTTTAGTTCCTGGTTTGACGTCACAAACATGCTCTGCGTACGGCCAGACACTCCCCCGTTTCTACAGCCACTCCTGCGTTTTAGCCTGACATGCCTGCTTTTTTTAGCACACTCCCAGAAAACGCTCAGTTACCACCCAGAAACACCCACTTCCTGTCAATCACTCACCGATCAGCAGAGCGACTGAAAAGCGTCGCACGGACCTGTGTAAAATTGCATAGTTTTGTGTGAAAATACTTAGCGCATGCGCCCTGCGGCCCATACGCATGCGCAAATTCGCCCATTTTTAGCCTGATCGCTATTCTTCTAAAAACGACAGCGAGCGAACAACTCGGAATGAGGGTATTAGTCAAAAAGTAATGCAAAAGGATGCACAACAGCTTCTCCTGATAAAAATTATATGCAGCATGCCTATAATCTGTGTATGACTGCGACTGTATTTGCAAACAAAATGCTGTTGCAGTGTTTTCCTGGAAAACACTGTAATGTGGCATTTCGGGTAGTGGTACAGGACCGGATGAAATGGCTTGCGAGATGGCCGGAGCTCCAAGACTCCGGCTGAACGTGTTAATTTTTTTAAAGCAGAAAACGTTTACAAGGCAAAAACCTGGTTGGTTTTGCCTTGTAAACATTTGCTGCTTTAAAAAAATGAATGAGATTGTCCATAGTTTCAGAGCTACAGCCGTCTCTCAAGCCATTACATTTGGTCCAAAGACACAATTACTCAAAGATTATAGGTATGCTGCATATCAGTTTATTCAGCAAAAGCTGCTTGTTCATATCCATTTTGTACCCATGAACGGTCAATGCAATGTGTATGGATTGTGGGTGTGAATATTCGCATGTGCACGCTGGCATGCATCACAGCAACCTAGTCGCACCTGCAGGTGGTGCCCAAAAAGGGGCTTACAGTAGATGTTTTTGGGGTTTTTTGCTACTAAGGTGGTGTGGGGTTAATATTATTAAATTTTAATACCACTGGGCAGTATATATCCAATGGGAGGATAAGAAGTTATTATATTGGGGGCCTATGGACACGGGGGAATAGGAGGGTGCAAAACACATCTATATATAATGTATTTATAAAATATTTTACTATGTTAATAAAAATACACTTTAAACTTTAATCAGTAATAAAAATATGATTATTTCTCAATGGTTTTGTGGGGGGGGGGGGAATCATCAGTTAAGTGGCTAAACAATGGAATTTAGTTTCATATATTGATCAATAATTTAAGCTTGCACTCCCTGCCAAGAGAATCCATTTTGTACGCGTTCTACTCTACCACTCAGAATTAGAAACATGTCAATAGCTATCACATTCAAATTAAATTTAAGATATGATAACTGGTTTAAAGCTCACAGCACGTTGGCTTTTAAATGTGAGACAGTCACCAAGTATATCTCCTGTAAAATACCGTATATACTCGAGTATAAGTCGACCCGAATATAAGCCGAGGCATCTAATTTTACCACAAAAACCTGGGAAAACTCATTGACTCGAGTATAAGCCTAGGGTGGGAAATGCAGCTCTAGCCGTACACAGCCATCATACTGCCAGATATGCCCCACAGTGCCAGATATGCCCTCATGCTGCCAGATATGCCCCACAGTGCCAGATATGCCCTCATGCTGCCAGATATGCCCCACAGTGCCAGATATGCCCTCATGCTGCCAGATATGCCCCACAGTTCCAGATATGCCCCACAGTGCCAGATGTTCCAGATATGCCCTCATGCTGCCAGATATGCCAGATGTGCCCTCATGCTGCCAGATATGCCCCACAGTGCCAGATATGCCCTCATGCTGCCAGATATGCCCCACAGTGCCAGATATGCCCCACAGTGCCAGATATGCCAGATATGCCCTCATGCTGCCAGATATGCCCCACAGTGCCAGATGTGCCCTCATGCTGCCAGATATGCCAGATATGCCCAACAGTGCCAGATGTGCCCTCATGCTGCCAGATATGCCAGATATTCCCCACAGTGCCAGATGTGCCCTCATGCTGCCAGATATGTCAGATATGCCCCACAGTGCCAGATGTGCCCTCATGCTGCCATATATGCCCCACAGTGCCAGGAAGGGTACTTACCCTCCATCGCTCCTGCGTTGTCTTCTGAAGGAGGGACACGGAGGGAACAGCGCGCGGCTCTCCTGTGTCCCTCCTGCGTCTCCGTCTCCGGCGGCGTGTGTGTGTTAAATGAAGTGCCGGTTCGTGAGCCAATCAAAGCTCACGAACGGGCAGTTCATTTAACACACACACACACACACACGCCGCCGGAGACGGAGACGCAGGAGGGACACAGGAGAGCCGCGCGCTGTGTCCTCCGTGTCCCTCCTTCCACTGACTCGAGTATAAGCCGAGGGGGCTTTTTCAGCACAAAAAAACGTGGTGAAAAAGTCGGCTTATACTTGAGTATATACGGTACCTAGGAAAACAGCTGACACAAGTTTGATTCAATAAGCTAATACAGGGCAGGGCAATTTATTGAGCTTGGTAAGCTGTGCGATAGCAGGGGGTGCCGCGGCCACTGTCTGCAGTGGTATTTCTGTGCACTGGCTGTCCGCATGCAACACCGCAGAAAATTTTATTGCCAAAATTGTTGCCACCTGATTGGAGGCATGCAGAGGCCCTACTGGACCTCTAATAATAGGGACATGCAGGAGCTTACAGCGCTAGGGACCGCATTCACCCACCAGCAGATGAGAGAAAGAAGGGGGGATTGTGGCACCAACCCTAGACAACGAGCTGAGAGAAGTTGGGGGATGCTGGCACCAACCCTTGACAATGAGCTAGGAGAATTGGGCAAGATGTGGGTAAATAGCCTCACCGTGTGTGCCATAATATGTAAGAGGCATTACTGTGTGGGGCATATTATGGTGTCAGGGGCATAACTGTGTGCCATAATGTGTAAGGGGCATTACTGTGTGGTACTTAATATGGTGTTGGGGTATAACTTTGGGGAATAATTTGCAAGGGGCATTATAGTGTGTGGTATATGATATAGTGTCAGGGGCATAACTGGCGAGTTAGGTAGTCTTTTTCCTGCAAGACTACGCCCCTTTATGGTGGCCAGTCCCTTTTTAATGATTTTTCCCCCCATAAAAATGTCATGGGGGAGGTGGCCTTGCATTTTTTTATGTTCACACTGTGAGCGAAATTGTCTAGAAATGGCCTTGGTCAGGGGTTAAAGAGAAGCTGTGATACAAAAAGAATAATTTAGAAATTAATCAAATAAATGAAAGTTCACTATAATCACCATTCTTAGATCTGGGGTGCACTGTGGTTTTTATTCATACAGTATATTGATCAATACATTTAAGATTGCAGCCCCTCCATTGAGGGACCCCATTTTTTGCAAGTCCTTCTCTCTCAATCAGAAATAAAACCACGCAATTGCTATCAACTGCTATCACATCAGAAATAAACGTAAGATACTGTATGCTAACTAGTTTAAAGCTCACTGCACATTGACTTTTGAAGGCGAGACAGTCACCAAGCATATCTGCAATAAAATATACATTTTCCATAGCATAGGTGATCAACAGACAATAATAACCAATTGTCTGGTGCTAATTGATTTAAATCATTTAAAAGAGAATTCTCGTACAAATAAAGGGGGCACCTGATTTTATGGATGACGGCTTGGGGGGAGACTTTTCCTCATCCCTGGACTTAATAGGTTTTCTATAGTGCAGGGAATTTTGGGAGGTGACCACACTGATAAATTTTATGGGGGCACAAAGTTTGAAATAGAGGACTGCCCTCCTTCAGTCAAGGATGTTGTCATCTCTCAAGGTGCCAGGGTTGGGAAGATAGAGTGACAAAGTCCTACCCTTCTTCTGTGGCAACAGTAATTCCCTGGACTAACCACCAGTGATAAGTGTCAGTGGTGAGAAGGTATTCTAATTATTTCTTTGGGCACTCTTGCTGTGGATGAGGACTGGAATTCATCATCTACATTTCTGAGGTAGATAGCGATGAAAGGCTCTGTTCAGAGGTTAAATGTTAAAAAGTAAATATTTATTTTCCTTTAGACACTGATTTATTCTCTCAGTATATATCCATTAAAGAAATACAATATAAATGAAGCAATCTCCAAATAAATACTTGCTACTTATAGCAGAATTTGTAGTTATCCATACCAAAGATCATTTTTTTGTAAGAAAAAGTAATCTTCTATCCTTTACAATCAAAATGATGTATAGATTGTTTAAAAAAAAATAACTTTAGGGACAGAAATGCCTCACAAAACAGTCATTAGCCATCTGCTTCAATATACTTCTTCACCAAAAAAACATACCATATGCTGTATTTTGGAAATGCTTAGGTTCTCCAACTTGCTTTCATTTTTGGTATATACACTGCTCAAAAAAATAAAGGGAACACTAAAATAACACATCCAAGATCTGAATGAATGAAATATTCTTACTAAATACTTTGTTCTTTACATAGTTGAATGTGCTGACAACAAAATAACACAAAAATTATCAATGGAAATCAAATTTATTAACCCACGGAGGTCTGGATTTGGAGTCACACTCAAAATTAAAGTGGAAAAACACACTACAGGCTGATCCAACTTTGATGTAATGTCCTTAGAACAAGTCAAAATGAGGCTCAGTAGTGTGTGTGGCCTCGATGTTCCTGTATGACCTCCCTACAACGCCTGGGCATGCTCCTGATGAGGTGGCGGATGGTCTCCTGAGGGATCTCCTCCCAGACCTGGACTAAAGCATCCGCCAACTCCTGGACAGTCTGTGGGGCAATGTGGCTTGGTGGATGGAGCAAGACATGATGTCCCAGATGTGCTCAATTGGATTCAGGTCTGGGGAACGGGCGGGCCAGTCCATAGCATCAATGCTTTCGTCTTGCAGGAACTGCTGACACACTCCAGCCACATGAGGTCTAGCATTGTCTTGCATTAGGAGGAACCCAGGGCCAACTGCACCAGCATATGGTCTCACAAGGGGTCTGAGGATCTCATCTCGGTACCTAATGGTAGTCAGGCTACCTCTGGTGAGCACATGGAGGGCTGTGCGGCCCCCCAAAGAAATGCCACACCACATCATTACTGACCCACTGCCAAATCGGTCATGCTGGAGGATGTTGCAGGCAGCAGAATGTTCTCCTTGGCGTCTCCAGACTGTAACATCTGTCACATGTGCTCAGTGAGAACCTGCTTTCATCTATGAAGATCACAGGGCGCCATTGGCGAATTTGCCAATCTTGGTGTTCTCTGGCAAATGTCAAACGTCCTGCACGGTGTTGGTCTGTAAGCACAACCCCCACCTGTGAACGTCGGGCCCTCATACCACCCTCATGGAGTCTGTTTCTGATCATTTGAGTAGACACATGCACATTTGTGGCTTGCTGGAGGTCATTTTGCAGGGCTCAGGCAGTGCTCCTCCTGTTCCTCTTTGCACAAAGGCGGAGGTAGCGGTCCTGCTGCTGGGTTGTTGCCCTCCTACGGCCTCCTCCATGTCTCCTGATGTACTGGCCTGTCTCCTGGTAGCGCCTCCATGCTCTGGACACTACGCTGACAGACACAGCAAACCTTCTTGCCACAGCTCGCATTGATGTGCCATCCTGGATGAGCTGCACTAACTGAGCCACTTGTGTGGGTTGTAGGGAGGTCATACAGGCACATGGAGGCCACACACACTACTGAGCCTCATTTTGACTTGTTTTAAGGACATTACATCAAAGTTGGATCAGCCTGTAGTGTGTTTTTCCACTTTCATTTTGAGTGTGACTCCAAATCCAGACCTCCATGGGTTAATAAATTTGATTTCCATTGATAATTTTTGTGTTATTTTGTTGTCAACACATTCAACTATGTAAAGAACAAAGTATTTAGTAAGAATATTTCATTCATTCAGGTCTAGGATGTGTTATTTTAGTGTTCCCTTTATTTTTTTGAGCAGTGTACATCATTATATACTGAAAAGTTCCAGTATATTTGAAACTTTATATATATTTTAAAACCTTGATGAATTGTAACTAAACACATATTAACATACAAGCTACATCATCTGCCAACAGAAATCTAGACTGTATTCATTGAAAAAATAAAGTATAATTATTAATACCTAATTATACTTGCTTACAGATGTAGCCAAATGCACCTTACCTCCATATGGCGTGTAGTAGGAAAAAACAGTTACATTATGGATACCTGTGTCTGTTCACAGGGTGGCATTTTCCGTTGCAGGCAGGGATGGACAGAGGCTACTATTTGGCCCTGGCATTTGTGAAGGCACATGCGCACATAACAGGGGGTGCATGAACATGGCGCACAGGGGTGTGCCGTGAGTCAGGGTGGCATGGATACATGCATGCCACCATTTTCCTTGAAAAACACAGTTCAGGCAGGGGTGCATGGACATGGCTCACACGGGTGTGCCGTGAGTCAGGTGACTCATGGCACACCCCCATTTACCTAGAGACACACGTTTCAGGCAGTGGGGCAGCCAACCATGAGAGCCAGAAGCTGTGCTGCACATGGCCTTCCCGGCTCTCTGTGTCAGAAGTGCCAGATGGCAGTTCTGGCTTTGGTCACAGGGCAGCGTTTTCCATCACAGGGTGGCACATGCAGTTGCAGTGTAAATAATTGAGTATTCATCAAGTGCAATACTTGTGTTCATCCACCAGGTGTCGCTTTTATAAATCGCCATTGTGCATGCATGAAGTTTCTAATGTAATGTTAAATGATGCTTGCAGTTTAAGAATTACTTTTTTTAAATGCTTTTTTATTTCCATTGCATACCATACAAATCTGCCATTTTCATGGACTTTGCAATTTCAGCAATGATGTGTGGCAAAGGCACATCAATACTGTAGCGTGCCTTAAAAATGGTGGGCTCCAGGGGCATCTATGATACACAGCACAGTACTGTCATCACTTTATGTCATGACATAGAAAGGACTGCTTCTATGAAGAGCTGAATGTGCATCTATTAACACAAGCAAACAAGCAGGTACTACTGCTTATACAGTATATGACTGGTGCGCTCATATTCATTTACAATGACTACTGGTAAAAAAAACCCAAAAAAAACATTGCAATCAGTGACATCACTAGAGTATGTCGCTGCTGGTGTGAAAAGCTAACTCTGTGGCTTTATTGGTCTAGCGGAAGTGTAACTGCCTAGCATACCCATCCACTTGGGTTCGATTCCTACAGAAGACAAAAGTTTACTCTTTTTAAAACAATTTAGAAGTTATCAATACTATGCTGTATATTTTACATTACAAATCTCATGCTATTTGCACACTGGCACTTGTGCCATGATCATAGATGTTTGCAGTTTAAGAGCTACTTTTTTTAGATTCTTTTTTATTTCCATCGCATGCCTTACAAATGTGACAGGTTCATGAACTTTGCAATTTCCTTAGTGATATGTGGCAGAGACATAGTGATACTGTAGCATGCCTTACACATAAACCGTGAGCTTCAGGGGTGCTTTATGATATAATGTTATCACCAGTAGCGGATCTTGCCACGGGCAACCAGGACTTTTGCCCGGGATGCCACCTTCTGGAGGGCGCCGGCGCCATCCGGAGGGCGCCGGCGCCATCCGGAGGGCGCCGCACCATGGCAAGATCCGCCACTGTGCCCCCCGCTGCCGCTGTGTCCCCCGCTGGTCCCCCCGCAGTGAAGGGAACTAGATGCTATCCGTCTAGTTTCCCTTCGTGCAGAGGACCTTTGCTGTGCATTGCGCGATGACGTCATTGCGCACCGCACAGCATTGTGGGACTGGCACAGACGCTAGGGGTCATGATTGACCTCTAGTGTCTATGCTGTGCTATGGGAGAGACGTCATGACGTCTCTCCCATAGATCCGATGAGAGGAGCGGCGGCGGCGGCGGAGGAGGTCTGCAACTGCCGGGACTCGGAAGCAGAGATTGTAAGTATCCTTTTTTTTTTTTTAAGCGGCGCTACTGGGGACACAAATGGCGCTACTGGGGGCACAAATGGCACTACTGGGGGCACAAATGGCGCTACTGGGGGCACAAATGGGGGCACAACTCTACAGGGGGTGTAACTGACCACGCCCCTGTATGAAGCCACACCCCTATTTTCCGCCCGGGGAGCCCTAAGGGCTAGAACTGGCCCTGGTTATCACTTTACTTATGTCATAACATAAAAATCACTGGTTGAAGAGCTGAGTGTGTATCTATTACAGCAAACAAACAAGCAGTTTCGGTACTACTGCTTATAGTATATGGCTGGTGAGCTTTTGTTCATTTACAGTGACTACCAGTATCCGCAAAGAAAAATGTATTTTTGCTGACTGTGTGTCTGCTGGCCAACAGAAAATGACAGTGAACAACTTCTGTACCATAGACAAGCACAGCACAGGAAAAAAACTAAACATTGCAATCATATCACAGCCGGTGTGTAAAAGCTGACTCCATGGCAACTTTGGGCTAGTGGTATCATGACCGTTTAGCATACCCATGCAACCGGGTTTGATTCCTGGAAATTACAAATAATTACAGTTTTTAGTTTTTAAAACATGTTTGAATTCTGATGCTATCAATATTATGCTGGAAATAATTAACTGTATATTTTACATTACAAATCTCATGTTATTTACACACTGCCACTTATACCATGCTCATGGACTTTTTTCAATTTTAGCAGTGATGTGCAGCAGAGACACATTGATACTGTATAGCATGCCTTACAAATAAATGGTGGACTCCAGGGGTGCTCTTTGATATACTGTCATCACTTTACATATGTCGTGACATGAAAAGGATTGGTTCTATCAAGATCTGAGTGTGCATCTATTGTTGTAAACAAACAAACAGTTACAGTACTACTGCTTATACAGTATATGGTTGGTGCACTCGCGTTCACTCACAGTGACTACCGGTATCAGCACAGTTAAAGGCCTTTTTGCATTTAGCTGACTGTGTATCTGTTGGCCAACCAAAATTGACAGTAAACAACTACCAATCACAGTCACAGCACAGTAAAAGAAAAATATTTCAATTAGTAACATCAATGTCACAATTTTTTATTTTTTTATTTTTATATGTTCATTTTTATATTTTTCTTCACAAATGACAACTCACGCTGCAGGGAGTCACATCACTTATATTTACATGAACAAAGTAGCAATGGGGTATAATGCACACAGGTTGTACAAACTAAATAACTATTTTAAAATTTTGTATCTTTTAAATATGTTTTTCGCAAGTGACAACTCAAGCTGTGGGGAATCACACTGATTATATTTACATGAATAAAGTCGCAGTGGGTATAGCACACATACTGTAGGTTGTACAGACAAAAGAATAATATTTTTATTTTATTTAACAAATGACAACTAAAGCTGTGGTGAGTCACACTGCTTATATTTACATGAACAAAGTTGTAGTTGCGCACACCGGTTGAACAAACAAAAGAACATTTTTTTTATTTTTTTTATTTTTATTTTTTTCACAAGTGATAAGTTACTCTGCTGGGTGTCATACTGCTTATATTTACTTAAGCAAAGTTGCGCACAGGTTGTACAAACAAAAGAACAATTTATTTATTTATTTATTTATATTTTCAAAAATGACTACTCACTCCTGGGAGACACACCACTTATATTTACACAAGCAAACTCACAGAGGGGTATAGTGAACACAGGTTGTACAAATAAACTTTTTTTTCTTTTTTTCTATTTTTTCCACAAATGAAAACTCATGCTGTGAGTAGTTAAACCACTTATATTTACATGAACAAACTTATAGTGAGGTATAGTGCACACAGGTTGTACAATCAAATGAACATTTTTTTATTGTGTATTGATATTACAGAACAATACTATACTTTTTGCTGAGTGAATAAAGATCATGAACTGGTTCAAAAAGGTTAAAAAAAGGGATGAGATTGCCTAAAGGATAAAAAAAGGGGCAGACTAGATGGGCCAAGTGGTTCTTATCTGCCGTCAAATTCTATGTTTCTATGTTTATGTTTACCTGTAGGTCCTTCTTTTTACATGTGCTGCCTGCAGCTCTGTTCTGTCTGCTTAATTGCTGTAGCAGCTGCATGGGATTAGTGTTCTTTGGAGGCTTGGCTGGAGGTTGATTGTCTCCTGTTCCCTCTACCTCCAGAATATGCCTTGCACTGATTGCTGGTCACAGAGTTTAGTTGCAGCAGGAGCCTTTGTCCTTCTGTGTCATGTCCTAGTTTTTTTGTAACACTGTCTTCCATTCTTCCACAGCTGCATCTCTGCAGAATCCCTATTTTTTTTGTCTCTGCAACCAGTCCATCATTTGGGCCCCTGTTTCATGTGCTGTCTGTAGGAGTACAATGTATGAATACTGTCTTTCATTCTTTTACAGCTGCACCTCTGCAGAATCCCTTTTGTTTTTTCCTGTAAACAGTCCATTGTTTGTGCCTCTGTTTCATATGCTGTCTGTAGGAGTACATTGTATCATTCATTGGATGCTAAACAGCAAACACCATCTGAGTACATAGCACTCCTGCTTTGCTGCAATCTTTTCCTAACAGTAGTATTGCTCCTTAGTAGAGATGAGCGGGTTCGGTTCTCCGAGATCCGAACCCCCCTGAACTTCACCTATTTTACACAGTTCCGAGGCAGCCTCGGATCTTCCCGCCTTGCTCGGTTAATCCGAATGCGCCCGAACGTCATCATCCCACTGTCGGATTCTCGCAAGATTCGTATTCTATATAAAGAGCCGTTTTCACTCGTGCATTGGAGATTGAATGGAGAGGATGTGGCTACGTTCTCTCCCTGAAAAGCTCTGTATCTGTGCTCAGTGTGCTGCAAATATCTGTGCTCAGTGTACTGCATTGTGGGGACCACCAGTATATAATTATAGTAGTAGTACAGTACAGTAGGCCATTGCTGTATCTTGCAGCTCTGTGTCAAGTATACTATCCATATCTGTGCTGCATTCTTGTGAGCAGTATATAGTAGGACAGTGCAGCATTTTAGTGACCAAAAGTGTATAGTTGTACAGTACAGTACAGTAGTCCATTGCTGTATCTTGCAGCTCTGTGTCAAGTATACTATCCATATCTGTGCTGCATTGTTGTCGTGAGCAGTATATAGTAGGACAGTGCAGCATTTTGGTGACCAAAAGTATATAGTTGTACAGTACAGTAGTCCATTGCTGTATCTTGCAGCTCTGTGTCAAGTATACTATCCATATCTGTGCTGCATTGTTGTTGTGAGCAGTATATAGTAAAACAGTGCAGCATTGTGGTGACCACCAGTATACATATACAGTAGTACACTACAGTAGGCAAATGCTGTATCTTGCAGCTCCGTATCACTTCAAGTATCCATATCTGTGCTGCATTGTTGTGAGCAGTATATAGTAGGACAGTGCAGCATTTTGGTGACCAGCATTAGTAGTACAGACAGTACAATAGGCCATTGCTATTGATAAATTACTGGCATATAATTCCACACATTAAAAAATGGTGAACAAAAATGTGGAGGGTAAAATAGGGAAAGATCAAGATACACTTCCACCTCATGCTGAAGCTGCTGCCAATAGTCATGGCCGAGATGATGAAATGCCATCAACATTGTCTGCCAAGGCCAATGCCCAATGTCATAGTAGAGAGGATGTAAAATCCAAAAAATGAAAAGTTCAGTAAAATGACACAAAAATCTAAATTAAAAGCATCTGAGGAGAAGCATAAACTTGCCGATATGCCAATTACGACACGGAGTGGCAAGGAACGGCTGAGGCCCTGGCCTATGTTCATGGCTAGTGGTTCAGCTTCACATGAAGATGGAAGCACTCATCCTCCCACTAGAAAAATGAAAAGACTTAAGCTGGCAAAAGCACAGCAAAGAACTGTGCATTCTTCTAAATCACAAATCCCCAAGGAGAGTCCAATTGTGTCGGTTGCGATGCCTGACCTTACCATCACTGGACGGGAAGAGGTGGCACCTTCCACCATTTGCATGCCCCCTGCAAGTGCTGGAAGGAGCACCCACAGTCTAGTTCCTGATAGTCAAATTGAAGATGTCACTGTTGAAGTACACCAGGATGAGGATATGGGTGTTGCTGGCGCTGAGGAGGAAATTGACAAGGAGGATTCTGATGGTGAGGTGGTTTGTTTAAGTCAGGCACCCGGGGAGACACCTGTTGTCCGTGGGATGAATATGGCCATTGACATGCCTGGTCAAATTACAAAAAAATCACCTCTTCGGTGTGGAATTATTTTAAAAGAAATGCAGACAACAGGTGTCAATCTATGTGTTGCCTTTGTCAAGTTTAATAAGTAGGGGTAAGGACGTTAACCACCTAGGAACATCCTCCCTTATACGTCACCTGGAGCGCATTCATCAGAAGTCATTGACAAGTTCAAAAACTTTGGGTGACAGCGGAAGCAGTCCACTGACAACTAAATCCCTTCCTCTTGTACCCAAGCTCCTGCAAACCACACCACCAACTCCCTCAGAGTCAATTTCCACCTTAGACAGGAACACCAATAGTCCTGCAGGCCATGTCACTGGCAAGTCTGATGAGTGCTCTCCTGACTGGGATTCCTCCGATGCATCCTTGAGTGTAACGCCTACTGCTGCTGGCGCTGCGGTTGTTGCTGCTGAGGGTCGATCGTCATCCCAGAGGGGAAGTGTGAAGACCACTTGTACTACTTCCAGTAAGCAATTGACTGTCCAACAGTCCTTTGCGAGGAAGATGAAATATCACAGCAGTCATCCTGTTGCAAAGCGGATAACTCAGGCCTTGGCAGCTGTGTTGCTGTTAGACGTGCGTCCGGTATCCGGCGTTAGTTCACAGGGAATTAGAGAATTTCTTGAGGTAGTGTGTCCCCGGTACCAAATACCATCTAGGTTCCACTTCTCTAGGCAGGCGACACCGAGAATGTACACAGACGTCAGAAAAAGGCTCACCAGTGTCCTAAAAAATGCAATTGTACCCAATGTCCACTAAACCAAGGACATGTGGACAAGTGGAGCAGGGCATACTCAGGACTATATGACTGTGACAGCCCACTGGGTAGATATATTTCCTCCCGCAGCAAGAACAGCAGCGGCGGCACCAGTAGCAGCATCTCGCAAATGCCAACTCGTTCCTAGGCAGGCTACGCTTTGTATCACCGCTTTCCATAAGAGGCACACAGCTGACAACCTCTTACGGAAACTGAGGAACATCATCGCAGAATGGCTTACCCCAATTGGACTCTCCTGTGGATTTGTGACATCGGACAACGCCACCAATATTGTGCGTGCATTACATGTGGGCAAATTCCAGCAAGTCCCATGTTTTGCACATACATTGAATTTGGTGGTGCAGAATTTTCTAAAAAATGACAGGGGCGTGCAAGAGATGCTATTGGTGGCCCAAAGAATTGCGGGCCACTTTCGGCATTCAGCCACCGCGTGCTGAAGACTGGAGCACAAGCAAACACTCCTGAACCTGCCCCGCCATCATCTGAAGCAAGAGGTGGTAACGAGGTGGAAGTCAACCCTCTATATGCTTCAGAGGATGGAGGAGCAGCAAAAGGCCATTCAAGCCTATACATCTGCCTATATAGGTATATAGGCAAAGGAGGTGGAATGCACCTGACTCAGGCGCAGTGGAGAATGATTTCAACGTTGTGCAAGGTTCTGCAACCCTTTGTACTTGCCAATCGTGAAGTCAGTTCAGACACTGCCAGCCTGAGTCAGGTCATTCCCCTCATCAGGCTTTTGCAGAAGCAGCTGGAGAGATTGAAGGAGGAGCTAAAATGGAGCGATTCTGCCAGGCATGTGGGACTTGTGGATGGAGCCCTTCATTCGCTTAACCAGGATTCACGGGTGGTCAATCTGTTGAAATCAGAGCACTACATTTTGGCCACCGTGCTCGATCCTAGGTTTAAAGCCTACATTGTATCTCTCTTTCCAGCAGACACAAGTCTGCAGAGGTTCAAAGACCTGCTGGTGAGACGCTTGTCAACTCAAGCAGAACATGACCTGTCAACAGCTCCTCCTTCACATTCTCCTGAGACTGGGGCTGTGAGGAAAAAGCTAAGAATTCTGAGCCCACCCGCTGGCGGTGATGCAGGGCAGTCTGGAGCAAGTGATGACATCTGCTCCGGACTGAAGGACCTGCCAACGATTACTGATATGTCGTCTACTGTCACTGCATATGATTCTGTCACCATTGAAAGAATTGTGGAGGATTATATGAGTGACAGCATCCAAGTAGGCACGTCATACAGTCCGTACGTATACTGGCAGGAAAAAGAGGCAATTTGGAGGCCTTTGCAAAAACTGGCTTTATTTTACATAAGTTGCCCCCCCCCCCCTCCAGTGTGTACTCCAAAAGAGTTTTTAGTGCAGCCGGTCACCTTGTCAGCGATCGGCATACAAGGATAGTTCCACAAAATGTGGAGAAGATGATGTTCATCAAAATGAATTATAATCAATTCCTCCGTGGAGACATTCACCAGCAATTGCCTCCAGAAAGTACACAGGGAACTGAGATAGTGGATTCCAGTGGGAACGCATTAATACTCTGTGAGGAGGGGGATGTACACAGTGAAAGGGGTGAGGAATCGGAGGATGATGATGATGTGGACATCTTGCCTCTGTAGAGCCAGTTTGAGCAAGGAGAGATTGATTGCTTCTTTCTTTGGTGGAGGCCCTAACCAACCAGTCATTTTAGCCACAGTCATGTGGCAGACCCTGTGGCTGAAATTATGGGTTTGTTAAAATGTGCATGTCCTGTTTATATAACATAAGGGTGGGTGGGAGGGCCTAAGGACAATTCCATCTTGGACCTCTTTTTTTATTTATCTTTGCATCATGTGATGTTTGGGGCCAATTTTTTAAGTGCCATCCTGTCTGCCACTGCAGTGCCACTCATAGATGGGCCAGGTGTTTGTGCCACCCACTTGGGTCGCTTAGCTTAGTCATCCAGCGACCTTGGTGCAAATTTTAGGACTAAAAATAATATTGTGAGGTGTGAGGTGTTCAGAATAGACTGGAAATGAGTGGAAATTATGGTTATTGAGGTTAATAATACTATAGGATCAAAATTACCCTCAAATTCTTTGATTTAAGCTGTTTTTGAGGGGTTTTTGAAAAAAAACACCCGAATCCAAAACACACCCGAATCCGACAAAAAATTTTCAGGGAGGTTTTGCCAAAACGCGTCCGAATCCAAAACACGGCCGCCGAACCGAATCCAAAATTTGTCTGTCTATATCTGTTTCTATAATCAAATTACCCTTTTTGTTAAGTTATTGCCCTCTCTCCAGACTACTTCTTTGTTGCGGTCATTATTGGTGCACCATTCTTTCTGTTTCTCTCAATACTCAGGTATCTCGTTGGTACCTATACTCTATTACTATTCTTAGTTATTAATACATTATTCCCTTGTCGTGTTCTTGACTTTTTGTATTCTTGGTCTTGTCTTTGTTGTCTTTTTACCAGCATTGATCCAGGTTGTTCAGGGTTGAGCTTGTACTACCACCAGTGGCGTAAGATCTGGTGGCATCCCAATACCAATATGCACATTATGCCTTATGGGAAAAGCTGCTGTTAAAGGAAAGAAGACCCACTGGTGTGTACAGGGGTCACTGCCCACTAGATACTTGGCAAGCCCATCCAGTATGAAAAGAAGAATCCACAGCTGTAACACTTATACAGTATGCACACTGTCACAGTGGTGTTACTGTAATTCCAATGGTTTAAGTCGTGATGAGGCCAGAAAGAGCTTGCTCTGTTGTTTGTTGGATGAAGATCCTCCAAGGCTATCTTCTGTTCATCTGTAGAAGACCCATTCAATGTATTTATCTTCTTTGCCTCTACCTTCCCAATCCTGAAACGCCGGTTGCATCTTGATTGGATACACCCTCTCTATACATCCTCTTTAGGTGAGCTCATTTGCTCTTTTGATTTATAGTATCATCTCTATGCTGATGATACTCAAATCTACCTTTCTGCTCCTGACCTGTCCCCCACTCTCCTCATTCGTATCTACAACTGTCAATCTGCTATCTTTTCTTGAATGTTCCAGAAATGTATATGTCTAAGACTGAGCTAATTTAATCCTTGACTTCTGCCTCTCCTTCAGACCACACATTCAGTACCTCTCAAACACCTGCTGTCTTTATCCCAAAAAATATTTGCAATATCAGACCTTTTCTCACCAAGGATGCCACTAAGACCCTTGTTCACTTGCTGGTCATCTCCAGACTGGACTACTGAAGTCTTCTCATATTTGGCATCCATGACAAATGCCTCTCTCGACTCCAATCTATCCTCAATGCTGCTGGCAGGCTCATCTTCCTCTCCAATGCACTATGTCTACCTTCTCTCTCTTACAAGCCCTTCACTAGCACGCTTCTGCTTCAGAATCCAATACAAGCCTCTAACACACATTTACAAAGCCCTCACCCACTCCTCTCCCATTTAGATCTCTGACCTTATCTTCCTTTACACTCTCGTCTGTCCTCTTTGCTCCGCTAATGCATACCACCGCTTCTGCCTACTGTTTACCTCGTCCCACTCCTACCGCCAAGATTTTGCACATTATTTCCCCTTTCTCTGGAATTCTCTACCTCTCCCCTTCCACCTTTCTACAAAATTTCAAATGGGCTCTCAAGACCCACTTCTTCACTAAACCCAGCAAACTTTCATCCTAAACCCTCTGTCCCAAGATCACTGTGTCCCCCATCTGTGTCACCCTTGTCTGTCTCTTCCCCCCCCCTTTAGAATGTAAGCTCACAGGAGCAGGACTCTCTTCCCTTATGTGATTCAGGTGCCATCAAAGTGACACACATGGCCCATGTCAAGTACACTTCATATGGCAAATGCTGCTGAAAGAGAGCTTGTGCATATCTATGCATTTCACCTTGGGAAGCACTGTATAGACTGTTGTCCAATTCAGTGGAGATGACTGCTAGGACCATATCAGGCATAACGTCTCTTTATATGGTTATCAGCCATTGGTACAGGTATGCTGAAGCTCATGGGTCTTCAAGGTGACAGAATATTTTAATTGTTGCTGAATGTGGGAACTTCAGTTGGCAAGTTGTCCTATAGAACTGGTGTAATAGTAAAGTTCAAATTGCCGGGTCTTCATATACATCTGGGTCTTCATGTACATCCAGGTCTTCATATACATCCAGATCACCATCAAATTGAACCACTTGGTCATTTGTTTACCTAATGATCTGGCCAGCAGCATATTGCCATTCTTCCTTGGTGTGGTGGATGGCTTGCTTCATGGCTTTAACAAGATTTTCCTTTAGGCCTTTTTTGAAACCAGACATTTTAGAGTCAAGTTGACTCCCCTGTTCACCAAGCTCTGCCTGCAGATTATTAACCTTGCCAATAAATTCTTTCACCAGGCCAGCACAGCTACATTGGTAATTATTCACCTCTTCACTCATACACAGGTGTATCAACAAACTTCAACATGAAAATGACTTCATTCATGATATTGGTTACATACATTAGCATTGGTGTTTCCTTATGAACAACTGGAGTCTCAATGTTGATTACAGGCTTAACATCTGTGCCAGAAGTGGAATACATTTGCAGCATTTGTGGTTTATTTACCTTTATTTGCATCAAGGCACTTTTCTTTGCTTGACAACATTTTCCTTTAAGCCTTCTTCTTCGCATTTTTTTTTATTTGGGGGGGGGGGGGACTTGAGGCACTGCTACAGCCAGTCTCTGTGCACGTCAGGGTGCAGTGGATTTGGCTCCATGGTAAAATTTGGAAGTCTGCATCTTCTCACTATACTCAAGAGAGAAGCACAGTATAATGAAAAATATTAAACACAGTATTTACGCAGTATCTTTACAATGAATAGATTCTCAGTGTCAGGAATCTGCATTTTGCATCACGTCACTTACCAGTGCCCTGATGTGCTGACCTCCAGAGGTCACGTCCTCCGCATGACAGCATGTTCCATTATTGCCTGTAATTTGCAGAGACTCTCTCCAGTGTGTACCCGCTTGCCATACAGTGTGTACCCCAATGTATGCCCACCATCTCCAGAGTATGGGTGCTGCCATGACACCTGCAGTCATCTGACTTGGTGATATCCACTTCTGTGCACTGGAGCGCTCACATGACTTGATTCTCCAATCCCTGCTGACCAGGGGGAATATAGCCAGTATCATTGCCTTGAACAACGCGTCACATCTTGTGAACAAGAGTCTCCTGGCTCCAGTCTTCAGAGAGTCCCTTGTGCCAGTGCTCCGTGGAACTACAGGGAGCAGCCATCCAGTTCAGTTGCAGCTCCATCTGTATTCTGCTCCAGCATTCACTAGCAGTCTTCTGAGACTCTCTTGTGTCAGTGCTCTGTAGAACTATGGGCACCAGCCATCCAGTTCAGTTGCAGCTCCATCTGCATTCTGCTCCAGCATTCACTAGCAGTCTCCTGAGACTCTTCTGTGTCAGTGATCTGTGGAACTACAGGTACCAGCCATCCAGTTCAGTTAAAACTCAGTGCTCTGTGGAACTACAGGTACCAGCCATCCAGTTTGGCTTCAGCTACACTCTGATCCTACAATCAATTGCAGTAAGAGACTCCCTCCAGGTGCTGCATATCATACTCACCTGTTTGTTATTACTCTACATCAGCACTGTGCTATTCAACCTGCACTAAAGCATCCAGCTTAAAGTTCAGCTGTCTCCTGCAATAACCTAACCTGGTTCTATTGTTGTATGCAAACATTGCCTGTTGACTGGGTAGCTCTGTGGCAAGTTCCTATCAGTTTCCAGGCTAATTATCTGCATTATCAATTGCCTGTATAATCCTGTTGCAAGTTACTATCGGTTTCCAGGCCGATCATCTGCATTACCAATTGCCGATATACACGGCTGCCAAGTGAAAATCTGGGCCCTGGTACAACAATTTCCTGGGCCCCCCTGCATCCATTGGAGGGGGTGTGACCACAGCATGCAGAGGGCATTGCCAATCCTCTTTGGGGGGGGTGTCTAGCACATCAGAAGCACCCATTCACAGTAGCATGGCATGCCTTCCAGCCACGGTAGTAGAGAGCCTGGCTAGGCCCAGGTACTTTTCAGGGGGCATGCCCTAATCAAAAGAGGTGTGGACCTGGGCCCCTCTATCAGACCTGGGCCCAGGTAATTTGTACCCTCTCCCCCAATCTCTCGACACCACTGCCTATACAATTCCTGTTTGAATTTACCATAGGTTTCCAGGCCGATCATCTGCATTACCAATTGCCTATTCAATTCCTGTTTCAAGTTACCATCGGTTTCCAGGCCGATCATCGATATTGCCAAGTATCTGTGTAAAGCTCTGTTTCAAGTCATCATTGGCTTCGAGGCCAACCATCGTTTATTCCAAGTTAGGCCGATAGTCATCTGTTCCTGTCACCACCGGCTCCTAGGCCAACCATCAGTAGTTCCTGTTCACCATCGGTTCCCAGACCGATAGTCATCTGTTCCTGTCACCACCGGCTCCTAGGCCAACCATCAATAGTTCCTGTTCACCATCGGTTCCCAGACCGATAGTCATCTGTTCCTGTTCATCATCGGTTCCAGGCCGGTCATCGCTTGCTCCCAGTTACCATCGGTACCCAGACTGAACTATCTCTAAGTGAATGTTTATTTCAGAAACTCTATCAGCTTCCATGCTGAATCATACATTTACATTTACATTTCTCCAGTTACTTATATTTCCTGTGTGTACTCAATAAATACCATTTGAGCACATGCGCAGGAACTTTCCGCAGCCTCCTCATTTCCTCCATTGCACCACCACTGACCCACTAGTGACCCCTCCGAGAACAGACACAGACCTGACACTCAGTACATTGGCCTTTTCATTGAAAAATAAAATACTGGTGAGGGAAATTAATTTGTTATTGGCACTGTGCTAACTGATGGCAAATTACACACTAATTCTATTATTTTGAGTACATAAATGGGCTTAGTAAAACCATATTACTAGTAGGCTATTAAGGTTTCCAGCACTGCATGGCAATTCACAAGCACAATTAAATTTTTACATATTGCCCATTGTTTATTAATAGCCAAAAGGCAACCAACCCTCATGGAACTACAGTACCAATAGCTTAATGTACATTTCAGAGCATACTCTACCACAGTATTTGTGTGTCATCGTACAGTAAATCTAAAAAATGTAACTTCGTACATAACATGCCACTTAGTAGAGGGGCCTAGTCAGTGCAACTACCTTACAGCACAGCAATCCACAAGTTCTGTGCAGGGTTCCAAAATGGCCTCTGGCCATGATGAATGGCCTCGAGAGTACCCTCCCCTATGGAGGTACTGACAACATAGCTTTTGCAGCAGTGTCGCCTGAGCTGTTTGTTCATCTTAGTACATCCAACCTAGTGTATGGGCCTAGCTGATAGCAATTCTTGAGAAAAGCTTGACCACCATGCAGGTTTACAAAATAGCCACTGACAGTAATGAATGGCCTTGAAGGTATTCACCCCTACAAAGCTACCCACAGAATAGCTTTTGAAGCAGTTTTGTCTAGAGTTTTTTGAGAGCCTTAGTGCATGCAAACTAGTGTACGGGCTTAGCCAATACTAATTCTCAAACCAAAGCATGATCACTGTGCAGGTTTACAAAATGGCTGCTCGCCAAAATGAACAGTCTAGGGGGCAACCACCCCTACAAAGCTACCGATGGCATAACTTTCAAAGCAGTGTTGCTGTAGCTGTTTTTGCATCTTAGTACATGAAATCTAGTGTAAGGGTAAAAAAAAAAGGGGACAGACAAGATGATCCAGTTGGTTCTTACAGTATCTTTATCAAATTCTTTGTTTCAAAGTTTCTATTTCAATGATGTACTGTGCAGTACTTACTGGCTAGCCGCTAGCCTCTTCCTCTTCTTGCTCCGGGTGGGCCACCTCCTGTGCCTGCTGGGGGGTAGCCGTACTCCTGTACTGTGGAAAAATAACACAGTTACATTTAAATACTGTACATACTGTCTGACAATTGAATACTAATACAGTGCAAGAAAAAATCTTGGCCACTCACAAATAGTTACTGTACAGTACTTGAAAGCAATTTCCCCACATTTCTACAGTAAAATGCAATGATGTAAAGTGACTTAAAGGCAGGAAAGAAATGTACAGGAGAGAAACATTCTTCAAATGAAGAGAAGTATTAGAACTCGAGAACATGTGCTGAAACTAGAGGGTGGTACAGTAGGTTCAGGGGAAATGTAAGGAAAAATACTTCCCAGAAAGGGTAGCAGTTTAGTGGAATAGTCTCCTGTCACAGGTGGTAGAGGCTAAGACAGTAGAGCATTTTAAACATGCTTGGGATAGGCATATGAATATCCTTACAAAGAAGTAAGGATCAAATAAGGTTGATGCTCCCTAAAGGGTAAAATAAAGGGGTAGACGAGATGGGCCAAGCGGATCTGACAGTATCAGTCATGAAATTCTCTGTTTTAAAGTTTCTATTTCCAGGATGCACTGTGCAATAGTTACTAGCTGTTGGAAGACCACTGGCACCAGCCTCTTCCTCCTGCCTGTAGGCCACCTCC
Source organism: Pseudophryne corroboree (assembly GCF_028390025.1). NCBI lineage: Eukaryota > Metazoa > Chordata > Amphibia > Anura > Myobatrachidae > Pseudophryne > Pseudophryne corroboree. Next base: position 334,536,143 of record NC_086445.1, read on the forward strand.
TGTGCCTGGCGGGGGGTTTGGGTGGGGGGGGTTTGACCACATTGCTGTACTGTGGAAAAATAACACTGTACTGTACGTTACACTGAAATACTGTACATACTGTTTGACAATTGAATACAAATATGAAAAAGGAAAATATAAACAGAGTACACTGTACTGTAATGGAACTCCAACTTAACTTAAGTAAGGCTTTGGACATGTTCAACCTTGGAAGACCACTATTATATTATTATTATTATTATTATTATTATTACTACACTACTGTTAATATGGCCTGTACAGGTGGCCTGTACAGGTACTGTAAAGGGGGGGGGCACATGATAGAAAATTTCAAACACTGTATATACTGTACACTATGGCCCTCATTCCGAGTTGTTCGCTCTGTAAAAATATTCGCATCGCAGCGATTTTCCGCTTAATGCGCATGCGCAATGTTCGCACTGCGACTGCGCCAAGTAAATTTGCTATGCAGTTAGGAATTTTACTCACGGCTTTTTCATCGTTCTGGAGATCGTAATGTGATTGACAGGAAATGGGTGTTACTGGGCGGAAACAGGCCGTTTTATGGGCGTGTGGGAAAAAACGCTACCGTTTCCGGAAAAAACGCAGTAGTGGCCGGAGAAACGGAGGAGTGTCTGGGCGAACGCTGGGTGTGTTTGTGACGTCAAACCAGGAACGACAAGCACTGAACTGATCGCAGATGCCGAGTAAGTCTGGAGCTACTCAGAAACTGCTACGAGGTGTGTAATCGCAATATTGCGAATACATCGTTCGCAATTTTAAGATGCTAAGATTCACTCCCAGTAGGCGGCGGCTTAGCATGAGCAAATCTGCTAAAATCCGCTTGCGAGCGAACAACTCGGAATGAGGGCCTATGCTTTCAATAAGGAAGAGGACAGGAGGGAGGAGAGAGACATTCTTAGCAGGAAGAGAAGTACAGTAGTAAACCACAATGTAAAGTACTTACTTATTTGACCTTTCATTACACCATTCATGGCCTGTGGTAAAAAACACGGTAATGTACGGTAAATTTGCCTGAACACAATTTAAAAAAAAAAAATAACACTACCATTATACACATTATGACAAAAAAACAGCAGTGCCCTTATACTAGAGATTTGCAGTGGGGTAAATAGCTCAAGAGGCACTGGCTAGTATCAGAGACAGAATTACACACAATATATGAGCCAAAGGGTTGATGTGGGCATTATACATAGGTGCAGCAGTTTATACTGCTGGAAATTTGGTGAGTTTTGATCAGAGAAGTGCGTAAAAGTTAGGCAGGTAAGGCACTGTTTCACCTGCCGTAAACATTTTGGTCAAGAGTTTTAACTATAAAAATGATTAGAATAATACAAATAAGATATTTCTAATATATTCTTTGTATTTTACATATACTTTATATAGTTAAAACTCTGGTGTATATATTAGTATGACAAGAAAGGTTCTGCAACACCTGCTTGACCTCACCACACATCACTGACTTATACATATTATGCAACACATTAGCAGTGCCTTTATACACATTATGCCACACATGAGCAGTGCCCTTGTAATGTTCATTCTAGTTCCCAGCACCTAGTCATTGAGGGCATACTGTACTGTATTAAAAATTTGAAGGGCAAAATTGTAGACTTCTTGTACCACTACAGTTGCAGTAGTTTTAATGATATGTCACATCTAAAAATTAGCTTCAGCAGTGCCATTATATACATTATGCCACACATAGCAATGCCTTTATACAGAGCCGTCCCTAGGCATAGGCAAACTAGGCAAATGCCTAGGGCATTTGGAATGCCTAGGGGCACACGCAGCTTCTGCTGATTAAAATGATATGTGGCATGCCTAGATTCTGTGTGTGCTGCCGCTTTATCTGCATACGAAATGCATTACTAATGTGTGGCATTATGTGTATAAGGTGTACTACAGTACTTTGTGGCATAACGTATAGAAAGGGCACTACTGTGTGGTAAAATGTGAATAAAGAGCAGTATGGGGTGGGGTAATGTGAATAAGGGGCACTACTGTGTGATCAAATGTGAATAAAGAGCAATATGGGGTGGTGTAATGTGAATAAGGGGCACTACTGTGTGATATGATGTGAATAAGGGACACTATTGCATGATATAATGTGAATAAAGTTGCAGTACTGTGTGGCGCAATTTCAACTGGGGGTACTATTGTATGGCCATGCCCCTTCCCAGCAAGAACACGCACCGTTATGGGCTGCACACCAAGGGCCAAATGTAATAGAGCCAGAATTTCAGAAAGTGAGAGATTTGGTAAGGTATTGCAGTTTTTTTTTAAAGTGACAATCATTTACACTGCAAAACCAGGTTGATCTTGCTGTGTAAATGATCGCCACTTTAAAAAAAACAACTGCAAAACCCCCTTACCAAATCTCTCACTTTCTGAAACTCTCACTCTATTACATTTGGCCCCAAATGTGCACATTGGGGGTCATTCCGAGTTGTTCGCTCTATATTTTTTTCTCGCAACGGAGCGATTAGTCGCTAATGCGCATGCGCAATGTCTGCAGTGCGACTGCGCCAAGTAAATTTGCTATGCAGTTAGTTATTTTACTCACGGCATTACGAGGTTTTTTCTTCGTTCTGGTGATCGTAATGTGATTGACAGGAAGTGGGTGTTTCTGGGCGGAAACTGGCCGTTTTATGGGTGTGTGCGAAAAAACGCTACCGTTTCTGGGAAAAACGCGGGAGTGGCTGGAGAAACGGAGGAGTTTCTGGGCGAACGCTGGGTGTGTTTGTGACGTCAAACCAGGAACGAAACTGACTGAACTGATCGCAGATGCCGAGTAAGTCTGGAGCTACTCAGAAACTGCTAAGAAGTGTCTATTCGCAATTCTGCTAATCTTTCGTTCGCAATTTTGATAAGCTAAGATTCACTCCCAGTAGGCGGCGGCTTAGCGTGTGCAAAGCTGCTAAAAGCAGCTTGCGAGCGAACCATTCGGAATGACCCCCATTGTTCTTATTTAAAATATAGGGGGTAGGAGCATGAAAATGAGGAATGCTATGGATGAGGGGTGATGGGGCTGGGAAAAGAGTCAGAGGCAGAACTAATGTCTGTGCAAGGGGGCATCAGCCAAAATCTTGCCTAGGGCATCATTATAGACAGTATGCCACACATGAGTATTGCCTTTATATATATGACACACCTTAGCAAGGGCCTTATACAAATTATTCCACACCTAAGTATTGGCCTTATACACCTTATGCCAAATATCACCAGTGCCTTTATAGTCATTATGCCACACATGAGCAGTGCCTTTATACATATGACACACATTAGCATGAGCCTTATAGAAATTATGTCACACATGAGTAGTGGCCTTATACACATTATGCCACACAAGAGTAGTGCTCTTATACATATTATGCTACACATCAGCAGTGCATTTATAGACAATTTGCCACACATGAGCAATGACCTTATAATGTTCATTCTAGTACCTTGCACCTAATCTTTGAGAATGGCATACTGTACTGTACTGTATGAAGAATTTGAAGGTCACAATTGTATATGTGAAGAACTGCTACAGTAGCTGTAGCAATACATCACATATAAAAAGTTTTCCCTTCAAAATTAAAATCTGTCCACCTCACTGATTAGGTCCAGCATATTCAAATGAACACAACCATTATACACATTATTCCACAAATTAGCAGTGACCATATAAACATTATGCCACACAGACAGATGTGTTTTCTTACATATTTGCTCCATGTGATTTCTGCATTACACATAATGTGTGAGTGCCGTGTGACTTGGTAGCGCCGAGCATCTTTTTTTGCATTTTTCCTCTGCAAAAATGCATTTTCTACACAAAAGAATGTAATAAGATGCACAAGCAGCTTCTGCTGATTAAAATAATATGCAGCATGCCTATATTCTGTATGCAGCATAACATTTCAATCAGCAGACGCTGTTACATTACTTTATGTCTAAGATGCATTTTCGTGGGAAAAACACAGCATGGTGTGACATCAGGGGTTGTTTAGCGTGACTGCAGCAAGGATGTAAGAGGACACTTCTGTAAGCAGTACCTTTATATACATTATGCCACACATGACCAGTGCACTTATGTACATTATGCCACACATTAGCAGGGGCCTTATATACATTATGCCACACATGAGCAGTGTCCTTATTCACATTATGCCACACATGAGCAGTGCCCTTATATACATTATGCCACACATTATCAGTGCCTTTATATACCTTATGCCACACAAGAGCAGTAATCTTGTAGTGTTCATTCTAGTACTCTGCATCTAATCACTGGGGAGGGCATACTGTACTTTATAAAAATTTAAGGGGCAAATTTTTAGATGTGACATATCACTACAGCTATAGTGGTTGTAAGAATACATGACATTTACAATATTGCCCTGTAAAATTTAAATATGTCCACCTCACTAATTAGGTAAAGGTGTTAGAATGAACACTACCTTTCTCAGTACATTACGATGTGATTTCAGGACAGATGATGCAGCTGGAAAGTAGGGAGACAGTAGTAGTAGTAATAGTGCACCTTATTCACCTTAAGTCATGTTACATCACAGTAGTGTAGCTTATTCACCTAACATCACACTATAGTCACAGTATTCCATTTTATTAACATTATATCACCGCACTGCAACTTCTTCATGTTACCTCACACAGAGCTCATTTACCAGTGAACTGCACTCAGGGTAGGCTGGGGAAGCAGAGCTTTGTCTGTCATACTCTAGTACACTCCAGAGTAAAAAAACAAAGATACAACATTTATTACTTACAATATAAATATATTTGTACTATTCACACAATTTCTTCTTTGTGATACATTGTTATAGTCAAAACTCACAACCAAATCATATACAGTATACTTTGTGTTTAAATCTGTCTCTGACACTAGCCAGTGCCTCCTCAGCCATTAACCTCACTGCACCTCACTGTCATTTACATTAAGCCAAATGGTATGCTGCTACAGCAGATACTAATTGGCCAGACTTATGATACTTGTACTTGCTACTCCTCATGCAGCATCTGAGCCACCGTAGCCACCAGGGGTTCCCTATGGCCTAAAATGCTCCACCTCCTTTGGAGGGAGTGAACAATCCAGGGCCATCCATACTTGGTCATAATTTCAATGCGGGCATTTGTATATCTCTGTCACTTTTCCGCATCACTGGCCAGCACTTTGTCCCTCCAACTCAGGAGAATCAGCAGCTCTCCCTTTGAATATGGTCTCTGCATCAGTGTCGTTTTCACCAGACTGAGTAAACACAGTAGGACATAGGATGAAGGATGTAAAATACAGAACATTACTGGAGCAGAGCATGTGCCGGCAATTATTTTACTATTAAGCATCAATTACTGTGTATAGTATCTGTGACTTTCAGTGCTTGCGGTAATACTGATATTCTGTGTGTACCCCCAACCAATATGTGACTCATGCTGGCTTTTGTTTGGGGGGAAGGGATCCAGAGAGCACACAAGCAGCAAGAAGCGAGCTGTGTATCTGTGTGGCTGAGCAGTGTGATAACCATTGTGCATTTAAAGATGCATGGTCAGTTTCTTCTACAAGCAGACAGACCTTTTTCTGTGTGTAATAAAATGAGATTTAAATATATCTGCAGCATAATTCAAAAAAACAGAATTGTAAATTATTTTGTTAGAATTGAAAAAAAGCCATTTCCAGGAAACGAACCTGGATTCCTGGGTACGTTATACCAAAGGAGGTACGTTCCTGGGTACGTTATACAAAGGAGGCACGTTGTCAACTCTTGCACACCCGCAGTGACATAGTGATGTCACTCTTTGCCAGGATTTTTTTTTGACCAAAGACGCAGTAAGCCCAACGCAAAAAGTTATTTGTCTGCCCGTACACAAAGTGATGATTTCTAGCAGCACCCATGGAACCCACCGTTTATTTGCAAGGGACGCTATCACTCCATCTCTACCCCCGTGTCACTGTCAAAATTGCAGGGACCATGTGTGACCTGTAATACTTTATATAAAGAAATGTAATTTGTTTACATTGTAAAGCTTTACAGTACTTCTGGCCCGCTTGTTAGGGTTTGTTATTGTATACAGTAGTGATGAGCAGGTTCGGTTTCTCGGAAACCGAACCCCCCCGAACTTCACGCTTTTTACACGGGTCCGAGGCAGACTCGGATCTTCCCGCCTTGCTCGGTTAACCCGAGCGCGCCCGAACGTCATCATCCCGCTGTCGGATTCTCGCGAGGCTCGGATTCTATCGCGAGACTCGGATTCTATATAAGGAGCCGCGCGTCGCCGCCATTTTCACACGTGCATTGAGATTGATAGGGAGAGGACGTGGCTGGCGTCCTCTCCGTTTAGAGTAGACTAGAGAGTAGTAGAGACACTTGATTTACTAATTTTGGGGAGCATATTAGGAGCACTACTTGCTGATAGTGTGACCAGTGACCACCAGTTTAATTAATCCGTTCTCTGCCTGAAAAAAAACGATACACAGTGTGACACAGTCACATACCATATCTGTGCTCAGCCTCAGTGTGCCCTCAGTGTGCTGCATCATCTATGTAATACTGTATATCTGACTGTGCTGAGTGCTCACTGCTCACACAGCTTAATTGTGGGGGAGACTGGGGAGCAGTTATAGCAGGAGTACATATTTTAACAGTGCACACTTTTGCTGCCAGAGTGCCACTGCCAGTGTGACTGACCAGTGACCACTGACCACCAGTATATTGTGATTGTCTGCCTGAAAAAGTTAAACACTCGTCGTGTGGTGTTTTTATTCTATAAACACATTCTGCTGACAGTGTCCAGCAGGTCCGTCATTATATAATATATACCTGTCCGGCTGCAGTAGGGATATATATATATTTTATATCATTATCATCCAGTCTATATTAGCACTGCAGCAGACGCAGTACGGTAGTCCACGGCTGTAGCTACCTCTGTGTCGGCAGTCACTCGTCCATCCATAATTGTATACCACCTACCCGTGGTGGTTTTTTTTTTCCTATCTTCTTGATACTAGTAGCTTACTTTAGGAGTCTGCAGTGCTGAGCTGACAGTGTCCAGCAGGTCCGTCATTATATAATATATACCTGTCCGGCTGCAGTAGTGATATATATATATTTTATATCTCATTATCATCCAGTCTATATTAGCAGCAGACGCAGTACGGTAGTCCACGGCTATAGCTACCTCTGTGTCGGCAGTCGCTCGTCCATCCATAATTGTATACCACCTACCCGTGGTGTTTTTTTTTTTCTATCTTCTTGATACTAGTAGCTTACTTTAGGAGTCTGCAGTGCTGAGCTGACAGTGTCCAGCAGGTCCGTCATTATATAATATATACCTGTCCGGCTGCAGTAGTGATATATATATATATATATATATTTTTTATATCATTATCATCCAGTCTATATTAGCAGCAGACGCAGTACGGTAGTCCACGGCTGTAGCTACCTCTGTGTCGGCAGTCGCTCGTCCATCCATAAGTATACTAGTATCCATCCATCTCCATTGTTTACCTGAGGTGCCTTTTAGTTGTGCCTATTAAAATATGGAGAACAAAAATGTTGAGGTTCCAAAAATAGGGAAAGATCAAGATCGACTTCCACCTCGTGCTGAAGCTGCTGCCACTAGTCATGGCCGAGACGATGAAATGCCAGCAACGTCGTCTGCCAAGGCCGATGCCCAATGTCATAGTACAGAGCATGTAAAATCCAAAACACCAAATATCAGTAAAAAAAGGACTCAAAAATCTAAAATAAAATTGTCGGAGGAGAAGCGTAAACTTGCCAATATGCCATTTACCACACGGAGTGGCAAGGAACGGCTGAGGCCCTGGCCTATGTTCATGGCTAGTGGTTCAGCTTCACATGAGGATGGAAGCACTCAGCCTCTCGCTAGAAAAATGAAAAGACTCAAGCTGGCAAAAGCACAGCAAAGAACTGTGCGTTCTTCGAAATCACAAATCCACAAGGAGAGTCCAATTGTGTCGTTTGCGATGCCTGACCTTCCCAACACTGGACGTGAAGAGCATGCGCCTTCCACCATTTGCACGCCCCCTGCAAGTGCTGGAAGGAGCACCCGCAGTCCAGTTCCTGATAGTCAGATTGAAGATGTCAGTGTTGAAGTACACCAGGATGAGGAGGATATGGGTGTTGCTGGCGCTGGGGAGGAAATTGACCAGGAGGATTCTGATGGTGAGGTGGTTTGTTTAAGTCAGGCACCCGGGGAGACACCTGTTGTCCGTGGGAGGAATAGGGCCATTGACATGCCTGGTGAAAATACCAAAAAAATTAGCTCTTCGGTGTGGAAGTATTTCAACAGAAATGCGGACAACATTTGTCAAGCCGTGTGTTGCCTTTGTCAAGCTGTAATAAGTAGGGGTAAGGACGTTAACCACCTCGTAACATCCTCCCTTATACGTCACCTGCAGCGCATTCATCATAAGTCAGTGACAAGTTCAAAAACTTTGGGCGACAGCGGAATCAGTCCACTGACCAGTAAATCCCTTCCTCTTGTAACCAAGCTCACGCAAACCACCCCACCAACTCCCTCAGTGTCAATTTCCTCCTTCCCCAGGAATGCCAATAGTCCTGCAGGCCATGTCACTGGCAATTATGATGAGTCCTCTCCTGCCTGGGATTCCTCCGATGCATCCTTGCGTGTAACGCCTACTGCTGCTGGCGCTGCTGTTGTTGCTGCTGGGAGTCGATGGTCATCCCAGAGGGGAAGTCGTACTCGTAAGACCACTTTTACTACTTCCACCAAGCAATTGACTGTCCAACAGTCCTTTGCGAGGAAGATGAAATATCACAGCAGTCATCCTGCTGCAAAGCGGATAACTGAGGCCTTGGCATCCTGGGCGGTGAGAAACGTGGTTCCGGTATCCATCATTACTGCAGTGGCAACTAGAGACTTGTTGGAGGTACTGTGTCCCCGGTACCAAATACCATCTAGGTTCCATTTCTCTAGGCAGGCGATACCGAAAATGTACACAGACCTCAGAAAAAGACTCACCAGTGTCCTAAAAAATGCAGTTGTACCCAATGTCCACTTAACCACGGACATGTGGACAAGTGGAGCAGGGCAGGCTCAGGACTATATGACTGTGACAGCCCACTGGGTAGATGTATGGACTCCCACCGCAAGAACAGCAGCGGCGGCACCAGTAGCAGCATCTCGCAAACGCCAACTCTTTCCTAGGCAGGCTACGCTTTGTATCACCGCTTTCCAGAATACGCACACAGCTAAAAACCTCTTACGGCAACTGAGGAAGATCATCGCAGGGTGGCTTACCCCAATTGGACTCTCCTGTGGATTTGTGGCATCGGACAACGCCAGCAATATTGTGTGTGCATTAAATCTGGGCAAATTCCAGCACGTCCCATGTTTTGCACATACCTTGAATTTGGTGGTGCAGAATTATTTAAACAACGAGAGGGGCGTGCAAGAGATGCTGTCGGTGGCCAGAAGAATTGCGGGACACTTTCGGCGTACAGGCACCACGTACAGAAGACTGGAGCACCACCAAAAACGCCTGAACCTGCCCTGCCATCATCTGAAGCAAGAAGTGGTAACGAGGTGGAATTCAACCCTCTATATGCTTCAGAGGTTGGAGGAGCAGCAAAAGGCCATTCAAGCCTATACAACTGAGCACGATATAGGAGGTGGAATGCACCTGTCTAAAGCGCAGTGGAGAATGATTTCAACGTTGTGCAAGGTTCTGCAACCTTTTGAACTTGCCACACGTGAAGTCAGTTCAGACACTGCCAGCCTGAGTCAGGTCATTCCCCTCATCAGGCTTTTGCAGAAGAAGCTGGAGACATTGAAGGAGGAGCTAACACAGAGCGATTCCGCTAGGCATGTGGGACTTGTGGATGGAGCCCTTAATTCGCTTAACAAGGATTCACGGGTGGTCAATCTGTTGAAATCAGAGCACTACATTTTGGCCACCGTGCTCGATCCTAGATTTAAAACCTACCTTGGATCTCTCTTTCCGGCAGACACAAGTCTGCAGAGGTTCAAAGAACTGCTGGTGAGAAAATTGTCAAGTCAAGCGGAACGCGACCTGTCAACATCTCCTCCTTCACATTCTCCCGCAACTGGGGGTGCGAGGAAAAGGCTCAGAATTCCGAGCCCACCCGCTGGCCGTGATGCAGGGCAGTCTGGAGCGACTGCTGATGCTGACATCTGGTCCGGACTGAAGGACCTGACAACGATTACGGACATGTCGTCTACTGTCACTGCATATGATTCTCTCCCCATTGAAAGAATGGTGGAGGATTATATGAGTGACCGCATCCAAGTAGGCACGTCAGACAGTCCGTACTTATACTGGCAGGAAAAAGAGGCAATTTGGAGGCCCTTGCACAAACTGGCTTTATTCCACCTAAGTTGCCCTCCCACAAGTGTGTACTCCGAAAGAGTGTTTAGTGCCGCCGCTCACCTTGTCAGCAATCGGCGTACGAGGTTACATCCAGAAAATGTGGAGAAGATGATGTTCATTAAAATGAATTATAATCAATTCCTCCGTGGAGACATTCACCAGCAGCAATTGCCTCCACAAAGTACACAGGGAGCTGAGATGGTGGATTCCAGTGGGGACGAATTGATAATCTGTGAGGAGGGGGATGTACACGGTGATATATCGGAGGATGATGATGAGGTGGACATCTTGCCTCTGTAGAGCCAGTTTGTGCAAGGAGAGATTAATTGCTTCTTTTTTGGTGGGGGTCCAAACCAACCCGTCATTTCAGTCACAGTCGTGTGGCAGACCCTGTCACTGAAATGATGGGTTGGTTAAAGTGTGCATGTCCTGTTTACACAACATAAGGGTGGGTGGAAGGGCCCAAGGACAATTCCATCTTGCACCTCTTTTTTCTTTCATTTTTCTTTGCGTCATGTGCTGTTTGGGGGGTGTTTTTTGGAAGGGCCATCCTGCGTGACACTGCAGTGCCACTCCTAGATGGGCCAGGTGTTTGTGTCGGCCACTAGGGTCGCTTAGCTTACTCACACAGCTACCTCATTGCGCCTCTTTTTTTCTTTGCGTCATGTGCTGTTTGGGGAGTGTTTTTTGGAAGGGCCATCCTGCGTGACACTGCAGTGCCACTCCTAGATGGGCCAGGTGTTTGTGTCGGCCACTAGGGTCGCTTAGCTTACTCACACAGCTACCTCATTGCGCCTCTTTTTTTCTTTGCGTCATGTGCTGTTTGGGGAGTGTTTTTTGGAAGGGCCATCCTGCATGACACTGCAGTGCCACTCCTAGATGGGCCAGGTGTTTGTGTCGGCCACTATGGTCGCTTAGCTTACTCACACAGCTACCTCATTGCACCTCTTTTTTTCTTTGCGTCATGTGCTGTTTGGGGAGTGTTTTTTGGAAGGGCCATCCTGCGTGACACTGCAGTGCCACTCCTAGATGGGCCAGGTGTTTGTGTCGGCCACTAGGGTCGCTTAGCTTACTCACACAACTACCTCATTGCGCCTCTTTTTTTCTTTGCGTCATGTGCTGTTTGGGGAGTGTTTTTTAGAAGGGCCATCCTGCGTGACACTGCAGTGCCACTCCTAGATGGGCCAGGTGTTTGTGTCGGCCACTTGGGTCGCTTAGCTTAGCCATCCAGCGACCTCGGTGCAAATTTTAGGACTAAAAATAATATTGTGAGGTGTTCAGAATAGACTGAAAATGAGTGGAAATTATGGTTATTGAGGTTAATAATACTTTGGGATCAAAATGACCCCCAAATTCTATGATTTAAGCTGTTTTTTAGGGTTTTTTGAAAAAAACACCTGAATCCAAAACACACCCGAATCCGACAAAAAAAATTCGGTGAGGTTTTGCCAAAACGCGTTCGAACCCAAAACACGGCCGCGGAACCGAACCCAAAACCAAAACACAAAACCCGAAAAATTTCCGGTGCTCATCACTAGTATACAGTAGTATTCTGTAGTGCTTTATTAATCTGCTGCTATTGTTTTCAGCACTGTACGGTAGTTTTCATTAGTGAAACAATCGCCATTCAGTGATGAAGCTGCGTATTTTATTCTATGGAACTATTTACTACTACTATGATATATTATATAAGTACTTACATATGTAAAAATAATAGCAAAAGTAAATAACTTCTTGATCATAGTGCAATTACAGTACATGAGAAAACAGCTGCAACTGATATTACATATCAACATTAATACGAATTTCTTCTACCACACATTACTGACTACCGTACTGTATATCTCATTATTGTAAATTTAAAATCAACATCCCAATGGGGCATTGGGACAATGTTTAAAAATCATCATCATCGTCATCATCATCCACATTTTCTATAGGGCATCAGAGTGGGATCAGTATGAAATACCTCCAATCAAAATCCTGACGTTCAAAATCCCAACACCAGTTGACCGATGGTCAAAATCCTGACAAGGTCAAAATCCCGACATGGACAAAATACCGGCAAGGTCAAAATACTACCATGTAAAAGGCCGACAGGTCAAAATACCGACATACGTTTTCTTGTTGTTTTTTGTGTGTATGTCGACATAAGTCAACATGGACACCATATAAAGTGTACCGCTGCACTCGCCATGCTTCGGGCACGGTGCCTCGCTATGCTCGGCACACTATTATGTTTCCCCTCCAGGTCCACTGGGATGGTAAAGTATGAACAAGTCGGTTTCAATTAAAAAAATCATTAAATACTCATGTCGGTATTTTGACCTGTCAGCATTTTACATGTCGGTATTTTGACCTTGTCGGTATTTTAAATGTCGGGATTTTGACCTTGTCGGGATTTTGACCATCGGTCAATTGGTGTCGGGAATTTGAACGTCGGGATTTTGATTGGAGGTAAACTGACTGCATCCCATCAGAGTCTGGGGGTCAGACAGTCCTACAGATATGACATACAGGAACGCAATAAACATAATAACAATACATATAATAACAGATATAGTAATACAATTCTGCATAATAACACATACAGTACTGTATGTGTACTGTTTTATACATATAATGTGGGCGTACATACAGACAATTAACATCAAAATTCTTATTCAATGAATGTGTTACCATCACTTCACTCAAATGATGATTTAAGTTCTGTTACTTTTAATCAGTCTCCTGGCAACCAGCTACAGTAGCTGTGCAAAATATTATTTTCTAAGGGTCAAGTATTATTGATTTTGCATTTTTAGCAATAAAGTCAAAGTTTTTCTAATAACAAATTTGCTAAGAATCAATTTGAATGGAAATCACATTTCAAAAATGGCTTAACAGACCAAATCATGTCAAATCACCATTGAACCAATAATCAACAAAATAACATTGGTGCCAATGCAAATTGTGAATTTATTAAGAATCATATTTGCAAAATTGCTCAAAATATCAACAAAATTGCAATTCAATGCACCAAATCAAAGCACTTGCTTTTAAAAGCATGTTGACATGTGAAAAGCATTTTAATTAGCTCAAAACCATTCAGTATGCTTATAAAAGCCCACCAAGTTAGCTGCAGCAGTCTCTAAAGCATGGCTGAGGCTGGGTTTGAAGTAATGTGTTCACAGGCATTTATGTCATGTGCTCTGCACCAGCAGACTGAAAGGCTCCAGGAACAAGAAACAGAAAAGAGTACCCAGCAAACAAGGGTGCGGCAGAGCGTTTATAGGCCTAGGTTCTTCCATGGGCAGGTAAACTTCAATACAATGTCTGATGACAAGGTGATACAGATGTCTGCCTGAATTGCAACAACTTAATGTACCTGTATGACCTCATCAAACAAGATTGAGCCAGGAACTGCACGGTCCTGAGCCTTATCATGCCTACACAAACTGCTGGCTGTTCTGGTTTTTTTTTCTTAGCTACTAGGAAATTTCAGTTAGTAATGGGGTGGGAGGTATACATGTTGCAAGCCAAGTTCTTGCCATACTCAAGACCATCTCCCACACTTGAATCTGCTTCCCTAGCCAGAAGTCACAGTGGGATGCTGTCAGCTTAGATCTTTATAGGATTGTAGGCATGCCCAATGTTCTGGGTGCTATAGACTGCACACACATTTAGCTGAGAGTACCTAAGGTGTGGGCCCATGTTTACTTCCATAGCCATCACAGCAATTCAAGCAAGGTGCAGGTGGTTTGTTATGCAAAACACAGCATCATGAGTATTGTGTTCGGCTATCCTGGCTCATGCTTTGATTTCTTTAGCCTCAGCCAGTCATCCCTGTGTGCTAAGTTTGAGGCAGGACAAATGCTGGAGACATGTCTGATCAGTAAGTAAACATTACTCTGGTTGCTTCCTCATTACACACCTATAAATGTGGTCATGTTAACCATCAAATACATTTAATTTTTTGCCTTACCGGGGATTTGGGGTATGGATGTTTCTTTTGCTTCCTGCTGAGTGCAATTATAATGATGAACATAAGTTCAATTGATCTTTGATAGAATGTACATTTGGACTATAAACATTTAGATTCTGCACTATTGATAGATCTGGAGGGACTTTATTGCATTCCATTGATAAGATCTCAGACATTGTGGTCTGATACTGATTGTTGCAAATCTGTGCCTAAATCAACCACCCCTGCTGGATTATGCAATGCACAGTCAGCAGGCAGCTCTACTGGTTTCATCTGGTGACAGAAAGTGGGAGGCAGGTTAGGGCTTCGGCGATAGCCAACCACTTCACTGGAAGTATATTACACATCATTACTAGTTTTTCCTTTACTAAAAATTAATCTTCTAAATTGTTACAGATTTCAGCATCCTGCACAATTTACTAATTTCAGAAAATGTTAAATTATGTGTTTCATGCCTTCCCTTTAATTTGAGTTTGCCCTTATCTGTGGTGAACTACACTAAGGTGTTTCAACACAGGTGATGCCCTGCAAAAATAAAGACTGAAGTCCAGGTGCAAAGCATTTAGCCCCTCCTGTAATTTATCTTGTTGGCAGTTTTGAAAGCATGCTTAACATATGATTAATTTATAATACTAAACAAAAAACATTTCTTAAGTAAGGATAATTTCCTTAGCAATTAGCAGAATATGCAATCCTTACTGAATTAGGCCCTATGTCCAGGCCTGGCGCTACCCGCTCAGCGAAGGGATGCAGTGCAGGGAGGCGCTGGGACGGAGAGTCGCTCCCCCTGCTCTGCATTCCTTCCCTGCTGCGCCGTCCTGGCCCCCCTGCTGCTGCTGCTGTGTCTGTCACTGTATGACTGTGACAGTCACTGGCAGCGGAGCCTGCAGCGTGAAAAGCCTCCTCCCTCCCCTCCCCTCACCTGTGTGACAGCGGCTGTGTACGGGACGGAAGGGGGCGGAGCTAAACAGGGTGGAAGGGGCGGAGCTAAACTGTCCAGAAGGGGGCGGAGCTACACAGACCAGGCTGCTGTACCGAGGGAGACTGGCTTAGGTAAGTAGAGGGTGAGAGAGAAGTGTGTGTTTGTATATATGGTGTGTGTGTGTGTGTATATGGTGGGTGTGTGTGTGTGTGCATACGGTGTGTGTGTGTATATGGTGGGTGTGTATGTGTGTGTATATATGTGTGAATTGTGTGTGTGTGTGTGAGGTATGTCTGTGTACGCGCACTTTATGGATGGTAGTACTGGGGGGGCATTACGTATAATGACGCTATTACTGGGGGGGGGGGCATTACATGTAAGGATGCTACTACTACTGGGGGGGCATTTTGTGAAACAACGCTACTACTGGAGGGGCCATTACGTATAAGGACGATACTACTACTAGAGGGGAATTACGTATAAGGACGCTTCTACTACTGGGGGTGCACTACGTATAAGGACGCTACTACTACAGGGGGGCATTACGCGTAATGACGCTACTACTACTGGGGGGGGCATTACGTATAAGGACGATACTACTACTAGGGGGGAATTACGTATAAGGACGCTTCTACTACTGGGGGTGCACTACGTATAAGGACGCGTCTACTGCTGGGGGCGCACTACATATAAGGATGCTACTACTACTGGGGGGCATTATGTATAAGAATACTACTACTACTGGGGGGCATTATGTATAAGGATGCTACTACTACTGGGGTGCATTACATATGACGCTACTACTACGGATGGGGCATTATGTATAAGAGGAATAAGATTGTGCTACATTGTGGCGTTATTTTAAATGGGGGTACTATTGTGTGGCCATGCCCCTTACTTGTGAGCCCACCAGTAGCGGATCTTGCCACAGGCAAGCAGGACTTTTCCCCGGGGCGCCGCCTTCCGGAGGGCGCTGGCGCCATCCGGAGGGCGCCGCACCGTGGCAAGATCCGCCACTGCTGCCCGCTGTGTCCCCCGTCCGCCTCCACTGCCCGGCCCGCTGTGTCCCCGCCTCCTGTGAAGGGAACTAGACGCTACACGTCTAGTTTCCCTTCGTGGAGAGTACCTTTGCTGAGCGGTGCGCGATGACGTCATCGCGCACCACTCAGCATTCAAGCGGCGCTAGTAATGTACAGGGGGCGTAACTGGCCACGCCCCCTATATTAGGCCACACCCCGTTTCCTGCCCGGGGCGCAGAGCGGCCTTGAACCGGCCCTGGAGCCCACACCCCTTTTCCCGGCGCGAATATGGGAGGGCACAAATTTATAGTTTGCAGGGGGGCGCCGAACACCCTAGCACCGGCCCTGCCTATGTCAGTACAAAAGGATCAAACACATCAGCATACAATGGTTTTGTTATGAAGCATCTGAAATAACCACACTATTAGGGTGCCTCTGCGCTGCATATATTATGCATATCATTTGTGTAAACATTAAACACATACTGTAACTTTGAGGTAAAGTATATGACTTCACTTTCCCATATAATTTTTCACTAATGTCAGTGTATTACCACATATTTCCATTAAAAAGTACACCAAATACATTTTCCCTTCTTTTGAGTTGTTATGTTTTAAATTAACTACAGTAATTGCATGAGTACAAATTTTACACTGTAATTTAAAAGCAAAGAAACAAAAAACAGTTTGCAAACATGTTTTATTTTGTAAACACTATCATATAATGTTGTTACTCATTTTTCGTTGAAGTGGTGTTTTTATAGAAAAAAAAAGCCTGAAATAATCCAGTCACAAAGGCCAATAACTGTTTTTTCTTAGTATACAAATATTTATACAAACAGTAATTCGATTTTATTATACAAATATAACAAAAAATGCAATTTTTTTTCAGCAAAGAATACGCACTAGGCAAAAATGATTTTCTCCAGCATTCAAATATTTCCAAAAACAATGATTTGTTTTTAGCATAGAAACATAGAAACATAGAATTTGACGGCAGATAAGAACCACTTGGCCCATCTAGTCTGCCCCTTTTTTATTTTATCCTTTAGGCAATCTCAACCCTTTTTTCACCTTAATTCTTTGTAAGGATATTCATATGCCTGCCCCAAGCATGTTTAAATTGCCCTACAGTCTTAGCCTCTACCACCTCTGATGGGAGGCTATTCCACTTATCCACTACCCTTTCTGTTAAGTAATTTTTCCTTAAATTTCCCCTGAACCTCCCCCCCTCCAGTCTCAATGTATGCCCTCGAGTTCTAATACTTCTTTTCCTTTGAAGAATGTTTCCCTCCTGAACTTTGTTAAGACCCTTGATATATTTGAAAGTTTCTATCATGTCCCCCCTTTCCCTTCTCTCCTCCAAACTATACATGTTAAGATCTTTTAGCCTTTCCTGCAACCAGGTTCTTATCCATTTAACTGATTTATAATCCACCCCCAGGCTTTCAAGTTTATTTAGCAGTCTGCGATGTGGGACAGTGTCAAATGCCTTACTAAAGTCTAGATATGCTACATCTACAGCTCCCCCTTGATCTATTATTTTCATCACAGAGTCAAAAAAGTCAATAAGATTTGTTTGGCATGATCTCCCACCAGTAAATCCATGCTGTTTTGGATCCTGTAAGTTGTTTGATTTAAGATATTCCACTACTCTTTCTTTTAATAGTTTTTCCATTACTTTCCCTACTACTGATGTAAGGCTTTCTGGTCTGTAGTTACTTGCTTCTTCCTTGCTTCCACTTTTGTGCAGTGGAACTACATTTGCACTTTTCCAGTCCTCTGGAATAGCACCTGTGTTTAGTGACTGGTTAAATAATTCTGTTAAAGGTGTAACCAGCACATCTTTTAGCTCTTTGAGTATCCTTGGGTGTATCCCATCTGGTCCCATTGATTTATCCACTTTTAGTTTTGAAAGTTCTGTTAGGACCTTCTCCTCTGTAAATGTATTTTCATCTACCTTATTTTTATGAATGTCCTTGCAACTTAACTGTGGCTCCATCCCTTCTTCTGCAGTAAATACTGAGCAAAAATAATTATTTAGGTGATCTGCTATTGCCTTGTCTCCCTCCACCAAATGCCCACTCTCTGTCTTAAGTCTTATTATTCCTCCATTTGATTTTCTCCTTTCACTTATATACTTTTAAAAAGTTTTGCCCCCTTTATCTACTGACTGGGCCATTTTCTCCTCAGCATCCTTCCGTCTGTCCAGATACACCTCTTTGTCGTTATTATTTTTAGTCTGTTTGTATTTCCTAAAAGCCATCTTTTTTGCTTTCACACTAGTTGATACTTCTTTTGTGAACCACACTGGCTTCCTTTTCCTGGTGCTTTTCCTAACCATTTTGATACAAAGGTATGTTGCACTTAGTATTGCACTTTTCAGTTTTTTCCACCTCTCCTGCACTCCTTCCAAGTTCCTCCAGTCTGCCAATGAATCACTTAAACATCTCCCCATTTTTGCAAAGTCAGCATTTCTAAAATCCAACACCTTTGTTTTTGTGTGACAGGAGTTGGATCCTGTCTTTATACTAAACCATACTGCTTGATGATCACTGGATCCCAGGTGCTCACCCACATATATATCAGATATCCTATCACCATTTGTAAGAATTAGATCTAATATTGAGTCTTTGCGAGTGGGCTACCTCACCAATTGCTTGAGAGATGCTCCCTGTAAGGAATGTAGAAATTTGCCACTTGTAGCTGAACTTGCAAAAGACCCCTCCCAATTTACATCAGGTAAATTAAAGTCTCCCATGATTATGACTTCTCCCTTAAAAGCCATTTTAGAGATGTCCAACAATAGGTTCCTGTCCAAATCCTGCCCCTGGCCTGGTGGTCTATAGATCACCCCAATGCAAATAATGTCCTTCTTCCCAGTTTCTATGGTGACCCAAAGGGCCTCAGTTTTGGCTTCAATATTTTGTATTAAAGTAGCATTTATGCTTTTTTTTCACATACATTGCTACCCCTCCTCCTATTCTTCCTATTCTATCTTTCCTAAATAAATTGTATCCTGGTATAGCTAAGTACCAGTCATGATTCTCATTGCACCAAGACTCTGTAATTGCCACAAAATCCAGGTTATCCCTTGTCATTATCGCAATTAGCTTTGGAATTTTGTCTCCTAAGCTCCTAGCATTTGCAGACATAGCTTTAAGAATTTTGTCTGTGCATTTGTTATTAGTAGCCATGTCCAGAGCGTACAAAATAAATGACAAGTTTAAAGTTGAAATTACCTGTTTGGGGATGTTGCTCAGTATAGCTATGGAGTTATGGAGGAACCATAACTGATTTAATGATCCATTCACAGTTTCACTCTACTGGCCATGTGTACTTACACGTGCATGGCTTAATCTTTGGGACAAGCATACAGATGGAGCCGCACTCAACTAGTGCGGCTCCATTGCAAGTGTGCACTCTTGGCAGTACTAGGTGATCTGGCGCCTAGCCCAGCTACAGGAGTGCACAGAGATGCTCCCATTAAAGTGAATTGGGTGGGTGCGTGTCACGGACGCATGCATGCCCCAGATGTGGCGGGTGCACCCAGGCAAAGACGGAGCCACAATTAGCGTGGCTTCATCTGTGTGCTACTGGCAGAATAAACCAGGTAGCTTTCAGTTCCAATTCAGCAAAGAAAGTAAAAAAAAGAAAACCTCAATTAACCATAACTGTAGAACATATTTTATTATTGTGAGTGGCTCTTGTAATTCTAGACTGATTGGACTTGGTTTGCTGCCATTGAGGTTTAACCAGAAACATGTGTAATTTGAATATGCCATCTTCTTGTGCTTCCTTGGGATGTCCTCTAATGTTGGTGACTGAGGCTCTTGATTCTATGGAACTAAAGGAAAATGTTACAGTAGGTCAGTATGAGTGAAAGGATGAAATAACAGGGTACACACACCAGAATTACTAATTGTGGTGTGCAAACAAAAAAAGTAAAGTTAAAACATCAGCAAGCAGTCCCACCCCACCAAAAAAAAAATCCCCCCAACAAAACAAAAATCAGTTTGCCAGCGCACTATGCAGATGGATGGTTTTGTGCATCGAATTTAATCATCTGTGATTGATGATGTTAAAATAGTCCAAAAGGCATATATTTTTGGAGTTGACTATAGCAGACATATAGCTTTGCAGATTAATTTTCCAAATGTTTTGTAGATACAGGTTCTTGCCTATGCTAAACTTCTCCACTGTTCAACAGTACCACTTTTAAATACACTTCTGACATAAAACCCTAAGTTAGATATTTCCAAAGTGCTTAAAAAGACATTAGTACTTACTGTACTAAGGCTTTTTTCATTCTTCTTTGCAGGCATTCACCAAATGGCTGCACACATGGAGGTTTCTGCAGAATTTCAGAATGCTGTTTTTCTCCGCTCCTGAAAAAGGTGGCAGCAGTTGTGCTGGTGGCTCTCTGGCAGATGTTTTTTGAAAGAAATAAAGCATGTGTGAATTGCAAGCCAACAGTGTGTGTTTTGTCAGTTACCACAGCACAATCCTTCAAATGTATTTACCTAGCTAATCTACAATCTGGCTTGGGAGTAGCCAGGATGTTTTTAATTTCTCCATTAACACTTTTGCCTATGATGTAATATTCAGAGTAAAAAAAATATATTAAGAAAAAAATGTATATTTTATATTAAAAAGCATGGCAACACATGCATGGACATTTATAAACACCAACGAAAGGGATCCAATGTATACTGGCCTAACCATCAGCAGAGCAGACAGGCAACTTTGATTAGTATGGGCCTAATGTTTAACTTTTTCTCATGGTGCAACATTTGTAATGCAATTATTGATGGTGCAAACAAACCTGTCTTTTTCTTTGTTATTAATAAAGTTCATCTTTTTTTTTTTTTTAAACCAGATACAACATGGGCAACAAATAGATAATAAAAACAACAAAGAAACAAAACCCCGGCGCAGTCAACATATACTGTTATTCCTCTTGTTTGCAGCAGCTGACATCCAAACAAATTCAATTCAGCATAAACATCGAGGTAAAAGGGCTGGACAACATCAAGGACCAAATAAGAAGAAAAAAAGGAATAGGTATAGGAAGAACCCAATAGAAGGCACCAAGTCAATAGAAAACCAATCAAGTACGGACGATAATAAAACTAAAGTATACAATTTGAGTGATTACGTTTGTAGTAAGGAAGAACAAATTGTTTTGGAGAAAGGATTAAAATTTGCTCCCTCCAACCATGTTGATGATTTTGAGGTCTTTATTTAAAATTAGCATTAAAAAGGTTTTTTGAAGAACAAAAAGGAGGTACTAATATGGAAATAAATTATATAGGTCCACACTCTGTATTTAAGCGTAAGTCCACTTTTTATCCTGTACACAAAAAGGGGTGTTTCGTGGAATCCTTTGAAAAACGAGTTAAAGAAGATCTGGAGAGGACGGTCTTCAAATGGCCAAACATGTAAATATGTCCAAGAGTGAGAGATTGGCTATTCATTCTTTACAAGCCAACTCCACTATAGTGAACAAACCCGCCGATAAAGGTGGCTGGGTTGTCATAATGAATAGAGATGATTATAATGCAGAGATCTTTAGACAGTAAGCAGAGACAAATACCTATAAAAAATTAAGGGCAGATCCTTCAGATAAAGTCAAACAAAAATTAAATGTGTCATTATCCCTCTATACTTCCAAAAATGTAATTACTGATAAGGAACAACTGTACATGATTGTTGAGAAACCTTCCATACCTGTTCTGTATGTTTTACCTAAGATTCACAAGTCCCTAATTAAACCACCAGGCAGGCCTATAGTGGCTGGCACTAATTCGGTACTGGCCAATCTATCACATTTCATTGACCACATGTTGCAGCCAATAGTTATTAAAACTCGAGCATATTTGAAAGATACCATTGATGTCATCAAAAAAATAGATGACATGAGTTGGACATCACACTTGTGGTTAATGCCTGCTGATGTCACGTCACTATACACTATTATTGACCACAGTAAAGGCTTAGAATCTGTTGGTTTCTTTTTAGAACAAGAGGAATATTCTGTTGAGAGAAGGAATTTCGTTCTTGAGGGAATTGGACTTATTTTAAATAATAATTTTTTCAAATTTGAGGATTCCTTCTATTTACAATTAAAAGGGACCGCCATGGGCACCAGGCTTGCGCCCAGTTACGCCTACTTGTTTATGGCATATTGGGAGGAGTTCAACATCTGGAAACATCTCTCCCTGGGTGCAGGCCTAGTGTCCTGGCATCGTTATATAGACGATGTACTGTTTGTATGGAAGGGTGATCGTCAGTCCCTTGATATATTCTGTACTTAGTGGAATATTCTTTTTTCTTTTGATATAAGTGACTCCCAGGTCAATTTTTTAGTCCTAACAATATATATAGAAGACGGAAAATTTCTAACAAAGAATTTCATTAAACCTACTGATTGTAATTCTTTTATTCATTACGAAAGCAATCACCATAAGAACTGGTTAAAGAGCATATCAACCAGCCAATTCCAACGTATAAGACGGAATTGTACCAAAAAGGAGACTTACTTATGTCAATCAGAGTCGTTAAAGAAAATTTTTATTGCTAAAGGGCTTAATCCTGATCATATTGAACAGACTCGCCAATCTTGTTTTACTTTAGATCGAACCCAATTACTTTCCTCTAAGACAAAAAATAGGGATGCACCCGATGATGTAGCTATCATTATGGGATTTAATAGCCAATACAAACAAGTGGAGACCATTTTTAGAAAACATTGGGGAGTACTCACAAAAGATCCCATGTTGAAAGAACATATATCGGAGCGACCTAATTTCATTTATCGGAGGGCCAAAAATCTTAAAAATAATTTAGTTAAAAGCGTTATACCTTCAAATACTAATACGGGGAAAATTCCCTTTAAAGGTTTCTACAGGTGTGGCACATGCAGCATGTGCAAAGCCTGTAAATATGGAACATCGAAAATTACTGGGTATAAATCAAACCAGACGGGTAAGATGTATGAAATAAAAGATTTCATCACCTGTCACAGTCAATGGGTTGTGTATCTGTTGGAATGTAGTTGTGGACGACAATATGTCGGAAAGACTAAACGTAAACTCAAGGAACGTCTAGCAGAACATGTTAGAAATATACGAAAGGGTTTACTCACACATAATGTGTCCTCTCATTTCAAAGATATTCATGCATGTAACATAAAAGATTTAGTGTTTTTTTGTGGGATACAAAACATCAAACCAAATTGGCATACCGATACAAGGGAGGAGGATCTGGCTAAGGCGGAGATGCGCAATATATATATAAAATGAAAACAATGATACCAAATGGGTTAAATGTAGAATTTGAGCTCAAGTGGTTATTATAGGGTGTATGGGTAAGGTGAATTGAATCCTAATGTATATCTTCTTCTTTTTTTTCTTTTTTTTCTTTGAGTATCGGGGAGAAGTGGATCTGACGGTGTCTTTAATGTTTCTATTTGGACCAATAAGAGCATCTTCACATATTCATGAGACACCAATAAGGAGAGCGTAATAGGACATTTTGAGATTGCCTAGTAACGCATCCTCGACAGACTGAACCGCGACGTAAAGTTGAATCACTTCCTGAGTCAGCGGCTTCTAACAGGAAGTAATCACGGATGAAGCATCCCGGCTATCCTAATGGCGTGCGTGCCAAATACCGGATGTAAAACTTTAACACATGTTATTTCTGGAGTTATATAAAGTTGGAATTATACGTATTGGTGCTCTGAATAATGGTATATGATCTTTTTGATAATATATGGTCCGGATAGGGGTTAAGTGTGACGTGCACCTTTTGATGACGTCACACTATTATTGTTATACAGCGGTCAGTTATGAACAGAATGTGTAATTATAATACACTATAATAATAGCGACTTTTAAATGTTGTTTGATCTTCTTATAGACTTATATAATAATTTTTATATAGGATTAAGATTTTTATTTAATTGTTAAGTATATATCATGTGACTGGGATTGAGGAGGTATAAATATGACTTCCGGGGGATATCTCAGCACACATTGAAAAAGGACAGGGATCCGAAACGCGTTAGTGTGCTGTGGGCTTTTGACCGAGAACATTGGCTGTTGGGTATAGTATGATTCTTATGGTATATAAGTTTATCCTACGATTCTGGACCTAGGAATATTGTCATCTATCATTTCTTGCCTGTTCAGTCAGTGGTGGTGGTCTCTGGTCAAAGATTGATATATATTTGTTTTATGTTTGTTTTTATGGTCTTTGTACCAATAAAATATCTTTTTTAAATCATTTTTGGGATACTATATGGTCTCATATATCAATTGAGGACTGCGATTATTAAAAGTATTTTTGAGGATATAATTTCCGCATGAATTATTGACCCCAGCAAAAAAGAAACCTTCATGTGAACATAGGGGATTATCTGAAGGTCAGTTTATTGTGTGTGACTATATATTGGCTGTACATGTCTGGAGATAAAAGAGAACCTTTGAAAACTACGGACAAAGATACCTTTCAATGCATATAGGGCATTTATTGGAGGTCAGTGCTTGACAGGTTATCTCTGTCCTTGATCCTTTATTCCATACGAAGTAAAAGGAGAGGAGGAGGAGTGTGGGACAAACCTATAAAGAAACCTTTTGGTGCACATAGGGCACTATTTTAAGGTCAGTGCCTGAAGGGGTGCTTATATCTCATCATATATCGGTGGGAAGGATTGTACCTCACTTACTTCATATTTTCCTCTCTTTGGGTACACTTTCCCTAATGGTGGAGTGAAGATACCTTATGGTTGTGTGATCCTAAATCAACGTTCCTGAACTGAATTTGTTTGGATGTCAGCCGCTGCAAACAAGAGGAATAACAGTATATGTTGACGGCGCCGGGGTTTTGTTTCTTTGTTGTTTTTATTGATTGTATGTGAGCTAGGTGAGCCCTGAAACAAAACCTGGCTGCAGTCTTTGGTTGGCGCAAGCAGAGAACTACTTTTTCTAAACAAAAAGATAATGGTTATGTGGACAAATATATTTGCTGACATCGCTAATTAACATTTCTAGGTCTGCAGAAAACACAGGATATTGGTCTAAAGTACTGTGGATTTGGATAAATTACAGTTTAGGATTTTAAAAAAAGCTGATTTGTGTTGAGGATGCAGGGTCTGTGAGTTCCCACAGATGGGTACCTTAAATCCCCTTTTATAAGTGGCTACCGGTCCCTTAGTGATCCCCAGACACCAACACACACCTACCACAACCAGCAGGGACGCAGAGGTACAGCTGCATAGCCGGGGGGGTGGTCATGCTCTGTGCCCCTGCAGGTTGTGGCCTACCTCCTCTTGTGGAGCGCAGTCATGAGTTCACCAGAACACCGCCGCTGGAGGGCTGTTGGTGTGGAGATTCCCAGTGGTCTGACAGTGCTCAGCACACACCTGGGGATTTGGAGCGGTATTTCGCCATTCAGCCTTTGCTGATTGCAGCACATAGCTTATACGGCCGCCCGCACTATGGCATTCCTGGACCCGATGCTCTAACCTCAGAATGTGACACCTTGTGCGCTTAGACCTGACTGGAGAATGCTGGCAGTCTCTGATATTGGGGGTTACTAGGAAAAGCAGGAGATCTTGGCTCTGAGAAGACCCCCTTTTCAGCACAGCAAAGTGGTGGTGAGTCCTTGGTCTGTGACACCCTTTCCTGGGCACAGATCCTGCATCCTGATAGATTTAGCTCCTGGCTGGCTGCAACAGCTCTCAATTGCCTCACTGCATCAATTGCCATACTGCTATTCCTCATGTGAGGATTACTGATTTTGGCCCACCTGCTCGACCATGATCCCCTGCTTCGCCCACATGTAGTGGGGTTTGATGTGTGTTTGATGTTTGTAGCCAAATTTATATTGCTACCTCCATCCTGAAACCGATGTTGAGGATTCACATTTAACCCCTGCCTCTTCCCCTTCCCTTCAAGATGAGGGGTCCATAGCTTCCACTGCCTCAACGATCTTGGGCAGTAATCCTGATGTCACTATGGCTGAATTGCTCGCTCATTTACGTTATCTTCCAACAAATAAGGATCTACCGACCAAGTGAGATTTCCAGGATCTTGAACACAAACTGCGGGAGACGGTCAAATCAGAAATTTCATCCCTACAAGCTGACCTCTCATTGATGTCGCACCAGGTCTCTGAAGTTGAAGACCACCTCGGAGAACTTGATTCCTCACATCGAGCACTTCATAACATTGTTAACTTGCAGGCTCAAGAACTCAGGGCCATGCAGCAATGGCAAGATGGTCTTGATAATAGGAGCAGGAGAAATAATCTCCAGGCTTGAGGAGTCCCAAAGGATATACAAGGCCGTGGTATCATGCAGCCCTTACCTTGGTTTTAAGGAAGTCTTGGCGGTGTATCCAGACAATACTATACTATTTGATCGAGCCCACCAAGCTCTCTGCCAGAGAGGTTTCCAAACCAGTGTTCCTAGAGATATAAACTGCCACCTTCATTATTACCACATAAAGGAGGATATCCTCACCAAAGCCAGGAAGGTTTACCATCTGAAATTGAATGGCTCAATCATAGATATATTTCCTGACCTTTCCTGGCACACACTCCAGCAACGCCGCCTCCTTAAACCTTAGACGGATGTCTTAAAGGACAAAGACCTCTGGTTTCGTTGGGGCTTTCCAATGAGCATCCAGTTAACACATGAAGACATGCAGTCTCCAGATGACTTGGATACCTTTTGTTCAGCCCTGATAATTGACAAGACTCAGTTGTTCAGTCGTCTTGACCTGTCCAGTCTCCCTGCTCAGCGTGCTCTTTGGATACCAGTTGGCAACCTGGAAATGGGGCACTCTGTCTTCTCATCCAGTCCGAGTGGTTTCAGGCACCTGAGGCCCCCCTTGCCCATCAATTTGTGCATTAATTTCTCTCAGTTTCTGTGGGCTTGGGCATTCCAGTTATACTGCCTGGTCCTATGACCAGTTTGATGGCCCAAAGTTATTTCTAGCTCCTGGACTCTATACTGGTCTGGAGGTCTTTTTGCTACCTCCATTTTGTTCAATAATGCTGCTGACTAGTTTAATAGTGAACTGATGTCTTGCTGTTCTTAAGATTTTTACTGCACAAAGGGTGTCATTCCGAGTTGATCGTAGCTGTGCTAAATTTAGCAAAGCTACGATCTTCTTTCCTGACATGCACCCCGCATGTCAGGGAAGAAGAACGTAGCTGTGCTAAATTTAGCACAGCTACGATCAACTCGGAATGACCCCCTTTGAGCAGTGAAAACCTTAAGAACAGCATGACATCATTTCACTATTAAACTAGTCAGC
Organism: Pseudophryne corroboree; assembly: GCF_028390025.1. Taxonomy (NCBI): domain Eukaryota; kingdom Metazoa; phylum Chordata; class Amphibia; order Anura; family Myobatrachidae; genus Pseudophryne; species Pseudophryne corroboree. The sequence goes on from NC_086445.1 coordinate 334,563,770, forward strand.
AGCATTATTGAACAAAATGGAGGTAGCAAAGGGCTAGTCCACCCCGCATGTCAGTCCAGCCCCCCCTCGCAGAAGTGCAAAGGCATCGCACATCGGTGATGCCTTTGCACTTCAAGAGTAGCTCCCAGGCCAGTGCAGCCTTAGCGTGCTGGCCGGGAGCTACTCATCGCTCCCCGTCCCGCAGCGGCTGCATGTGACGTCACACAGCCACTGCGACCCGCCCCTTATTCGGTCCGGCCATGCCTGTGTTGTCCGGACCAAACCCACGAAACAGCGACCAAACGCTGACGTTCCGCCCCCTCCCGCCCAGCGATCGCCTCTGCCTGTAAATCAGGCCGAGGCGATCGCATCCCTGCTACGGCGTCGGCGCATGCACAGCAGGGACCCGTTCGCTCTGCTGCGTTAAAATGCAGCGAGCGAACAGGTCAGAATGACCCCCAAAATGCCTTGTTGTTTTTTTCCATTTATGTTCTTCACTTCTTCCTTTTTTGTTTTCTATACAGCTGTGGAGTAGTTCATACTATTGTTACTATGATGTGTTATTAACCTAAATGTACCCTTACCAAACAGAGGTTGTTTCTCATTTCCTAGGTGGCTCAATTGCCACCATACCCAAGTGGAGTTGTCTGCCATCCTGCGTTGGACTTTGGGCCATGGGGCCAGTCCACGTGGTTCATTGGCAGTTACAATGTCATTTCTATTGGTTTTTAAAGTTTTCATGCTAATAGTCTTACTGAATATATGTCACTGCTTAGTTGCTCTTGCATCTGCTCCTCTCTCACTTTTCCCCTTACTATTTCCTACCTTTACCCTTTCTCCCATTCGTCATTGTGGCCAGACACTGGCTTGTATAGTCTCCACGTGGACCAGCTTCTGCTATTTCATCTAATCTAATTTTAATGCCCAGTTGTAGTGCTCCTTCATGTTTCCATGATGCCATCTTACATTAAGCTGTGCTCCTTTAACATAAAGGGGCTCAACATTCCCGACAAACAGTCCACCCTGCTCCCTTAGCTTTGGTTTGAGTACTTGGACATTGTTTTCATTCTGTGACACACTTTAAATTACAGGCCTCTGCAAAATTGGGCAATTATTATTATCCCTTGATTTATTGCAGTGATAATCGCAAAAGTTAATCCCCTGGAGCAGTGATCCTATTATCCTGTCACTTTCCTCTCACAATTGTTTTGCATGTGATACTTTCTGAGGGCAGATGCCAGGTCCTAAAATGTCAAATATTTAACCAGACCTATTCTTTTGCCAAAAAATGTATTCTCCAAACCAAGGTCAGAGACAATTTCTCTCCAAAATGTTGCAAATAATAGAACCCATTCGGGAAGGGTGCTTGGTTTGAGGCAGCAACTTTAACTGGTCTCTATACCCTGTCATTGACTGCTCACCTTCACCCTTGCGCCGGCTCCTCCACAAGTTCCAACTTATGGACTTATGGACAATTTGTTCTCCTCCCCTCACACTACAGTATGTACTCTAAACTGGACTACATTCTAGTAGACAATAGGTATCTGTAATTTTTCCCCTCCAGTAAGATTGGACTGATATCTTGGTCAGATCATGCACTGGCATATGCCTCATTTAACCTGTCCCCATCTACCCGTGCACCTTGGACTTGGAAGTTCAATTCCTCTGTCCTCAGTGACCCATGCCTTACATCGGAGCTCATTTACTCCATTGCAGATTACAATGAACATTTGGGAGGTTCATAAATGTTTCATCAGAGGTAAATGCATTCAGATGGGCTCTCAGTTAAAAAGAGAAAGATTGGCTCAGAGACAGCTCCTCCTTGGCCGCATTGCAACTTTAGAAACCCAGACCGACTCCACCTTAGACCCTAAAGTTCTGCTTGATTTAACTGAGGCAGGGCAGGCACTAAACAAAGTCCATAGCAACACCACTTAAAGGGATTTAGGCAAATCAAATACCATAATAAATTTTACCTTGGGGGTAATAAACCGGGTTTTATGTTAGCATGAGCACTGCAGGCTTAAAGACTTCGAACCTATGTTCACTCAGTCCAAGGCCCTCATGGCGATCTGGTTTATACCCTTACCCACATAGCGGATTCTTTCCAACATTATTATGCCTACTGTACCTTTATAATTTATGTTCAGATCAATTCCCCTTAGAAGTCCCTGATCCAAAGGCCCTTCTCCAAAATTATCTATATGAGATAAACTTTCAGAGACACACCTAGAGTCATTGGAGCAGCCAATCAGGATTGAAGCCTGGGCCCAGATGGCTTCCCAGTTTGTTATTATAACTCATTTAAATCATCCCTATTGCCTCTGTTTCGAAAGTCTTGTAACTCAGTTGCTCAGGACAATGGCTTCTTTAAACAGACTTCGGAAGCCCATATTTCTGTAATACACAATGAATGCAAAGACCCCGCTCGGTGCTCAAGTTATAGACTGTATCTCTTTACTGAACTGTGAGGTGAAATTATATGCCAAAATGCTTGTTAATCAACAAAGCCCTTTACTCCCTGACGTGGTACATGGAGACCAGGTGGTCTTTGTTCTGGGCCATGAAGCAAAAGACAACACATCCAAACTTATAGATCTTATTCACTTTGCTCTGTCTGGATCGGCCCCATGGTTCTCCTACCTACTGATGATGAGAAGCCCATTGACAGGGTTGATTGGCAATTTATGGACAATCTCGGCCTGGGACCTGCCTGTCTTCAATGAATCTTGGCTTTATATAGATCCTCCATGGCTAATGTCTGAGTAAATGGTGCCCTCTCTAGTCCCTTTGAGATCAGAAAAGGGATTGAGGCAGGGTGGCCCCCTTTCCCTGCTTATGTTTGTGTTCTGTATGATCTCACTAGCCAGAGTGATAAGAGACAATCAGTACATCCATGGCATATGGGTAGGTGACCATGATTACAAACTGGCACTGTATGCCGACAATCTCTTAGCTACAATTTCTGATTTTGTGGTCTCCCTCCCAGCACTTATGGCTAAATTTCCTAGATTTAATAGTCTATCTTTAACATAAATTACACCAAATCAATCGCTCTGAACAGCGAGTGATTGAGGGCCTCTGTGACTCATTTCTCATCTCTGTGGCATCTTACACGTTTCAAATATTTAGAGATAATCCTTTCCTGTGATAACTTACATTTATACAGACTTAGCGGGGACATTTACTAAGCAGTGTTAAGAGCGGAGAAGTGGGCCAGTGGAGAAGCTGCCCATGGCAACCAATCAGCACTGAAGTAACATCTATAATTTGCATACTATAAAATTATACAGAGCTGCTGATTGATTGATGGGGCAATTTCTCCACTGGCTCACTTCTCCGCTCTTATCACTGCTTAGTAAATGTCCCTTTTAATCTTTTCCCCTTGCTACACAAATTTAAAACTGACTTTAATAAATGGTCGACTCTTAATTTATCTTGGTGGAGTAGGATCAACACAATAAAAATAAATGTCCTACTGAAAACTCTCTCTTGCAGACATTGCCCATCACTATACCTGAGTCCTTTTTAGAGCGCTTCAGGCTTGTACTGGGGGGTGGCAACCAACCTCTTTTAAGACCATATGTTTGACTGACTTTGCACGTAGACATCTAATTTCCCAGTTACTGTATATTAAAAATGCTTAACTAGTCTCTAACTCCCAGCTCCCTCCTTTGTGAAAGGCTGGCATACAAACCTCCAAAAAGAACTCTCTGATGGCCAATGGTATCGCATATACTGCTACACATTTGGCAGTTCTCCTTCAATTCAGGTCTTAGAAACCCAATATAAAATTCTGTTTAGACGATATCACTGCCTTGAGTGGATTCATCAGATGTTCCCAACTGTGTCCGCCCTATGTTGGAGATGTAGACAGTCACTTGGTACCGCTATTCACATATGGTGGCATTGCCGTATACTGACTGGCTTCTGGCATCAGGTCCAGAAAGTCACTCATCAAATAACTGGGTAACTGGTTTCTGAGACTCCTGAATTCTGGCTTTTTAGCTTGATGGACATACCCCTCTCCCAATATAAAGGTTCTCTGCTATGACATTTGGTGAATGAGGCTAGGGCTACTGTACCTTGTTACTGGAGATCTACTCTACAACCCCCTACATCCTGTTGGTTTCAAAGGGTTGATTTTTACATGGCCATGGAGGAGGTTACAGTCACCACACAAATGTCAGTCTCTCGATTTGTCTCCAACTGGTTGGAATGACTCACCTTTAAAGAATCCTCTGATTATAAATCTTATGTGACATCAGCCCTCACAATAGTGTCTTAAACCCATGATGACAATTCCCTCCCTTCTATTCTCCCCTTCTTGTTCTTCTTATGCCCTTATTCCTCTTTATTACTATTTTCCCCTCTATCCCTTCTATCTCATATACAAGTATTTGGTTATTAATGCTGCATTGAAGTGATGTAATGATGATTCCCATGTTGCACTGACAATTGTTGATGTTTGATGCACTGCGTATACTTTTATACTTTCACTCATGGGATCACTACCTTGTCATTTCACGTATGTTTTTCCTTCATGAATAATAAACATGAGATTGCCTAAACAGAAAATACAGTTAGAAAAAAAAAATATGTCACAATGAATAAATTAACTAACATGACAAAGGTTATCATTAGGATATTACTCACTTTGGTGGTCATTCCGAGTTGATCGCTCGCTGTTATTTTTATCAGAATTGCTAATAGGCTAAAATCCGGCAGTTCTGTGCATGCATATGCACAGGAGGGTGTACGCGTTAAGCAATTTTACACAAAACTATGCTATTTTTCTCATGGGCGAACAAAGCTTTTCAATCGCTCTGCTGATCGTAGTGTGATTGACAGGAAGTGGGTGTTTCTGGGCGGAAACTGGCCATTTTCAGGGAGTGTGCTAAAAAACACAGGCGTGCCAGGTAAAAATGCAGGAGTGGCTGGAGAAACAGAGGAGTGGATGGCCAGAACTGGGCATGTTTGTGACATCAAATCAGGAACTAAACGGACTGAGGTGATCGCAATCTAGGAGTAGGTCTGGAGCTACTCAGAAACTGCAAGGAAATACTTAATAGCAGAATTGCTAATCTTTCGTTAGCAATTTTGCTATGCTAAGATACACTCCCAGAGGGCGGCGGCTTTGTGTTTGCATTTCTGCTAAAAGTAGCTAGCGAGCGAACAACTCGGAATGAGGGCCTTTGTTCAGGTCATCCGTGTCACTGTCACACAGTTGCTTTTCATATTTAAGCCACAGCTGGAGAAAGGCACCAGTACCTCTCTGCCACTGGTGTCAGGACTCTGAGGTCATTTTGTGCTTGACCCAGGACTTGAAGTCATTAAAGTGCTTCTTGCACACCTCCACATTGTGCTTCAAAGGCCCTGAGCAGTTCCAGATTTTTTTGCCAAATAAGGGACTTTTTAAAACTTCTTGTCCTGGAGGAGCAGCGGCCATACAAGTGGTTGTAATGCCTTATGACTGCATTCACAAGGGACCCTATTTTCATCATGACTGCTTTAAATCATATGTTGCAGCCGCTCTTGGACTTGCCTCTGACTGCAGAGACATCATAATCATCCTTCTCTAACTCTGACTTCACCAAAGCCTACTGGACAGGAACCTACTTCATGGCACACACCATGTCCTCAGCCTTCTTGATACCACTCTCCTTTGCCATCCCTACACAAAAATCTGAACATTGAGAAAGAGAAGAAAATAACAAATCCCTCCAGCACCACCTTCTCACACACATACTGTACTTAACACACAGTAACACACACACCACATCTTGTACACTCACAAATAATGACATGTTAAAACCTAAATTGACACAGGACAAAATTAAGACAGACTTTTACGTGACAACATAAATAGACAAGACAAACTACGAACACAGGCAACAATCAAAAAATCTATGGCCAAACTCTTTTCTCCAACCACTGTGCAAAGCCCACCAACACACTCCACAACAAACACCAACAATACACTTGTTTTGGCAGTTTGGTGGTATTTTTATAACAACATGAAGATGCCATAGTAGCATGTGTGAATTCTGGCTGAATGAATTATGTTTGCAATTATACCAATTTACTGTGATTTCCTTTGAGAATTCAGGTGCTAGATCAGTTATGATGATGTGAGTTCCATTGTATTTATGTACCAATTTGACTGATCTTACACACACCACAAAATGAAAAGATACCGTACACCATCAAAAGACAATATGCAAGCCAACAAGACAGTTAGTAAATGTGCAATTTGTGTTGCAAGTATGCCGATAAGGAGCGATTAGGGATTGCAGCCCAAAATGATTATTAGTAAATTTCCCTCTAGGTGAGGGTGCTCCGGGCAGCATTTTGAGTCTTCATAAGGATGTTTCTTGCAGCTGGGTTCAGCTGATAGTGATTGTATTTCTCCCTGACTCGCCTTGCTAATTGTAAATAATCAATGCTGTATGTTCTTTATCCCAGTGAATGCTGGTATATTGTACTTATTTTACAACTTTTGAATTGTCTTATTAGACTTTGTGATGATCAGTGCATAATACATATTTCACTATTGCTCTATATATATTGAGGCAGTGTGAAGGTAAATTGCAATACTGACATGTGTTCTGAATGTGACTGGAGGGATGCACCAACACAGGGGAGAATAAGAAGGTGTTACCACACCTAATGGCTGCTGCAGAGAGGAGGAAATCTAGGTCAAGTGAGGCTGATGCTTGTGTATCCAGTCCAAGTGGAATTGTGTGTGCTACACTGGTGAGACAGAGCCAAGGTGGAAGTGGTACAGTCAGAGGGGAACAGGCTGCAGTGCAAGGTCAGACCTGGAGGGTACAGGTAGATCCCTAACTCTCTGACACTGTACATGAAAGCAGCTGTGGCAGCAAAGCCAGGCCAGCGTGGAGCCTGTGGCCATACAGTGTGAGAGATAGGGCTGGGACTTTGTGACCTTATTAGAGACTTTACAGTATATGCAGATTAGCTGCCTAAAGTTAGTCGGGCAAAGTGAATCAGCATCTTAAATGGGGCTTGGCATTTGTTATTTTCTGTTCACATGTGTTATACCCTTGATGCTGAAAGTAAAGCACTGTTACATTTATTTACCTTAACAGTTTTGATAGATCCTGATTGAGTACCTAGACACTGAACAAATTTGCACCTTTACTGCAAAATTGACCCTATATCATTACCATATTTATGGACTCCTGTTGATCCATTATATTGCAATTTATTTGCAGAAAAAGCCTAAAAATTATTGAGCACTATTTGCTTCATACCCATGGCAGGGGTGTATGTTACTAACAGAAGAGTAGTGTGCTAGCCCTGTGCCCCCCTTTCTCAACCCCAGAAGACACTCAATAGCTCATTCCCCTCTATTTTAGCTATCTTGAATTATCATCTTGTTCTTCAAGTTGGCTATACCTGGTTGGATGCTGAGGAACTTCCTGAATAGTTCACCTGACGAGACTGCAAGCCTCGCTCCCCTAAGTGAGTCAGTTCTGATAGCTACCTCCCCTTGTGCTGTGTAATGAAGTATTATTGGCTACAGTGCAGACTCATCTCCATCTCCACTAGAGATAAGCGGGTTCAGTTCTCAGAGTACCGAACCCCCCTGAACATTAGGGATCCGAGGCAACCCAAGCCCCAATAGAGGCAAAACCTCAGGATTCCACTGTCTGATGCTGAGGTTTTGTCTCAGAAAGCAAAGTCATTATATTAATAGGAGACCGCTGATTGGCTGAGAGAGCCACCTGTCATGGCTCTCAGCCAATCAGCTTGTCCCCATTTATTATAGTGGGGCAAGATGAATACCCCCACCATGTGCACCATGGTCCGCACTGCCGAAACCGCTGCCCTCACCCCTGCACTGAGGACACTGCCGGCACTCCTCCACTGAGGACACCTCTATCACTCCCGCATTGCTGACAATGCCGGCATCCCTGCACTTCCAACACTGTTGGCACCACCACACTGACGACACCCCTGAACTGCAGATACTGCTGGCCCCACCACATTGAGGACACAGCTGACCCCCCTGCACTGCTGGCACTGCCGACACAACTGCACTGAGGACACCGCTGGCACCCCTGCACTGCTGACACTGCTGGCACCACTGCATTGAGGACACAGCTTGCACCCCTGCACTGCCGACACTGCCAGCACCTCAACACTGAGGACACTGCTGGCACCCCTGCCCTGCCGGCACCACCGCACTGAGGAAACCATTGGAATCCCTGACCTGCCAACACCACGGCACTGAGGACACTGCTGTCACCTCTGCACTGCTGACCCTACTGCTCTAAGGACACCACTGGCACCCCTGCACTGCCAACACTGTTGGCACCACCACACTGAAGACACCGCTGACAACCCCGCACTGAGGACCCTCTGTCACTGTATGAAAACATTGAGACCGCTACATAAATATATATTTTTGTACTTTTTAATTGCTTTTTAACTGTAATTTAATTGTGTAACATTAAATGTATGAAATGTGTGCCAATCTGTGTCATAGCACTGTATATACATTCTCCGTGTGTTTACATTCTCTATAGAGGTATTGAATATCCCTCATTTATTACAGCTGCTAGGAGAAACCGCAAATCAACAGTGCCTGACCAAATACTTTGTATATCTCCTCCTCTGCGCATTATATCCAGACCACACTCTGACCTGCACTGTATCCAAACTACAGTGTATCTGACCCATACTGTATCCAAACCACATAACGCCCAACATTGGGAGAAGAGCAAGAGGGACAAAAAGGGTATGTGGCCTATAGAAAGAGTTGGGGTGGCTTCACAGGAGTCCCATGATTGCGAGCCATGCTCCATTTTTCATTACTATAGGGGCATCACCAGCGCTCTGTGAACTGCTGGCATGCCCCCTGACCTCTAGTGAATAGATGGTGTGCGCATGCGCACAGCGTCTATTAACCACTGCTCTGCTAGAAGCTTCCCAACTGCCTCCCCACCACCAGGAAACTGCAGCACGTGAGTGGGACAGTCCTCCCAAAATGGGACTGTCCCTCAAATATTGGGACAGTTGGGAGGTATGAACCCACACTGTATCCAACCAACAATGTATGCAACCTGCACTATATACAAACCACAATGAATTCCACCTGCACTGTATCCGACCTGCCTTGTATCCACCTGCACTATATCTAACTTACAATGTAACCTGCATTGTATCCGACCCGCTTTGTATCAAACCTGTACTGTAACCCGCACTGTGTCTGACCTGCACTGTATCTGACCAGCACTGTAACCTGGTCAATATTTCACTGTGCGTCCCAAAGTATTCTGCACTGTACTATGCAGGTACGGAATGCTGCTTTTTATGATTCAGGATATATTGGGGAGCTGCTCGACAAAAAGGCTATCGAAAGGGGCTTTACATGGGCATCCATGACCCAGGGCCCCCAGGAGGGAGGTACAGGCTGGGCACTGAAAATAGGAGGCATGTGCACTTATGTAGGTGGCATCAATATCCGCTGTTGCGATTATACACATGGTTTTGTTTTTTTTTTCTTTGCTGTTTGTTAACTACTTTAGAGCAATGACATTTTATACACAATTCTCAGGAAATTTCTGTGTTGGATTTTTATCTATTGATAGTATTGCTAATACAGTACTAATTTGTAAATCATTTTTAAACAGAAATAACTGTTGTGTGTTTGTGACGCTACTCTGTTGCTTAGTTTAGCCAGCCAGGCTTTGGCCTATGTTGGTGAACAATATTGTGAGAAGTGAGGTGGTCAAAATTGACTAGAATTGAGTGGAAATTAATGCTATTGAGGTAATAATACTGTAGGAATAAAAACACCCCCAAATTCTGTTATTTTAGTTGATTTGATGATTTTTCTTCGAAAAAAATACAGATCCAAAACCAAAACCCACAAGGGTGGTTTTGGCAAAACCAATCCAGATCCAAAACACAAAGGAGATCCAGATCCAAAACCAAAGCACAAAATCCCAAAAATGGCCCGGTGCACACCCCTAATCTCCACACAGACTATCACATAGGGGAGGCCGAGCTAATAGATGCCTCACTTCAAAGGGATAATTCAGATCTGATTACTGCTGTGCATTTTCACACAGCAGGCGATCAGGTTCAAACTGCGTATGTGTATGCACCGCAATGCGCAGGTGCATCATAAAACAACAATGGCATTGCCGGTCAGTGACAAGATGGTATGAAATATCTGTTTGCACAGGCGTTCGCAAAGTGATTGACAGCAGGAGGCCGTTTGTTGGTGGCAGCTGAGCGTTTACAGGGGGTGTCTGGAAAAATGCAGGCATACCCAAGAGTTTTCAGGGAGGCTGTTTGATGTCAGCTCCGGTCCCGATCAGCTTGTACTCATCGCACTGGAGGCATAAGTCCTGGGTTGCGCACAGACTGCACAAAGTGAATTTTTGTAGCTCGGTTACACATGCGATTGCACACTTACATGGTGATTTTACACTCCCTCTGTAGGTGGCGACTATCTGATCGCAGGACAGCAAAATTAGTAGCCCAGCGATCAGATCTGAATAATGCCCCTTGTCTCTCCCTGAAAGTCCCTGTATTTCCAGTGGAGGACTGCAAATTTGGTGTGCTTTAACTAACATTTAATTTCTTTTTCTTTCCCATTGGAGGGTTTGACCACCACCTTACCAGCTTCTGCTGACTTACTTATTAATCTATATTTGTGTTTTAACTAACAAAATTATTAGAATATTACAAAGATGATATTTGTAAGTTACAGGTGTATAGATATCTTCTTTGTATTATTGTAATCATTTTTATTGTCAAAACTCTGGATTATTCTGGAGTATAGAGAAAATACAGAAGACTCTTGTGTGGGTGCACTCTTGTTGTGAATTGTTAATATGAAAGTATTAAAACATAACTTTTATTATCTATAATTTTAAGAAAAAATCCACCCTTCTTTAATCCACTACAGTTGATTCAATAGAATATACTGTTTGCCCATATAGCCCCCCAATATCCATAAGAGATATAATACTTGGTTGATGGAGCTATTGGGAAATTTAAGTCTCACTAAAAGGTTAGAATTGTTCTGGTTAGTCTATGTTATTAGACTTCAGGAAGGATGCAGACATTATATATACTGGAGTATGACAGGTGAGGCTTTATTTAAAACATAACCCTGCCTATCCAGACTGCACGATGCTGCTATTTACTGTGTCATTGCCTGATTTGTCTATTGTTTATTTTATATCCTACTTACAGTATAGTCATTATCCATGTTGTAACTCACTCTCTTGGAGTTCAATAGATTTGTGTATTGTTTTTCTATTGTAAAAACTGCCCATCTCTTCACAGCACCCTGTTTTATTTCATTCAGTAGTGTAGTAAATCCAAAATGCCCAGAAGAAAAATGACTTACTATCTTAAATAATGTTTGTTTAAACATTGATTGGAGCAGCAAACAAAAGTATTGTAAACACCAGTGCTAATGTAACAGTTAAACCTCTAGAAATGTATTTTGTTTAGAAATAATTCAAACATTTGCCAGTTGTTCACAAAATTCTCAGTTAATGAAATAAAATCTGTACATAATCTAAAAAGCCAGTTGCCAATGCAAGATGAAATTCATTGAAATGGAAATGTTATCAGAGTGTCATTGATAACATGGTCAAGAGCATACAGTAGCTTTGGCATATGGCATCACTGAAATTTATCATGGTTCAAAGCTCAGAAGGTTACCCCTGGGGGAAATGTATGAAAATATTTTAGAATTTCTATTGGGAGAATTATTTAAAACATAACAACCAGATGAAGTTCAAAAATACAAATTAATATGTTAGCTGTACATCGTGCGTCATTGTCCATTCTGATGTCGATGAGAGTGATGCTTTTTGACAAAATCATAGTGATGACTTGCGTCAGTAGATATCTTGGGGATGACAGAACAAGTATGCAGCTAAGAATGGCAGGAACCCATAAACATGGCCTCTCAAAGTAAATAGAACAAAATAAATTGGTGGTTCTGGCACATTTGAATGTCCATATGTATTTCAGTGTGTCATCTCTGGTTGTATATATAGAAGAAGAAAATGATTGTGCACACTGTGGTATAATAATAAAGCTTTTAAATAATAATATATAAAAACTGACCCCTTTATAACAATATACAGGCGCAGAGCCGGCCCTAGGCATAGGCAAATTAGGCAAATGTCTAGGGCATTTGGAATACCTAGGGGCACAAGCAGATTCTGCTGATTAAATTGATATGTGACATGCCTATATTCTGTTTGTGACTGCGGCTGTATCTGCATATGAAATCCTACTTTACAGTGTATTCCTGGAAATCACTGTAACATAGCATTTCGTATGCAGATAAAGCCACAATCACATAAAGAATATACGCATACTACATATCATTTTAATCAGCAGAAGCTGCTGTGCATCCTAGTCACATAGCAATGAAAATAAGATGCATTTTCTGTAAAAAAGGCTTCTGACATTAGCAGAGCTGCCAGCTGACTCAGGCCAGGCATCTCCTGCTGCATGGCATAATGAGGCAAGATGTATGATGAGGACACATCTGTATCCAAGCAAAGGCAGAGGTCACAGTGTTAGCAGCTATGTGAGTGCTGTGTGTGGGTAGGTTCAATGTGCAATAGTGTTCGGCATATGTGTAAGGAGCATTATGTGTCATGTATAAATGCATTAATAAAGTGCAAAATATGTGCAAGGGGCATTATGTGTGTTATTATGTGTATAAGGGCATTAATAAAGGTTGGCATAATGTGTAAGGCACATTATGTTTATAAGGACATTAATAATGTGTGTCATATGTGTAAAGGGCATTACTGTGTGTCATATGTGTAAGGGGCATTACTGTGTAGTATTATGTGTATAAAGGCATTACTAATGTCTGGCATTATGTATATAAGGTGCTCTACTGTACTGTGTGACGTAATGTATAGAAAGGGCACTACTGTTTGGTCTAATGTGAATTAATAGCAATATGGTGTGGTGTAATATGAATAAGGGGCACTACTGTGATTAGTAATGTAGCTAAGGTAAAGTGGTACTACTGTGTGATGTAACGTGAAGAAGGGACATTATCACATGATATAATGTGAATAAAGTTGCACTACTGTGTGGTGTAATCTGAATTAGGGGTACTATTGTGTGGCCATGCCCCTTCACAAAAGAACCCGCCCCTTTTTGGGCTGTGCGCTGAATGTGCACACTGTTCCTATATAAAATATACGTGGTAGGAGCACCAAAATGAGGACTGCTATGGTTGAGGGGTGATGGTTTTGGGAAAGGGGTGCAGGGTCAGAAGTGGAACTAGTAGCAGTGCTAGGGTGGACCAGCCAAATTCTTGACTAGGGCATCATATTGATTAGGGCCGACTCTGTACAGGCGGTTGCATTAGCAAGAAATAGTATTAACCCAATCTGGAAACACCCATCCTGATGTGTCTCATCCGTTTATTCAAAGATACTTAGGAAATTACTAGAGATGTGCACTTGAAATTTTTCGGGTTTTGTGTTTTGGTTTTGGGTTCGGTTCCGCGGCCGTGTTTTGGGTTCGACCGCGTTTTGGCAAAACCTCACCGAATTTTTTTTGTCGGATTCGGGTGTGTTTTGGATTCGGGTGTTTTTTTCAAAAAACACTAAAAAACAGCTTAAATCATAGAATTTGGGGGTCATTTTGATCCCAAAGTATTATTAACCTCAAAAACCATAATTTCCACTCATTTTCAGTCTATTCTGAACACCTCACACCTCACAATATTATTTTTAGTCCTAAAATTTGCACCGAGGTCGCTGGATGACTAAGCTAAGCGACCCTAGTGGCCGACACAAACACCTGGCCCATCTAGGAGTGGCACTGCAGTGTCACGCAGGATGGTCCTTCCAAAAAACACTCCCCAAACAGCACATGACGCAAAGAAGAAAAAAAGAGGCGCAATGAGGTAGCTGTGTGAGTAAGATAAGCGACCCTAGTGGCCGACACAAACACCTGGCCCATCTAGGAGTGGCACTGCAGTGTCACGCAGGATGGCCCTTCCAAAAAACACTCCCCAAACAGCACATGACGCAAAGAAGAAAAAAAGAGGCGCAATGAGGTAGCTGTGTGAGTAAGATAAGCGACCCTAGTGTCCGACACAAACTCCTGGCCCATCTATGAGTGGCACTGCAGTGGCACGCAGGATGGCCCTTCCAAAAAACACTCCCCAAACAGCACATGACGCAAAGAAAAAAAGAGGCGCAATGAGGTAGCTGTGTGAGTAAGATAAGCGACCCTAGTGGCCGACACAAACACCTGGCCCATCTAGGAGTGGCACTGCAGTGTCACGCAGGATGGCCCTTCCAAAAAACACTCCCCAAACAGCACATGACGCAAAGAAGAAAAAAAGAGGCGCAATGAGGTAGCTGTGTGAGTAAGATAAGCGACCCTAGTGGCCGACACAAACACCTGGCCCATCTAGGAGTGGCACTGCAGTGGCACGCAGGATGGTCCTTCCAAAAAACACTCCCCAAACAGCACATGACGCAAAGAAGAAAAAAAGAGGCGCAATGAGGTAGCTGTGTGAGTAAGATAAGCGACCCTAGTGGCCGACACAAACACCTGGCCCATATAGGAGTGGCACTGCAGTGGCACGCAGGATGGCCCTTCCAAAAAACACTCCCCAAACAGCACATGACGCAAAGAAAAATGAAAGAAAAAAGAGGTGCAAGATGGAATTGTCCTTGGGCCCTCCCACCCACCCTTATGTTGTATAAACAGGACATGCACACTTTAACCAACCCATCATTTCAGTGACAGGGTCTGCCACACGACTGTGACTGAAATGACGGGTTGGTTTGGACCCCCACCGAAAAAGAAGCAATTAATCTCTCCTTGCACAAACTGGCTCTACAGAGGCAAGATGTCCACCTCATCATCATCCTCCGATATATCACCGTGTACATCCCGCTCCTCACAGATTATCAATTCGTCCCCACTGGAATCCACCATCTCAGCTCCCTGTGTACTACTTTGTGGAGGCAATTGCTGCTGGTCAATGTCTCCACGGAGGAATTGATTATAATTCATTTTAATGAACATCATCTTCTCCACATTTTCTGGAAGTAACCTCGTACGCCGATTGCTGACAAGGTGAGCGGCGGCACTAAACACTCTTTCGGAGTACACACTTGTGGGAGGGCAACTTAGGTAGAATAAAGCCAGTTTGTGCAAGAGCCTCCAAATTGCCTCTTTTTCCTGCCAGTATAAGTACGGACTGTCTGACGTGCCTACTTGGATGCGGTCACTCATATAATCCTCCACCATTCTTTCAATGGGGAGAGAATCATATGCAGTGACAGTAGACGACATGTCCGTAATCGTTGTCAGGTCCTTCAGTCCGGACCAGATGTCAGCATCAGCAGTCGCTCCAGACTGCCCTGCATCACCGCCAGCGGGTGGGCTCGGAATTCTGAGCCTTTTCCTCGCACCCCCAGTTGCGGGAGAATGTGAAGGAGGAGATGTTGACAGGTCGCGTTCCGCTTGACTTGACAATTTTGTCACCAGCAGGTCTTTGAACCCCAGCAGACTTGTGTCTGCCGGAAAGAGAGATCCAAGGTAGGTTTTAAATCTAGGATCGAGCACGGTGGCCAAAATGTAGTGCTCTGATTTCAACAGATTGACCACCCGTGAATCCTTGTTAAGCGAATTAAGGGCTCCATCCACAAGTCCCACATGCCTAGCGGAATCGCTCCCTTTTAGCTCCTCCTTCAATGCCTCCAGCTTCTTCTGCAAAAGCCAGATGAGGGGAATGACCTGACTCAGGCTGGCAGTGTCTGAACTGACTTCACGTGTGGCAAGTTCAAAAGGTTGCAGAACCTTGCACAACGTTGAAATCATTCTCCACTGCGCTTGAGACAGGTACATTCCACCTCCTATATCGTGCTCAATTGTATAGGCTTGAATGGCCTTTTGCTGCTCCTCCAACCTCTGAAGCATATATAGGGTTGAATTCCACCTCGTTACCACTTCTTGCTTCAGATGATGGCAGGGCAGGTTCAGGCGTTTTTGGTGGTGCTCCAGTCTTCTGTACGTGGTGCCTGTCCTCCGAAAGTGTCCCGCAATTCTTCTGGCCACCGACAGCATCTCTTGCATGCCCCTGTCGTTTTTTAAAAAATTCTGCACCACCAAATTCAAGGTATGTGCAAAACATGGGATGTGCTGGAATTTGCCCATATTTAATGCACACACAATATTGCTGGCGTTGTCCGATGCCACAAATCCACAGGAGAGTCCAATTGGGGTAAGCCATTCCGCGATGATCTTCCTCAGTTGCCGTAAGAGGTTTTCAGCTGTGTGCGTATTCTGGAAACCGGTGATACAAAGCGTAGCCTGCCTAGGAAAGAGTTGGCGTTTGCGAGATGCTGCTACTGGTGCCGCCGCTGCTGTTCTTGCGGCGGGCGTCCATACATCTACCCAGTGGGCTGTCACAGTCATATAGTCCTGACCCTGCCCTGCTCCACTTGTCCACATGTCCGTGGTTAAGTGGACATTGGGTAAAACTGCATTTTTTAGGACACTGGTGAGTCTTTTTCTGACGTCCGTGTACATTCTCGGTATCGCCTGCCTAGAGAAGTGGAACCTAGATGGTATTTGGTAACGGGGGCACACTACCTCAAGAAATTGTCTAGTTCCCTGTGAACTAACGGCGGATACCGGACGCACGTCTAACACCAACATAGTTGTCAAGGCCTCAGTTATCCGCTTTGCAACAGGATGACTGCTGTGATATTTCATCTTCCTCGCAAAGGACTGTTGGACAGTCAATTGCTTGGTGGAAGTAGTAAAAGTGGGCTTACGACTTCCCCTCTGGGATGACCATCGACTCCCAGCAGCAACAACAGCAGCGCCAGCAGCAGTAGGCGTTACACGCAAGGATGCATCGGAGGAATCCCAGGCAGGAGAGGACTCGTCAGAATTGCCAGTGACATGGCCTGCAGGACTATTGGCATTCCTGGGGAAGGAGGAAATTGACACTGAGGTAGTTGGTGGGGTGGTTTGCATGAGCTTGGTTACAAGAGGAAGGGATTTACTGGTCAGTGGACTGCTTCCGCTGTCGCCCAAGGTTTTTGAACTTGTCACTGACATATGATGAATGCGCTGCAGGTGACGTATAAGGGAGGATGTTCCGAGGTGGTTAACGTCCTTACCACTACTTATTACAGCTTGACAAAGGCAACACACGGCTTGACAAATGTTGTCCGCATTTCTGGTGAAATACTTCCACACCGAAGAGCTGTTTTTTTTGTATTTTGACCAGGCATGTCAATGGCCCTATTCCTCCCACGGACAACAGGTGTCTCCCCGGGTGCCTGACTTAAACAAACCACCTCACCATCAGAATCCTCCTGGTAAATTTCCTCCCCAGCGCCAGCAACACCCATATCTTCCTCATCCTGGTGTACTTCAACACTGACATCTTCAATCTGACTATCAGGAACTGGACTGCGGGTGCTCCTTCCAGCACTTGCAGGGGGCGTGCAAATGGTGGAAGGCGCATGCTCTTCACGTCCAGTGTTGGGAAGGTCAGGCATCGCAACCGACACAATTGGACTCTCCTTGTGGATTTGGGATTTCAAAGAACGCACAGTTCTTTGCGGTGCTTTTGCCAGCTTGAGTCTTTTCAGTTTTCTAGCGAGAGGCTGAGTGCTTCCATCCTCATGTGAAGCTGAACCACTAGCCATGAACATAGGCCAGGGCCTCAGCCGTTCCTTGCCACTCCGTGTGGTAAATGGCATATTGGCAAGTTTACGCTTCTCCTCCGACAATTTTATTTTAGATTTTGGAGTCCTTTTTTTACTGATATTTGGTGTTTTGGATTTTACATGCTCTGTACTATGACATTGGGCATCGGCCTTGGCAGACGACGTTGCTGGCATTTCATCGTCTCGGCCATGACTAGTGGCAGCAGCTTCAGCACGAGGTGGAAGTGGATCTTGATCTTTCCCTAATTTTGGAACCTCAACATTTTTGTTCTCCATATTTTAATAGGCACAACTAAAAGGCACCTCAGGTAAACAATGGAGATGGATGGATACTAGTATACTTATGGATGGACCAGCGACTGCCGACACAGAGGTAGCTACAGCCGTGGACTACCGTACTGTGTCTGCTGCTAATATAGACTGGATGATAATGAGATGAAATTAATATATATATATATAATATCACTAGTACTGCAGCTGGACAGGTATATATATTTATTATGTAATGACTGATGACGGACCTGCTGGACACTGTCAGCTCAGCAGCACCGCAGACTGCTACAGTAAGCTACTATAGTAGTATGTATAAAGAAGAAGAAAGAAAAAAAAAAAAACACGGGTAGGTGGTATACAATTATGGATGGACCAGCGACTGCCGACACAGAGGTAGCTACAGCCGTGGACTACCATACTGTGTCTGCTGCTAATATAGACTGGATGATAATGAGATGAAATTAATATATATATATATATATATAATATCACTAGTACTGCAGCCGGACAGGTATATATATTTATTATGTAATGACTGATGACGGACCTGCTGGACACTGTCAGCTCAGCAGCACCGCAGACTGCTACAGTAAGCTACTATAGTAGTATGTATAAAGAAGAAGGGAAAAAAAAAAAAACACGGGTAGGTGGTATACAATTATGGATGGACCAGCGACTGCCGACACAGAGGTAGCTACAGCCGTGGACTACCGTACTGTGTCTGCTGCTAATATAGACTGGATGATAATGAGATGAAATTAATATATATATATATATATAATATCACTAGTACTGCAGCCGGACAGGTATATATATTTATTATGTAATGACTGATGACGGACCTGCTGGACACTGTCAGCTCAGCAGCACCGCAGACTGCTACAGTAAGCTACTATAGTAGTATGTATAAAGAAGAAGAAAGAAAAAAAAAACACGGGTAGGTGGTATACAATTATGGATGGACCAGCGACTGCCGACACAGAGGTAGCTACAGCCGTGGACTACCGTACTGTGTCTGCTGCTAATATAGACTGGATGATAATGAGATGAAATTAATATATATATATATATATAAATAATATCACTAGTACTGCAGCCGGACAGGTATATATATTTATTATGTAATGACTGATGACGGACCTGCTGGACACTGTCAGCTCAGCAGCACCGCAGACTGCTACAGTAAGCTACTATAGTAGTATGTATAAAGAAGAAGAAAGAAAAAAAAAAAAACACGGGTAGGTGGTATACAATTATGGATGGACCAGTGACTGCCGACACAGAGGTAGCTACAGCCGTGGACTACCGTACTGTGTCTGCTGCTAATATAGACTGGATGATAATGAGATGAAATTAATATATATATATATATAATATCACTAGTACTGCAGCCGGACAGGTATATATATTTATTATGTAATGACTGATGACGGACCTGCTGGACACTGTCAGCTCAGCAGCACCGCAGACTGCTACAGTAAGCTACTATAGTAGTATGTATAAAGAAGAAGAAAGAAAAAAAAAACACGGGTAGGTGGTATACAATTATGGATGGACCAGCGACTGCCGACACAGAGGTAGCTACAGCCGTGGACTACCGTACTGTGTCTGCTGCTAATATAGACTGGATGATAATGAGATGAAATTAATATATATATATATATAATATCACTAGTACTGCAGCCGGACAGGTATATATATTTATTATGTAATGACTGATGACGGACCTGCTGGACACTGTCAGCTCAGCAGCACCGCAGACTGCTACAGTAAGCTACTATAGTAGTATGTATAAAGAAGAAGAAAGAAAAAAAAAACGGGTAGGTGGTATACAATATTATATATATATTATATACAATTATATATATATATATATTAAACTGGTGGTGATTATTAAACTGGTGGTCAGGTCACTGGTCACACTATCAGCAACTTGCAAGTAGTACTCCTAAGCAGACAATCACAATATATATTATACTGGTGGTCAGTGTGGTCACAATGGCAGTGTGGCACTCTGGCAGCAAAAGTGTGCACTGTACGTTATATGTAGTACTCCTGAGTCCTGCTCTCAGACTCTAACTGCTCCCCACTGTCAGTGTCTCCCCCACAAGTCAGATATACATTATACAGTCACACTATCTATCTATCACTTCAGCAAGTAGTAGTACTCCTCCTAATGCTCCCCAAAATTACTACTGTGTCTCTCTCTACTCTAGTCTCACTCTCTTCTTCTCTTCTCTATAAACGGAGAGGACGCCAGCCACGTCCTCTCCCTATGAATCTCAATGCACGTGTGAAAATGGCGGCGACGCGCGGCTCCTTATATAGAATCCGAGTCTCGCGATAGAATCCGAGCCTCGCGAGAATCCGACAGCGGGATGATGACGTTCGGGCGCGCTCGGGTTAACCGAGCAAGGCGGGAAGATCCGAGTCGCTCGGACCCGTGTAAAAAAACATGAAGTTCGGGCGGGTTCGGTTTCCGAGGAACCGAACCCGCTCATCTCTAGAAATTACTTCAGGGATCCTTTTTCGATGTCATGTAACTTATATAGGATGATGTACATTGCTGGGCATCATAACCATTAATTATAATGATAGCATTTTTAAAAATAAGTAGATAATAATACTTTCCTTTTGTGTTTTAATAAAGTGAATTGGACATTTAAATTCCCAATGTCTGTTGGATGTTAATAATAATTTCAAGGATGTGCAAATCACTGCATAGTGTTAAAATTAGAGATGTGCACCGGCCTTTTTTCGGGTTTTGTGTTTTGGTTTTGGATTCGGTTCCGCGGCAGTGTTTTGGATTCGGACGCGTTTTGGCAAAACCTCCCTGAAAATTTTTTGTCGGATTTGGGTGTGTTTTGGATTCAGGTGTTTTTTTTTACAAAAACCCCTCAAAAACAGCTTAAATCATAGAATTTGGGGGTAATTTTGATCCTGTAGTATTATTAACCTCAATAACCACAATTTCCTTTCATTTCCAGTCTATTCTGAATACCTCACACCTCACAATACTATTTTTAGTCCTAAAATTTGCACCAAGGTCGCTGTATGACTAAGCAAAGCAACCCAAGAGGGCGGCACAAACACCTGGCCCATCTAGGAGTGGCACTGCAATGTCAGACAGGATGGCACTTAAAAAAATTGGCCCCAAACAGCACATGATGCAAAGAAAAGAGCACTGTGGTCGCTGGACGGCTAAGCTAAGCGACACAAACACCTCAATATCACAGGAATTATTTGTTCTAATCAATGGTATTATTGGTCCAAATGACTGGAAGAAAATGACAAAATCACTGGAATTATTCGTTCTAATCAATGGTATTATTGGTCCAAATCACTGGAAGAAAATGACAAAATCACTGGAATTATTCGTTCTAATCAATGGTATTATTGGTCCAAATCTCTGGAAGAAAATGACCAAATCAGTAAATCACTGGAATTATTCATTCTAATCAATGGTATTATTGGTCCAAATCACTGGAAGAAAATGGAATGGATGGATACTTGCAGTGACACAGAGCTGCAAGATACAGCACTGGCCTACTGTACACAACTATATACTGTTGGGTCACCAAAATGCTGAACTGTAATACTATATATACTGCTCACAAAAATGGTGCACAGATATGGTATGGATACTTGCAGTGACACAGAGCTGCAAGATACAGCAATGGCCTACTGTACACAACTATATACTGTTGGGTCACCAAAATGCTGCACTGTAATACTATATATACTGCTCACAAAAATGCCGCACAGATATGGAATGGATACTTGCAGTGACACAGAGCATCAAGATACATCAATGGCCTACTGTACAACTATATACTGTTAGTCACCAAAATGCTGCACTGTAATACTATATATACTGCTCACAAAAATGCTGCACAGATATGGAATGGATACTTGCAGTGACACAGAGCTGCAAGATACAGAAATGGCCTACTGTACTGTACTACTATAATTATTATATACTGGTGGTCCCCAGTCCCCACAATGCAGCACACTGATCAGATATTTGCAGCACACTGAGCACAGATATGGAGCGTTTTCAGGCAGAGAACGTAGATATTTTCAGCACATTGAGCAAAGATTATTTGCAGCACACTGAGCACAGAGAGCACAGATTACGGAGCTTTTCAGGGAGAGAATGCTGCCACGTTCTCTCCGTTCAATCTCCAATGCACGAGTGAAAATGGCGGCAACGTGCGGCTCCTTATATAGAATACGAATCTCGCGAGAGTCCGACAGCGGGAGGATGACGTTAGGGCATGTTCTGGTTAACCAAGCAAGGCGGGAAGATCCAAGGCTGCCTCGAAACCGTGTAAAATAGGTGAAGTTCGGGGGGCTTCGGATCCCGAGGAACCGAACCAGCTCATCTCTAGTTAAAATATATCTCTAAATACAAAGTAATGCACTATAATAGAAACAGTGAAAATAAATAAAATGAGAGTAACAAGAAGATACCTTAAAAATCTGTGCACTTCACAGAACATTATTATTATTATTATTATTATTATTATTATTATCCTTTATTTTTATGGCACTACAAGGTTCTTGCAATAACTAACAAAGCGAATAACACAAATATATAAGTAGTTTAATTGGCTCCCAATAAATTAACCCCAGTATAAATTAGAGATGAGCGGGTTCGGTTCCTCGGAATCCGAACCCGCCCGAACTTCAGGTTTTTTTACACGGGTCCGAGCGACTCGGATCTTCCCGCCTTGCTCGGTTAACCCGAGCGCGCCCGAACGTCATCATCCCGCTGTCGGATTCTCGCGAGGCTCGGATTCTATCGCGAGACTCGGATTCTATATAAGGAGCCGCGCGTCGCCGCCATTTTCACACGTGCATTGAGATTGATAGGGAGAGGACGTGGCTGGCGTCCTCTCCGTTTAGAGTGACTAGAGTACTAGAGAGAGACACAAATTTTGGGGAGCATATAGGAGTACTACTTGCTGCTGATAGTGTGACCAGTGACCAGTGCCACCAGTTTAATTAATCCGTTCTCTGCCTGAAAAAAAACGATACACAGTGTGACACAGTCACACATACCATATCTGTGCTCAGCCCAGTGTGCTGCATCATATACTGTATATCATTATCTGACTGCTGAGTGCTCAGTGCTCACTGCTCACACAGCTTAATTGTGGGGGAGACTGGGGAGCAGTTATAGCAGGAGTACATTTAAGTACAGTGCACACTTTTGCTGCCAGAGTGCCACTGCCAGTGTGACTGACCAGTGACCACTGACCACCAGTATTGTGATTGTCTGCTGACCACCAGTATATTGTGATTGTCTGCCTGAAAAAGTTAAACACTCGTCGTGTGGTGTTTTTATAAACGCATTCTTCAGACAGTGTCCAGCAGGTCCGTCATTACATAATATATACCTGTCCGGCTGCAGTACTAGTGTGATATATATATATATATATATATTTTAATTTTATCTCATTATCATCCAGTCTATATTAGCAGCAGACACAGTACGGTAGTCCACGGCTGTAGCTACCTCTGTGTCGGCAGTCGCTGGTCCATCCATAATTGTATACCACCTACCCGTGGTTATTTTTTCTATCTTCTTGATACTAGTAGCTTACTTTAGGAGTTTGCAGTGCTGACAGACAGTGTCCAGCAGGTCCGTCATTACATAATATATACCTGTCCGGCTGCAGTACTAGTGTGATATATATATATATATTTTAATTTTATCTCATTATCATCCAGTCTATATTAGCAGCAGACACAGTATGGTAGTCCACGGCTGTAGCTACCTCTGTGTCGGCAGTCGCTGGTCCATCCATAATTGTATACCACCTACCCGTGGTTTTTTTTTCTATCTTCTTGATACTAGTAGCTTACTTTAGGAGTCTGCAGTGCTGACAGACAGTGTCCAGCAGGTCCGTCATTACATAATATATACCTGTCCGGCTGCAGTACTAGTGTGATATATATATATATATTTAAATTTTATCTCATTATCATCCAGTCTATATTAGCAGCAGACACAGTACGGTAGTCCACGGCTGTAGCTACCTCTGTGTCGGCAGTCGCTGGTCCATCCATAATTGTATACCACCTACCCGTGGTTTTTTTTTCTATCTTCTTGATACTAGTAGCTTACTTTAGGAGTCTGCAGTGCTGACAGACAGTGTCCAGCAGGTCCGTCATTACATAATATATACCTGTCCGGCTGCAGTACTAGTGTGATATATATATATATTTTAATTTTATCTCATTATCATCCAGTCTATATTAGCAGCAGACACAGTACGGTAGTCCACGGCTGTAGCTACCTCTGTGTCGGCAGTCGCTGGTCCATCCATAATTGTATACCACCTACCTGTGGTTTTTTTTTCTATCTTCTTGATACTAGTAGCTTACTTTAGGAGTCTGCAGTGCTGACAGACAGTGTCCAGCAGGTCCGTCATTACATAATATATACCTGTCCGGCTGCAGTACTAGTCTGATATATATATATATATTTTAATTTTATCTCATTATCATCCAGTCTATATTAGCAGCAGACACAGTACGGTAGTCCACGGCTGTAGCTACCTCTGTGTCAGCAGTCGCTGGTCCATCCATAATTGTATACCACCTACCCGTGGTTTTTTTTTCTATCTTCTTGATACTAGTAGCTTACTTTAGGAGTCTGCAGTGCTGACAGACAGTGTCCAGCAGGTCCGTCATTACATAATATATACCTGTCCGGCTGCAGTACTAGTGTGATATATATATATATATTTTAATTTTATCTCATTATCATCCAGTCTATATTAGCAGCAGACACAGTACGGTAGTCCACGGCTGTAGCTACCTCTGTGTCGGCAGTCGCTCGTCATCCATAAGTATACTAGTATCCATCCATCTCCATTGTTTACCTGAGGTGCCTTTTAGTTGTGCCTATTAAAATATGCGTCATGTGCTGTTTGGGGAGTATTTTTTTGAAGGGCCATCCTGCGTGACACTGCAGTGCCACTCCTAGATGGGCCAGGTGTTTGTGTCGGCCACTAGGGTCGCTTAGCTTACTCACACAGCTACCTCATTGCGCCTCTTTTTTTCTTTGCGTCATGTGCTGTTTGGGGAGTGTTTTTTGGAAGGGCCATCCTGCGTGACACTGCAGTGCCACTCCTAGATGGGCCAGGTGTTTGTGTCGGCCACTAGGGTCGCTTAGCTTAGTCATCCAGCGACCTCGGTGCAAATTTTAGGACTAAAAATAATATTGTTAGGTGTGAGGTGTTCAGAATAGACTGAAAATGAGTGGAAATTATGGTTTTTGAGGTTAATAATACTTTGGGATCAAAATGACCCCCAAATTCTATGATTTAAGCTGTTTTTTAGTGTTTTTTGAAAAAAACACCCGAATCCAAAACACACCCGAATCCGACAAAAAAAATTCGGTGAGGTTTTGCCAAAATGCGGTCGAACCCAAAACACGGCCGCGGAACCGAACCCAAAACCAAAACACAAAACCCGAAAAATTTCAAGTGCACATCTCTAGTATAAATATGTGTGTACATGTGATAGGGCATATTGGGCCTAATTCAAGGTTGATTGCAAAACAAAACTTTCCTCTAATGGGCAAAACCATGTGCAGTGCAGGTGGGGTAGATATAACATGTGTAGAATGAGTTAGATTTGGGTGGGGTGTGCTCAAACTGAAATCTAAATTGCAGTGTAAAAATAAAGCAGCCAGTATTTACCCTGCACAGAAATAATATAACCCACCCAAATCTAACTCTCTCAGCACATGTTATATCTGCCACACCTGCAGTGCACATGGTTTTGACCATCAGAGGAAAATTTTGTTTTTCAATCAACCTTGAATTAGGCCCATGGGTTGTAAGCTCCACTGGACTGATGTAACTGGCCAAATATTCTCTGTAAAAAGCGTAGAATATGTGTGCGCTATATAAATAACTGATAATAATAATAATAATAATAATAATAATAATGAACCAACAAGAAAAAAGTGACTTACAGTACAAGACAATGTATAACAAGTAATGGTATATAAACATTGCCCCATCAACTGACGTAAGCATAAAATAAGCTTCAGGGAGGCAGAAACCAAGATTTAAAGTATGTGCCATTGTAGGGAGTATGGAGTAGAAGATGTTAGAGAATGAAAAACACATGAGGGTAGAGGGAACTGCACATGAAAGCTTACATTATAAAGGGGAGGAGCAGACAGACAGGGGTAACATAGATGGGGTAGACAGCAGTGACGTGCGGTGAGGTCATTGTCTGGGGAGGCAGTAAGATATATAGTAATCCCATCAGCACCTCCGGTGCATCACTGACACCTACATAATCATGCCAGCCAGTGGCGGAACTAGCAAGCGGTGGGCCCAGGTGCGA
This sequence comes from Pseudophryne corroboree, assembly GCF_028390025.1. Lineage (NCBI taxonomy): Eukaryota > Metazoa > Chordata > Amphibia > Anura > Myobatrachidae > Pseudophryne > Pseudophryne corroboree. Next base: position 334,590,133 of record NC_086445.1, read on the forward strand.
CAAAATGTCACCCCTGGAGAGGATCTGGTGTGGGGGACCTGCTCAGGGACAGAGAAATGGATACCTAGCAACAGTGCCGTAACTAGACATTTTAGCGCTGTGTGCAAGAAATGGCATTGGAGCCCCCCACCTCCATGTAAAATGGGCAGTGTGCGCCGTGGGCGCGCGCAAAAAATATAGAGGCGTGGCTTCGTGGGGAAGGGATGTGGCCACAAAGTAATACCAATTCATATAACGATGCACAGTAGTCTCCATTATTCAAATTACGCCGCACAGTAGCGCCACTACACCAGGTAGAGCCCCTTTTACACCTTACGGCGGACAGATTCCTCTTTTTACACATTACGGCAGACAGCGTCCCCTTTTTACACATAACGGCAGACAGCATCCCCTTTTTACACATAACGGCAGACAGCATCCCCTTTTTCACATTACGGCAGACAGTGTGCCCTTTTTACACATAACGGCAGACAGCGTGCCCTTTTTACACATAACGGCAGACAGCGTCCCCTTTTTACACATAACGGCAGACAGCATCCCCTTTTCACACATAACGGCAGACAGCGTCCCCTTTTTTTACACATTACGGCAGCCAGTCCTCTTTTTTACACATTACAGCAGACAGTCCCCCTTTTTACACATTACAGCAGACAGCGTCCCCTTTTTACACATAATGGCAGACAGAATATATAGCTTGAATGATCCAGGGTGACTGACCAGCAAGAAGTCCGGCCCGGGCCAGTTGAAGCAGAAGGGAATGTCATCACTGAGAGCAGGCATGGCTCTCCCGCCGACTAGCACACCCCGTACAGGACAGCGAGGACTGGAAAGGAAGCGCGCACAGCCGCCAGCTGTGCACCATCTACTCCCGGTGAAGTAGCAGCAACCAACCGCCGGGTCCCGCTAGCTCTGGGGCTGCCGCTGCTGTAGTGACAGCTCTACAGTAGCTGGTCCAGGTAGCCGCCTCCGCTTCACCACGCCGCATGATTGGACGAGTGGATACAGCACTGGATCCGCTGTCCAATCACATCTGCCTCGCTGACAGGGGCGGGTTTCCCCTGTCAACGAGGCACTTGCAGAAGTTCCGCTTTTCCTCTGGTTTCAATGGGCTTTTTCAGCCCAGTGCTTTGCCCCGCCGCCCTGCTTTTACCTGTACCTATTATAAATGGGAGGCACTGCTATAAGTGCCTCCCAAACTACTTTTAATCACGGAAATGGATAGGTTAATATAAAGAAATTACTTATGACACAGAATATGTGTCATAAGTATTTTCTTTATATTATTTTAATCATTAAAGACAGGGGAGGCACTGCCTCCCATGACTGCACGTCCCTGGTAGACAGTGGGCACAGAACAGAGGGTTAGGATGAGAGATGGCTGGGTGCGATAAAGTCTTAAGAGTCCAATTCATGTTTTGTAAAGAGGTGGAGAATTCCAGAGATACAGTAGGGCAGTGATGGCTAACCTTGACACTCCAGCTGTTGTTGAACTACACATCCCAGCATGCCCTGCATCAGTTTTAGCATGGCCAAACAGCAAAACTGTAGCAGGGCATGCTGGGATGTGTAGTTCAACAACAGCTGGAGTGTCAAGGTTAGCCATCACTGCAGTAGAGAGCAGTAACATCTTGGAGGAGGGTGTGGGAGGAGGTAATAAATAGGCAGGAGATGCGGCATGCATGTGTGGAGCGAATATCCATCCATTTCCTCAGGCTTCTGGCCAGCTAATATCCTGAGGGAGTAGATGGATGTTCCGTGAAATGCATAGATTTTTATGGTATTTTCTCATTACTCTCTTTATTGTTAGTCTCTTTACTGTTACTCGCATGCAAGTCGACTATTATGATATTTTATTTTTAATTTATTTATTGTTTATATATTGTTACTTTCTTTATTGTTACACGCACTATATTTTTCGCACTATTTTTTTTATAGAATTTGCTCAGGGGATTTGGGTGTTATCGTTCACACAGCGCATTACACGCATCGCTAGTGACATCATTATGTCAAGCCCCTTTTCATCCCCTTTGGGTAGGTTTATTAAAATTCTAATTACATAGTTTTCCTATTTCCCACCTTAAGAATACCTACAGTATGTTAAAATTAATCTTTCTAACATATCAGAAAGAAAGAAAGAGAATTAGTGATGAGTCAGTGAGTGAGTGAGGGCTTTTGCATTTTTGTAGTTTTATTAAATTCTACACTCCGGAGGTGCAATCCTAATTTTTATCAGATTGTTCTTTTGGGCGTTATCGTTCCAACACAGCAAGCAACGCATGGGTAATGACTTCATTATGTCAACACCCTTTTCATCCCCTTAGGGGAGGATTTTTAAAATTCTAATTACATAGTTTTCCTATTTCCCACCTGCAGAAGACCTACTGTATTTTAAATTTCATCTTTCTTACATATCGGAAAGTAAAAGAATTAGTGATGAGTCAGTGAGTGAGGGAGGAAGGGAGGGAGTGAATGAGTTAGGGCTTTTGCATTTTTGTAGTTTAACCCCAGGATATCTGTTCCTATTGTGAACTCCAATCTACATGAATAGGAGGAGAAGAAGGATATCTGTGGAACAATGGACACCTTTTTTTGCTACATTTTATGAATTTTGAATAAATATGTGAAATAAGTTGATCAATTTTGTCATTTTAGATTTAAAGTGTTATATTTTGCCAATTGGCGGCTCTTGCTGATGGTGTAACGATTTATGTCATAATAACATAGAGGCGACTATTCACTATTGTTGTGTGTGTGTGTGTGTGTGTGTGTGTGTGTGTGTATATATAGATATAAATTAGAGATGAGTGGGTTCGGTTCCACCCGAACTTCACTACCCGTGCCTGGATCCGAGTCAGGCTCTGGATTTCCTGCCTGACTCGGAAACCATAACTAGGCAAAATGTCATCATACCTCTGTCGGATTCTCGCGGATTTGGATTCCATATAAGGATCCGTGCACTGCTGCCATTTTCACTCTGGCATTGGATAGTGTAGAGAAAGGACGTGCCTCCGTCCTTAGTGCCCTGCATCAGTTCAGTGGTAGTGTCTTGTGCTGCATTAGTCCAGTCACAGTGGTGATGTCCTCTGCTGCCATATGTCCAGTGCTGCTGTATAAGTCCAGTCTAGTGGTGCTGTGTTGTGCTGCATCAGTCCAGTGGTGGTGTCTTGTGCTGCATTATTCCAGTCACAGTGGTGGTGTCCTCTGTGCAATATATCCAGTGCTGCTGTATAAGTTCAGTCCAGGGGTGCTGTGTTGTGCTGCATCAGTCCAGTGGTGGTGTATTGTGCTGCATCAGTCCAGTCACAGTTGTGGTGTCCTCTGCTGCCATATGTCCAGTGCTGCTGTATAAGTCTAATCCATTGCAGTGGTGCTGTGTTATCCTGCATCAATCCAGTGGTGGTGTCCCTGTGCTGCTGTATATGTACAGTGGTACTGCCGTATATGTCCAACGGTACTGCCGTATAAATCCAGTGATACTGCCGTATATGTCCAGTGGTACTGCCATATAATTCCAGTGGTACTGGCATATAAATCCAGTCCAGTGATACTGCTGTATAATTCCAGTGGTACTGTCGTATAATTCCAGCGTTACTGGTATATAAATCCAGTCCAGTGATACTGCCGTATATATGTCCAGTGGTACTGCCGTATTATTCCAGTGGTACTGGCGTATAACTCCAGCGGTACTGGTGTATAAATCCAGTCCAGTGATACTGCCATATATGTCCAGTGGTACTGACATATAATTTCAGTGATACTGGCAAATATGTCCAGTGGTCATGCCATATTAATCCAGTGGTACTGGTGTACAAATCCAGTCCAGTGATACTGCCGTATATGTCCTGTGGTACCGCCATATAAATCCAGTGATACTTATGTATATGTCCAGTGGTACTGCTAAATAAATACAGTGGAACTGTGGTATAAATCCAGTCCAGTCATACTGCTGTATATGTCCAGTGGTACTGCCATATAATTCCAGTGACATTGCTGTATATATCCAGTGGTACTGCCGTATATGTCCAGTGGTACTGCCGTATAAATTCAGTCCAGTGATACTGCCATATTTGTCCAGTGATACTGCCATATATGTCCAGTGATACTGCCATATATGTACACTGGTAATGCCATATAAATCCACTGGTACTGTTGAATATGTCCAGTGATACTGCCGTATATGTCTACTGGTAATGCTGTATAAATCCAGTGGTACTGCTGTATAAATCCAGTAATACTGCTGTATACGTCAAGTGGTACTCCATATAAATCCAGAATTACTGGCATATAAATCCAGTCCAGTGATACTGCCGTATATGTCCAGTGGTACTGCCGTATAAATCCAGTGATACTGCCATATATGTCCAGTGGTACTGCAATATAAATCCAGTGGTACTGCCATGTAAATCCAATGGTACTGCCATATAAATCCAGTGATACTGGCGTATATGTCCAGTGGCACTGCCGTATAAATCCAGTAGTACTGGCATATAAATCCAGTCCAGTGATACTGCCGTCTATGTCCAGTGGTAATGCCGTATAATTCCAGTGATACTGCCATATAATTAGAGTGGTACTGGTGTATAAGTCAGGTGATACTGCCATATAAATCCAGTCCAGTGGTACTGCCGTATAATTCCAGTGATGCTGCTATATAATTCCAGTGATACTGCCGTATAATTCCAGTGGTAATGGCGGATAAATCCAGTGATACTGCCGTATAATACCAATGATACTGCCGTATAATTCCAGTGGTACTGGTGTATAAATCCAGAGATACTGCAGTATAATTCCAGTGATACTGCTGTATAATTCAAGTGATACTGCCTTATAATTCCATTGGTACTGCTGTATAAATCCAGTCCAGTGGTGCTGCCATATAAGTTCAGTGGTGCTGTCCTGTGATGTATATTATTTACTCCAAATAAAGGACTTATTAATATTTAATCCAAATATTTTTCACAGGGTTTGCCTATGTGGTGTAGAGGTACGCTTTCCTGTACTGCATATTGTGTTATTTAACTCCAGAAAAATAATGGAGAACAAAATTTTTGGGGATAAAATAGGGAAAGATCAAGAACCACTTCCTCATATTACTGAAGCTGCTGCCACTAGTCATGACATAGACAATGACATGCCAACAGCGTCGTCTGCCAAGGCCAATGCCCAATATGATAGTAGATGGCATGTAAAATCCAAAAATCCAAAGTTCAGTAAAAAGACCCTAAAAAATAAATATAAATGGCCTGAAGAGAAATGTAAACTTGCCAATATGCCATTTATAACACGGAGTGGCAAGGAGTGGCTAAGGCCCTGGCCTATGTTCATGACTAGTGGTTCAGCTTCACATGAGGATGGAAGCCCTCATACTCTCGCTAGAAAAATGATAAGAGTTAAGCTGGTAAAAGCACAGCAAAGAACTGTGCATTCTAAGATGGTATCACAAATCCCCAAGGAGAGTCAAAGTGTGTTGGCGGTTGCGATGCCTGACCTTGCCAACACTGGACAGGAAGAGGTGGCTCCTTCCACCATTTACACACCCTCTGCAAGTGCTGGAAGTAGCAACCACAGTCCAGTTTCTGATATTCAAATTGAAGATGTCACTGTTGAAGTACACCAGGATGAGGATATTGGTGTTGCTGGCGCTGAGGAGGAAGTTGACAATGAGGATTTTGATGGTGATGTGGTTTGTTTAAATCAGGCACCGGGGAAGACACCTTTTGTCCGTGGGATGAATAAGCCTATTGTGATGCCTGGGCAAAATACCAAAAAAGCCACCTCTTCAGTCTGGAACTATTTCACCACAAATCCAGACAACAGTTGTCAAGGCGTGTGTTGCCTCTGTCAATCTGTAATAAGTAGGGGTAAGGATGTTATCCACCAAGGAATATCCTCCCTTATATGTCACCTGCTGTGCATTCATCAGAAGTCAGTGTCAAGTTGTGATACTTTGTGTAAGAGTGTAAGAAGTCCACTGACAACTAAATCCCTTCTTCCTCTTGTACCCAAGCTCCTGCAAGCCACACCACCAACTCCCTCAACATCAACTTCCTCCTCAGTCAGGAACGTCAATAGTCCTGCAGGCCATGTCACTGGCAAGACTGGGTTGTCCTCTCCAAACCGGGATTCCTCCAGAGGATCCTAGAGTGGTATGCCGCATGCTGCTTTTGCTGCTGCTGTTGTTGCTGCTGGGAGTCAATCGTCATCCCAGAGGGGAAGTCAGAAGACCACTTGTACTACTTCCAGTAAGCAACTGACTGTTGAACAGTCCTTTGTGAGGAAGATGAAATATGACGGCAGTCATCCTGTTGCAAAGCGGATAACTGAGGCCTTGACAGCTATGTTGCTGTTAGATGTGCATCAGGTATCTGCCATTAGTTCAATGGGACTTAGAGAATTGATGGAGATAGTGTCCACCCCAGTTCCAATTCCCATCTAGGTTCCAGTTCACTAGGCAGGCGATACCAAGTATGTACAGAGACGTTAGAAAAAGTGTCCTCAGTGTACTAAAAAATGCAGTGGACAAGTGGAAAAGGGCAGACTAAGGACTATATGACTGTGACATCCCACTGGGTAGATGTATTGCCTCCCGGAGAAACAACAGCAGCAGGACCAGTAGCAGCATCTCTCAAATGCCAACTCATTCTTAGGCAGGCTATGCTGTGTATCACCGCTTTCCGTAAGAGGAACACCACTGACAACCTCTTACGGAAACTGAGGGACATCATAGCACAATGGCTTACCCCAATTAGACTCTCCTGGGGATTTTTGATATCAGACAACACCACCAATATTGTGCATGCATTGCATCTGGGCAAATTCCAGCACGTCCCATGTTTTGCACATACAATTAATTTGGTGGTGCAGAATTTTTTTGAAAAATGACATGGGCGTGCAGAAGATGCTGTCGGTGGAACAAAGAATTGCGGGCCACTTTTGACATTCAGCCACTACATGCCGAAGGATGGAGCACCAGCAAGCACTCCTGAACCTGCCCTGCTATCACCTGAAGCAAGATGTGGTAATGAGGTGGAATTCAAAACTCTATATGCTTCAGAGGATGGAGTAGCAGAAAAAGATCATTCAAGCCTATACATCCACCTATGATATAGGCAAAGGAGGGGGAATGCACCTGACTCAAGCGCAGTGGGGAATGATTTCCATCTTGTGCAAGGTTCTCCAACCCTTTGAACTTGCCACATGTGAAGTCAGTTCAGACACTGCCAGCTTGAGTCAGGTCATTCCCCTCATCAGGCTTTTAAGATGCAGCTGGAGAAATTGAAGGAGGAGCTAAGATGGAGCTATTCCACAAAGTATGTGAGACTTGTGGATGGAGCCCTTCATTCACTTTGCCATGTTTTAAGGGTGGTCAATATGTTGAAATCAGCACACTGCATTTTGGCCACCGTGCTTGATCCTAGGTTTAAAACCTACGTTGTATCTCTCTTTCCAGCAGACACAAGTCTGCAGAGGTTCAAAGACCTGCTGATGAGAAAATTGTCAACTCAAGCCGAACGTGACCCATCAACAGCTCCTCCTTCATTTTCTCCTGCAAGTGGGGCTGCAAGGAAAAGGAAAGATTACCTAGCCCACCCACTGGTGGTGATGCAGGGCAGTCAGGAGCGAATGCTGACATCTGGTCTGGACTGAAGGACTTGCCAACGATTACAGACATGTCTACTGTCACTGCATAGGATTCTGTCACCATTGAAAGAATTATGAAGGAATATATGAGTGACAGAATCCAAGTAGGCATGTCAGACAGTCCGTATGTATACTGGCAGGAAAAAGAGGCAATTTGGATGCCCTTGCACAAACTGGCTTTATTTTATCTAAGTTGCCCTCCCTCCAGTGTGTACTCCGAATGAGTGTTTAGTGCAGCCGGTAACCTTGTCAGCGATCGGCATAGTAGGTTAATTCCACAAAATGTGGAGAAGATGATGTTCATCTAAATGAATTATAAATTCCTCCGGGAAGACCTTTACCAGCAATTGCCTCCAGAAAGTACACAGGGATCTGTGATGGTGGATTCCAGTGGGGACAAGTTAATAATCTGTGAGGAGGAGGATGTACACAGTGAAAATGGTGAGGAATCAGAGTATGAGGTTGACATCTTGCCTCTGTAGAGCCAGTTTGTGCAATGAGAGATTGATTGCTTCTTTCTTGGTGGGGGCCCAAACAAATCAGTTATTTCAGCCACAGTCATGTGGCAGACCCTGTCACTGAAATGATTGGTTTGTTAAAGTGTGCATGTCCTGTTTATACAACATAAAGGTGGGTGGGAGGGACCAAGGACAATACCATCTTGCACCTCTTTTTCTTCTTTGCATCATGTGCTCTTTGGGGACTAGTTTTTTAAAGTGCCATCCTGTCTGACACTGCCGTACAACTCCGGGGTACTGTCGTATAAGTCCAGGGGTACTGCCGTATAAGTCCAGTCCAGTGGTGCTGTCTTATGCTGCATCAGTCCAGTGGTGTTGTCTTGTGCTGCCATAAGTCCAGTGGTGGTGTCCTGTGCTGTATATTATTTACTCCAAATAAAAGGGTTATATACATTACTAATATTATTATCCAAATAAATTTTACAGGGTTTGCCCTATGTGGTGTAGGGGTATGCTCATCTGTGCTGCTTATTATTAGAATAGCTCCAAATAAAAGGGTTATTATTATCCGAATTAATTTTACAGGTTTTGCCGTGTGTGTGTGGTTTAGGGGTATGCTCTCAAGTGCCACCAATATTGTGCATGTATTACATCTCGGCAAATTCCAGCATGTCACATGTTGTTTGTGCCGCACACTTGTGTGGCTTTGCTTAGTCATACAGCTACCTCATTGCACCTCCTTTTCTTCTTTGCATGATGTGCTCTTTGGGGCCTAGTTTTTTAAGTGCCATCCTTTCTGCCATTGCAGTGCTACTTCTAGATGGGTCACGTGTTTGTGCTGCACACTTGTGTCGCTTAGATTAGCCATCCAGCTACCTAATTTCACCTCTTTTTCTTCTTTGCATCATGTGCTGTTTGGGGCCTATTTTTTAACTCTGCCATCCTGTCTGCCACTGCAGTGCCACTCCTAGATGTGCCAGATGTTTTTGCTGCACGCTTTTGTCGCTTTACTTAGTCATCCTGCCACTTCAGTGCAACCTTTTGGCCTAAAAACAATATTGTGAGGTGTTCAGAATAGACTACAAATTAGTGGAAATTAATGATATCAAGGTTAATAATACCATAGGATCAAAATGACCCCCAAATTCTGTGATTTTAGCTGTTTGTATGTTTTTTAAAAAAATCATCCAGATCCAAAACCAAATCCAAAACACGAAAGGGTGGAATTGGCAAAACCAATCCAGCTCCAAAACATGAGCATGAAACGAGAACCAAAACCAAAGTACAAAACACCAATAGTGCCTGCTGCACATATCTAATGTAAATATATACGTATATATATATATATATATATATATATATATATGCAGAAGTAGAGGAGAAGAACAAGCACCTTATAGTGTAAGTGTAGTATGTTATAACAAGGTGTGCTATAGACACGCATACAAGGAATTGCGTACCAAGTAGTAGCTTTATCAAGGCCTATCAATCTCCTTTTCAGTAGTCTCTCACCACCTATATATCAGTAGACAAAAATAATCACCATATAAAGTAGTAGTTTGAATAAACCAGCTACGGGTCCCTCACCCTGCATAGCATGCATACCAGATCAATGATATAACCGTGCACATCAGATAAATCTTTATCCAAGTGTCCAAATAAAGCCCTGTGTAGTTTTAGCGGCTCACACAATGTCTCCACTCCTTGTTTCAAAGTAACAAATGTATTTAATCCACAAAAATAAATGTAAAAGCTTAGCTGAATGATAAAGGTATCAGGCAGGTAGGTAGATCCGTCTCAACGCATTTCGCCCTATTTGGGCTTCCTCAGGAGAATACACTTAGTTATACTGGGGTATCTTTTATACCCTTAGTCTCTTATCAATTGATTATTCAATTAACAGTTTCATGTGAACTACTTGTGGTACATGAACCTAACGGAACCAGAAGTGAATAGTGTACATAGACAAACAGTTTTTAACAAGTTTCTTTAACAACTACAATATAATCAGGTACAGCAGGCACATATCTTTTAGGCAAAACTACCAATTTTAAATGAGTTATGTAGCGTGGATCTGCTACCGGAAGTCGTGGCCGGGAAGTGGAGTTACGTCACTCCCGGAAGGATGTCAGTGCCCGACCCATCACTGGAAGTAGCGGCCGGGACCGGCGGTGAAGCTAATGCCAGAAGTGCGTCAGTGCCAGTAAACATAAACAGTGTCTACGATATTGCAGGGCAAAAGAGGTAGGGCTTTCTAATATTTGTAACCCTGGTTACTGCCCGCAACCCAAAGGCAGCAGAGTGCATATAACTATCTTAAAATAATTATTAAATACTATGTATAAAAAAAATCATATAAGAAACATATATGATATAAAACATGAAATATATATAAAATATATATAAAATACATACATATACTCTTGATAAAATGCACACTCGTCTGTTTAAAAAAAAAAAATATATATATATATATATAGAAGAAGGGCAAGTCGCACTCACGTTTATATCCTCAATACAGCAGCTGGGGTGTCATCCATGGATTCCCTCCAGAGAATCCAATTAAAGAGAAAAGCAAATGGAGCACTCACCAGTCTTTGCATAGGTGTAGATATCAAATTTGAAATTTTATTTCTCCAGACAGCATAGATAGCACAGCATGACTGTTTGCTACAGTCCAATAACTTTGAAAAAAGCCCAAGCCCAAACGTTTTCGGCCATATCCAGACCGTCATCAGGGGACACAGGAAACATCAGAGAGCTGTCACTTCATATTTAGCACATCAGCAGCCTAACTGACCATGCCTCACCGGCTCCCTAAATACCCATTATTCAAAAAACGCGCCAAAATTGCGTCATTATGTGGGCGGAGTCAGCCCAGTATATTCGTAATTATACATATGAACAACCCAATATTAATATAAATGGATATTAATGCAGATCACCCATTTCATATTAGTATCAACAATCCACAACCAGAGTCTCAATATTATAAAAATACCTGAGCAAAGATCGTAATGGTTGCATAGCAACCACTACCCAGCCGCCCCATCTCTGTCAGCCGCCAATCGGGACCTAAACGGAAGTGACGTATCGGACTGGTCGCCTAGCAACCTTCCGAGCGTCACTCCACAGATGACATGATGCTGACAACCGCCGGAACGGAAATGACGTCTCGGACTGGTTGCCAAGCAACCTCCCGGGCGTCACACCACGGCCAATAGATGACATTCTAAATCACTGGTTGCCGGGTGACCCTCCGAGCGGCTCACCGCATATATTACCTATGGTTGCCACGCAACCAGGCATAGACAGGCGGAACTACAATCGCCTGCTGACAGGGAAAACCACTTTGTATAAGGACATATTTAAAACAATATGGGACAGAAATTATATATATATATAAAAGGGAATCCAAATACTAATTTTATGGATTTTTGGATGATCAATAGGGTTGTTCAACTAAACAAAGATGTGGGCAATAAGGAGCCAATGAGGTGTGGGTAATACTCTATCATGACAAACACCAACATACAACATGAATACATAAACATGAGTACATATATGCATGCGTCTAAAACACATGCATATATGAACATCAATTAAAAGTGTATTTAATTAACACTTTTCAGTGCACTGGTCTAAAGGGCAAAAGCCCCACTTCTTTATCTAAGGAAAATCCCAAGGTGATTATTCTCATTTAGTCCATTGGGAGCTAGAGTTCCCAATCTAAAAATCCATCTTGCCTCCAATTTTCTCAATATAAGGGCACGGTCTCCGCCCCTCTCGGGTTCCGGGACCCAATCAATTATACGACACCTAAGTGCTGAGCCCTGATGTCCCGCTTTTAAGAAGTGCTGTGCCACCGGTTTATCAGATGAACCAGATATAATTGCCTGGTGGATCGAGCTCCTGTGGTTTGCCATTCGTTCTCTGAAGGTGCAGGTCGTCATCCCAACGTATGCCAGGCCACATGGGCATAAAAGCATATAGACTACATGGTTTAACCTGCAGTGAAGCTTATATCTGATGTTAATCACTTTTCCAGTGTGAGGGTGTGGAAAAGAAGTGCCTGGCAGCAGCGAGCGGCACGTCACACAACCAACGCATCTGAAGCAACCTGGCCTCTGAGAGTGCAGCCATGTACTGCTTTCCTTGGCATTAAGACGTCGGGCAGGTTGCATAAGGATCTGCTTCAGGTTTCTACCACGTCTATAAGCCATCATTGGTGGATTCTCCAGAGTACCCTTAAACTTCGGGTCAGATCTAATTAATGGCCAATGCTTTTTCAAGGTTTTGGAGATAACCGGAGACATATCATCATATTGTGTCACAAATATCATCCGGCTCTGTCCCTGGTTACGTTTCTGATGTACCTTACGTTTTGCCTTAATGAGACAGCTCTCCACTGTGGTCTTTGTATATCCCCTTTCGAGGAAACGTTCTTTCATCTCTCTGATTTGAACTTCTGCGGTATCAGGGTTAGTGTTGTTCCGTAAGACCCTCATAAATTGGGAAATAGGGAGGCTTGATTTAAGAGAGGGCGGGTGTTTACTGGTCGCATGCAGGAAGGTGTTTCTATCGGTTTCTTTCCTATACAATGTAGAACCCAGTTCCATTCCATTCCGGAATATAGTCACATCCAAAAAATTGATGGAGTCATACTCACAAACCCCAGTAAAACGAACCGTGGACTCTAAATTGTTAAGTTCATTCAACATAGAATGAAATTCCTCCCTGGTGCCACTCCACAGCAGAAATATGTCATCTATAAATCTCTTGTAATAGGCGATCTTATTGCCAAATTTAGGGTAGATGTTTTTAGACTCATAATCATGCATGAAAATACCAGCATACATCGGGGCCACATTAGACCCCATCGCGGTCCCCGAGCATTGGAGGTAATAATTACCCTGATAAGTGAAATGGTTATATATCAAAATTAACTCAAGTAGCTCCAAAATAAATTCACATGGAAGATGCATGTCACCATGTATGATCATCAATTTTCTAACTGCCTCAATCCCTTCTATATGGGGAATGATAGTATATAAAGATGAAACATCCATGGTTACAAATAGCATATTTTCACTAAGATCTCTAAATGCAAGAATGTTGTCCAAGAAGTCGCTCGTATCTCGAAGATAACTCGGGATGTGAGGGATAAGTTCTTGTAAAAAACTATCCACAAAAATAGCTAAGGGCTGCAAAAGGGAACCCCTGGCAGAGATGATAGGCCTGCCAGGGGGGTCCACCAATGACTTGTGGACCTTAGGCAGTGTATAAATCAATGGGCAGATCGGAAACTCCACCTTTAAGTACGAAGCGACCTGTTCAGTGAGCCAACCATTCTGAGTGGCCATATCAATGACCTGGTCTATTCGTCTTTTTATACCTGGCATAGGATTCATGCTACACTTGGTATAAGTTGTCACATCCGTCAGCTGGCGTTTAATTTCTTTGTCATAATCAACTGCATCCTGGATGACAATTGCCCCGCCCTTATCCGCAGGGCGGATCACAATGGTGTCATTGTCCCTCAAGGATTTAAGGGCCTGTCTCTGTTGGAAATTAAGGTTATCAAAAACCCTCTTAACCTTAGATTCCTTGCAATCATGTTCTGTCATCCTCAGGAAAGTACGTATGCTGGCGTTATTAGTCTGTGGATCAAAAAGGCTTGGTTTCAAAAATTGAGAACCTGTCTGTTCAAAACGACCAGTCTCATCTTTGTCCATGAAAAAATCGCGTAGCCTTAACTTCCTCCCAAACTTATAATGATCCACAGCGAAATTAAACTCATCATGCCTAGAAGAAGGCACAAAACTTAATCCCAGGGCCAAGAGAGAACCTTCAGCCTTAGACAAAACATGATTGGATAAATTGAATACACATCCCGATTCTATCTCCTCCTGTTTCTTCCGCCTGAATCCCCCCCTCCGCGGGTGTGGTCTACCTGGTTTCCAGGTGTGCCCGCCCGTCTCCTTCGTGGACCTAAAAAACCACTTGGTGGAAGTGGTGCATTAGGTTCAGAGTCAGATGCAGACTGTGATGTTGATGACTCTAATCCAAATTTATTTCTATATTTCTGTGGACGGTATGTCCTCTGTCTCCTACCTCCACTAGGATTACCAGAAAGCCATCTATACACATTATGTGTAGCATAGTCAGTCGTTACAGTCTGCAGTTTTTTTCTCTTAAAAGAGACCAACTCCTCCCTGTATGTATTTAATTGTGTCTGAATTTTTTCACACCAGTTGTCAGTCTTGTCATTTTTCAGAGTCGTTAAATTAGATTTTTCAAATTTCGTGATTTCATCACGGACCTTCACAAGTTCAATACCGACTTCCTCAATAACTAGGAGGATCAGGTCCAAGGAACATTTATTGAGGACCCCGCACCACTTGCTGCAAAACACAGCATTGGTTCTACCAATGGTTGGCGTATTAGTGATGCGGAATCCTCTGGGAATTCTCTTGGACCTGTGATATTCTGACAAGAACTGACCATGTAATGTCAATTCTGTTTCCCTTCTTTTGAGGCGTATGATTTTATGCATCAAATCAATAGGTTTCTCATCAGGGAGCCTGGTGAATTCAAAGTGGTCAAAATATACCTTTTCGGCATCGTCATCAGTCAGTGATACCAGCTGATTTTCAGCGGCTGATAACAATTCCTCATCAAACAAAACAACCTCAGATTGAGACATTATGTAAAATCAGACTTAACCAAACAAACACAGTCAGGTATTGGAGCTGAGTTAGGGAAGATGAATTCAGAAGAGGAAGGTAAATACAGGAAAACAAAAACATACAGAAAATTAAACATGCATATCTAGAGATAATCCTATTGACATATCCTACTGTGGAATGACACCAAGGAGAAATATAGGACCAGTGCACTGACAAAAAATCAATTAATTAAAAATGACAAAAAAATGTCATATCGGAGTCGACCACTATATGGTCAAAAAACGGCATAATATATTGATCTAATTGTATAAATGTCCACGGGTGCAGACCAAGAAAGCAGTCCACAATCAGGATCCTAATTTCTTTATATATAGAAGAAGGGCAAGTCGCACTCACGTTTATATCCTCAATACAGCAGCTGGGGTGTCATCCATGGATTCCCTCCAGAGAATCCAATTAAAGAGAAAAGCAAATGGAGCACTCACCAGTCTTTGCATAGGTGTAGATATCAAATTTGAAATTTTATTTCTCCAGACAGCATAGATAGCACAGCATGACTGTTTGCTACAGTCCAATAACTTTGAAAAAAGCCCAAGCCCAAACGTTTTCGGCCATATCCAGACCGTCATCAGGGGACACAGGAAACATCAGAGAGCTGTCACTTCATATTTAGCACATCAGCAGCCTAACTGACCATGCCTCACCGGCTCCCTAAATACCCATTATTCAAAAAACGCGCCAAAATTGCGTCATTATGTGGGCGGAGTCAGCCCAGTATATTCGTAATTATACATATGAACAACCCAATATTAATATAAATGGATATTATACAAAGTGGTTTTCCCTGTCAGCAGGCGATTGTAGTTCCGCCTGTCTATGCCTGGTTGCGTGGCAACCATAGGTAATATATGCGGTGAGCCGCTCGGAGGGTCACCCGGCAACCAGTGATTTAGAATGTCATCTATTGGCCGTGGTGTGACGCCCGGGAGGTTGCTTGGCAACCAGTCCGAGACGTCATTTCCGTTCCGGCGGTTGTCAGCATCATGTCATCTGTGGAGTGACGCTCGGAAGGTTGCTAGGCGACCAGTCCGATACGTCACTTCCGTTTAGGTCCCGATTGGCGGCTGACAGAGATGGGGCGGCTGGGTAGTGGTTGCTATGCAACCATTACGATCTTTGCTCAGGTATTTTTATAATATTGAGACTCTGGTTGTGGATTGTTGATACTAATATGAAATGGGTGATCTGCATTAATATCCATTTATATTAATATTGGGTTGTTCATATGTATAATTACGAATATACTGGGCTGACTCCGCCCACATAATGACGCAATTTTGGCGCGTTTTTTGAATAATGGGTATTTAGGGAGCCGGTGAGGCATGGTCAGTTAGGCTGCTGATGTGCTAAATATGAAGTGACAGCTCTCTGATGTTTCCTGTGTCCCCTGATGACGGTCTGGATATGGCCGAAAACGTTTGGGCTTGGGCTTTTTTCAAAGTTATTGGACTGTAGCAAACAGTCATGCTGTGCTATCTATGCTGTCTGGAGAAATAAAATTTCAAATTTGATATCTACACCTATGCAAAGACTGGTGAGTGCTCCATTTGCTTTTCTCTTTAATTGGATTCTCTGGAGGGAATCCATGGATGACACCCCAGCTGCTGTATTGAGGATATAAACGTGAGTGCGACTTGCCCTTCTTCTATATATAAAGAAATTAGGATCCTGATTGTGGACTGCTTTCTTGGTCTGCACCCGTGGACATTTATACAATTAGATCAATATATTATGCCGTTTTTTGACCATATAGTGGTCGACTCCGATATGACATTTTTTTGTCATTTTTAATTAATTGATTTTTTGTCAGTGCACTGGTCCTATATTTCTCCTTGGTGTCATTCCACAGTAGGATATGTCAATAGGATTATCTCTAGATATGCATGTTTAATTTTCTGTATGTTTTTGTTTTCCTGTATTTACCTTCCTCTTCTGAATTCATCTTCCCTAACTCAGCTCCAATACCTGACTGTGTTTGTTTGGTTAAGTCTGATTTTACATAATGTCTCAATCTGAGGTTGTTTTGTTTGATGAGGAATTGTTATCAGCCGCTGAAAATCAGCTGGTATCACTGACTGATGACGATGCCGAAAAGGTATATTTTGACCACTTTGAATTCACCAGGCTCCCTGATGAGAAACCTATTGATTTGATGCATAAAATCATACGCCTCAAAAGAAGGGAAACAGAATTGACATTACATGGTCAGTTCTTGTCAGAATATCACAGGTCCAAGAGAATTCCTAGAGGATTCCGCATCACTAATACGCCAACCATTGGTAGAACCAATGCTGTGTTTTGCAGCAAGTGGTGCGGGGTCCTCAATAAATGTTCCTTGGACCTGATCCTCCTAGTTATTGAGGAAGTCGGTATTGAACTTGTGAAGGTCCGTGATGAAATCACGAAATTTGAAAAATCTAATTTAACGACTCTGAAAAATGACAAGACTGACAACTGGTGTGAAAAAATTCAGACACAATTAAATACATACAGGGAGGAGTTGGTCTCTTTTAAGAGAAAAAAACTGCAGACTGTAACGACTGACTATGCTACACATAATGTGTATAGATGGCTTTCTGGTAATCCTAGTGGAGGTAGGAGACAGAGGACATACCGTCCACAGAAATATAGAAATAAATTTGGATTAGAGTCATCAACATCACAGTCTGCATCTGACTCTGAACCTAATGCACCACTTCCACCAAGTGGTTTTTTAGGTCCACGAAGGAGACGGGCGGGCACACCTGGAAACCAGGTAGACCACACCCGCGGAGGGGGGGATTCAGGCGGAAGAAACAGGAGGAGATAGAATCGGGATGTGTATTCAATTTATCCAATCATGTTTTGTCTAAGGCTGAAGGTTCTCTCTTGGCCCTGGGATTAAGTTTTGTGCCTTCTTCTAGGCATGATGAGTTTAATTTCGCTGTGGATCATTATAAGTTTGGGAGGAAGTTAAGGCTACGCGATTTTTTCATGGACAAAGATGAGACTGGTCGTTTTGAACAGACAGGTTCTCAATTTTTGAAACCAAGCCTTTTTGATCCACAGACTAATAACGCCAGCATACGTACTTTCCTGAGGATGACAGAACATGATTGCAAGGAATCTAAGGTTAAGAGGGTTTTTGATAACCTTAATTTCCAACAGAGACAGGCCCTTAAATCCTTGAGGGACAATGACACCATTGTGATCCGCCCTGCGGATAAGGGCGGGGCAATTGTCATCCAGGATGCAGTTGATTATGACAAAGAAATTAAACGCCAGCTGACGGATGTGACAACTTATACCAAGTGTAGCATGAATCCTATGCCAGGTATAAAAAGACGAATAGACCAGGTCATTGATATGGCCACTCAGAATGGTTGGCTCACTGAACAGGTCGCTTCGTACTTAAAGGTGGAGTTTCCGATCTGCCCATTGATTTATACACTGCCTAAGGTCCACAAGTCATTGGTGGACCCCCCTGGCAGGCCTATCATCTCTGCCAGGGGTTCCCTTTTGCAGCCCTTAGCTATTTTTGTGGATAGTTTTTTACAAGAACTTATCCCTCACATCCCGAGTTATCTTCGAGATACGAGCGACTTCTTGGACAACATTCTTGCGTTTAGAGATCTTAGTGAAAATATGCTATTTGTAACCATGGATGTTTCATCTTTATATACTATCATTCCCCATATAGAAGGGATTGAGGCAGTTAGAAAATTGATGATCATACATGGTGACATGCATCTTCCATGTGAATTTATTTTGGAGCTACTTGAGTTAATTTTGATATATAACCATTTCACTTATCAGGGTAATTATTACCTCCAATGCTCGGGGACCGCGATGGGGTCTAATGTGGCCCCGATGTATGCTGGTATTTTCATGCATGATTATGAGTCTAAAAACATCTACCCTAAATTTGGCAATAAGATCGCCTATTACAAGAGATTTATAGATGACATATTTCTGCTGTGGAGTGGCACCAGGGAGGAATTTCATTCTATGTTGAATGAACTTAACAATTTAGAGTCCACGGTTCGTTTTACTGGGGTTTGTGAGTATGACTCCATCAATTTTTTGGATGTGACTATATTCCGGAATGGAATGGAACTGGGTTCTACATTGTATAGGAAAGAAACCGATAGAAACACCTTCCTGCATGCGACCAGTAAACACCCGCCCTCTCTTAAATCAAGCCTCCCTATTTCCCAATTTATGAGGGTCTTACGGAACAACACTAACCCTGATACCGCAGAAGTTCAAATCAGAGAGATGAAAGAACGTTTCCTCGAAAGGGGATATACAAAGACCACAGTGGAGAGCTGTCTCATTAAGGCAAAACGTAAGGTACATCAGAAACGTAACCAGGGACAGAGCCGGATGATATTTGTGACACAATATGATGATATGTCTCCGGTTATCTCCAAAACCTTGAAAAAGCATTGGCCATTAATTAGATCTGACCCGAAGTTTAAGGGTACTCTGGAGAATCCACCAATGATGGCTTATAGACGTGGTAGAAACCTGAAGCAGATCCTTATGCAACCTGCCCGACGTCTTAATGCCAAGGAAAGCAGTACATGGCTGCACTCTCAGAGGCCAGGTTGCTTCAGATGCGTTGGTTGTGTGACGTGCCGCTCGCTGCTGCCAGGCACTTCTTTTCCACACCCTCACACTGGAAAAGTGATTAACATCAGATATAAGCTTCACTGCAGGTTAAACCATGTAGTCTATATGCTTTTATGCCCATGTGGCCTGGCATACGTTGGGATGACGACCTGCACCTTCAGAGAACGAATGGCAAACCACAGGAGCTCGATCCACCAGGCAATTATATCTGGTTCATCTGATAAACCGGTGGCACAGCACTTCTTAAAAGCGGGACATCAGGGCTCAGCACTTAGGTGTCGTATAATTGATTGGGTCCCGGAACCCGAGAGGGGCGGAGACCGTGCCCTTATATTGAGAAAATTGGAGGCAAGATGGATTTTTAGATTGGGAACTCTAGCTCCCAATGGACTAAATGAGAATAATCACCTTGGGATTTTCCTTAGATAAAGAAGTGGGGCTTTTGCCCTTTAGACCAGTGCACTGAAAAGTGTTAATTAAATACACTTTTAATTGATGTTCATATATGCATGTGTTTTAGACGCATGCATATATGTACTCATGTTTATGTATTCATGT
This sequence comes from Pseudophryne corroboree, assembly GCF_028390025.1. NCBI lineage: Eukaryota > Metazoa > Chordata > Amphibia > Anura > Myobatrachidae > Pseudophryne > Pseudophryne corroboree. Next base: position 334,610,153 of record NC_086445.1, read on the forward strand.
TGTATGTTGGTGTTTGTCATGATAGAGTATTACCCACACCTCATTGGCTCCTTATTGCCCACATCTTTGTTTAGTTGAACAACCCTATTGATCATCCAAAAATCCATAAAATTAGTATTTGGATTCCCTTTTATATATATATATAATTTCTGTCCCATATTGTTTTAAATATGTCCTTATACAAAGTGGTTTTCCCTGTCAGCAGGCGATTGTAGTTCCGCCTGTCTATGCCTGGTTGCGTGGCAACCATAGGTAATATATGCGGTGAGCCGCTCGGAGGGTCACCCGGCAACCAGTGATTTAGAATGTCATCTATTGGCCGTGGTGTGACGCCCGGGAGGTTGCTTGGCAACCAGTCCGAGACGTCATTTCCGTTCCGGCGGTTGTCAGCATCATGTCATCTGTGGAGTGACGCTCGGAAGGTTGCTAGGCGACCAGTCCGATACGTCACTTCCGTTTAGGTCCCGATTGGCGGCTGACAGAGATGGGGCGGCTGGGTAGTGGTTGCTATGCAACCATTACGATCTTTGCTCAGGTATTTTTATAATATTGAGACTCTGGTTGTGGATTGTTGATACTAATATGAAATGGGTGATCTGCATTAATATCCATTTATATTAATATTGGGTTGTTCATATGTATAATTACGAATATACTGGGCTGACTCCGCCCACATAATGACGCAATTTTGGCGCGTTTTTTGAATAATGGGTATTTAGGGAGCCGGTGAGGCATGGTCAGTTAGGCTGCTGATGTGCTAAATATGAAGTGACAGCTCTCTGATGTTTCCTGTGTCCCCTGATGACGGTCTGGATATGGCCGAAAACGTTTGGGCTTGGGCTTTTTTCAAAGTTATTGGACTGTAGCAAACAGTCATGCTGTGCTATCTATGCTGTCTGGAGAAATAAAATTTCAAATTTGATATCTACACCTATGCAAAGACTGGTGAGTGCTCCATTTGCTTTTCTCTATATATATATATATATATATGTGAAACAAATAAGGCAGCACTCCGTGACTGGTGAACAAATAATCCTTGTATTGGCAAAGGTTAACGTTTCGGGGACGTGCTCCCCTTCCTCAGAACAACTTGAAAACTGTGACAGAAAACACTTAAATACACATAACTTACCCCCAAGGCCTCCCACCAGCGGCGTCCTCCCTCGGCACGTTGCCCGCAGCTCCGGTCTGTCATTTCCGGCTTCCGGCGGCGGAGCAGTGATGACGCAACAGGACCCCGAACGGTAGTCATGGCAACACATAGCCTGGCCGATGCTCAGCTCCCACGACGCCGGGTGGATATGACGTCCCGGGACCCGGCTCTGTTGTCAAGGAGACGCTGCAAATAAACAAAAAACTTTATAGACAAAAAACAAAGCACAAAAAACATACTTCATATAGTGCAGTGCACGTGCATAAAATTATAAAATATACACAACATTGAAACCATTAATTGCATAAATGGACATAAAAAATTTGATAATGTGTAAAACATAAACAATATATGAAAAATGCCAATAAAAATATCGTTAAAAATATGAAAAAATAATAAAGACAATATGTAAACAATCTTATTCAGACATGGTGACCATAAAACACCATGCCCCATATCGCCTTCAGGTGTTCAATATAATGTGCATAGACAGTGTACACGGCCTGAACCTTATAAGAGGTGTGCTACGTCAGAATGTTATGTAAAAAAATCAGTAGTCTACAACATTTATTTAAGAATTCATGTAAAAATTCCTAAGACCTTTTTCAGATACCAAAGCCCGACACATCTCTATGACATCATTTTGCATATGTGTATGTTACAATACTATGTCCCCATTCGGATAATGAGGAATCGTGTGCTGCAGAGCTATCACCCATCATAAAAAATGAACAAAGCCCGGCGTGTCATTTAGTCCTTTCGGACGGAGCGTCTGTAATTTAAAAATCTACTTGGATTCAAGTTGTAACAGTTTTCTCCCCCTGTCACCTCCTCTGATGGACTCGGGGACATGGTCAATAACCCTGTGTCTCAACATTGCCATGTTGTGCTTTTGTTCCAGAAAATGCCTGGCTACCGGTTGTTCTGCCACCCCTGAATTCAAGGCATTACGTATTGCCTGTCTGTGTTGTGCCATCCGGATTTTAAATTGGCACTCGGTCTTACCAATATAATAGATGCCACACGGGCACATGATGACATACACCACAAACTTAGTGCTGCATGTCAAGGGCCACTTGATGGGAAACTTTTTCCCTGAGTAGGGGTGCGTGATGGAGTCCCCAGGTGACATAAAAGTGCATGTAGTGCATCCAAGACATTTAAAGCACCCATTCTTTCTAGTAAGGAAATGTGTGGGTGCACTTTTAAAATTTGTAATGTCAGTTCTAACTACAAAATCCCATATGTTGCGCCCCCTCGTGTAACTAGGCATCATTCTTTGTTTGTGCAAATTAGGGAGATCTGGGTCAGATGATACAATAGGCCACAATTGTTTAGCTACACTGGTGGTCCTGATGCTAGCAGAGTTAAACTCATTTACCCATGTGATGGCATTATTGGCCTTCTGTACTGTCCGGGGTTAAGCAGATCATGTCTGTCTTTGAGGAGGGCCTTCCTTCGGGCCGTGGCTAACAACTGTCTGGGATACCCTCTTTGTTTGAACTTCTCTTCCATGTCATCTAGCTGGCTGTCTCTTTCAGTGCTCTCACTGTTGACCCTACACACCCTCAAAAACTGGGAATAGGGAAGACCTTTTCTGGTAGGGATAGGATGAAAACTGTCGTGTCGGAGGAGAGTGTTACGGTCAGTTGGTTTGGAATATAACTTGGTAATAATCTTGCCTGCCTGTATTCTAATGTGGATATCCAGGAAACAAATTTCTTCTCTACTCATAGTCATGGTTAATTTAATTGGGCTAGATGATCTATTGTGGGAAAAGATAATATCCTCTAATTGTTCCTCTGTACCCTTCCACATGATCAGCAGGTCATCAATATATCTATAATACAAGAAAAGCTGGTCAGCAATTTCTGGTTTTTCAAAAAACAGACTACGTTCCACATCCCACATAAAAGTGTTGGCGAAAGATGGGGCCACTGAGGACCCCATCGCACAACCAGTTAGTTGTCTATAGAATTTACCGTCAAACATAAAATAATTATGTGCTAATGTAAAATCAAGTAAATCCAGAAAAAACTCTACATCAGGCCCGACATATGTGGTGTTCCCAACCAGTAGCCTTTTTACAGCCTGTAGCCCTGCATCATGAGGAATACAAGTGTATAAACTGGCCACATCCAACGTGGCCAGAACCGTACCCTCAGGGACTATATCCACAGCAAGAAATCTTTTTAGCAACATGTTGGAATCTTTCAGATGCGTAAAGGTCTGCTGAACCCACGGCTGCAGATAAGAGTCCAAATAAATGGCCAAGGGTTCGCACAGGGACCCGCGGGCTGATACAATAGGCCTGCCCGGGGGTCTCTGGGTGTCCTTGTGCACCTTGGGAATGGTGTACAAAATGGGAGTGATGGGGTGCTCAGTAAGCAACTTTTCATAGATCATGTGTCCAATAATGCCCTTATCCCTCGCTGTTCCCAACAGCTTGGTCAGTTGTTTTTTATAGACCTCTGTGGGGTCCTTTTCTAGTAAACAGTAGGTCTCTGAGTCACTCAATTGCCTTAAGCATTCTTCTTTGTACACCTGCAAATCCTGTACCACAATGGCCCCACCCTTGTCCGCACCGCGGATCACTATGTCTCTTCTATTCCCCAATCCCTTTAAAGCCTGGTATTCTTCCTTTGATAAATTAGGATGAAATATGTGGGTATCTGCCTTGTTTCCTTCCACTTCTAGCAATCGGTGGAAGGTTTTCAATGAGGCATTGTGTGAAATGGGGTCAAACTTGGAACTAGGGCCAAGTTTTTGTATCCGGGGGGGTAAAGGCTCATTAGCACTCTTGGAAGATGTTTTGCCAAAAAATTCCTGTATCTTGAGTTTGAGATTAAATTTAAACATGTCCACCTTCCATTTGAAAGGATCGAGTCGGTTGGTGGGGACATAAGAGAGTCCTTTACTTAAAACTTTTACCTCAGTTGGTGTGAGTGGGGTAGATGACAAGTTGAAAATCATTGTTTCTTCCCCTTTGGGGGTTTCTTTCCCCCTTTGCCTTTGGTTTTGTCCCCCTCTTCGTGTATACTTGCGCTTTTGCCCGTGACTCCAGCCCGGGTCTTGATCCCTAAAGGGATGGTACGTAGAATGGAAGTGCTGGTAGTGCTTTGGTCATCAGATTCACTGGCCGAAGTACTGTAGAAGTTAACACGTGGTTTACGTCTGGCAAATCTCTGTGTCTTACCACGTGTATCAGTTACATAAGAACCACCCAGCCAAGTGTATACTCTGTGTTGTGCATAGTCCATCTGCACTTTGGTTAATTTCTCTCGTTTAAATTTTAACAATTCCACTTTGTATTGTTCCAACTGGGTGGATAATTTCAACAACCACGCATCGGCTTGATCAACAGCAAGGGTCTTTAGGTGTTCTTTCTCAAAATCAACGATTTTTTTCTTTAATCGCATTATACTCTCTAGTGGATTCCTCAATAACCAGGAGGATTAGGTCCATAGAACATTTGTTCAATACTGAAATCCACTTTTTACAAAAATTGGCATTATATCTCCCGATGGTAGGGGTGTTGTGGACCCTAAATCCTCTAGGCAATTGTTTTGCCCTGTAATAATCTGACAGGGTGCGGCTATGGTATAGATAATCCAGTTCACGTTTTTTCATTTTGAATAATTCTCTGTACATATCATTTGAATTGGCACAGATCTTCTCCGTGAATGCTGGTTCCTTGTGTAATATGGATTCAGCCTCCAAATCAGAGAAACTGAAAGTGTCCATCGTGTCACATTGCAGCATGAACGACGTATGCTCACCTCCATCAGAGGCCATGGTAGCCATAATAACGTGCAAACACACACTAAAGTGACAGTGCAAAGTGTGTAATAAAAAGTGCTGGTGCTCCAATAAAGTGCTGGTGATCAGGAAACTCCTGAGGTAATGAGGAGAAAATGCCAATAGGTGCCTGGAGAGAACCCCTGTGTCTGCACGACACGCTGAGGTTTAAATATCCTTGTTGTAGACTCCGGCATTCCTAAACTGGCCACATGTAACTTGCTCTGGTGCCTTCCACCCGGGGGGGCTGCCCCAGCATAGACGTGAAACAAATAAGGCGGCACTCCGAGACTGGTGAACAAATAATCCTTGTATTGGCAAAGGTTAACGTTTCGGGGACGTGCTCCCCTTCCTCAGAATAACTTGAAAACTGTGACAGAAAACACTTAAATACATATATTTTATAATTTTATGCACGTGCACTGCACTATATGAAGTATGTTTTTTGTGTTTTGTTATTTAAACCTCAGCGTGTCGTGCAGACACAGGGGTTCTCTCCAGTCACCCATTGGCATTTTCTCCTCATTACCTCAGGAGTTTCCTGATCACCAGCACTTTATTGGAGCACCAGCACTCTTTATTACACACTTTGCACTGTCACTTTAGTGTGTGTTTGCACGTTATTATGGCTACCATGGCCTCTGATGGAGGTGAGCATACGTCGTTCATGCTGCAATGTGACACGATGGACACTTTCAGTTTCTCTGATTTGGAGGCTGAATCCATATTACACAAGGAACCAGCATTCACGGAGAAGATCTGTGCCAATTCAGATGATATGTACAGAGAATTATTCAAAATGAAAAAACGTGAACTGGATTATCTATACCATAGCCGCACCCTGTCAGATTATTACAGGGCAAAACAATTGCCTAGAGGATTTAGGGTCCACAACACCCCTACCATCAGGAGATATAATGCCAATTTTTGTAAAAAGTGGATTTCAGTATTGAACAAATGTTCTATGGACCTAATCCTCCTGGTTATTGAGGAATCCACTAGAGAGTATAATGCGATTAAAGAAAAAATCGTTGATTTTGAGAAAGAACACCTAAAGACCCTTGCTGTTGATCAAGCCGACGCGTGGTTGTTGAAATTATCCACCCAGTTGGAACAATACAAAGTGGAATTGTTAAACTTTAAACGAGAGAAATTAACCAAAGTGCAGATGGACTATGCACAACACAGAGTATACACTTGGCTGGGTGGTTCCAATGTAACTGATACACGTGGTAAGACACAGAGATTTGCCAGACGTAAACCACGTGTTAGCTTCCACAGTACTTTGTCCAGTGAATCTGATGACCAAAGCACTACCAGCACTTCCATTCTACGTACCATCCCTTTAGGGATCAAGACCCGGGCTGGAGTCACGGGCAAAAGCGCAAGTATACACGAAGAGGGGGACAAAACCAAAGGCAAAGGGGGAAAGAAACCCCCAAAGGGGAAGAAACAATGATTTTCAACTTGTCATCTACCCCACTCACACCAACTGAGGTAAAAGTTTTAAGTAAAGGACTCTCTTATGTCCCCACCAACCGACTCGATCCTTTCAAATGGAAGGTGGACATGTTTAAATTTAATCGCAAGCTCAAGATAGAGGAATTTTTTAGCAAAACATCTTCCAAGAGTGCTAATGAGCCTTTACCCCCCCGGATACAAAAACTTGGCCCTAGTTCCAAGTTTGACCCTATTTCACACAATGCCTCATTGAAAACCTTCCACCGATTGCTAGAAGTGGAAGGAAACAAGGCAGATACCCACATATTTCATCCTAATTTATCAAAGGAAGAATACCAGGCTTTAAAGGGATTGGGGAATAGAAGAGACATAGTGATCCGCGGTGCGGACAAGGGTGGGGCCATTGTGGTACAGGATTTGCAGGTGTACAAAGAAGAATGCTTGAGGCAATTGAGTGACTCAGAGACCTACTGTTTACTAGAAAAGGACCCCACAGAGGTCTATAAAAAACAACTGACCAAGCTGTTGGGAATAGCGAGGGATAAGGGCATTATTGGACACATGATCTATGAAAAGTTGCTTACTGAGCACCCCATCACTCCCATTTTGTACACCATTCCCAAGGTGCACAAGGACGCCCAGAGACCCCCGGGCAGGCCTATTGTATCAGCCCGCGGGTCCCTGTGCGAACCCTTGGCCATTTATTTGGACTCTTATCTGCAGCCGTGTGTTCAGCAGACCTTTACGCATCTGAAAGATTCCAACATGTTGCTAAAAAGATTTCTTGCTGTGGATATAGTCCCTGAGGGTACGGTTCTGGCCACGTTGGATGTGGCCAGTTTATACACTTGTATTCCTCATGATGCAGGGCTACAGGCTGTAAAAAGGCTACTGGTTGGGAAGACCACATATGTCGGGCCTGATGTAGAGTTTTTTCTGGATTTACTTGATTTTACATTAGCACATAATTATTTTATGTTTGACGGTAAATTCTATAGACAGCTAACTGGTTGTGCGATGGGGTCCTCAGTGGCCCCGTCTTTCGCCAACACGTTTATGTGGGATGTGGAACGTAGTCTTTTTTTTTTTAAAAACAGAAATTGCTGACCAGCTTTTCTTGTATTATAGATATATTGATGACCTGCTGGTCATGTGGAAGGGTACAGAGGAACAATTAGAGGATATTATCTTTTCACACAATAGATCATCTAGCCCAATTAAATTAACCATGACTATGAGTAGAGAAGAAATTTGTTTCCTGGATATCCACATTAGAATACAGGCAGGCAAGATTATTACCAAGTTATATTCCAAACCAACTGACCATAACACTCTCCTCCGACACGACAGTTTTCATCCTATCCCTACCAGAAAAGGTCTTCCCTATTCCCAGTTTTTGAGGGTGTGTAGGGTCAACAGTGAGAGCACTGAAAGAGACAGCCAGCTAGATGACATGGAAGAGAAGTTCAAACAAAGAGGGTATCCCAGACAGTTGTTAGCCACGGCCCGAAGGAAGGCCCTCCTCAAAGACAGACATGATCTGCTTAACCCCCGGACAGTACAGAAGGCCAATAATGCCATCACATGGGTCAATGAGTTTAACTCTGCTAGCATCAGGACCACCAGTGTAGCTAAACAATTGTGGCCTATTGTATCATCTGACCCAGATCTCCCTAATTTGCACAAAAAAAGAATGATGCCTAGTTACACGAGGGGGCGCAACATACGGGATTTTGTAGTTAGAACTGACATTACAAATTTTAAAAGTGCACCCACACATTTCCTTACTAGAAAGAATGGGTGCTTTAAATGTCTTGGATGCACTACATGCACTTTTATGTCACCTGGGGACTCCATCACGCACCCCTACTCAGGGAAAAAGTTTCCCATCAAGTGGCCCTTGACATGCAGAACTAAGTTTGTGGTGTATGTCATCATGTGCCCGTGTGGCACCTATTATATTGGTAAGACCGAGTGCCAATTTAAAATCCGGATGGCACAACACAGACAGGCAATACGTAATGCCTTGAATTCAGGGGTGGCAGAACAACCGGTAGCCAGGCATTTTCTGGAACAAAAGCACAACATGGCAATGTTGAGACACAGGGTCATTGACCATGTCCCCGAGTCCATCAGAGGAGGTGACAGGGGGAGAAAACTGTTACAACTTGAATCCAAGTGGATTTTTAAATTACAAACGCTCCGTCCGAAAGGACTAAATGACACGCCGGGCTTTGTTCATTTTTTATGATGGGTGATAGCTCTGCAGCACACGATTCCTCATTATCCGAATGGTATTGTAACATACACATATGCAAAATGATGTCATAGAGATGTGTCGGGCTTTGGTATCTGAAAAAGGTCTTAGGAATTTTTACATGAATTCTTAAATAAATGTTGTAGACTACTGATTTTTTTACATAACATTCTGACGTAGCACACCTCTTATAAGGTTCAGGCCGTGTACACTGTCTATGCACATTATATTGAACACCTGAAGGCGATATGGGGCATGGTGTTTTATGGTCACCATGTCTGAATAAGATTGTTTACATATTGTCTTTATTATTTTTTCATATTTTTAACGATATTTTTATTGGCATTTTTCATATATTGTTTATGTTTTACACATTATCAAATTTTTTATGTCCATTTATGCAATTAATGGTTTCAATGTTGTGTATATTTTATAATTTTATGCACGTGCACTGCACTATATGAAGTATGTTTTTTGTGTTTTGTTTTTTGTCTATAAAGTTTTTTGTTTATTTGCAGCGTCTCCTTGACAACAGAGCCGGGTCCCGGGACGTCATATCCACCCGGCGTCGTGGGAGCTGAGCATCGGCCAGGCTATGTGTTGCCATGACTACCGTTCGGGGTCCTGTTGCGTCATCACTGCTCCGCCGCCGGAAGCCGGAAATGACAGACCGGAGCTGCGGGCAACGTGCCGAGGGAGGACGCCGCTGGTGGGAGGCCTTGGGGGTAAGTTATGTGTAATTAAGTGTTTTCTGTCACAGTTTTCAAGTTGTTCTGAGGAAGGGGAGCACGTCCCCGAAACGTTAACCTTTGCCAATACAAGGATTATTTGTTCACCAGTCTCGGAGTGCCGCCTTATTTGTTTCACGTCTATGCTGGGGCAGCCCCCCCTGGGTGGAAGGCACCAGAGCAAGTTACATGTGGCCAGTTTAGGAGTGCCGGAGTCTACAACAAGGATATATATATATATATATATATATATATATAAGTATAGACACTAAATGTAAGCAATAACAAATAGGCCCTGAACTGTCGGTCAGTGGCACAAATTTAATAGTCCATATTTATTCCCATTCAAAAATATATCAATAACTAAAGAGTAGGGCATAGTGAATAAGAATAGCTAAGAACAAGCAAAAAGATTATGAATTAATAAAAAAAATTTCTTTGAAGAGGGTGGTCATAAAAAAGGAGCAATCTCATAACCTTTATTATGACCATATGGATGAAGAGTATTGAGTGTAAAAATCCGGGGGTTAAGCAGATCATGTCTGTCTTTGAGGAGGGCCTTCCTTCGGGCCGTGGCTAACAACTGTCTGGGATACCCTCTTTGTTTGAACTTCTCTTCCATGTCATCTAGCTGGCTGTCTCTTTCAGTGCTCTCACTGTTGACCCTACACACCCTCAAAAACTGGGAATAGGGAAGACATTTAGTGTCTATACTTTTATATATATTTTTTAAACAGATGAGTGTGCATCTTTATCAAGAGTATATGTATGTATTTTATATATATATATATATATTATATATATTTCATGTTTTCATGTTTTATATCTTATATATATATATATATATATATACAGGTTGAGTATCCCTTATCCAAAATGCTTGGGACCAGAGGTATTTTGGATATGGGATTTTTCCGTATTTTGGAATAATTGCATACCATAATGAGATATCATGGTGATGGGACCTAAATCTAAGCACAGAATTCATTTATGTTACATATACACCTTATAAACACAGCCTGAAGGTCATTTTAGCCAATATTTTTTATAACTTTGTGCAATAAAACAAAGTGTGTCTACATTCACACAATTCATTTATGTTTCATATACACCTTATACACACAGCCTGAAGGTAATTTAATACAATATTTTTAATAACTTTGTGTATTAAACAAAGTTTGTGTACATTGAGCTATCAAAAACAAAGGTTTCACTATCTCACTCTCACTCAAAAAAGTCCGTATTTCGGAATATTCCGTATTTCGGAATATTTGGATATGGGATACTCAACCTGTATATATATATATATATATATATATATATGTATGTTTCTTATATGATTTTTTACCCATAGTATTTAATATCTTATTTTAAGATATTTACATGCACTCTGCTGCCTTTGGGTTGCTGGCACTAACCAGGGTTACGAATATTAGAAAGCCCCGCCTCTTTGCCCTGCAATATTGTAGACACTGTTTATGTTTACTGGCACTGACGCACTTCTGGCATTAGCTTCACTGCCGGTCCCGGCCGCTACTTCCGGTGACGTCACTCCCCTTCCTGGCCGCGACTTCTGGTAGCAGGTCCATGCTACATAACTCCTTTAAAATTGCTAGTTTTGCCAAAAAGATATGTGCTTTCTGCACCTGATTCTATTGTAGTTGTTAAAAAACTTGTTAAAAACTGTCTATGTACACTATTCACTTCCGGTTCCGTTAGGTTCATGGACCGGAAGTAGTTCACATGTAACTGTTAAATTGAATAATCAATTGATAAGAGACTAAGGGTATAAAAGATACCCCAGTATAACTAAGTGTATTCTTCTGAGGAAGCCCAGATAGGGCGAAACGCGTTGAGACGGATCTACCTACCTGCCTGATACCTTTATCATTTAGCTAAGCTTTTATGTTTATTTTTGTGGATTAAATACATTTGTTACTTTGAAACAAGGAGTGGAGACATTGTGTGAGCCATTAAAACTACACGGGGCTTTATTTGGACACTTGGATAAAGATTTATCTGATGTTCATGGTTATATCATTGATCTGGTATGCATGCTATGCAGGGTGAGGGACCAGTAGCTGGTTTATTCAAACTACTACACTATATGGAGATTATTTTTGTCTCCTGATATATAGGTGGTGAGAGACTACTGAAAAGAAGATTGATAGGCCTTAATACAAGCTACTACTTGGTACGCAATTCCTTGTATGCGTGTCTATAGCACACCTTGTTATAAAATACTGCACCATAAGGCGCTTGTTCTTCTCCTCTACTTCTGCAGAAATTTGTGTCCATATGTACCTATGTCACTTTTGAAGAACTGAGCAGCCGCCCAGAAGAGTGGAGTGTGTACACAGAGGACTAAATAGTTTGGATCCTAATTAATTCATTGTTTATTAATTCACTGTATATTCATATATAGTGGAACATTGGATCCTGATACATGGGCATACCGAACTGAGGATTAGTGCTCTTATCTATAAAATTTGTTGTATTGTGTATATATATATGTATTTTATATATATATATATATATATAAAATGGCAAAAAGAACCGTCACTCAGTGCTGGAACAAATTCTGAACGGTGCCCTCAATAAAATTGGTAATAGCAGACATGGAAACAGTGGCACTAATAGTTATATAGAAGAAAAAAGTATTTTACCGAATCATATCCAATACAAAATTGCCTGTCATGGCCAACGTTTCGGTGCTGCAAGCACCGTTTTCAAGGCAGGCATGAACACATAACAGTTTAACAAACAAGACATACAGATGTCACTCACCAAAATAAGTAGAAGCCATCTCACTGCAGGAGATCCGGGACCGGCGTGTGCTTCCGTCAGCCGCAGCTTCCAGTGCGTCACCTCCGGTGACGTCAGACGACTTCCGCTTCGGTTACCCTGGCAACGTGTCCAGTTGACAGGCCAACATCATGATGGAGCTGAGTGATCTCCCCGGCCCTCTAGGTGGTGAACTGTAAAGCAGACAACTACACTGAATTAGCCACAAACATCAGACATGAAACAGTGATGTAGTCCATATAATAAACAATCAGTGCATACAGCTATGTGTGCCATCACTGATGATGGGCTAGTAGATGTCATAAATAAAGCACAGGGAAAGGAGCAATTACCAAATGCTCCAAATATCAGTGCCGTAACTACGTGTGTGCCAAGGGGGCTTGGCACACAGCGCAGTTGCCCTGAGGGCGCAACGGCCAGCGGCATGTAATGAGTCAAATTGACTCATTACATGCCGCCTCTGTGTGCTGCCCGCCGCCCACTCTCATTGCCTCCCGCCGGCCGCGCTGCAGTGCTGAGCCCTCCCTGAGGGAGACAGAGACACCTCCCTGAAGGCTCCTGCACTGGCTGTGCCCTCCCTGTAGAAGCCCTGTCCTGTAGCCACCCAGCAGAGGCGGAGCGCAAATCAGCATAAGCGCTGCGCTCCCCCACCCCCCCCGTGACCCCCCTCTTCCTTTGGAGTCTAAGGGCCTGTATGTGTATGAGACACGGTGCTGCACTAAGCTCGTCTGCCTCCAATACTTTGCTCCATCAGCTCTCTCCTGTGACTGGATTCTACCGCCACCACCCTGGACAGCCGTGCCAGACAGCTGCGCCGATAGCAACATGCCCCCCTCCTTGCTTGGACCAACGGCCGTGCCGAAAATAGAGGAGACAGGAGAGAGCTGGTGGATCAATGTATTGGAGGCAGATGAGCGTAGTGCAGCGCAGTGTATCTCTCACACACACTGAGGCTGACGGAATGTGACTGTGTTGCGCCTGCACGCACAGAGCCCTGGCCGGCAGCAGCAGCACCCGGAGCAAGAACTCAGGGAAGCTGGTGTATGTAGAGAGGAAAGCTCAAAAAAGTGAGTTGTTGTCACCTGGGAAGGAGAGCAGGCTCTCATTAGGCGTCAGTGTCCAGCAACATCTCTTCAATTATACTATACTGGATATACAGTAAGACTTATCATTAGCATGAACTGTGGGGCTAGTATGCGCTATGGTGGAGTGGGCAGTTATCCATTCCCCAGATACCAATGTTCCTTCTACCCCAGCCCACCCCCACCTCACTGCCCTCCCCACTCATCCCATTGCCTCCCTCTCTTCCAGCCCAGTGTCCCCTACCATATTACTGACACCCCTATGTCCCAGTGTCTCCCACCCTGCCAGCTCAGAGTCTGTCCCCTTCCCACCCCAACCATCCCACTTCCCCATCTCACTGCCCCCTCACTCAGCACCCCTGAGATCCAGTCCAGCCACAGTTACCCCCCCCATTCAACCTAATAACCGCTCTTCTCCAGTTTAGTTTTCTCCCTCCCGCCTCCGTCTCACTAACCCTCTTCCCAAACAGTCCTGTACCCCCCTTCTCCCCATTGGAGGATGTGGTGGTAAAGATAGAACACCCCCTACTGCCTGTGGGACATCACAGTCACCGCCGATAGCACCGTCACTCATCACCCACTGGAGGTAATTTTGTTATTTTTCATGTGAAGCCAATGGGTGTGTAAGTGGTGCTACTGTTCGGTGTAATTTGAATAATGGAGAATACTGTGCAGCGTAATATATGAATTGGCATAATTTTGTAGCCACGCCCCTTCCCCATGAGGCCACGCCCCTATGAGGGCGCCGATACTGTTTCTTGCACACAGCGCTAAAATGTCTAGTTACGGCACTGCCAAATATATACAGGGCAGAACAAACAAGATGTGGAAAAAAAACATATTACTCAATACTATAAATCTATCTTACAACTTGGTACAGGCAATCAAATGAATGACTTAACTGGAATCTATTTGGAGGTCACTGATCATCAATATTGTCCCTGTAGCTCTTTTTAGTGAAACATGTCTGCACTCCCACCTTGGTGCTGACATAGGTGGTATCTTTAATTTGTACTCGCAAACTGCGCATGTGCAATGTTCGCAGTGCGCCTGCGCCAAGTAAATTAGCACAAAAGTTTGGTATTTTACTCACGGCGTAACAAAGTTTTTTCATCGTTCTGCTGATCGGAGTGTGATTGACAGGAAGTGGGTGTTTTTGGGCGGAAACTGGCCGATTTCAGGGAGTGTGCAGAAAAACGCAGGCGTTTCAGGGAAAAACGCGGGAGTGGCTGGAGAAACGGGGGAGTGTCTGGCCAAACGCTGGGTGTGTTTGTGACGTCAAACCAGGAACGAAACTGACTGAACTGATCACAATGTAGGAGTAAGTCTCGAGCTACTCAGAAACTGCTAAGAATTTTCTATTCGCAATTCTGCTAATCTTTCGTTCGCAATTCTGCTATGCTAAGATACACTTTCAGTGGGCGGCGACTTAGCGTGTGCAATGCTGCTAAAAGCAGCTAGCGAGTGAACAACTCGGAATGAGGGCCATGATTCAGTAAAATACTTTTTTCTTCTATATAACTATGAGTGCCGCAGTTTCCATGTCTGCTATATATATATATATATATATATATATATATAAAAAGCGGAGAATAGCACCTAGGCTAATCCTGAATTTAGACACAAAAAATGAAATATAATGGATGTGATTAGATAAAAAATATTTTGACACCCCCCATAGGTCAATGGGTGGCAGCTCGTGCCCAGTATATGGATAAAGTATTTAAAAAATTAAGTGCAATAGAGCGCCTAATGGTGTTTTAAAAATTCTGAAATTATAGGATTTCTATGTAACCAATTCACCATGTGAAAAGTGCAAATTAAAAAAGGATCGACTTAGCTTTACTGGAAGACAGCTTAAGTCTGATGACACTTTTAGAACATGTAAAACGGAAATAGAAACCAACATAGTGTGTACTGTTTAAATAATAGACAATGCTTAACACTTTAGGGACCTTGCTAGTCCCAATATACAGTAAATATGTGAGCTGGATAAGAAATGCTGGTTCCAGTATACAAGGGCTAGACAAAATTATAAAACATAAACAAAATTTAATATAACAAATCCTGAAGCCAATGTAGGTAGCACACGGACAAGATAAAAACAAATAAACAGCTTATCTGTCCACAATCGGAATCACAAGGTGAGCAGCAGCCCAATCCTCCTAATATATGTTAAAATGTCCTGAAACAAATGCTGGTAGCATACGTACAAGATAAATAAATAAAAATGGCTTATCTGTCCATTCAAAGAAGTCATGGGTGAGTCATAAGTCCCAGTCCCAACGCGTTTCGTCCTGTAGCATAGGACTTCATCCCCTGGACTTCATCCCCTTGATGAAGTCTTATGCTCCAGGACGAAACGCGTCGGGACTGGGACTTATGGTAAATCCTAGGTGCTGCACAGCAGCTATAATTCACACAGAACTGTTGATCTCCAGAATAACTAGCCAGCACACAAATTACATGCAGCTTAACATGTCAGCAAATATGTACTTAGCAATGTACCACTGTGTGGTCAGTGCTGCAGCCGGAGCTGGTCTCCATGTTTTTGATCAGGGGCTACCAGCTGCAGCTTGTCTACATGCATTTGAAAAAAGTATGTTTTGTTGCATTACCAATTTTTTAGCACTGTCTGCTTCAGTACTAGGCAGAAGTGTCACCATTAGGCATTTTATTCAGCAGAATACGCAGTATAATTGTTTTCAAAAAGAAAGAGGAGGGATCCCATCTATTCTCAACAGATGGAGGTTGCATTGGTCTTACACACACTTTTTGTTGGAGTTTTTACTACCAAAAATGAAGACAGGTAGGAAATAATTTTGATCAAAACGAATGAAAATTTACTCCTATAGATTTTATTGTGTCTAAAGCAGAGGTTCCCAACCTTTTTTCTCTCCCGTACCCCTTGATTAGGCTTTTCATATTTGAGTACCCCCTCATCTCATAAATCCCACCCACCCATCTGTTCTCACCAGAAAAGTTTGTTTTTGCTAGCAAACGACTCTTTAATGGCATTTATAGGCTTTTAGTTTTGATTTTACATTTTACAATTTTTTTTATTTTTTTTTGCAGCCTAACTTAAAAACAAAAACAGTATTACAAGCACAAGTTGCACATATTAATTGCTTTTTTAATAAATTTTTGGGCGGCCTAGAGTGCACAGTTTAAAATTCCTAGGCACTGCAGCCCCATGTTTTATGCCCCTTATCCTTGGGGCCCCTCTGGCCCTTGGGGCCTGGTACGGTGTCCCCTTTGACCACCCTACCTGTCACTGGGCCTGTTTAAAATATACACTGTACTGTACTTACAGCAGAGGAGTAAACTGGCTGTGTACTGTATCCAGGGTTCACATGTCCCCTCATGTTCCCGGCACCCTCAGAGAGTCCCCGGTATCCCCAGAGTGTGAGAACGCATGCACGAAGGCTACAACATCCAGCCGCGGTGGTGTGACCAAGCATCTGGCGTCCTCCAAGTGCGACCGCGACAGCTGCCATTACAGGCTTTGAGTTGGAGTACCCCTGTGCAGTCCGGTGCATACCCCCTCGGGTACGCATACCACCAGCTGGGAACCGCTGGTATAGTGTATCCCTTATATCTCAGTCAGAAGTATAACTGAGAGATCTGAAAAAATTATTAGGGGAGAGCAGAAAAGTCTCCTGCTGATTACACTTTGCAATTAAACAATAAGACAATTATTAATTATCAGTTAGTAAGGATTAAAGGTGGATCTCTTCCTTCTGCTTTTCAGCGTTTTAGTTTACTGCACCTGTCGTTCATTGGTGGTCTTCCAACCAAATACTAACCAGGCCTACCATTGATTTGCTTCCAAGATCGGATGAGATTGGGCGTATCCTATGGAGTATGGCAGCAATCTGCTGAATGAGAGAGTACTTATTCCACAGAAAGGAAAAATGTGCTTCTGCTGTCTGAAAAGCCCATAGGACCAATTTGTCTCTGTAGCAGCAATTTATTTACTACTCTCCTTGGATGAGAGATCACATTATACATGCAAGAAAAGTAAAGTAAAAGTATGAAAAATAGGAAAACATTTTTTTTCGAATTGGTTATGCACTAATTGGTGGTGCTAATCTATGAGAGCAGGTCTATATAGTCATGTGGTTAAACCATGCATTTAGTCCATAATTCAACAAGATTTGATATAAGCAAAACCATGCATTTAATCCTTGTTCAAGCAGAGAATAATACAGGTTTGGTGAAAAAAAATAGTCAAGTGACACTGCTGATACAGCAGAAAAAAACTCTCAAACAGCTATACAGTGAAACTATTTTTTCTTAAAATAACACTTTTTAGCCAAGTTTAAGACACTTCCACCTGAGCTCCTCTGAGTCTCTGTATTAGTGTCATGGACCACACAGATCTGACAGAGTCAGAAAACCACAAAACATGAAACATCAAAATATCTTGTAACTCAATCACCAGACAGTTTTTGCTATGAAAATAGCATGAAGAGATAACAAAACTAACAATGCATCATGTTATTTAGCATAACAAATTTAGATCATATAAATAGGTAAAAAGTATATTTGGACATGAAAAACTAAGGGATTTTTCCCACGCACTCTACTGGCTGTTAGTAACAAGAATTACCAGTATACACTATATAATAATAGAAAATTTAGAGCTCTTAGTTACACATGTTTTGCAAAAGATATGATAAGCCTCCAGGCCACTTCACGGCAGCTCTATTGCTGGAGGTCCCTAATATTAGGCATAAGTCCAGGGCGTGGACCCCACAAAGTTGGCTCAGGCCCAACCACTCCAGGGCAGCACGCCACTGAAATACTATAGTGTTAATATGTGTTAATAAGAAGCAGAAGCTATGTGTTAGAAAGTGATACAAAAATAAGGGTGTTAGTAAAATACTCAAAAGAGTAATATTAGTGGAAAAATAGGAGTGTTACATAAGTGCTAAATAAATATTGTGGCGTGCTGCCCCATGGTAGCCCGGTCATACCAGACCTGGGGGATACCACTCCCCAAACTCACACACAGCATAATAATAACAATAATAATAATAATAATAATTATATCCACTATGGGTCATATAATTGCTTAATGTATGGCCACATGATAATGGCACATACAAAACATATCTAGATTGAGAGCTAGTTTACCTGGAGTTACCCCTGTATCCTCCAAATGGCACTACAGAACCCAGCATGCCCTCCTAATGCTGGCTCCATCTATGCAGCAGAGTGCGTGGGAAAAATCCCTTTGTTTTTCTTGTCTAGAGAAACCCCCTCCCGCAGCACCTGAGGAATGTTACCGGCTTGATTAGAGCAGTTTGCCATTATTTATTGCAGTTCAGTGAGGCATAATTGGGGCAGCATGCCATAATATTTATTTAGCACTTATGTAACACTCCTATATTTACACTAATATTACTATTTTGAGTATTTTACTAACACCCTAGTTTTTGTATCACTTTGTTTATAGATCATAGTGATTTGTGCAGTGTTTCATATTAACATGCCTGTCTGAGGCAGATCTAATGTTTGGTTGGGTATGCCATGAGCTTTGTAACAGGTTTCAAACCCGCAGCATACAGTAGTAAATCGGGTGTCTATTATTCTAACTAAAAATAAATAAATAATTATACTACTGTACAGTAAGTCGATGATCTATTGTGTTTCACAGTCTATTTTCAGCAGATTCCCATAGGATTTGACATTAGTAAAGTCAGGGATTGCAAACCTGCTGGGAATATGCCAAGACCCCCAAATCTGATGCTAGTTAATTTACCCCATTAAGTCTGCCAGTTAATTTTGGATTCTTTAGGACAGATAATGTGTGTGACTGTCAGCTCCACTTTCCACCCTATGAACATCGTGCTTCATTACTGCATCTTATTTGGAATAAATTCACATCCTTGATAAAATTGCTATTTATTGGTTGTTTAATGTGTCTGTTGACAGCTATGAAATGAATAATTGTTACCAAGTTATTAAGTATAAGATGTCATTTGTTTTTCTCAGTCTATGCAAATGCTATGAATTTTTTATCAATTGATAACTGGATCTTTGTATTTACCATTAAATCCTTTTCTCTGAGGCTACCTGGGGGACACTGGACCATGGAATTGCATGCTGACCATATGAGCTGGCATTTAATTAGCAAAATAACTTTAAGAGAGTAGCTCCTCCTCTCTGAGCGCCTCCCTTCTGCAACCAATGATCTTCAATACAACTTCAAAAGTTTCCTGAAACCAAGGTTGAGCCACAAAGTATAACTTAAAAATCAACAAGTACCAATCCGCAAATAAAAACTGAGCATTAGGGTGGTAAGGCAATGGACTCAGATGGACTCAGAGAAACAGATTTAACATTAAGTACAAAAATCCAGTTTCTCTTTTATCCAATTTGCCGGACACTGGACCATGGGACATTCAAAACTGTCCCCTAGGAAAAAAATGATTAACCAGTCACTGGTATAGCAGATCCTACGAAAAAGCCACAGATCACATAGAGGGAGCCTAATAAAATTGTAAAAAAAAACAGTGTGAATTCAGTAGAAGCCACATACCAAGGAATGCATAAATACCTATTGACAGTAGGAAATAAAGAGCACAAGCTTCTCATCAATATGGAGCCTAGAGCTGCTCAGATTTCAACTTGGGTTGGGTAATCTGTTTTACCTAATGTCTGAACTCAACCAGAGCCACCATCCTGCTGCTGAACCTAATGTGCACATCCAATCAGCATAGCTTAATGGGGTCAGAACTCATAGGCTTCTAATACTGTAACAGCCTTATCCTTCCAAATAACTGACACTGTGGTGTCACTGACAAACACCACAGTGTCCTGTCCTCCAAAAAATATAAGCAAACAGTGCAAATCTCTGAAAGAAAAAGCTAAAATATGTATATAATTACAAAGGAGACAACAAGTTGGAGAATGTGGAATTCAAATAGATTCAGCACACCACATGGAAACATAGAAACAGAGAATGTGACAGCAGATAAGAACCACTTGCCCCAAACATATGTACACAATTACACATTAGGGTTCATTTTCTATTTGGAACCAATTATCATATCAATATATTTTGGATTCACACTAGGGTTAATTTGAAGGAGGAAAGCCATGCAAGCATTGTGAAAATATACAAAATCCACACAGGGCCATGGTATCATGACATCAGTGCTGTGCGACAGAAATGCTAACCATTACACTGTCAACACCTAGCCCTAAAATAATTAGCAAAGACAAAACAGCCTGAAGAAGTCCTAAATACTGCCCCAAGCCTCAAAAACAAAAAAAGGAAATTCACTTAAAGCATACCACTGTGCAGACCAAACCAAAGTGTCAGGAACAATACCAGATATTTGTTCAGAATGCGCACCTGAGAATAAGATGTATGGGAGTCCCAACATACAGGGCATGAAAACAACATGCCCAGTAAGAGAACTGAACCCAGGCAGACTCAAACTCAGTCCTTGAACAGCAATAGTTGATAATACACACCATCTAGGCAAATGGTGCAACCAAAGGCATGAACTCCCTCCGAAGAACAAAAAAACAAAACTTAGGAAAGAGACATTTGGTAGTGTAAGCTCTTAATGCACCTATAGAAACAATGCATAGAGCAGCCTTGACTCCCATTCCTGAAGCACACAAGTGGAAGAGCCTCAGTACCAAGCCAATGTAGATAGCTAAGATTCCAACTTCAGAATTAGAAACACTTTACAATGATGGACACAATTTATCAGTTTTAGTCCACATTGTATGACCCAGATAAAAGTAGTAACAACTAGCTCATCTATCTGACCAACTCCAAAACAACCAAGGCTGGGGCGAACTCAGTTTCCTTAGAAACCGGCCCCAAGACTTAAGAAGGAGAATGGACATGCACAAGGACAGCTACTAATCTGTAGCTAAAAAGATGCTATGGAAAAAAAAACCATTGTAAGCAGAGCTGAGCCTACTATGGAATACTGCACAATAAATAAGTAAGATCATAAAGCAGACCAAGTATGGAGAAGAGCTACAGGATGCATGACTCCAAAATGGCTCAATGGCTCAATGGAGAAAAGGACATCGGAATAGACTCTCAGATTTATATCAAAGCAGGCTAGTCATTCTGAAAGAAGTCTGTAACTCAAGATTCTTTACTTTCTGAAGGGGGTTTGACAGGCAGTGGCCATACTGCTGCCACATATGATCTACTAATTAAAAAGTAAATCACCACTGCAAACCTGTTGTAGTGCCAGGACCATCACTAATGACTCAAAACCACTGCAGGGATTACCATCTGTGGACAGTGCACTGACAGTGGGAGGAAAGAGCTCTTACTACCTCTAGGTGCTGCTAGTTATGACCCAAATAAAACACCAACCATGGGTGAGAGAAAGCAAGTAACAAAGCAGTAGCACATATATAAGGCAGTTTTATAGCACATCTATGAAACATTTCCACACAGCAGTGATAGAAAAGAAAAGTGGTGCTAGATGGAATGGTCCTTGTTACCACCCCCACCCTTATACTGGATGTTAAAAAAGAATATTCACAGTTTAACAAACTGAGTCACTTCAGCATCAGGGACTGACACTTTTGTTGCTGAAATGTTGGTTTTGTTTGGGCTCCCTCAAACACATTTTTGGAAGAAGAACCTCTGATAACTAATGAGAAGGTTAATGAAGAGGATGTTGGCAATGGAGATTGCATGGGCTAGTCCAAACTGATGGAGGCTGAAATTGGACTGCTTGTCACTATTTTACAAATTATTATAACCTTGTAAAATAAATAGTGATGAGCAGGTTCGGTTCGTCGGAATCCGACCCCCCCCCCCCCCCCCCCCCGAACTTCACCCATTTTACATGGTTCCAAGGCAGATTCGAATCTTCCCGCCTTGCTCGGTTAACCCGAGCGCGCCCGAACATCATCATCCCGCTGTCGGATTCTCGCGAGATTCGGATTCTATATAAGGAGCCGCGCGTCGCCGCCATTTTTAACTCGTGCATTGGAAATGATAGTGAGAGGACGTGGCTGGCATCCTCTCAGTTTTATTCAGGTGGCTGCAAATATATGTGCTCATTGCTTTATTGTGGGGACTGTGGACCAGCAGTATTATATAGGAGGAGTACAGTGCAGAGTTTTGCTGACCAGTGACCACCAGTATTATACGTTCTCTGCCTGAAAAATGCTCCATATCTGTGCTCAGTGTGCTGCATATATCTGTGCTCACACTGCTTTATTGTGGGGACTGGGGACCACCAGTATTATATAGGAGGAGTACAGTGCAGAGTTTTGCTGACCAGTGACCACCAGTATTATACGTTCTCTGCCTGAAAAACGCTCCATATCTGTGCTGCATTGTAGTATATAGTATTAGTAAAGTGCATAATTTTGCTGACCACCAGTATATAATATATAGCAGTACGGTACAGTAGGCCACTGCTCTACCTACCTCTGTGTCGTCAAGTATACTATCCATCCATACCTGTGGTGCATTTCAGTTTTGCACAGTTTGCTGACCATCAGTATATAATATATAGCAGTACGGTATAGTAGGCCACTGCTCTACCTACCTCTGTGTCGTCAAGTATACTGTCCATTCATACAGTACCTGTGGTGCATTTCAGTTTTGCACAGTTTGCTGACCACCAGTATATAATATATAGCAGTACGGTAAAGTAGACCACTGCTCTACCTACCTCTGTGTCATCAAGTATACTATCCATCAATACCTGTAGTGCATTTCTGTTGTGCGCAGTATATATAGTAGTAGGCCATTGCTATTGATACTGGCATATAATTCCACACATTAAAAAATGGAGAACAAAAATGTGGAGGGTAAAATAGGGAAAGATCAAGATCCACTTCCACCTCGTGCTGAAGCTGCTGCCACTAGTCATGGCCGAGACGATGAAATGCCATCAACGTCGTCTGCCAAGGCCAATGCCCAATGTCATAGTAGAGAGCATGTAAAATCCAAAAAACAAAAGTTCAGTAAAATGACCCAAAAATCTAAATTAAAAGCGTCTGAGGAGAAGCGTAAACTTGCCAATATGCCATTTACGACACGGAGTGGCAAGGAATGGCTGAGGCCCTGGCCTATGTTCATGGCTAGTGGTTCAGCTTCACATGAGGATGGAAGCACTCATCCTCTCACTATAAAACTGCAGTGCCATTCCTAGATGGGCCAGGTGTTTGTTTCGGCCACTTGGGTCGCTTAGCTTAGTCACACAACTACCTCATTGTGCCTCTTCTTTTCTTTGCTTCATGTGCTGTTTGGGGACTGTTTTTTTGAAGTGCCATCCTGTCTGACACTGCAGTGCCACTCCTAGATGGGCCAGGTGTTTGTATCGGCCACTTGGTTTGCTTATCTTAGTCATCCAGCGACCTCGGTGCAAATTTTAGAACTAAAAATAATATTGTGAGGTGTGAGGTGTTCAGAATAGACTGGAAATGAGTGGAAATTATGGTTATTGAGGTTAATAATACTATGGGATCAAAATGACCCCCAAATTCTATGATTTAAGCTGTTTTTGAGCAGTTTTTGTAAAAAAACACCCAAATCCAAAACACACCCGAATCCGACAAAAAAATTTCAGGGAGGTTTTGCCAAAACGCGTCCGAATCCAAAACACGGCCGCGGAACCGAATCCAAAACCAAAACACAAAACCCGAAAAATGTCCGGTGCACATCACTAAAAAATACATTTCATGAACTTGCTGCAAACAATGTAACATGGAGGAGGTGCCTATATGGCTAATGTCCCTACCTCTACTAACTTTGGCATTACAAATGGAGCAGAAGCCTTTCACAACTGTTGTCAGGATTGAATAAAAATAATCCCACAGCCAAGAGGTGGCTTTTTTGGTCTGTTACCCAGGCATCACAGGGGCTTTCGTTTTATCATGGGTAAAAACTGCTGCCACTGGTGGCTGACTTAAACAAACAACATCATCAACATCCTCATACTCCTCATTAGCATCAGATAGTACACAAATGTTCCCATCATACTGTTCTACTTCCATACTGGCATCCTCCATTTATATTAAGCCATCATCACTATCTGTACTTGTACTGCTCTTCCCCACATTTCCAGATGATATAGAAATGGTGGAAGGAGGCTTCTCTACAAGTACAGTGTGAGATAATTGAGCCTCACACATACTGTAGCTTACATGGACACCCCTAGACTCTCCTCAGGGATTTATGAACACAGTTTGTTCTTAAGTCTTAGTGTTCTTTTTGAAGTGACCCTGATATGTTGTTTTTCAATATGAGATCTCTACATCTTTTTTTGACATTGTGAAAGATATTGATTCCAGGTACTTTCTCCTAAACTTTCTTCCCCCTGGACCACTTGTAGTACAGTAGATGCTTTAGTACTAACATGACTGGCAGCAGCCATAGCAAAAGTATTGCTTCTCCTACTCTTCTATTGACTAATCATGATCCATATTGACTCTGCTTATATTTATTAATGCATTGGGGTACTGCACCTCCTGGGATTTATTAAATGCACAAGTTGTACAAAAAAAAACAGCTTTGTTTTTTCCCACAAATGACAATTTCACACTGCTGACTCGCAGTGCTTATATTTATTAATGCAGTGGGACATGACACCTACTGGCCTTTTTTGAACACACAAGTTGTACAAAATAATATATATATATATATATATATATATATATATTTTCACAAATGACAAAATAACACTGTGGACTCACAGTGCTTATATTTATTAATGCAGTATGGCAAAGCACCTACTGGGATTTATTGAATGCACAAGTTGTACAAAAAAAAGTTTTTTCTTTTTCTGTTTTTTCTCCATCTCTAAAAACTTTTATGGGCAACAATAGAGGTTAATGCTGCTATGTGTTAGGAGCTCTCGGCTACAATGTAGGTAGTGACAAAAAACACAAATACAGGGCTCTGATTCTATTAGAACCCAGTAGTTTGGTTGGGCTAGGATCTCAGAAAACCTACCCCACTCATTTCTATTTTTAATGTGTTTGTGGGTGTCATTGTGTGTATACTTGATTGGTTTTTAAACTCATCAAGTCTGAGTTATTAAATACATATTACTTATGATGTACTCTTAACTTACAGAGCGAGCCCTGATATTATTCATCCAATAGGAAGAACAAGCAGAGAAATGCAGTTTAGATGCATACTTTTCTTCTACTAAAGATCAGGCATCAAACTGAGGTAAAAGCAATTTCAGACAGTGCACAGTCCAGGCAGACAGGATTGGCCATGAGGAAACAAGCAATGGTTACAAATCAACTATATAAACAGACTAGGAAAGGAGATACAATAACTCATGTACAATTGGAAATAACTAGGATCCTGGATACACACAAGATCAATGAACAGGTCACCGGATAAATAGATTGGATGCTGACCTGCCATTAACTAGGAATTTGTTTTTATAGGTATCAAGTGTTTGTAACTATGAGAGCATTGTCAGTTTGTAAATGAAAGGATGATCCAATACACAGTTATGAGCTAAGGGATGAATAATAATGGTTATATACTTGCAAGTGACTCTTTCAGTATATAATGCCTCCCAGATAACAGGGAAACTACATTAAAATTCAGGAAGATATGTGACATAGTTTCTTTGATGTACAGATGGAGCATAATTCATTTACAGCATTAATACTATTCAGTCTTGCACAATCTGCATGGTGTTCTTATGGTACTATAGCACTGTTAGATATGTGCCACGCAATTACAGCAACTACTGGTAGAAACTATGCTAATTGTGTTTTTTTTCTGTGCCTAGGTGCACCCGGCGAGGCACACCGCCGGGAACAAATGGGACATGCACATGCCCCATTCACTTTGAATGGGAGAATCTCTGTGTGCTCGGTGGTGGGCCGAAGCCCAGGCATACCTAGGCATGCCACGTGACCCCGCCTACAATGCAGCCACACTCAATGATCATAGCTCCATCTGTAAAATGTGGGTCATTCTGAGTTGATTGTAGCTGTGCTAAGTTTAGCACAGCTACGATCGTTAACTCAGACATGCGGGGGGACACCCAGCACAGGGCTAGTCCGCCCCGCATGTCAGGGCCGCCCCCCCAGCATAAATACAAAAGCATCGCACAGAGGCAATGCTTTTGTATTTGAGGAATAACTTCTGGCCAGCGCAGCCGCTGCGGCCCACCCCCCCCAAAAGGTCCGGCCACGCCTGCGTTGTCTGGACCACTCCCCCTAAATGGCGTCTTAATGCCGCCGTTCAGCCCCCTCCCGCCTAGCGACTGCCTCTGTCTCAAAGGCGATCACTAGGTAACAAAAGCTGCCATGCGCCGGTGCAATGCGGCTCCGGCACATGCGCAGTTCTGACACGATCGCTGCGCTTCGACAAACTGCAGCGAGCGATCGGGTCGGAATAACCCCCATTGTTTCTTAGCATAAATGAATGTTTCTCAATCTGACATTGTTTATGTTGTTTGTATATAGGAAGACAGTATTAAAATTAGTTCTTAAAATTTTGCATACTGTATCTTTTCTCTTAAAGCTGTACAGCTGTTTTACCACTTTAATGTTTCTATGTTTACACTGGAAATGCCTCATCAATCGCCACTAATTAATTATCATATTGCAAAACATTCTAGACAGACAGCACATGTATATTTATATGATTAATAAGATTTTTTGTTTTGTTATTGGTAATATTATGGTTATGTAGGCTATTATCTGGTATACCCATTTTTTTGTGTAGTTTCATATAAGAGATTCTCTATAGTTTTAAAGCTTTATGGCTAAAATTGCTAAATTACATTTACACTGTTTTTTCTTCTTCTGATCCTGTCACTGGAATTTTCTTCCTAATTAACTTGTGTAGCAATGACTGTAGAAGTTGGTGATCATGTGTGACATTATTAGAATAGCAGGAATAGTTTCCTTTTAATCATTCTGGATAATGGGAACCATAACTGCAAACTGCTCCCTTTTACTCTATGCTTATTTAACTTGACACACATACAGTAGAACCAGTCCAATAAAATCAGATTCTAAGAATAGTATGGATTACGTAAATGTTCTTAACTTTCCAGACAAGGTTAATATTTAAATTCTTATAAAATACATGGCTCAATCAATATGGGGTACTATAAACTGCTATTGTTTGAAAATTATTAAATTGGTTTGACATTGAAAGCAGAAAAGCTCATTTTATAGATTTGCACTATACAGTATGCTCTAATTTTCTTAAAAAAAAGAAATGTGATTCACTTCAATGACTACATTTTCAAAGCATTGGATTTTGCTGTCAATTGCAAACTGATGGACGCAGCCGGTGGATTAAAGTCTAAAAAAGCAGTATGTACTGTGAGGATATTGGGTTCAAAATCACTCAGTCACGGTGGTAGATGAAAAACCAACAGTGGTTTATTGACAGAATAGGTTATAACACAGCTCAGCACACTTCTGTGATCCAATTCTACACGACAATCCCTCCTGGAGCTCCTGACAGAACATTACTTCTTAGTCAGTCTCCTGCCTCTCTCTCACCTTCTGTCTCACGTCCCCTCTTTGCTATTATCAAACCTTTGTCTTTCCTACAATAAGGCGACACCCCCAGACAGTTTCACATGCCCAGGCATGTCCCCTAGGCCACAATAGATGTTAACTAAAGTAACCTTACTTAATCTGATTGTGTGGCCTGGAATCCATTGTGTGGGGAAGAATGAGGGGGGGTTGTATGGCCTGACATCTGAGACTGGCTGTATCTACACAACAGCAAACACACAGGTTATCTGCGCAGTCATATTGGGAAAACATTATTTTACAAACTATAACACAATAACCATTACATTCATATATATACATTGAAAACATAACTGTACCCTTGTAACAATAACATCATACAATATAATACAATATTGCCTAACATATAACTAATAACATATTGGCAATTGATGAAGTCCATGTGTAGGACCAGGGCTAGGAAAGTAACCACGTGTCTTTTACCACTGAGCGTCACGACGCGCCAGCTGTGTCATCACATGTCGTCACATTACCTTCCCCTACTTTCTTGCCCTGTGTCCTAAGTAGCTGAAGCTTGCTGAGCGCAGTGATGCTCTCCTACATCAGACAGTCTGTGCCCCGTCATAATAATGACTGGCAGGTTTCTCTTGTGGGTCTGGTGGTTTTTGTGAATAGCATTGTACAGTTTGTACGGAGACCACCTGCTTCCCAGGTCCAAAGTCTGTGGTAATTGTCATGAGGCTTGTGTGGGAATTTCTTTCCCCGGTCTGGTGGGTGTGTGGCCCACAGTGCATAACTCAATACAGTCTTTCCAGGGTCCGGTGGAAACGTGATCAGCAGTCCATAGTTCTTGTATTTCCCCCCGGTGTCCAATCCAAACACATTAATCAAAGTCCCCTTTGTAGACAGCCGCCGGGTTGGGGTAACAGCATGTGCAACAGTGTAATTCAATAAGTCCAATAACTGCACCTGGGGACCTAATAATTCCCCTACACCCAACTGGGTAACCTCACATTTCAGATAGTCACAATTTTCCTCCATAAACAAAATCTGATCTCTGGGGCCCTCACTCTCCCTCCCCAACCATGTATTCCCTGGGAACCCCACTTCCATCACCTCTGGTGCATCAGGACAGTGGCTTCCCTCCCCCAAACATGAACCACGGGTATGGTAATTGTCAGGGCACAATGGGGATTCCTTCATGCCAGAAGTTTCTTCTGTGCTATCCTGGGTAAATGCTTCCTCCAGCCTGGCTGGCTGGGTAACTTGTGGGATCCTACTCTGAGTCTTGTATGCTTTGGCCTGGAGTACAATCTGCTCAGCTTCCTTGTGTGTAACCACCAACTCGACCATTGTTGTACTGGAACATGGATGTAGGTTCACAGGGACAGTGGCATTACCTTCTCCAGTCACTGCTACATGTCCTGGCTGAACACCATTGTCCTGGTTAGAGTCAGTCATTTCACCTTGCACACAATGCCAGTCCCAAACACACTCAGGTGCCCTAGAGTAGAGCAACATGTTCCCTTCCAGTTCCTGAGCTAATGCTATTTTCACCAGGTCTGATACCTGGATTTTCTCTGAGTCACAGGGAAGATTCTGGCATTCAGACTGCAGCTCCTTACCATCAAGTTCACTGAATGGGAACAGACCTCCAGAATCTTCTGGGAGAGATACAATAGCTGGGGATACACTGGGCCCTTCCTGAACATCCTTTTCTGATAAAATAACTGGGGCAGCCATGAACATAGCTTCACAATAGGCCTCCCTCAGCCGCATATGCTGATCAGCCTGCAGTGAGACACTGTCTGCACTAGCCATGCTTATAGTTGGGACATTACCACCTACTGCTGCCCTCGCAGAGATCTCCTCTTCCACCTCTGCCAATAGGAAGGTATAGTGCATCTTCTCCTGGGGTGTTTGGATGACAGACCCCACTTCCTTCTCATTTTCAGTAGCCTCCCCCAAACACAACACTGTAAATGGCTCAGTAGCCAGGACTGGTTGGTGCTCACCTGAAGGATTCCCTTGGAGGCTCTGTTGCTCGAGTGGTGGTCGGGTGATAGTAGTGACTTCTTCCTCAATGTCTCGCTGGCACTCTGCGATGGTTTCTATATCCTCCAAGCCCGCAAATGGCCACTTGTTACACAGCTCAGACTGGTCACCAAGTGTTTTACTGCGACATTCCCCCAGGGACAAGAGAACGGGTTGCAGACAGTGCTTCCTTGCATCCACCTGGACAAGCTCATCCTTTTCCAGTGTAACATACTGGGCAGACAGTTCTTGACGCTCTCTCACTAAGTCCTCATCTTCCGTCTCAGCACCAGGGAAGTTGTAGTGCAGTTCCTCCTGGGGTGCCTGGATTGTGCTCACTGCTTTCTTCACTTCGTGTGCTTCCTTCCGTATAGACCACTGGACAACTTCTTCCCTTGGGTATGGGAGAAGCTGTTGCAGGTGGTGCCTTTCCACATCCACCCTGTAACACTGGCCTCGCCATGCTGGGGTATCCAGGGGCCCCCGATCCAATGCCACTTCCTCTGGATCTGTCCGGGAAGACAATTTACTCTGCACTTTCCCTTCCGTCTCTGTATATTGTATCCTTTGTGTCATTTGGGCCACTGTGGCGATCACTTCCTCCCTGAATTCCTCAAACTCTGGCTCCCCCAGCAGATTCCATGTGGCTGCTTCACTTCTGCAGTGCATGAACGCATTCCCAAGATGACACAACTTGTCCTGTATGCTGGATACTCTCCACCTGCTGATTTCCCACTGAGCTTCATTCCAGTACTCCCAAATGTACTGCATCTTGGTAAATATAAATAACATATCCGGCTTCTCAGCCTGCCGATATGCTGACGAACTTCCAACCACAAGCTCCACTGCCCTGGTTCCATTACTGGTCTCCTCCGCTGAGGCCTCGACCATATCCTCCTCTTCCTCCTTATCACAAGGGTGCTCAAAGTCCCATTGAGCCAGTTTTCCAATTAGGGATTCCTTGGTATCCACTGTATTAAACTCAATCCGTCTTGCTCGACAGAGGTCCTGTAGTTGATCCTTCTTGCTGTATCGGTAGCATAGCGGGGCAGAATCCATTGCCTGCTGTGGTTTATTCCTTTCTGCTGGTGTCTTGAGTGATCCCACTGCTGCCACCAAATGTGAGGATATTGGGTTCAAAATCACTCAGTCACGGTGGTAGATGAAAAACCAACAGTGGTTTATTGACAGAATAGGTTATAACACAGCTCAGCACACTTCTGTGATCCAATTCTACACGACAATCCCTCCTGGAGCTCCTGACAGAACATTACTTCTTAGTCAGTCTCCTGCCTCTCTCTCACCTTCTGTCTCACGTCCCCTCTTTGCTATTATCAAACCTTTGTCTTTCCTACAATAAGGCGACACCCCCAGACAGTTTCACATGCCCAGGCATGTCCCCTAGGCCACAATAGATGTTAACTAAAGTAACCTTACTTAATCTGATTGTGTGGCCTGGAATCCATTGTGTGGGGAAGAATGAGGGGGGGTTGTATGGCCTGACATCTGAGACTGGCTGTATCTACACAACAGCAAACACACAGGTTATCTGCGCAGTCATATTGGGAAAACATTATTTTACAAACTATAACACAATAACCATTACATTCATATATATACATTGAAAACATAACTGTACCCTTGTAACAATAACATCATACAATATAATACAATATTGCCTAACATATAACTAATAACATATTGGCAATTGATGAAGTCCATGTGTAGGACCAGGGCTAGGAAAGTAACCACGTGTCTTTTACCACTGAGCGACACGACGCGCCAGCTGTGTCATCACATGTCGTCACATGTACTATCAAATTTCACCATCAATAGGTGGGTGTGGTATGCGTGACAAGTGGTCAGGAGACCTGCAGTTGCCTCAGGTTCTAATCACACTCTATGGGTGTCGTGGACACCCACGAGTGGGAATAGTCCCTTTTGGTCAACATGCCAACTGTCGGCATTGTGAGGAGGCGGGATGTAGGGCTAGGTATTATGACCGGCGGACATCCCTAATAGACATCCACTGGTGATGTCCATAGTTTTTCATGTCTAAAAGCTCATTGGAGTTTCCATTTCCAATAATAAACACCATGAAACTGAACTAGAATGTCAACAGACACTAATGGACATCCAATCAAAATGACAAAATCTGATAAACATTTCCTATTACTTTTCTATAGGTTTAAACAAAGCACATGCTATTTTGACATCTCAGACCCCTTATACAGTAAAATGTCCCAATGTTGAAAGTTTAGTGAAATGGCTGGTGTTTATGGTAGAGAGGATTTTGTGAGTTTGGAGGAGCTAATTATGATTGCAAAATGATTGTTGAAAGTTGTCTTTTTTTGTTGTATTCTTGTGTTATTTTTAAAGTTAGTCCTATTTTTTGTCTGGTATTTCAATAGTACTGTATTTTTTTATTGTACGTGTTTGCTTGTTTGGAGTGCAGTGTTTGAATAATTTTTTGTTGTCAGCCCTTTGTGTTCCATGTTAGTATGGATGGGAAGAGGAAGAGGAAAGGAGGGATGCATTCATAATGTAGACAAAACATAGACAATTACTGTATAACATCTACACCAAAAAGTCAACACTTAAAATGTCGCCATGGTCAAAAGGTTGACATTGAAACAATGAAGGTCAACAATCAAAAGGGCAATATGGTCAAAAGGTTGACTTTTGAAATGTTGACATTTAAAAATGTCAATATTCATAATAAAGATATGAGACAGTCTAAACATAGACAGGTCATAATGTCAACAGGGATATAATTATGTCAGCAAGGCGTAGGCACACACAGCAGAGGCTGGCAGAGAGATAGAGGAAGCCTGTAGCTGGGGATGAAGCACAGGGGGGGAGTTGATCTATGAGGAGGAGAGTAAACCGTGGTGAATTCAGTGGTTACTAATTAGGATGTACTTTTTGGTAACCTGTTACACAGGAAGAAGCAGTTCTGGCAGTCAGTGGCAAAGGCTGTGAATGGCTTTCAGCGTATAGAGCCGGATGTAATGATGCCAGAGTTCGGAATTCTGGCCGAACTCAGGCTTTTTTTTAAAGGTGCAATCACTTGCAATGCATGGTTTTGCCTTCTAAGGTATTGCCCCTTAAAAAAAAAAAACATCCGTGTTCAGCCGGCATCCTGCACGGCCACCGACCTTGGCATCATTACATCCGGAACCATAAAGTTGGATATTAAGCCATGCTGAAAACACTTCTCAGATATCAAGCACAAGGTCAAAGAAGAAATTTCAGAGAACAAGTTTGCAATCCAGAGTGATGGTGGTTCACCCCTCATGATAATTGATACCACCAAAAATAGTTCACTGTATCAATGTCCACAGTATACTGTACATTAGATGCCCCTAGACACTCTGCTAAGTGTAAATAATTTTATCTGTAAAAAAAATTTAAGTGTCTGCCTGCATGTGTAACACATATATGGGTTAATCTAACTCTCTGCACACACAAGCCTAACTATACATTTGTTTGCCTCATGTCAAAAGATAATTGCAGTATGGTCTCTATGAAACACATAATGGTGATTATTTAAGAAAAACATCAAACTTTGTTCAGGAAGGTGGGTCCATATCAGCTGTGTTACCCACAAGAGCTTCACCACCTGCACCCATGTTATTTATGCAGTTGTCTGCACACTTTACTCACTTGTTTACAGAAGAACTAGTGATAAAGTGAGTGATAAAGTGAAACAGATGTTTTACTGCATACCATTTCAAAATGTATTGTCTGTGAGCTGTCTTCACACTGCCACAATAAAAGCCATAGTTACAAATATCCATGATGATGGGGATGGAGGTACTGTAGTTGTTTTTGGTCACGTGAAAATAATTTTTGTATGTTTATGTACATAGACATTATTAATTTAACACAAAAATGTTATGTATGTCCATCAAGATTAATAGCACTTCTTCTACTAAAGAAAACAATTCAGCAGGAACAGAACAGTTCTCCACCACTGCAGAGCTACACAGGGTCAGACTGGCCCACAGGTGTACAGAAGAAACCACCAGTGGGTCTTACTGCCTGAGGGCCCACTCCTTCCTCTAGGGATCATGTTCCAGACTCTGCACTTGTATTATACATGGTAGATATGTTGCATTACACTGCAGAAGACTATTGTGCATTTCAAGCCTCTGTGGAGGCTGGCCACACCCCCTTTGTAGGCTGGTCACACCACTAATATGGGCCCCTATCACTGCATTCCCCCGGTGGGCCCTTTATACCTCAGTCTGACACTGGAGCTATAGCATGTACACATCCAGAGTAGCTCTTGTGCAGGCCAGTGGTGATTTCCTAAAAAAAAAAAAACAACGGTTCATGCCAACAATTTCTTACAATGTATGCCAGCTGAAGAAAACTTTATTCTTACACCAGTTTTTAAATATTTACTTTTTGGTGTAAAAACAATTGTAAATATTCAATGATTGATCTGTGGATTTTTTTTGTTAAATAAAATCCACTATTGACATACTGTACTGTATTGAGGCAGCAGTGTGCTTTTACAACATAAAAAATACATGTGCATTAATACATAATGGCCCTCATTCCGAGTTGTTCGCTCGCTAGCCGCTTTTCGCAGCAGTGCACACTCTAAGCCGCCGCCCTCTGGGAGTGAATCTTAGCTTTGCAGAATTGCGAACGAAAGATTCGCAAAATTGCGAATAGAAATTTCTTAGCAGTTTCTGAGTAGCTCCACACTTACTCGGCATCTGCGATCAGTTCAGTCAGTTTCATTCCTGGATTGACGTCACAAACACACCCAGCGTCGCCCAGGCACTCCCCCGTTTCTCCAGCCACTCCCGCGTTTTTCCCAGAAACGGCAGCGTTTTTTCACACACTCCCATAAAACGGCCAGTTTCCGCCCAGAAACACCCACTTCCTGTCAATCACACTACGATCAACAGAACGAAGAAAAAACCTCATAAATGCCGTGAGTAAAATACCAAACTTCTTAGCAAATTTACTTGGCGCAGCCACAGTGCGAACATTGCGCATGCGCAGTTAGTGGAAAATTGCACCAATGCGAAGGAAAATAACGAGCGAACAACTCGGTATGAGGGCCAATATTTGTTCTCAGCACAGCATGATGCACTTGTGCAGTTTTGCAAGTTTACAAAAAATGTAGCACAAATGCATGCATCTATTGGACCCCAGCAGATTCTAAGATATTTTGACACCTAGGCCAACTGCAATATTTCATGAAAGACCTGCAGACAGAAAAGCAGAAGATATGGTAAGCCATCACTAATTTCATCTATCATCACCAACAACAGCAAAATAAGAGACCCAGTTCATCAACCACAGCAACCATCTCAAACACCTGCTAAAGATCTTGATACTGCATGGATGAATGCTATTGCTGCACTTGAACAAATACAATTAGCTCTTATGGGCACACAAATCTGGCAAATTAGCCACATGTCATGAAAATAAGAAGGCATAGCCATGTCTTGTCATGTATAAATGGAAACATGACTAGGTTGTGTACCCAGCTAGAGTCTCAAAGTACTGCATAAATTAGGAAGCACAATGCTACCATTAGGGTGCAAGAGCCTCAAATGAATACATACTGTGTAATACAAGCATTCTAAACTAATAAATCTTGGGGATCCAGTGATAAGGGTGTAGTATGGTATGCCGGAGGCTGGGATCCCGGCGGCCAGCATACCAGTACCTGTATCCCAACTGCTGGCATACTGGCAGCTGGTCAAGCGCAAATGAGCCCCTTGTGGGCTTGATGCGCTCACCATGCTGTGGGCACAGTGGCACACTTTGCATGCCATGCTATTAATTCTCCCTCCAGGGGGGTCGTGGACCCCCAAGAGGAAGAATAGTTGTCGGTATGCCAAGTGTCAGGATTCTGGCATCGGTATACTGAGCACCGGGATCCCAACAGTCGGCATACTGAATACCTCTCCATTAATATTATATTGTCTAGGGGTTCAAATTATCTGAGACACATCTGCAAGTAGCGCACCACCTAGTTCTGCTCTGCTCTCACCACCCAGGGAAAACCCGCTGGGAAAATGCCAAGTTCCCCAGTTCTGACGCTAGTAAATTTACCCCATTGAGACTAACAGTTAATTTTGTATTCTTTAGGACAGATTATTTGTGTGACTGTCAGCTCCACTTTCTACTCTATGAACAATCTGCTTCATTACAGGATCAAATTTGGAATGAATTCAAATCCTTGATAAAATTGCTATTGATTTATTTGTTTGATGTGTCTTTTGACATGGAATTTATTAATACTACCAAGTTATTAAGTACAAAGGCCCTCATTCCAAGTTGTTCGCTCGCTAGCTGCTTTTAGCAGCATTGCACACGCTAAGCCACCGCCCTCTGGGAGTGTATCTTAGCTTAGCAGAATTGCGAACGAAAGATTCGCAGAATTGTGAATAGAAATTTCTTAGCAGTTTATGAGTAGCTCCAGACTTACTCAGCCATTGCGATCAGTTCAGTCAGTTTTGTTCCTGGTTTGACGTCACAAACACACCCAGCGTTCGCCCAGACACTCCCCCATTTCTTCAGACACTCCCGCGTTTTTCCCAGAAATGCCAGCGTTTTTTCGCACACGCCCAGAAAACGTCAAGTTTCCGCCCAGAAACACCCACTTCCTGTCAATCACAGTACGATCACCAGAACGATGAAAAAATCCTCGTTATGCCGTAAATAAAATACCTAACTTTTGTGTAAAATAACTAAGCGCATGCGCTCTGCGAACCTTGCGCATGCGCAGTAAGCGACTAATCGCAATATAGCGAAAATCGGCAACGAGCGAACAACTCGGAATGACCCCCATAATGTCACCTGTTTTTCTCAGTCACTGCAAATGCCATGAATTGTTGATCAGTTGGAAAACTGTATTTTGTACTTACCATTAAATCCTTTTCTCTGAGTCCATCTGGGGGACACTGGACCATAAAATTGCATGCTGACCCTATGAGCTAACACTTAATTAGACTAATAACTTTAAGAGAGTAGCTCCTCCTCTCTGGGTGCCCCCCTTTTGCAACCAATGATCTTCATTACAACTTCAAAAGTATCCTTAAATCAAGGTTGAATCACAGAGTATAACTTAAAAATCAACAAGTGCCAACCCACAAATAAAAATTGAGCAATAGGGTTGTAACGCAATGTGCCCCAGATAGACTCAGAGAAACAGATTTAACATTAAGAACACAAATCCAGTTTATCTTTCATAAAATCTGGGGGACACTGGACCGTGGGACATTCAAAACTGACCCCTCGGAAAAAATGAGTAACCTGTCACCGGCATAGCAGCTCCTATGAAAAAGCCACAGCTCACTTAGAGGGAGCCTAATAGAATTGGCAAACAACCAGTGTGAATTCAGTAGAAGCCACATACCAAGGAATGCATGAATACCCAAATAGGAGATAAAGTTTTTCTCAATATTCACTTTACATATGTCACAACTGAGGGCTGGTAATGACGGGAGGAAGCCTCAGTTGTAGGGGCTGAGGTATAATTAAACCTGGGCAGTAGTATGGGACTCTTAGACATGCAGTACCACAGCCCAAAGGTGTGACCACGACAACAGGAGTAAGGTTAAAAGTTTTATTCAAGCACAGTTCAGGTGATACATCAGCAGCAATGTCAGATATGGTAAATGAATAAGCAATACACAGTTCCGATCGATGCAGCAGAGATGCAGATGCTTCTGGGTGTGGTAATGATAGGTATCAGTCTTGATAGACTAGAAGATGGAATGTCCTTAACTGGCACCCAAGTGCTGAGTGGTAGAATGAGTACATGAACTGACCAGCAGGTTGTCCTCTGGAAGCTGGTTGTATTGACTGAAGAATGAGTTAGTTGCTGGGTAGGCCAGATGGAACCGGACCGAATGATAAGATGAATGGAGTGCTTGATGAACCAATGTAGCTGGAGAATAGCTAGAAGCACTGGTGATGCTAGCGATCGTTGGAATTAGGAAGTCGATGGCGGATCACCGATGATTGCTGGTATTCGATGGTGGACCGCCGATGATTGCTGGTATTCGATGGCGGAGCACCAATGAAATATGGAAACAGATCACCGCTGAAAGCTGGCTACTGGAAGCCGGTGTTTGCTCCCTGCAACTGGCAAAGTCTATGTTAGAACACTGCGGAGTCAGGCTGCACCGCAAGATGTTAAACTGGTGCGGGTCTCTAGTGGAGTTGAAGACAGGAGCTGGAATACCTGTAATGAGCAAACAACCACAAAGCAGGGAGACTGGTAACACTGGGTTTGACAACCAAAGCACTGACAACTTCCTGGTTCAGGAACAGGACCTTTATACCTGCAGCAGTGCAGGGATTGGCTGATCAATCAGGCAGAGCTCTGTGGTACAGCGGATTGGTGGAAGTAGTGTCATGTGACTGAAACGAACATGGCTGCGCCCATACTAGCATTTGGAGGGAAGTTAGTTTGTGGAACCATGTGAGGAATAACAGTAATGGTGGCGGAGGCCGTGGAGGGCAGTAGACGCCAACTTGCACACTTGATCCACAGAGATGACAGCGGAGGCCGCGGCGGGCAGGAGATGCCAAGCAGACTTATTTGAATACTGGAAGTGCAGAAATGGCAGCGGAGGCCGCGGAGGGCTGGAAACGCCATTCTTAACCTTATGAGCTCACTGTGACAGCGCCTGCGGAATGACAGGGAGGAGATGTGGAGTGAGGATGTCAGCAGCACGACTGAGATCCGGCCCTGGAACGCTGAGCCAGCCTCAGGAGACACCTGAAAGGTAGATAATGGCGTCCAGTAACCCAGATCGTTACAGCACCCCCCCTTTTAGGAGTGGCCCCAGGACACTTCTTAGGCTTCTAAGGAAATCTGGAGTGGAAATTCCAGACTAATTTAGGAGCATGAACATCTGAGGCATTGGTCCAGGAGCGTTCCTCAGGGCCATAGCCCTACCAATCAATCAGGTACTGAAGTTGACCATAACGGAAGCGTGAATCCAGAATCATGGCGAGTCCTCATACTCAACACTACATTGAGTCTGGACTTTGGGAGCCGAGGGAAGCGCTGAATGGAACCGATTCAGGATCAGTGGTTTAAGGAGTGAGACATGAAACGTCCTGGGAATTTTCAGGAATGGAGGTAGCTGGAGCTTGTAAGCCACTGGGTTGATGACTAGGGATGTGCACTTGCAATTTTTCGGGTTTTGTGTTTTGGTTTTGGATTTGGTTCCGCGGCCGTGTTTTGGGTTCGACCGCGTTTTGGCAAAACCTCACCGAATTTTTTTTGTCGGATTCGGGTGTGTTTTGGATTCGGGTGTTTTTTTCAAAAAACCCTAAAAAACAGCTTAAATCATAGAATTTGGGGGTCATTTTGATCCCAAAGTATTATTAACCTCAAAAACCATAATTTCCATTCATTTTCAGTCTATTCTGAATACCTCACACCTCACAATATTATTTTTAGTCCTAAAATTTGCACCGAGGTCGCTGGATGACTAAGCTAAGCGACCCTAGTGGCCGACACAAACACCTGGCCCATCTAGGAGTGGCACTGCAGTGTCACGCAGGATGGCCCTTCCAAAAAACACTCCCCAAACAGCACATAACGCAAAGAAGAAAAAAAGAGGCGCAATGAGGTAGCTGTGTGAGTAAGATAAGCGACCCTAGTGGCCGACACAAACACCTGGCCCATCTAGGAGTGGCACTGCAGTGTCACGCAGGATGGCCCTTCCAAAAAACACTCCCCAAACAGCACATGACGCAAAGAAGAAAAAAAGAGGCGCAATGAGGTAGCTGTGTGAGTAAGATAAGCGACCCTAGTGGCCGACACAAACACCTGGCCCATCTAGGAGTGGCACTGCGGTGTCACGCAGGATGGCCCTTCCAAAAAACACTCCCCAAACAGCACATGACGCAAAGAAGAAAAAAAGAGGCGCAATTAGGTAGCTGTGTGAGTAAGATAAGCGACCCTAGTGGCCGACACAAACACCTGGCCCATCTAGGAGTGTCACTGCAGTGTCACGCAGGATGGCCCTTCCAAAAAACACTCCCCAAACAGCACATGACGCAAAGAAAAATGAAAGAAAAAAGAGGTGCAAGATGGAATTGTCCTTGGGCCCTCCCACCCACCCTTATGTTGTATAAACAGGACATGCACACTTTAACCAACCCATCATTTCAGTGACAGGGTCTGCCACACGACTGTGACTGAAATGAGGGGTTGGTTTGGACCCCCACCGAAAAAGAAGCAATTAATCTCTCCTTGCACAAACTGGCTCTACAGAGGCAAGATGTCCACCTCATCATCATCCTCCGATATATCACCATGTACATCCCGCTCCTCACAGATTATCAATTCGTCCCCACTGGAATCCACCATCTCAGCTCCCTGTGTACTTTGTGGAGGCAATTGCTGCTGGTCAATGTCTCCACGGAGGAATTGATTATAATTCATTTTAATGAACATCATCTTCTCCACATTTTCTGGAAGTAACCTCGTACGCAGATTGCTGACAAGGTGAGCGGCGGCACTAAACACTCTTTCGGAGTACACACTTGTGGGAGGGCAACTTAGGTAGAATAAAGCCAGTTTGTGCAATGGCCTCCAAATTGCCTCTTTTTCCTGCCAGTATAAGTACGGACTGTCTGACGTGCCTACTTGGATGCGGTCACTCATATAATCCTCCACCATTCTTTCAATGGTGAGAGAATCATATGCAGTGACAGTAGACGACATGTCCGTAATCGTTGTCAGGTCCTTCAGTCCGGACCAGATGTCAGCATCAGCAGTCGCTCCAGACTGCCCTGCATCACCGCCAGCGGGTGGGCTCGGAATTCTGAGCCTTTTCCTCGCACCCCCAGTTGCGGGAGAATGTGAAGGAGGAGATGTTGACAGGTCGCGTTCCGCCTGACTTGACAATTTTGTCACCAGCAGGTCTTTGAACCCCAGCAGACTTGTGTCTGCCGGAAAGAGAGATCCAAGGTAGGTTTTAAATCTAGGATCGAGCACGGTGGCCAAAATGTAGTGCTCTGATTTTAACAGATTGACCACCCGTGAATCCTTGTTAAGCGAATTAAGGGCTCCATCCACAAGTCCCACATGCCTAGCGGAATCGCTCCCTTTTAGCTCCTTCTTCAATGCCTCCAGCTTCTTCTGCAAAAGCCTGATGAGGGGAATGACCTGACTCAGGCTGGCAGTGTCTGAACTGACTTCACGTGTGGCAAGTTCAAAAGGTTGCAGAACCTTGCACAACGTTGAAATCATTCTCCACTGTGCTTGAGACAGGTACATTCCACCTCCTATATCGTGCTCAATTGTATAGGCTTGAATGGCCTTTTGCTGCTCCTCCAACCTCTGAAGCATTATAGAGGGTTGAATTCCACCTCGTTACCACTTCTTGCTTCAGATGATGGCAGGGCAGGTTCAGGCGTTTTTGGTGGTGCTCCAGTCTTCTGTACGTGGTGCCTGTACGCCGAAAGTGTCCCGCAATTCTTCTGGCCACCGACAGCATCTCTTGCACGCCCCTGTCGTTTTTTAAAAAATTCTGCACCACCAAATTCAAGGTATGTGCAAAACATGGGGCGTGCTGGAATTTGCCCATATTTAATGCACACACAATATTGCTGGCGTTGTCCGATGCCACAAATCCACAGGAGAGTCCAATTAAGGTAAGCCATTCCGCGATGATCTTCCTCAGTTGCCGTAAGAGGTTTTCAGCTGTGTGCGTATTCTGGAAACCGGTGATACAAAGCGTAGCCTGCCTAGGAAAGAGTTGGTGTTTGCGAGATGCTGCTACTGGTGCCGCCGCTGCTGTTCTTGCGGCGGGAGTCCATACATCTACCCAGTGGGCTGTCACAGTCATATAGTCCTGACCCTGCCCTGCTCCACTTGTCCACATGTCCGTGGTTAAGTGGACATTGGGTACAACTGCATTTTTTAGGACACTGGTGAGTCTTTTTCTGACGTCCGTGTACATTCTCGGTATCGCCTGCCTAGAGAAGTGGAACCTAGATGGTATTTGGTAACGGGGGCACACTGCCTCAAGAAATTGTCTAGTTCCCTGTGAACTAACGGCGGATACCGGACGCACGTCTAACACCAACATAGTTGTCAAGGCCTCAGTTATCCGCTTTGCAACAGGATGACTGCTGTGATATTTCATCTTCCTCGCAAAGGACTGTTGGACAGTCAATTGCTTGGTGGAAGTAGTAAAAGTGGGCTTACGACTTCCCCTCTGGGATGACCATCGACTCCCAGCAGCAACAACAGCAGCGCAAGCAGCAGTAGGCGTTACACGCAAGGATGCATCGGAGGAATCCCAGGCAGGAGAGGACTCGTCAGAATTGCCAGTGACATGGCATGCAGGACTATTGGCATTCCTGGGGAAGGAGGAAATTGACACTGAGGGAGTTGGTGGGGTGGTTTGCGTGAGCTTGGTTACAAGAGGAAGGGATTTACTGGTCAGTGGACTGCTTCCGCTGTCGCCCAAATTTTTTGAACTTGTCACTGACTTATTATGAATGCGCTGCAGGTGACATATAAGGAAGGATGTTCCGAGGTGGTTAACGTCCTTACCCCTACTTATTACAGCTTGACAAAGGCAACACACGGCTTGACAAATGTTGTCCGCATTTCTGGTGAAATACTTCCACACCGAAGAGCTGATTTTTTTGGTATTTTCACCAGGCATGTCAACGGCCCTATTCCTCCCACGGACAACAGGTGTCTCCCCGGGTGCCTGACTTAAACAAACCACCTCACCATCAGAATCCTCCTTGTCAATTTCCTCCCCAGCGCCAGCAACACCCATATCCTCCTCATCCTGGTGTACTTCAACACTGACATCT
This sequence comes from Pseudophryne corroboree, assembly GCF_028390025.1. Lineage (NCBI taxonomy): Eukaryota > Metazoa > Chordata > Amphibia > Anura > Myobatrachidae > Pseudophryne > Pseudophryne corroboree. The sequence continues at coordinate 334,652,780 of NC_086445.1, forward strand.
TCAATCTGACTATCAGGAACTGGACTGCGGGTGCTCCTTCCAGCACTTGCAGGGGGCGTGCAAATGGTGGAAGGCGCATGCTCTTCACGTCCAGTGTTGGGAAGGTCAGGCATCGCAAACGACACAATTGGACTCTCCTTGTGGATTTGGGATTTCGAAGAACGCACAGTTCTTTGCGGTGCTTTTGCCAGCTTGAGTCTTTTCAGTTTTCTAGCGAGAGGCTGAGTGCTTCCATCCTTATGTGAAGCTGAACCACTAGCCATGAACATAGGCCAGGGCCTCAGCCGTTCCTTGCCACTCCGTGTGGTAAATGGCATATTGGCAAGTTTACGCTTCTCCTCCGACAATTTTATTTTAGATTTTGGAGTCCTTTTTTTACTGATATTTGGTGTTTTGGATTTTACATGCTCTGTACTATGACATTGGGCATCGGCCTTGGCAGACGACGTTGCTGGCATTTCATCGTCTCGGCCATGACTAGTGGCAGCAGCTTCAGCACGAGGTGGAAGTCGATCTTGATCTTTCCCTATTTTTGGAACCTCAACATTTTTGTTCTCCATATTTTAATAGGCACAACTAAAAGGCACCTCAGGTAAACAATGGAGATGGATGGATACTAGTATACTTATGGATGACGAGCGACTGCCGACACAGAGGTAGCTACAGCCGTGGACTACCGTACTGTGTCTGCTGCTAATATAGACTGGATGATAATGAGATAAAATTAAAATATATATATATATATATCACACTAGTACTGCAGCCGGACAGGTATATATTATGTAATGACGGACCTGCTGGACACTGTCTGTCAGCAGTACAGACTCCTAAAGTAAGCTACTAGTATCAAGAAGATAGAAAAAAAAAACCACGGGTAGGTGGTATACAATTATGGATGGACGAGCGACTGCCGACACAGAGGTAGCTACAGCCGTGGACTACCATACTGTGTCTGCTGCTAATATAGACTGGATGATAATGAGATGAAATCAATATATATATATATAATATCACTAGTACTGCAGCCGGACAGGTATATATATTTATTATGTAATGACTGATGACGGACCTGCTGGACACTGTCAGCTCAGCAGCACCGCAGACTGCTACAGTAAGCTACTATAGTAGTATGTATAAAGAAGAAGAAAGAAAAAAAAAAACACGGGTAGGTGGTATACAATTATGGATGGACCAGCGACTGCCGACACAGAGGTAGCTACAGCCGTGGACTACCGTACTGTGTCTGCTGCTAATATAGACTGGATGATAATGAGATGAAATCAATATATATATATATATAATATCACTAGTACTGCAGCCGGACAGGTATATATATTTATTATGTAATGACTGATGACGGACCTGCTGGACACTGTCAGCTCAGCAGCACCGCAGACTGCTACAGTAAGCGACTATAGTAGTATGTATAAAGAAGAAGAAAGAAAAAAAAAAAAAAAACACGGGTAGGTGGTATACAATTATGGATGGACCAGCGACTGCCGACACAGAGGTAGCTACAGCCATGGACTACCGTACTGTGTCTGCTGCTAATATAGACTGGATGATAATGAGATGAAATCAATATATATATATATAATATCACTAGTACTGCAGCCGGACAGGTATATATATTTATTATGTAATGACTGATGACGGACCTGCTGGACACTGTCAGCTCAGCAGCACCGCAGACTGCTACAGTAAGCTACTATAGTAGTATGTATAAAGAAGAAGAAAGAAAAAAAAAAAAACACGGGTAGGTGGTATACAATTATGGATGGACCAGCGACTGCCGACACAGAGGTAGCTACAGCCGTGGACAACCGTACTGTGTCTGCTGCTAATATAGACTGGATGATAATGAGATGAAATCAATATATATATATATAATATCACTAGTACTGCAGCCGGACAGGTATATATATTTATTATGTAATGACTGATGACGGACCTGCTGGACACTGTCAGCTCAGCAGCACCGCAGACTGCTACAGTAAGCTACTATAGTAGTATGTATAAAGAAGAAGAAAGAAAAAAAAAAAAAACACAGGTAGGTGGTATACAATTATGGATGGACCAGCGACTGCCGACACAGAGGTAGCTACAGCCGTGGACTACCGTACTGTGTCTGCTGCTAATATAGACTGGATGATAATGAGATGAAATTAATATATATATATATAATATCACTAGTACTGCAGCCGGACAGGTATATATATTTATTATGTAATGACTGATGACGGACCTGCTGGACACTGTCAGCTCAGCAGCACCGCAGACTGCTACAGTAAGCTACTATAGTAGTATGTATAAAGAAGAAAGAAAAAAAAAAAAAACACGGGTAGGTGGTATACAATATTAAATATATATATTATATACAATTATATATATATATATATATATATATATATTAAACTGGTGGTGACTGGTGGTCAGGTCACTGGTCACACTATCAGCAACTTGCAAGTAGTACTCCTAAGCAGACAATCACAATATATATTATACTGGTGGTCAGTGTGGTCACAATGGCAGTGTGGCACTCTGGCAGCAAAAGTGTGCACTGTACGTTATATGTACTCCTGAGTCCTGCTCTCAGACTCTAACTGCTCCCCACTGTCAGTGTCTCCCCCACAAGTCAGATAATATACAGTCACACTATCTATCACTTCAGCAAGTAACTAGTACTCCTCCTAATGCTCCCCAAAATTACTACTGTGTCTCTCTCTACTGTCTCACTCTCTTCTCTATAAACGGAGAGGACGCCAGCCACGTCCTCTCCCTATGAATCTCAATGCACGTGTGAAAATGGCGGCGACGCGCGGCTCCTTATATAGAATCTGAGTCTCGCGATAGAATCCGAGCCTCGCGAGAATCCGACAGCGGGATGATGACGTTCGGGCGCGCTCGGGTTAACCGAGCAAGGCGGGAAGATCCAAGTCGCTCGGACCCGTGTAAAAAAACATGAAGTTCGGGCGGGTTCGAATTCCGAGGAACCGAACCCGCTCATCCCTATTGATGACTTGTTCTATCTGAAAAGGACCGATATAGCGAGGAGCAAATTTCATGCTTGGAACTCTCAGTCTCAGATTCTTCGTAGACAGCCAAACACTATCACCCACTTTCAAGGCAGTAATTGCCCTACGCTTCTTATCTGCAAACTTCTTGTACCTAAAAGATGCTTTGAGAAAAGCTGCTTGGACATTCATCCTGTTATTTGAAAACTGACGAAGAGTGATATCAGCTGCAGGCACTGAGGTTGCTGGAAGCAGTTGAAATTCCGGAACTTTTGGGTGAAATCCATAGTTGGTGAAGAATGGCGTGGAAGAAGTTGTAGAATGATACTGATTGTTATGGCAGAACTCGGCCCAGGGAAGGAGTTGAACCCAGTCATCTTGGGAAGAGGATACATAGATACGGAGGAAGGCCTCCAAGTCCTGATTCACCCTCTCAGTTTGACCGTTGGTCTGGGGGTGATAAGCTGTGGAGAATTTCAACTTGACTTGGAGGGCTAAGCATAAACTTCGCCAGAACTTGGCTACAAACCGTACACCTCTTTCAGAAATAATCTCCTCGGGGAGACCATGTAGTCTGAAGATCTCCTGGATGAAGACTTGGAAGCTGACGGAAGACCGGTGAGGGGAATGAAATTAGCCATCTTGGTGAACCGGTCAACTACCACCCAGATGGTATTAAACTTGTTACATATAGGAAGGTCCGTAATAAAGTCCATTGACAAATGGGTCCACGGACGATGAGGAACAGATAGAGGAACCAGTTGCCCATGGGGTGACTGGCGAGATACTTTGTGTTGGGCACATTTTGGGCAGAAAGCAATAAACTCTGTGATGTACTTTTTCAGGGTCGGCCACCAGTATGATCTGGAGATGAATTCTAGGGTTTTCTGGATGCCCGCATGTCCGGTGAAGCGAGAAGAATGTGTCCAATGCAAAAGCTTCTTTCTAAGAGCCGGTTTTACAAGACTTTTCCCTGGTGGGGGCATAGAGTCCATCCTCACTGTGGAGAATGCCACTGGATCAAGAATAGGATGCTTGTCAGTAGACTCAGACTCATTTTCTTGCTCCCGAGCGGGAAAGGGCATCAGATTCTGTGACCCCGGATAGAACTGGAGTTTGAAGTCGAACCTAGAAAAAAAGGTGCCCTCCTGGCTTGGCGAGGATTGAGACATTGTACGCCTTTCAAATACAGGAGATTCTTGTGGTCCATCAGAATGGTGATAGTGTGAGAAGCTCCCTCTAGCAAGTATCTCCACTCTTCCAGAGCGAGTTTGATAGCCAAAAGTTCTTGATCGCCAATGGCGTAATTGCGCTCGGCAGGAGAGAACTCTGGGAGAATAAGCCACAAGGATGTAGATGACCGTCATCGGCTCTTTGAGACAGGACTGCACCCACTCCAATGGAAGAGGCATCCACCTCAAGGGTGAAGGGTGAGATGGTATTTGGCTGTTTAAAAACTGGAGCTGAGATGAACCTTTGTTTTAACAGATGGAAAGCTTGGATAGCTTCTTTAGACCACTTGGAAGGATTGGCACCCTTTTTGGTAAGGGCAGTAACAGGTGCCACAATGGTGGAAAAGTCTTGAATACATTTTCTGTAGTAATTGGCAAATCCTAGGAATCTCTGAACACCCTTGAGGGTTGTAGGTATTGGCCAATCTTGGATAGCTTGCAGTTTCTCAGGGTCCATCTCTAGTCCGGAACCGGACACAATGTAGCCTAGGAACAGAATGGACTAAAATTCAAAGATGCATTTTAACAACTTTCAATAAAGGTGATTGGCACGGAGATGGGACAGAACCTCCTTTACCCAGAAATGATGTTCCATGCAGATTGTTAACAAATTTGAGGATGTCATCGAGGTAGACCACGACATGACGATAGAGGATGTCTCTGAAGATCTCATTCACGAAGTGTTGGAAAATGGCTGAGTCCGAAAGGCATAAAGAGGTACTCGTAATGTCCATCACGGGTGTTAAATGCGGTCTTCCGCTCGTCACCCGTCCGGATCCGAATGAGGTTGTATGCACCTCTCAAGTCTAACTTCGTTAAGATGGTTGCACCGCTAACACGGTCGAAGAGTTCAGTAATCAGAGGCAGAGGATACCAGTTCTTTACAGTGATGTCGTTCAAACCTCGGTAATCGATACACGGCCGCAGGTCACCGTCTTTCTTCTTTACGAAGAAGAAACCTGCGCCAGCTGTAGAAGAAGGCCGGATAAACCCTTTAGCCAAGTTTTATTTAATATATTCCTCCATGGAATGAGTCTCTGGTAATGATAACAGATACGTTCGGCCTCCAGGTGGAACCTTCCCCGGAATGAGGTCGATAGGGCAATACCATTCCCTGTGAGGGGGAAGAATATCGGCAGAAGATTTGCTGAACACATCTGTGTAGTCTTGATATGGAGGAGGCGGAACATCAGAAGACTTGGAGGATGCAGAACAAACTGGAAGCACTTTGGAAAGACAGGTCTCGGAACAGGAGGAACCCCATGCCAGGATATGAGTCATCCAATCATTTTGGGGGTTATGTAAACGAAGAGATGGAAGGCCCAAAACCACATGATGAGTGGCCTTTGGAATCACCAAAAAGGAAATTAGTTCTGAATGAAGAGCTCCTACCTTTAGACGGATAGGCAGAGTCTTGGAGGAAATGACTGCATCATAAATCTTACTGCCATCCACGGCAGTCAAGGATATAGATGACGAAAGTCTCTCGGTGGGTAGGGACCACCGCTTGACGTATTCCTAAGTCATAAAGTTCCCAGCTGCTCCAGAGTCTAACAGGGCAATAATGTTCCTAGTGCGCTGAGCCACTTGAAGCGAGACTGGGAGGTTACAATCACTTGAAGATGGAGAGGAGTGCATTACTCCTAGACGACCCTCTCCTTGGCGGGCTAGGACTTGGAGTTTCCCGGACACTTGGGGCAGGCATTAATAACGTGAGATGGTGCAGCACAATACAGACAGAGGTGCTCAGAAAGACGTCTTCTGCGCTCTTCCAGAGATAGAAGAGAGTGACCTATCTGCATGGGTTCGTCCTTGGGCGGAGATGGTTGACGAGGAGGAGTAGCAGTAAAAGACTTAGGAAATGATGACCTTCCTCACTCAATTGCCCTTTCATGGAACCGCTGGTGGACTTTGCTATGTAGAGATATGAGCTTGTTTAACTATGAAGGCCATTCTCTGGTAGCGAGCTCGTCCCTGATACATTCAGAAAGGCCATGCCAAAAGGCTGCATACAGAGCGTCATCATTCCATGAAAGTTCTCTGATGCCAGAATCTGGAACTGTATTAAATATTGCCCAACAGTTCATGTCCCCTGGCGTAACCGGAGAATCTCTGAAGAGGCTGAGGTTACAAGACCTGGCTCGTAAAAGATGCGCCTAAATGTTGCCACAAAGTCTGTGTAGGAGGACAGCATACTATCCGATCTCTCCCATAGGGGTGATGCTCAGTCAAGGGCGGAGCCACTGAGGAGGGAGATGATATAGGCAACCTTGGTGCGGTCAGTTGGGAAACTGCCAGTTTGTAACTCAAAATGAATTTTGCACTGGTTAAGGAATCCCCTACAGGCTTTTGGGGACCCATCAAATTTCGCTGGAGTCGGTAAGTAGAGACGTGGAACAGAAATGGGTATGGTGGGTGGGGTTACCACTGTAGGTACTACAGTTGGCACACTGGACGCCCCTGAGCCACGGAGGGTCATTTGGATTCCATCCAGCTGAGAGGAGAGGTCCTGGAGACAGTGGATAACATGGCCTTGTGCAGCCTCCTGATGTTCTAGTCGGGCTGCCAGTTCTTGCATCGGCCTGGTCGCTTGGTCTTGGTCTCTGGAGCAATGTCAGATATGGTAAATGAATAAGCAATACACAGTTCCTGTAGATGCAGCAGAAATGCGGATGCTTCTGGGTGCGGTAATGATAGATATCAGTCTTGACAGACTAGGAGATGGAATGTCCTTAACCAGCACCCAAGTGCTGAGTGCTAGAATGAGTACACGAACTGACCAGCAGGTGGTCCTCTGGAAGCTGGTTGTATTGACTGAAGAATGAGTTAGTTGCTGGGTAGGCCAGATGGAACCAGACCGAATGATAAGATGAATGGAGTGCTTGATAAACCAATGTCTGGAGAATAGCTAGAAGCACTGGTGATGCTAGGGATCGTTGGAATTAGGAAGTCGATGGAGGAGCACCGATGATTGCTGGTATTCAATGGCGGAGCACCGATGAAATCTGGAAACAGAACACCACTGAAAGCTGGCTGCTGGAAGCCGGTGTACACTGCCAGTTGCAGGGAGCAATGTTAGAACACTGCGGAGTCTGGCTGCACCGCAAGATGTTAAACTGGTGCGGGTCTCTAGTGGAGTTGAAGACAGGAGCTGGAATACCTGTAATGAGCAAACAACCACAAAGCAGGGAGACTGGTAACCCTGGGTTTGACAACCAAAGCACTGACAACTTCCTGGTTCAGGAACAGGACCTTTATACCTGCAGCAGTGCAGGGATTGGCTGATCAGTCAGGCAGAGTTCAGCGGTACAGGGGATTGGTGGAAGTAGTGTCATGTGACTGAAACCAACATGGCTGCGCCCATACTAGCATTTGGAGGGAAAGTTAGTTTGTGGAACCATGTGAGGAATAACAGTAATGGCGGCGGAGGCCGTGGAGGGCAGTAGACTCCAACTTGCACACTTGATCCACAGAGATGGCCGCGGCGGGCAGGAGACGCCATGCAGACTTATTTGAATACTGGAAGTGCAGAAATGGCGGCGGAGGCCGCGGAGGGCTGGAAACGCCATTCTTAACTTTATGAGCTCACTGTGACAGCGCCTGCGGAATGACAGGTAGGAGATGTGGAGTGAGGATGTCAGCAGCACGACTGAGATCTGGCCGTGGAACGCTGAGCCAGCCTCAGGAGATACCTGAAAAGTAGATAATGGCGTCCAGTAACCCGGATCGTGACAACATAATAAAGAGACCATGTCTTGCTTTGATGTCTAGCAGCTGTATACCACCCCTGCACAGGTGCAATCCTTCTGCTTCTCATCAACATGGAGCCTAGACCTTCTCAGTTTCCAACTTGGGTCGGGAATCTTGTCTTACCTAACCTCTGAACTAAACCAGAGCCACCATCCTGATGCTGAACCTAACGTGGACATCCAATCAACATAACTTAATGGGGTCAGAACTATATTACCTCTAATACTGTTACAGCCTTAGGGGGGTATGCAATTAGCTAAAAAAATTTTGCCTAGGTGAAAAAAAAGAGCTTTTTTGCTATTTTTATTGCAGATGGAGATTCGCCCTATGCAATAGCAGTACCGGATTTTTGTTTAGGTGAAAAATGTTGCAGGGGAGGAAAACACGTCGATCGGCGAATCCACTTGTTTTCCATTGAGAATGTAGGCCATTTTTGCATATTTTGAGGCATTTTTCACCAATGCCTTTTCACTTAATAAAAAAGGTGAAAAAGCATTGGCAAAAATGCATTCAAACGTCGAAAATGGCCCTAATTGAATACTCATGTGGGGTAAATTCATTAGCTCCAAATGATGGGAACTACTTGCATACCCCCCATGTCTTTAAAATAAGTGACACTGTGGTGTTACTGACAAAAACCACAGTGTCTGGGCCTCCAGAAAATATAAGCAAACAGTGCAAATCTCTGAAAGAAGAAGCTCTAAAAAAAATAAAAATTGTTACATAGGAGACAACAAGTTGGGGAGGGTGGAATTCAAATAGATTCAGCACATCACATGGAAACATAGAAACAGAGAATTTGACAGCAGATAAGAACCACTTAGCTCATCTAGACTGCCCTAAACATATGCACACAATTAAACACTAGGGTTCATTTTCTAATTTTCTATTTGGAACCAATTAGCATATTAATATATATTGGATTCACACAAGGGTTAATTTGAAGGAGGATACCCATGTAAGCATTGTGAAAATATACAAAATCCACACAGTTAGGGCCATGGTGTCATGACATCAGTGCTTTGAAGCAGTAATGCTAACCATTACACTGTCAACTAGTAGCCCTAAAATAAATAGCAAAGCCAAAACAGCCTGATCAAGTCTGAACTACTGCCCCAAGGATGAAAAACCAAATGGAAATTCACTTAAAGCATACCATTGCGAAGAACAAATCAAAGGGGTATATTTACTAAAATTCGTATTTTTCCGAATGAGGTTAAAGTTCACGAATGACATCGAAAGTGTAAAATTGCAACTTTTTTGAATTTATTACGACTAATTTACTAAGCTGTCGTATTCTGCATTTTCGTATTTACCGATGTCGGTGTCATTCGTATTTTTTTGGCAGTGTTTTACGTGAGTGAATTGTAAAACACTGCCGACTTTAACACAATAAATCTCGTCCGGATCTGTGAGATCTGTGCTGGCCTTCATTGTGCACCTTTCGTAAAAAATAAAACATTGTTAAAAAATTTAAAAAAAAATGCGTGGGGTCCCCCCTCCTAAGCAAAACCTGCCTTGGGCTCTTTGAGCCGGTCCTGGTTGAAAAAATATCGGGGAAAAATTGACCGGGGATCCCCCGTATTTAATCAACCAGCACCGGGCTCTGCGCCTGGTCCTGGTTCCAAAAATATGGGGGACAAAAAGCGTAGGGGTCCCCCGTATTTCTGAAACCAGCACCGGGCTCCACTAGCCAGATACATAATGCCAAAGCCGGAGGACACTTTTATATTGGTCCCTGCGGCCCTGGCATTACATACCCAACTAGTCACCCCTGGCCGGGGTACCCTGGAGGAGTGGGGGCCCCTTCAATCAAAGGGTCCCCCCCCTCCAGCCACCCAAGGGCCAGGGGTGAAGCCAGAGGCTGTCCCCCCCATCCAAGGGCGGCGGATGGGGGGCTGATAGCCTTTTTGACAAAATTTTAATATTGTTTTTAGTAGCAGTACTACAAGTCCCAGCAAGCCTCCCCCGCAAGCTGGTACTTGGAGAACCACAAGTACCAGCATGCGGTGGAAAACCGGGCCCACTGGTACCTGTAGTACTACTACTAAAAAAATACCCCAATAAAAACAGAAGACACACACCTTGAAAGTAAAAGTTTAATTCATACATCCACACCTCCAAACATACATACTTACGTATGTTCACACGAGGGTCGGTCCTCTTCTCCATGTAGAATCCATGTGGTACCTGTTGGAAAAATTATACTCACATAATCCAGTGTATATCGGTCCTCTTCTGTTCTATTTGTAATCCACGTACTTTGCAAAATAAAAAAACGGACACCCGACCACGCACTGAAAGGGGCCCCATGTTTTCACATGGGACCCCTTTCCCCGACTGCCAGGAACCCCCCCTGACTTCTGTCTAAGAGGGTTCCTTCAGCCAATCAGGGAGCGCCACGTCGTGGCACCCTCCTGATTGGCTGTGTGCTCCTGTAGTGTATGTCAGGCAGCACACAGCAGTGATACAATGTAGCGCCTATGCGCTCCATTGTAACCAATGGTGGGAACTTTGTGGTCAGCGGTGAGGTTACTTTCGGTCAACCGCTGACCACAAAGTTCCCACCATTGGTTACAATGGAGCGCATAGGCGCTACATTGTATCACTGCTGTGTGCTGCCTGACATACACTACAGGAGTACACAGCCAATCAGGAGGGTGCCACGACGTGGCGCTCCCTGATTGGATGAAGGAACCCTCTTAGACAGAAGTCAGGGGGGGTTCCTGGCAGTCGGGGAAAGGGGTCCCATGTGAAAACATGGGGCCCCTTTCAGTGCGTGGTCGGGTGTCCGTTTTTTTATTTTGCAAAGTACGTGGATTACAAATAGAACAGAAGAGGACCGATCTACACTGGATTATGTGAGTATAATTTTTCCAACAGGTACCCCATGGATTCTACATGGAGAAGAGGACCGACCCTCGTGTGAACATAGGTAAGTATGTATGTTTGGAGGTGTGGATTTATGAATTAAACTTTTACTTTCAAGGTGTGTATCTTCTGTTTTTATTGGGGTATTTTTTTAGTAGTAGAACTACAGGTACCAGTGGGCCCGGTTTTCCACCGCATGCTGGTACTTGTGGTTCTCCAAGTACCAGCTTGCGGGGGAGGCTTGCTGGAACTTGTAGTACTGCTACTAAAAACAATATTCAAATTTTGTCAAAAAGGCTATCAGCCCCCCATCCGCCGCCCTTGGATGGGGGGGACAGCCTCGGGCTTCACCCCTGGCCCTTGGGTGGCTGGAGGGGGGGACCCCTTGATTGAAGGGGCCCCTACTCCTCCATGGTACCCCGGCCAGGGGTGACTAGTTGGGTATGTAATGCCAGGGCCGCAGGGACCAATATAAAAGTGTCCCCCGGCTGTGGCATTATGTATCTGGCTAGTGGAGCCCGGTGCTGGTTTCAGAAATACGGGGGACCCCTACGCTTTTTGTTCCCCGTATTTTTGGGACCAGGCGCAGAGCCCGGTGCTGGTTGATTAAATATGGGGGAACCCCGGTCAATTCCCCCCCCCATATTTTTTCAACCAGGACCGGCTCAATGAGCCCGGGGCTGGTTTTGCTTAGGAGGGGGGACCCTACGCATTTTTTTTGTGGCAAATTTAACACTTTCCCACCCCTTCCCACTGATAAACATGCACAGATCTCATGGATCCGTGCATGCCTATCAGAATACGGTAAAAAAAAAAAGCAGGTCTGTTTAATTTTAGCACTTTTTCACGATTGGTATTTTTTCACGGCAGTGTTTGGCTATTGTCGGCAGTGTTTGTGAATTACACTTTTTAGTAAATGACGAGTTCTACCAAATTACGGGCGTATTTGACCGATGATGTATTCATTCGTATTTTTTTTCTTGGACTTCCAAAAAAATACGAATGCCCTCATCACTGCCGTGATTTGAGTTTAGTAAATTCCCGAGATGACACTTTGAAAAAAAAACACCATCTCGGTCAAAATCGGGACCTTAGTAAATATACCCCAAAGTGTCAGGAAACAATAACAGACATTTGTTCAGAATACACACCTGAGAAAAAGATTTCAGGGAGTCCCTACATATAGGGCATGGAAACAACATGCCCAGTAAGATAGTTGAACCCAGGCAGACTCAGACTTGAACAGCAAAAGTTGATAATACACACCATCCAGGCTCATGGTGCAACCAAAGGCAGTCTTAAAAATGAAAAAGAGAAAAAAACACAAAGCTTAGGAAAGAGACATTTGGTTGTGTATGCCCTTAATACACCTATGGAAACACTGCATAGAGCAGCCAAGACTCCCATTCCAGAAGCACAAATGTGGAACAGCCTCAGTACCAAGCCAATGCAGATAGCTAAGATTCCAACTTCAGAATTATAAGCACTTGGCAATGATGGACACAATTGGCCAGTGTGAGTCCACATTGTATGACCCAGAATGAAGTAGTAACAACTAGCCCATCTACTGTAGATGACAAACTCCAAAATAACCAAGGCTGGGGTGAACCCAGTTTTCTCAGAAAACACCCCCAAAACTGAAGAAGGAGAATGGACATGCATAAAGACAGCTACTAATCTCTGTAGCTGAAAAGGTGATCTGGAAAAAAACAACCACTGTAAGCAGAGCTGAGCCTACTATAGAATACCGTACAACAAAGAAGCAGGATCATAAAGCAGAAGAAGTATGGAGAAGAGCTACAGAATGCATTACTCCAAAATAGCTCAAACAGAGAAACGGACAAAGCAGGTTTGTAATCCTAAAAGAAGTCTGTAACTCACGATTCTTTGCTTTCTGAAGGGGATTTATCAGGCAGTGACATTACTGCTGCCACATATGATCTACTAATTAAAAAGTAAATCACCACTGCAAACCTTTCGCAGTTTCATGACCACCACTAATGACTCAAAACCATAACAGAGAACAGTGCACTGACACTGGGAGTAAAGAACTCTTACTACCTGTAGGTGCTGCTAGTTATGACCCAAATAAAACACCAACCATGAGTGAGAGAAAGCAAGTAACAGAGTAACAGTGCAGTGGCACAAACACAAGGAAGTTTTATAGCACATCTACAAAATATTACCACACAGCAGTGACAGAAAAGAAAACTGGTGCAACATTCAACTGACCTTGCCCCCCCACACACACACAACACCCTTACATTGGATGTTAAAAAGAACATTCACCGTTTAACAAACCAAGCACTTCAGCATCAGGGACTGCCACTTTTGTGGCTGAAGTGTTGGGTATGTTTGGGCTCCCTCTAACACATATTTGGAAGGGCTATCACTGATCACTAATGAGAAGGTTGATGAAGAGGATGTTGGCAATGGATATTGCATGGGTTGGTCCAAACCGATGATTGTTGAACCTGGACTGCTTGTCATTATTTTACAAATTAATATAATCTTGTAAAATATATTTAATGAACTTCTTGTAAACAATATAACATGGAGGAGGTGCCTATATGGCTAAAAGCCCTACCCCTACTAACTTTGGTGTAACAAATGGAGCAGATGCCTCTACAACTGTTGTGAGGATTGAATAAAAATAATCCAACAGCCAAGAGGTGACTTATTTGGTCTGTTGCCCAGGCATCACAGTGGCTTTCTTTTTACTATGGGCAAGAACTGCTGCCACTGGCAGCTGACTTACACAAACAACATCATCAACATCCTCATCTTCCTCATTAGCATCAGATAGTTCACAAATGTCCCCCTCATCCTGTTCTACTTCCACACTAGCATCCTCCATTTATATTATGCCATCATCACTATCTTTACTTGTGCTGATCTTCCCCACATTTGTAGATGATGCAAAAATGGCAGAAGAAGGCTTCTCTACAAGTACAGTGTGAGAAATGTGAGCCTCACACATACTGTAGCTAATATGGACACCACTATACTCTCCTCAGGTATTTGTGAAAATAGTTTGTTCTTCAGCCTTAGTGTTCCTTTTGTGAGGGGCACTGATATTTTGATTTTTAATGTGAGATTTCTTCAACTTTTTAAACATTGTGAAAGCTTTTGACATCTGGTACTTTTCCCTAAACTTTCTGCCACCTGGACCACCTGTAGTACAGTAGATCCAGTAGTACTAACATGACTGGCAGCAGGCACAGCACAAGTATTGTACTTGGTTGCTGCTCCTACTCTTCTATTGACTAATCATTATCCATATTGACTCTGGTTATATTTATTAATGCAGTGGGGCACTGCACCTACTGGGCTTTATTAAATGCACAAGTTGAACAAAACAACCCAGATTTACTTGTTTTTTCACAAATGACAATATCACACAGTTGACTCACAGTGTTTATATTTATTCATGCAGTGCGGCACGGCACCTACTGGGATTTATTGAATACACAAGTTGTACATAAATAAAAATGTTTTTTCTTTTTCTGTTTTATCTCCATCACTAAAATATTTTGCACCAATAGAGGGCTAATGCTGCTGTGTGTTAGGAGCTCTGGGCTGCAATGTAGGTAGTGACAAAAAACTCCAAGCCAGGGCTCAGATTCCCTCGGAGCTCAGTAGTTTGGTTGGGCTAGGATCTCTGAAACCTACCCCGCTCATCTCTATTATTAATGTGTTTGTGAGTGTGTGTGTGTGTGTGTGTGTGTACTCAATTGGTTTTTAAACTCATCAAGTCTGAGTTATGTACTTACAGAGCGAGTCCTGATATTATTCACCCAATAGGAAGAACAAGCAGATAAATGCAGGTTAGGTGTATACTTTTCTTCTAATAAAGATCAGGCATCAAATTGAGGAAAAAGGAATGTCAGACAGTGCACAGTCCAGGCAGACAGGATCGGCTATGAGGAAACAAGCAATGGTTACAAATCAACAAAGATATAAACAGTGTAGGAAAGGAGACACAATAAATCAGGTACAATTGGAAATAAATAGGATCCAGGAAACACACAAGATCAATTAACAGGTCACCGGATAAATAGATTGAATGCTGACCTGCCATTAACTAGGAATTTGTTTTTACAGGTATCAAATGTTTTTAACTATGAGAGCATTGTCAGTTTGTAAATTAAAGGATGATCAGTTATGAGCTAAGTGATGATTAATAATGGTTATACAGTGTATAATATACACTTACAAGTGACTCTTTCAGTATATAATGTCTCCCAGATAACAGGGGAATTGCACTAAATCTAGAAAGATCCGTGACATAGTTTCTATGATGTACAGATGGAGCATTATTCACTTACAGAATGAATACTACTACTAAGTGGCTCATAAAATCAGGAGATTGTGCCAGACTGCACAATCTGCATGGTGTTCTTATGGTACTATAGCACTGTTTGAGATGTGCCACACAATTGCAACAACTACTGGTAGGAACTACATTGTTTCTTAGCATCAATCTGACATTGTTTATATAGTTTGTAAATAGGAAGAAAGTTTTAAAATGTGTTCTCAAAATTTAGCATACTGTACCTTTTCTTTTAAAGCTGTACAGCTGCTTTGTCACGTAAATGTTTCTATGTTTACAATGAAAATGCCTCATCAATCACCACTAATTAATTATTATCTTGCAAAACATTCTAGACAGACAGCACATGTGTATTTATATGATTAATGAGATTTTTTGTTTTGTTTTTGGTAATATTATGGTTATTTAGTCTGTTGTCTGGTGTACCCAAGATTTAGTGTAATTTCACATAAGAGATTCTGCATAGTTTTATAGTTTTTTGGCTAAAATGGCTAAATTACATTTACAGTTTTTTTTTTGTTTTGTTATCCTGTCACTGGAATTATTTTCCCAATTAACTTATGCAGCAAAGACTGTAGAAGTTGGTGATCATGTGTGATATTATTAGAATAGCAGGAATATTTTACTTTTAATCATCCTGGATAATGGGAGCCATATATGCAAATTGCTCCTTTTTACTCTATGCTTAACTTGAGACACATACAGATTCTAAAAGTAGTATGGGTTACGTTTTTAACTTTCCAAACAAGGTTAATATTTAAATTTCTATAAAATATATGGCTCAATCAATATGGGGTACTGTAAACTATTATTGTTTGAAAATTATTAAATTGGTTTGACATTGAAAGCAAATAAGATCATTTTATAGATTTGCGCTATACAGTATGCTCTAATTTAATAAAAGAAATGTGATTTACTTTAAATAATTCAGCTATATTGAGAATTTTTGCCTCAACTTTAACAAAGTATTTTCTTCTAAAAACTTTGTTCAGGAAGGTGAGTCCATATCAGCTGTGTGTCCCATAAGAGCTGCACCACCTGCACCTATGTTATTTATTAAGTTGTCTGCACACTTAACTCACTTGTTTACACAAGAACTAGTGATGAAGTGAAATGGTGCTTGTTTCTGAAAACTTAACTCATTCTGGTTGGTCCTCATGAGCTCAGTGTCTTAGTTGTAAGCCGTCTGGATTTCATATTTTAGTGATAATGCCTTTATTTTGTGGGACTCATTTAAAGCTTTTCTCAGGGCACGTTCATAAAACATATTGATGATAGACAGTGTGAGGTTGAGCTTAAGTGTTCTTGTAGAGATTTGGAAGCTGCATACTTATGAAGCCTTGGAATGGGAGGCATTGCTTCATGCTCAACAAAAGTTTCCTGATTACCAGTGTGACATATCTAAACACAGGTTGCTGTTTTTCCTAAGTGGATGTTGTTCTCTTGCTCTTTTGGTGCATGAGGAGGGAGCATGCAAAGCTGACCTAAATTTCCTTGATTCCTCTAATGTGATGCCCGTCTCATCAGGAGGAACAGCTAATGCCTTCTTGCTATACTTTTACTACGTGCATGCTTCCAAGGGTCCATATTCTGTGTCCCAAATCAACAACTACATAGCAAAGTTTGATTTACCTTGCTAGTCGAAGGATGATGTCCAATTTTTAAATGCCTTTTTAACTAAGGTTGTGTTGCCCTTACTTCCTTTCCAAACTCCAAGGCTCCTGAACTGGATTGGGTCCCTGTGGAGATTTATAAGAAATATAAACAATTCTTTGTTCCTCACCTTCTTGAGACCAATATTGCTTTCCTTGAGGCTGGGTCTTTTCCTCTCTCCATGGCCCTCATTCCGAGTTGTTCGCTCGCAAGCTGCTTCTAGCAGCTTTGCACATGCTAAGCCGCCGCCTACTGGGAGTGAATCTTAGCTTATCAAAATTGCGAACGAAAGATTCTCAAAATTGCAAATAGACACTTCTTAGCAGTTTCTGAGTAGCTCCAGACTTACTCGGCATCTGCGATCAGTTCAGGGCTTGTCGTTCCTGGTTTGACGTCACAAACACACCCAGCGTTCGCCCAGACACTCCTCCGTTTCTCCAGCCACTCCCGCGTTTTTCCCAGAAACGGTAGCGTTTTTTCGCACACACCCATAAAACGGCCTGTTTCCGCCCAGAAACACCCACTTCCTGTCAATCACATTCCGATCACCAGAACGAAGAAAAAACCTCGTAATGCCGTGAGTAAAATACCTAACTGCATAGCAAATTTACATGGCGCAGTCTCAGTGCGGACATTGCACATGCGCATTAGCGACTAATCGCTCCGTTGCGAGAAAAAAATAGAGCGAACAACTCGGAATGACCACCCATGTCTGAAGCTCTAATCATAGTGCTTCCTAAGCCTGGAATGGACACCCAACTCATAGACAGTTATCAAACAATTTCATTGCTTACCATTGCTGTTAAGATTCTCATTAAAATGTTGGCTTTAGAAATATTTCTATGATTGGTACTACTGTACTTGCTGCTCAGACCATTTTTATATTCAGTTTGAAAAAGGAAACAGACGTGGATGCATTGCTGCACCCTACATGTGTGACTTTTTTGCCATTTTGGTCTGACTCCCAAGTTTTTCTAAACTGCCAAACTGGACCAAATATAAATACCCAAGTTGGTGGATACCTCTGTAATCAGCTAATAACCTATCTGCTGTGCAATCGCTGGAGCTGCTGCTAGATACTGGTTACTTCCCTGCTAGAAATTGAGACAGCCAAGAACAGCTCAGACCATCTCAGATTATTGCATGAAAGATGCTCTCAGGTAACATGAGACTTACAGTATGTTGTAGTGATCCAGAGGGACTTTTTGCACTATCCGCTGTGATGGTACAGTATGTAACAGCCGCTAATGAGACACTAGCTACTTAGAACTTTTATCTCATAGTATGGCTGGAATGAAAATTGGAGCCCTATAAGTGGGTTCATTGATATACTGGATTCTCCAAAACACTGTGCATGACATGGTGCCATATAAAATTAATAAACTAAAACCTTGGAGAGACTTCTCTTATAGTAACAACTTCATACTGGTACAGTATATGAAGTTTATTTTATTATAACTACTTGGATTTTCTGTGTGTATAAAGATGTTTTTAAATATTTTTATGTATGAATACATTTTAAATACATTATTGATTTTATTGTCTCAACAAGACACACCAGTGCAATTTATTTGTTTGATTGTAATTTGAAGTGAAGTTGGTGATTGCCTCTTAATTTTCCACTGCAGCTGTGTCTTTACTCCTATATATCAACAGGCGCTGGATGTATCCCTTACTCAGATTAGGTTTGTGCCTGACATTATAAGTCTATCATTTAGAAACTCAAGCTGTCTCCCAGGTAGGAGTTGGAAGAAGTGGTGGTGCCTCTTGATACCACCAAAACCTTCAACTCTGTGGAGAGAGGCTATCTCTGGGAGGTTTCGGCAGTCTTTGTATTCAGTCAATGGTTTATTTTCCTTTCATCTTTCATATTCCTCCCTGGCTGCTCTAGTCTCTGTAAATGGTCGTGTCACCTCACCCTACAGTGTGTGCAGAGGCAATCAACAGGTTTTCCCTCTCTTCCCCTCATTGTTTGAATTTGTCATTGAACCCTTGGCATGTCTATTCTGGACTGATCCTAGAATTCAGGGTCTGCAAGTTGGTCATGTGATTGATACTACAGTCATATATGCAGATGACCTGGATTTATTGTTTTTTAACTTAAGAAGATTGGTGCACAGTCTCTATTGTGTTAATGAGGAGTTTGGTGGTCCCCCTGGTCTCCTTGTTAATTGGCCCATTTTATTTAGTTTTCCTATTAAAAGCTCCATACCAGGTTTTGTGGCACTTCATTGTCCCCTGCATTTTATTCTCCCCTTTCACTGCCTCAATATCTCCATCTCCCCTAACCTGAAGGATTATGTATCTCAGAATTTTCAACCCACTACTGACCATTTTAAACAGAACATGCATGTTTCAAATACGTTGCCTCTTACTGTCATGGGTCATATATATCTTTAGTCCCTTTGTGTCACTTTAACTCTTCTGGTGCCCTTTCCACTAAACTAAGAATTTATTGCTTTGCATCTTAACTTGCTGCTTTGCTTCACTGGATGATTGGTTCAGTTGGGTCAACTTTGGTAGGGTTCCTTGTTGAGCAGTATCCTTAGTCTCTCTTGCAGGGTTTGTATTCTTGGAAGGTATCCTGAGATTCTGTTCTTATGTTGTGCTGGGCATGTTTAGTCTGGCATTTTGCTCAGAATCTTTTTGAGTTCGGAAAAGGCAGACCTGGAGATACCACTTTGGTTTAATAGTTCTTATCATGAGCTGGGCATGCTTAACTCTGACAATACAGTATATGGAAGATGCACGCTGTCTTTTCTATTTGTCACTTATTTCATGATGCTTATTTTAAATCTAATTATTAACTAAAAGTGGATTTTGGTCTTCCTAATCTGCCTTTTTCAGACACCTTTAGCTTTGTCATGGTGTGCAGTTCCAATTGTGTGGCCTTCCACCTTTGGTTTCCCCCTGTCCACTTAAAACTAGGCTCATCAGGTTACAATAGGCCCTGCTAAAATTATCTCCAGTCTTTACTGCAACCTGAACTTTAGATATATGACTAATGTTCACTACTCTCTCCTTTTTAAATGAAAAATAGATGTTAGATCTCTAACAGATGACCAGTGAGCTCAAATTCTGGTTTCAAATTAGGATGTTTGCCATATGTTCAGTTTCAGCAAATACAGTACACTACTTTCAATCACATAGGTCATATAATACTTCTGTAAGTCTAGTCATAATTGGTGCTTGTGACCATGTCACCTTTCCTAAGTGGCAAATGCTTGACTGATTTGTGGCACCTGATCTAGATTGTTCCCAGCATTTATGATTTATGGCTTTAAGTCATACTGCCTCTATGTATATAACATCAAAATAGACATAGTCTAGTATCACCAGGGAGGTGATACTAGACTATGTCTATTTTGATGTTATATACAAGGACCTATTGAAATTACCATGTACAATTATGTTATTGGACTGTCAACATTAATTATTGCCAGTATATGATATGCCTCTGAGCTCCCAGATATTCAAAAGTTATGACATGATTAACCATGAATGCAGTGTGTATAATCGGAGAAATGAAATACAGAAATTCCATAATTTGTGGGATAGATGGTTCCGGGTTTTCTTTTGCTCTTCAAAGATGTGACTATGATATCTCTCTTTACGTTTCTCTGATTACACTGAAGCTTTTGCTACACTCTGAACCCCTTCATCTTTTTCTCTCCTTTGCATATTACAATCCCCACAAGCTGGTCTTATTCCACTTTCTCCTTCTTTCATTTCAATACTTTACAATTACTTTAAATTTAGGGGGATATTCTCCTGCAGGGGTGTTAGTTCATGTCAGGCACCCGGAGGCAATATAGAAGGTGGTGCCCCTCCAGTGGTTCCAGCTTGCTTGCACATGTGCTGACGTCCCAGTGACCTGCCAATGGTACATCTGGAAGAATAAAGATTCCTTATTGAAGCTACAAATGGAGCCTCACTCATCAATTCTAGCTGAGATGTTAGTCGCTACTACAGATTTGCAGCCTGGGCACATGGAGGCTTGCCTAGTCATAGGGAGGTGCGCAGAGCATTTGGCGTTACCTTTGAGTGTAATACCTGCGATCAGTCATTAGATGTTGCTTTTTAAAATCACTATTGTGCATGTGTGTGGTCTCCATTAAAATACAATACTGAACTACAGTGCAAGAACTACTTTACTGGGGCATTTCATTAAGCTACAGTATTTCACATACATCTGCGGCAATGAGGTCTCATAGACAAACCAATAAATAAAAGTAGTACAGTATATAATGATGCAATCAAACATGATAAAGTTACAGTATAGTCCATTGACATTAAGGCTTTGTGAGCGTCCAAGTCCCACAGACAAACTAACAAATAAAATTAGTAGTGTATACAGATATAAATGAATGTGTTACAGCTATGGTCCATTGATGTTAGTTATATATGAGCATTCAAATCCCATAGCCATTACAGCATAATCAAAACTAATAGGAAGGGATGACTGTTTACACATGAACCTATGTATCTGTCATGAGGTGTTTTGTCTGATTGGTGAAGTTTGCAGCTTCCCATGCTTAGAGTCCAAGGTTCGAGTCCCAAAGTGCGAATGCATGTTAATTTTTTCCTGACACTTCATTAATTTTTTTTATCTTTATCTATTGTAATATACCTTCATATTGAATAGAAATATGCATGCAAGTTTTACATGAATCAGGGCAATGCTGTAGGAGCATCTCATTCCGCTATCTAAAATACACAGTAGCTATGGGGATAAGCGAGCTCTATGCACCGTCTGGTACACTTACAGTACTGTAGCAGGCCAGACTCGATCGCAGAGTGGTTTCACGAAATGGCTGCCGTCCATGTCCTAGCACTTGTGTAATATACCTTTACATTAAATAGATAGTGTGCATACAGGTTTTACATAAACCAGGGCAATGCTGCAAGAGCATCTCATTCTGCTACCTAAAATACACATAGACAAACCAGTAAATATAAATATTGTATACAGACACAACTGATGTGTGCATATTTCTGTTGAATGTGAAGGTATATTACAATAGATTAAAAAAATAATAATTATGAAGTGTCAGGGAAAAAAAGGCATTCGCGCTTTGGGAATCAAACCATGGTATCTGAGCATGGGGAGTGATAAACTTCACCGCTCAACCATGACGCCCCATGAGAAATATTGGACTTGGAAGCTCAAATAAAGTACAGTGGTGGTCATTCCGAGTTGTTCGCTCTGTAAATTTTTTCGCATCGCAGCGATTTTCCGCTTAGTGCGCATGCGCAATGTCCGCAGTGCGACTGCGCCAAGTAAATTTGCTATGTAGTTAGATATTTTACTCACGGTTTTTTCTTCGTTCTAGTGATCGTAATGTGATTGACAGGAAGTGGGTGTTTCTGGGCGGAAACAGGCCGTTTTATGGGCGTGTGGGAAAAAACGCTACAGTTTCTGGGAAAAATGCGGGAGTGGCTGGAGAAACGGAGGAGTGTCTGGGCGAACGCTGTGACGTCAAACCAGGAACGACAAGCACTGAACTGATCGCAGATGCCGAGTAAGTCTCGAGCCACTTAGAAACTGCACAGAGATGTCTTTTCGCTATATTGCGAATCTTTCGTTCACAATTTTAAGAAGCTAAGATTCACTCCCAGTAGGCGGCGGCTTAGCGTGTGTAAAGCTGCTAAAAGCAGCTTGCGAGCGAACAACTCGGAATGAGGGCCAGTATCGCTAACATCAATGAACTACAGTAGTGCTTTAACACATTAGTGGTGTCTGTATACACTATTTCAATTTATTAATTTGTCAACATTAATGAACTACAATATTGCTGTAACACATTATTTGTGTCTATATACACTGTTTTTGTTTTTATGTATTGATTTGTCTAAGGGACTTGGACACTCAAATATAGTAACACGGCAATGGACCATTGCTTTAACATGTTTATTTGCGTCTGTATAAACTATTTTTTTATTAAATCTCTCCATCTGACCATTGGTCTGTGTGTACAATATACAGTAACATTACGGTCATCACTGACCATTTGGCAGAGCTAGTAGATCTATCCGCCACTATACAGTAATGGATTAGTGGAGGATTAGCCACCCAGTGGTGGAGATGTGTATTGAGTATTTAGTTGTGCCTCAACGTACCTGTCCTTGCATAAACTCAACAACCAAAGCTATCGCCTAGGGCAGACTAGACCTCCGTTTAGGTGGTGAAACTGCAAAAATGAGGGATGCTCCATCTGTATTTGTGGTGATAAGGAATCTATATTTTTGTGTGCTGGCTGCAAATTATAATAATAAGAGCCCAAGGGGGGTTATCAAAGCTCAGAGAGAGATACAATTGTGAGAGATAAAGTACCAGGAAATCAGCTTCTGCCTTATATTTTACAAGCTGTCTTTGAAAAATAATTGGTTGGTACTTTATCTCTCACAATTTTATCTCTGTCCAAGATTTGATAACTACCCCCCTTAAAAGTTTTATTATAATAAATAGGATTTTGGTACCTACCGATAAATTCTATTCTCGTAGTCCGTAATGGCTGCTGGGGTCCACATTAGTACCATGGGGTATAGGTGGTCATTCCGAGTTGTTCGCTCGGTAAATTTCTTCGCATCGCAGCGATTTTCCGCTTAGTGCGCATGCGCAATGTCCGCACTGCGACTGCGCCAAGTAAATTTGCTATGCAGTTAGGTATTTTACTCACGGCATTACGAGGTATTTTCTTCGTTCTGGTGATCGTAATGTGATTGACAGGAAGTGGGTGTTTCTGGGTGGAAACAGGCCGTTTTATGGGTGTGCGGAAAAACGCTACCGTTTCTTGGAAAAACGCGGGAGTGGCTGAAGAAACGGAGGAGTGTCTGGGCGAACGCTGGGTGTGTTTGTGACGTCAAACCAGGAACGACAAGCACTGAACTGATCGCAGATGCCGAGTAAGTCTGGAGCTACTCAGAAACTGCTAAGAAGTGTGTATTCGCAATTTTGAGAATCTTTCGTTCGCAATTTTACTATGCTAAGATTCACTCCCAGTAGGCGGCGGCTTAGCGTGTGCAAAGCTGCTAAAAGCAGCTTGCGAGCGAACACCTCGGAATGAGGGCCATAGACGGGTCCACCAGGAGCCTATGGCACTTGAGTTTGAGAATAAGGGCTGGCTCCTCCCTCTATGCCCCTCCTACCAGACTCAGTCTAGAAACTGTGCCAGAGGAGATGACGTACTTCGACAGAAGGATATTACACAGACAGTGGTGAGATTCATACCCGCTCACACATACAGGGCACATCAAGGCAACTAGCTTGAACTACTCAGCAACTGCTGAAACATTACTTACCAAGTAACAATGCAGTACTCAACTAAAACGAAGTTGTATTGAACCAAATAACAATTGCAGGAAAATTAAGCGCTGGGCGGGCACCCAGCATCCTCTGTGGACTATGAGAAAAGGATTTACCGGTAGGTACAAAAATCCTTTTTTTCCTTAAGTCCTAGGGAATGCTGGGGTCCACATTAGTACCATGGGGATGTATGAAAGCTCCCTGAATGGGAGGTAGAGCGTGGAGGATACTGCAGAACTGATTGACTGAACTTCAGATCATCAGAGGCCAAAGTATTGAACTTGTAAAACTTTGCAAATGTGTTCGACCCAGACCAAGTTGCATCTCAGCAAAGTTGCACTGCCGAGATACCCCAGACAGCAACCAAGGAAGACCCCACCTTACAAGTAGAGTGGGCCTTAACAGATTTTGGACATGGCAGTCCTGCCGTAGAATAAGCATGCTGGATAGTGAACCTGATCCAGAGAGAGATCGTCTGCTTAGAAGCAGGACACCCAATTTTCTTGGGATCATATAGGACAAACAGAGAGTCCAACTTCCTGTGACGAGAAGTTCTCTTTACAAATATTTTCAGAGCCCTTACAACATCTAAAGACTTTTAAGTAATTGAGGAGTCAGAAGCCACTGGCACCACAATAGGTTGGTTGATATGGAATGCCGACACAACTTTCGGAAGAAACTGCTGACAAGTACGTAGATCAGCTCTATCTTCATGGAAGATTAAGTAAGGGCTTTTACATGATAAAGCCCCCAGCTCGGACACACATCTAGCAGAAGCCAAGGCTAACAGAGTGACCGCCTTCCATGTAAGAAATTTGACCTCCGCCTCCCGTAGAGGCTCAAACCAATCTGACTGGAGGAACTGCAACACCATGTAAAGGTCTCAAGGCACCGTATTCGGTACAAAGGAAGGTTGGATATGCAGAACTCCCTTCAAAAAGGTCTGAACCTCAGGGAGGGCAGCCAATTGTTTCTGGAAGAAAATGGATAGGGCTAAAATCTGGACCTTCACAGATCCCAACCTCAGACCCATATCCACTCCTGCTTGCAGGAAGAGGAGGAAACGTCCGAGTTGAAACTCCACCGTAAGAAACTTCTTGGACTCCCACCAAGAGACATATTTCTTCCAAATCCAATGGTAATATTTAGATGTTACCCCTTTCCTAGTCTGTATGAGGGTAGGAATAACATTATTCAGAATGTCCTTCCAAGCTAGAATCAGGCGCTCAACTTCCATGCCGTCAAACATAGCCGCAGTAAGTTTTGATAGGCGAATGGCCCCTGCTGCAGCAGGTCCTGCCATAGAGGAAGGGGCCTCGGCTCTTCTTGCAGTAGATTCAGAAGATGCGCATACCAAGCCCTCCTTGGCCAGTGAGGCAATGAGAATCGCTTGAACCCTTGTTCTCCTTATGAGCTTTAGGATTTTTGGGATGAGTGAGAGTGGTGGAAACAAACACCCATGGAGACACCAGGGCATCCACTGTCACTGCCTGTGGGTCCCTCAACCTGGAACAATAACGCAGAAGCTTCTTGTTGAGACGAGAAGCCATCATGTCTATTTGGGGTAGACCCCAAAGATCTGTTACTTCCTTGAACACCTCCAGATGGAGTCCCCACTCTCTTGGATGGAGATCGTGTCTGCTGAGGAAGTCTGTTTGCCAGTTGTCTTCTCCTGGGATGGAGATGGATGACAGTGCTAACGCGTGCATTTCTGTCCAGAGGAGTATTCTTGTCACATCTGACATTGTCACTCTGCTCTTCATTCCGCCATGTCGGTTTATGTAAGCCACTGTTGTTATGTTGTCCAACTGAACCTGAATGGCCCGATTTTTTAGAAGAGGGGACGCCTGAAGAAGACCATTGTAGACAGCTTAGTTCCAGAATGTTGATTGGCTGGCCGGCTTCCAGGCTTGTCCACCGTCCTTGGAAGGTCACACTTTGAGTGACTGCTCCCCAGCCCCGGAGGCTCGCATCCATGTTAGCAGAACCCAGTCCTGAATTCCGAACCTGCAGCCTTCCAGGAGGTGAGGCAATTGGAGCCACCAGAGGAGTGAGATCCTTGCCCTTGGCGACAGACAAATTCTCTGATGCATGTGGAGGTGAGAACCCGACCACTTGTCCAGGAGATCCAGTTGGAAGGTCTGAGCATGGAACCTCCCGTACTGGAGAGCCTTGTAAGAGGCCACAATCTTTTCCAAGAGGCAAATGCATTGATGAACCGACACGCAGGGTGGCTTCAAGACATTACCAATGCCTTGTCCCGTGGAAGAAACACCCGTTGCAATTCCGTATCCAGGATTATTCCCAGAAATGACAATCTCTGGGTTGGTTCCAAATGTGACTTTGGAAAATTCAGAATCCAACCATGACTCTGGAGCAGTCGCATCATTAGAACAATGGACTGCAGCAGCTTCTCCTTGGACGATGCCTTTATCAGGAGATTGTCCAGATAAGGAATGATGTTCACACCCTGCTTGCGGAGTAGTATCATCATTTCTGCCTTCAGGGAAAGGAAAAGCCACCAGAACCCTTTTAGGGATCCTAAACTTCTTTTCGGGGTTTACCCATGCACTTTCAAATATAGCATTCAGCTCCTTTGACACAGGGAAGGTTAGCGAGGCTTTCTTATTTTCAGTAAAAAAAAGCCTCCTCAACCTGCTCAGGTGTGGTATCATTAACATTTATCACATCGCTGATAGCCTCTATCAACAATTGCACCCCCCTTGCAAGAGATGCGGACCCCCGCAACACATCCCCATCATCATCTGTAGTATCAGAATCGATATCCGTGTTGTCTTGTGGAGGTATATAGCGGAGTGTCCTGAGGTAGCAGACATGGGCCATACAGCCATAGAGCTCTGCAATACCTGGGTTGCAGATTCATTACTAGCAACCCTGTCAGAAATCTGAGAAATCCAAGTCTTGATAGAGGAAAACCACTCTGGTTCCCTAGTTGGTATCTGTGCTAAACCAGTGCTAAGCTGATTACATGGAATGGGATCATCCTTGGAGGATAAATCCTCTGCAGCATATGACACAGTGTCCCTGGACATAGCTAAAGGATACCACCAAACACTCCACACACACACAGGTGGGGGCAGACAGAGTTTACCCCCCAATAATGGCAAGAGAGACACAGAGATTGGAGCCAACCCACACCACAAGGCTTTCAGTAAAGGGAGACCCCTTATCAGCGCAGACTGTGTCCCTTAATAGGAGAGACAGTCATTTTACAGCCTCCCCTCCCTTCTACAACCCCCTGGTACCGTGTACTAACAGTTGGAGCTGACAGATGGAGCTGCTGTAGAGGGATCTGTTCTTCCATCCAGCACTGTGCAGGCAGGAAAATGGCACTGGAACGCTGCTGGGTCCGCCCTGAGGAGAAGCTCAGCTCCCCCTTAATGGCGCTGTCTTCCCACTCTTCAGATGCTTATACTGGCCTGAGGACTTTTGCTGGCGGAGATCCGTGGACCCTGACAGGCTTGCTAACCAGTGTGGGGGGGGGGGGGTAAGCGCTGACCCAGGGCACCCCTAACAGTGCCACACTATGTGCCTCTGGTACCTTCCAGGGGTGCAGTTAATACTGTGTTCCCTCCCCACTGCTGCCATCTTCACACCGGCCACCCGCTTCCTAGGGGGTCGGTGACTCACTCACCACTTCTTTAGCTCTGTAAGGGGTTGGCGGCATGCTGCTGGGGCGAGCAGTTCCCCTGTGGCGGAAACCGATCAGACCCCTCTGGAGGTCAGTGTCCAGTCAGCCGAGTCAGTGGCTCAGACCCCGCAGGGTGGACACTGCTCTCCCTTAGTCCCTCGCTGCAGGCAGGCTGTTGCCAATAGCCTCCTGTAAAAAAATAAACTGTAAAATAAAACTTTACTAGAAAAGCTCAGAAGAGCTCCCCTAGCTGTGACCGGCTCCTCCGGGCATATTTTCTAAACTGAGTCTGGTAGGAGGAGCATAGAGGAAGGAGCCAACCTACACTCTCAAACTCTTAAAGTGCCAATGGCTCCTGGTGGACCCGTCTATACCCCATGGTACTAATGTGGACCCCAGCATCCTCTAGGACGTAAGAGAAAATAGTAAGTTTTCTTAAAACCTGTTTCTGCTTACCTTTCTTTCCTCATAGAGACAGCAACAGAGATGTAGATCAGTGGTTCCCAACCTCGGTCCTCTAGTAACCCCAACAGTTCATGTTTTACAAGTCTCCTCACAGGATTGCAAGTGAAATAATTTGCTCCACCTGGTGGTCTATTAAAATGTGTCAGTGAGTAATGAATACACCTGTTCAACTACTAAGTGACCTGGAAACCAGGAACTGTTGGGGGTATTTGAGGAGTGAGGTTCGGGACCACTGCTGTAGATCATTGAACACACTATGATCTGATATCAGACACATTCCATACTCTTGAGCTGTAGGGGGCTTTGAAGGAGGTTACTGAGTTTGGACAGCAGTCAGCAGTGACAGCAGCTAGTAACTATGAAATGAGTGTAGATAGAGTCTTTCTAGTTCAGAAGCCCCCTTGGTCTTTCCTCCTTAGGGCCCCTCTGACAGCTGGAGCATGGCAGCAAATGTTTCTGTTGTCTCTTTAGGGCCCTACACACTAAAAGATTATCTGTCCAATCTGGCTGATTGGAAAGAAAATCTCGCAATATATGGGTGCAAATGGCAATTCACTATTTGCTCTCAAACATTGGAAAACAGCCAAAAATAGACTTTAAGACAAATTGGTTAAATTTGTTTCATTAAACCAATTTATCTGAACTGTTTTTGTCCATTTTCTTGATTTTGGTAGCAAATTGTTGATTGTCAATTGCTCCCAGCCATTGCCAGATTTTCTTTCCAATCAGCCAGATTGGACAGATAATCTTTAAGTGTGTAGGGCCTTAGAGTTACACCACTGTTCTCCTGTTATATGCAAACTAGTTTTGTGACCTCAGTCACTCCTTGTATTTATGCTAGTGTGTTTGTTAATGCCCTTTGTAACAATGGCCCTCATTCCGAGTTGATCGCTCGTTATTTTTCATCGCATCGCAGTGAAATTTCGCTTAGTGCGCATGCGCAATAGTCGCACTGCGACTGCGCCAAGTAACTTTGCTATGAAGATAGGATTTTTACTTCGCTCCGGCGATCGTAGTGTGATTGACAGGAAATGGGTGTTACTGGGCGGAAACACTGCGTTTTAGGGGCGTGTGGATGAAAACGCTACCGTTTCCGGAAAAAACGCAGGAGTGGCCGGAGAAACGGGGGGGTGTTTGAGCGAACGCTGGGTGTGTTTCTGACGTCAATCCAGGAACGACAAGCACTGAACTGATCGCACAGGCAGAGTAAGTGTGGAGCTACTCTAAAACTGCTAAGTAGTTTGTGATCGCAATAATGCGAATACATCGGTCGCAATTTTAGGATGCTAAGATACACTCCCAGTAGGCGTAGGCTTAGCGTGTGTAACTCTGCTAAATTCGCCTTGCGACCGATCAACTCGGAATGAGGGCCAATATCAGCACATGTCAGCTCTCTAATTTTGTAATGTTCTATTATTTATATAATTATTATTATTTTTTAAACTCAATAAAAAAGATTTGATTAAAAAAAATTTACATCATGAAATGGATCAAAACAATTTATGACAGATTATTCACTAACTTCTGTGACTGACAAACTAAATTACATTGCTAGATAAAGGAAATAGGTTTTAATTTACAAAAAAGGGGTACTAGTCACATTGTGATTCATTATGTATTTGGTGCTTTATTTGAGGGGGCACCAAGAACTCTGCCTGGCTCCCTCAGGCAGTTGCTCCGCCACCTCCGCCCACCCCAATCACTTCCAGTACCCAGGCCCGACCTATTAGGCAAGTTATGCATCCCCATATGGAGCGTCTTGCTGCCTGGCCACCTGCCAGAGCCTCCCTCTGCCTGAGTGGCCTCCAGAATCTCCCTCTGCCCGACCATCCAGCAGTGCCTCCCAGGGCAGTAGAGAGCCTGGCTGGGTCCAGGTACTGTACTTTTGAGAATGTGTCCAAATCACAGGAGGCATGACCATGCACACTTAGAAAAAATGCAGAAAAAATAGTACTTTAAGTACCTCCCTACCCACACTACAGCCCAACACACAGCAGGGTGTACTGAATTGAAGGGAAGAGCTTCAGATGCTGGTGCCAGGTAAGGGGGGCTCCCGTAGGGCCCCTCCATCAGACCTTGGAGTGATTAATTAGTAACCTACCCCCCTCTTGGCACCACTGATGCCTCCTGCAAACCCGCCTGCCAGCTCATCCCACAGCTATACAGTAAGCAGCCAGTGGCGGCTGTTACTTTCAGAGGAAAGCAGGGAAAGGAGAAGATCTAGCCAGCGTCAAATTCATCTTATCTCCCACTCTGGGCTGAGGCAAGGGGTCAATGTGAGGGGGGATGCTGAGCAAGAGGAGCAGCTTCTCTAATATATGTATATACAGTATATGTGTTTATAGATATTTCTCCCATCTCTCTCTGCATCTCTCTCCAATGGTTTGCATTATGTTAATGAGGGGTATTACTGTGCAGTGTAATGAGAATAAGGTTGTGCTACTGGGTGTCGTAGGTTTGAAAATAAATATTATTTTTTATTTTTATTTTTTTTGGGTGGGGAGTATGCTAATTTTATTACCTAACTCTGGATGCCAAAAATCCTAGTTTCAGCCCTGGTTTATGTAAAACCCTGCAAGCAGCACACTCTGTAAAAATCCATTGAATCTACCAGTATTTTCAAAGCGGCAGTTATTTAAAAGACAAAGCTAAACTGGGTTTGCCTTTCTTGATGATTATTGCTGCAATAATAATATGGGGAGACATGCCAGAATTTCCTCAGAGCGTGCAGCTCGCAGGCTATTACAGTACATACAGTAAGACCCAAAGTCAGGGCTGTAACTACCTATGGGCGAAGGGTGCGCCAAACACAGCGCAAATACGCTGGGGGCACAGCCACTGCCATCTCTCTTTGCAAGAACCCGCCGCTGAGATGAATGTTCCAAGCGATGCGCACTGCTCCCAGCTTCAGTAAGTTGTCTGCAAGCCTGCAGCATCAGGTGGGTGGGGGTAGTGCTGCTGTGTGTCCTGTGTGTTCCCAGGGATAGTTATTGTTGTCCCTGTACTGGCCTACAGGTCCCGGAGTCCCCTCTGATTGGTGCCCAGGGTAAGGTTATTGTTGTCGACTCCTGCTGGACTAGCTGTCGAGCTGATGTGCTGCTCGGGGCTCTGAGGGAAGATGCAGAGAGGAGGGATTGAGTTGCCAGAATAAGTATAGCCATGTCAGTTCATGCCATGAGGTAAATATGTGCTCTAAAGTAGGTAGTTAAATGATTTGAGTGCCTGCAGCTCTATGGTGCTACTGTATGTATCTTGTATGTGTATGTAGGCACATTGTCTATATACGTACATTATATGTGTATTTACAGTTTATATGAATGTGTGTATAGTGTATATGTTTGTACAGTGTATATGAATGTACATACAGTGTATGTGTGTATGTAAAGTGTATGTCAAGTGTATATGTATGTAAAGTGTATATGTATGTACAGTGTATATGTATGTGTGTATAGTGTAGATCTATGTATGCACAGTGTATATGTATGTATATATGTATGTATGTACATACAGTCAATGTGTGTATGTATAGTGTATATGTATGTGTATATAGTGTAGATCTAAGTATGTACAGTGAATATGTATGTATATATGTATGTAAAGTGTATGTGTGTATGTACAGTGTATATGTATGTGTCTATAGTGTAGATCTATGTGTGTACAGTGTATATGTATGTAAATATGTATGTACAGTGAATGTGTGTATGTACAGTGTATATGTATGTGTGTATAGTGTAGATCTATGTATGTACAGTATATATGTATGTATATATATATATGTACAGTGTATGTGTGTATGTACAGTGTATATGTATGTGTCTATAGTGTAGATCTATGTGTGTACAGTGTATATGTATGTAAATATGTATGTACAGTGAATGTGTGTATGTACAGTGTATATGTATGTGTGTATAGTGTAGATCTATGTATGTACAGTATATATGTATGTATATATATATATATGTACAGTGTATGTGTGTATGTACAGTGTATATGTATGTGTCTATAGTGTAGATCTATGTGTGTACAGTGTATATGTACGTACGTACAGTGTATGTGTGTATGTACAGTGTATATGTATGTGTGTATAGTGTATTTGTATGTGTAGTGTATGTGTGTATGCAGTGGCGGAACTATTGCCAGTGCAAGCAGTGCCTTGCACTGGGGCCCAAAGCCAACGCAGCATGTAATGAGTCAAACTGACTCATTACATGCTGCTGTGTGCTGCGGGCCACCGCTGCCCACCGAGGAGAGGAGTAGCAGGGATGTAGCAGCCACGGGGGGGGGGGGGGGAGGAGGAGGGAGGTGGAGGAGGGAGACACAGCAGCGCACTGTAATACCCCTTTTACAATCGCACTCCCGGGTCACTCCCGGGTTGCTTCCCGGGATGCGTCCCAGGATGCCTTCCCGGGACTGACCCCTTTCACACTGCACTAAGACCTGGGATCGACCCGGGACAGCCCCATTTACACTGATCCCGGGATATCCCTGCAAATGCACATGTATGTCATTAGAAATGGCCTTTTCTGGCTCACATAGATGAGGTCACACTAGTCAACAAAGGGAGGGGTGGTGCCTGCTCACACCATTGCTGCAGTCATGGCCGACGGAGTACCAGAGTGTATGCCTGAGCTCATGATTCTTTCTGCTTTGCAGATGTTTCATACAGCCACTGACAGCATCATGCAGCTTGTCATACTGTGCAGTATACTGCACATATATTTTATGAGGAGGAGGAGGGCGCAATTTATGCTGGATAGGGCTGCTAGTCGCCGCCAATATTTGCGCAGGAGGAGAGCCCTCATATCATCCAGGATGAGTACCATACTGAGCGTGAGTATGGGCCCTAACCGCTCATTTTGGTCCAGAGATCGCCGGCACGGAGAAGCCTTTATGAGGACCGTGGAAGCTTACCAGGATGAGGAGTGGATGGCTAACTTCCGTGTGTCTCGTGCAACCTTTAACTACATCCTGGAATTACTTACCCCAGCACTTGACATGCAGACCACCAGGCTTAGGAGACCCATCGAGGCACGCAGGAGATTAGCTATTGCATTGTGGTGGTATGCTACCCCAGGAGAGTACCGCTCAGTCTCATGCTTGTTCGGTGTTGCGATCTCCACCTGCTGTGTCATAGTCCACCAGGTGACTAAAGCAATTGTATCTACCTTATACAAGCGCTTCATATCTCTACCACAAGGACAGCGCTTACAGGATACCATCATTGGATTTGTGAAGCGAGGCTATCCGCAGTGTGGAGGAGCGATTGATGGGACACACATCCCCATTATTGCCCCATGTGACAACCATGCTGACTATTTTAATAGGAAGGGCTGGCACTCCATCATATTACAGGCTGTTGTGGACCACAAATATTGGTAAGTGTTTATTTTTGGGGTGGTGGGATGAGTTGCATGTGTGAGTTTTACATTCTAACTTTTTTCAATTTTACTGTTCTTTAGTTTCCTAGATGTGTTTATTGGCTGGCCAGGCCGATCTCATGACTCCCGAGTTCTTGCCAATTCTGACCTGTACAACATCGTAGAGGAGAAGCAGGGAGCTGGCTGTACCCCAAAGAGTGTGCAAAGATTGTGAATGGGGTGGAGATCCCTGTCCACATCATCGGGGATGCTGCATACCCTTTATGCCCCTGGATTATGAAAGGCTACACTCAACAGGTCCAGTTAACCCAAGAGCAACAAACCTATACTCACACCCTGAGTTCAGCAAGGATGGTGGTTGAGAACGCCTTTGGCAGGTTAAAAGGAAGATGGCGTTGTTTGATGAAGCGCAATGATGTGGACCTAAAGAATATGCCTAATGTAGTAGCTGCGTGCTGTATACTGCACAACATCTGTGAACTGAAAAATGAGCTATTCCTTCCTGAGTGGACTGTGCAGGACCCTGAGGTTATAAACCCACATGTGGAAGGTGCTTTGTTTGGGACTGCCTCAAAGTCCGCTGCAGAACAAATACGCCACACTATTACGTCCAACCTTGCAGCACTGGTACAATAGTGTTTAAGAATCAGCACAACATGTTTGGTGAATTACATTTTTTTTATTTTGTATTCCACCTTTGATCTTTGGTTTCAATATTTATGTATTTCCAAAAAAACCACATTGCCACAAACTTTGTATATATGCAGAAACAATGTAGAAAACACTGTAAACATGGTCTACTGTTACGCACAAATGGGAATGTTATGCATAGATTTGCAAACAAGTTTTGATTGGCATAAAAAAAAAACACTGGTAGGCTTGTAGATACAACATCATAAACCACAGTGTCCCTGCAGTATATTATTATTGTGTAAAAAATAAATAAAAAGTGCTTTAATGTAGACACTATACAAAACAGAACATAGAAAAAAAATTAAAAAAGGCACAAACAGTTGTGGTTATTTAACAACAAATAACAACAACTAAAAGAAATTCACTGTGTTTCACGGCAAATTGCGCAATACAGTAAACTCTGGGCTTTGCGCACTAGATGGTGCAGTATTTGGGGCATAGTATGGACCAGGAGTAAATGATGAAAAACCCTGCTCAGGGGGGTATTGTGAGTTGTGGTGTTGGATTGGTGCTCTTGAGGTATTGGTCATACGCTCATAGAACGCCATGTTCATTTGGTGCAATTCCCTGTGGCGGTCATACTGCTCTCTACTCATGCGTTCCTGCATTGTCATGACTTGGGAAAGGAATGCATCATGCATTTGGCGTTCTGCCTCTAGAAACCTGTCGAGCCTTGCATCCTCCTGTGCGGACATTGTAGCGTCCATCTCTCGGAGTTGGTCGACAAGGACATTTGACATGGCTTTAGCCACTTGCTCCGCTTTGTTCAATTTCTTCCTTCTAGGCGGTACGGTGTAAACTGTGAAGAGAAGAAATACAAAATGAGCGTATATAAAAATAGCAGCGTTAGCAAACATGTGTTTGTGGCATTAATCCACCTACACACTAGCTACTCTGCAACATTGAACTATTTATAAAAATGCAAAGCCCCCCTGGGTGGGGGCAGAAATTGCAAAGCGTGCCACCGTGTCAGCAGCGTGCTGAGCGCAGTGATCCTGCAAGGGGCTCATTTGCGCTCGCCACGCTGCCGCCACACTGGCAACTCATACTACACACAGAACCGGATGATTAACATTTGTGGATTTGTGCTATGAGTGTTAATTTCTAAACATGTACTTACTGTTTTTCTGTAAAGTTGGGGTGACGGTGACGGCACTTTGTACAGTCCCACTGTCACTGGTCTGAGCATCCACAATGTCTTCAATGGTTGCAGTTATGCTGTCGTCGTTTCTGGATGTGTTTATGGACGGCTGGGAGGATGTGTCGCTGTCCTCAGGTGTGTCGTCAATTAACAACGGTGATGACGGAAAGACGTCACTGCTTGTCTGTGTCTCTTCTGGAGTGCCTTCTGTAGCAGTGTACTGTGAACTGGAAGACAGACTCACCGGACTGCATATAGCTGTGTTTCCAAAGATATTGGTGCAGATGTCATAGTACTGCCAGTCGATACGGCCAACACCGCTCTTTTTCCTGTTGTTGTCATGCACCTTAAGGAACTGCTTTTTAAGAGTTTTAATTTTGTTTAACACTTGCTGCTGTGTGCGGATGATTCCCCTGGCTTGCAGCATCTTGGAGATGTTTTTATAAATCACTGCATCTTTAACTGTGCCTGTGATCTGCCTCATAATTTCCTCCTCTCCCCTAATGCTCAGCAACTCTCTCACCTCCTGGTCTGTCCAGGTCGCCATGCTGCCTTCCTCACATGCATCAAGGACGCTCCCCAGGGCTCTGAAAGATGGCATCATCTTTTCTGAGCCCATGAAAGCTCCAATCGGAGGCCTTTTAACAGTCCCGGGTAGTGAATCCCGGGACGGGCCCTTTCACACTACCCAGCTTCCCGGGACGGTCCCGGGACCAACCCTGGTCGAGAGCAGGGTTGAAATCCCGGGATGCTCGACCCGGGAAATTGTCCCTGTACCCTTTCACACTGATAGAAATCCCGGGATGATGCGCGTTCACGTGCAATATCCCGGGATTTTCATGCAAGTGTAAAAGGGGTATAATTGGTGGAGGCGCTGCTGCAGCTGTCCCTCTCCTTCCACATAGGCTGTCCTCCACCGCTGTGAATGCTGGGATGTGCTTCCCTCATCACAGCAGCAGCGGGCAGCCTATGTGAAAGGAAAGGAACAACTGCAGCGGCGCCTCCACCAATTACATTACGCTGCTGCGGCTCCCTCCTCCCCTCCCTCCTCCTTCTTCTCCTCTGCCTGGGATCATCATCTGCCAGAAACTGCTGCACTGAGGAGCCTGACTGCCAACGGATAAAGTAAGTATAATCTATTATTTCTATCTATCTTATCTATCTATCTGCCTTAATGTGTATAAAGGGGACGCTGTCTGCCGTAATGTGTAAAAAGGGGATGCTGTCTGCTGTAATGTGTAAAAAAAGGGGCGCTGCCTGCCGTAATGTGTAAAAAGGGGGCGCTGCCTGCCGTAATGTGTAAAAAGGGGGACTGTCTGCTGTAATGTGTAAAAAAAGGGACGCTGTCTGCAGTAATGTGTAAAAAGGAGATGCTGTCTGCCGTAATGTGTTAAAAGAGGGACTGTCTGCTGTAATGTTTAAAAAAGGGGATGCTGTCTGCCGTAATGTGTAAAAAGGAGACGCTGTCTGCCGTAATGTGTAAAAAGGGGGATGCTGTATGCCGTAATGTGTAAAAAAGGGACGCTGTCTGCCATAATGTGTAAAAAAGGGGGATACTGTCTGCTGTAATGTGTAAAAAAAGGGACGCTGTCTGCCATAATGTGTTAAAAGGGGGACTGTCTGCTGTAATGTGTAAAAAAAGGGACGCTGTCTGCAGTAATGTGTAAAAAGGAGATGCTGTCTGCCGTAATGTGTTAAAAGAGGGACTGTCTGCTGTAATGTTTAAAAAAGGGGATGCTGTCTGCCGTAATGTGTAAAAAGGAGATGCTGTCTGCCGTAATGTGTAAAAAGGTGGACTGTCTGCTGTAATGTGTAAAAAAAGGGACGCTGTCTGCCATAATGTGTAAAAAGGGAACGCTGTCTGCTGTGACGTGTAAAAAGGGGACGCTGCCTGCCATAAGGTGTAAAAAGCGGACACTGCCTGCCATAATGTATAAAAAGGGGACGCTGTGTGCTGTAATGTGTAAAAAGGGAACGCTGTCTGCTGTGATGTGTAAAAAGGGGACACTGTCTGCCGTAATGTGTAAAAAGGGGACACTGCCTGCCATAATGTGTAAAAAAGGGACGCTATGTGCTGTAATGTGTAAAAAGGGGACACTGTGTGCTGTAATGTGTAAAAAGGGGACGCTGTCTGCCATAATGTGTAAAAAATGGGAATGTCTGCTGTAATGTGTAAAAAGGGGACTGTCTGCTGTAATGTGTAAAAAAGAGGATGCTGTCTGCCGGAATGTGTAAAAAGGGGACACTGTCTGCCGTAATGTGTAAAAATGGGATACTGTCTGCTGTAATGTGTAAAAAGGGGACTCTGTCTGCCGTAATGTGTAAAAAGGGGATGCTGTCTGCCGTAATGTGTAAAAAGTGGGAATGTCTGCTGTAATGTGTAAAAAAGGGGACTGTCTGCTGTAATGTGTAAAAAAGAGGATGCTGTCTGACGTAATGTGTAAAAAGGGGATACTGTCTGCTGTAATGTGTAAAAAGGGGACTCTGTCTGCCGTAATGTGTAAAAAGGGGACACTGTCTTCCGTAATGTGTAAAAAGGGGAATCTCTGTGGCATAATTTGAATAATGGAGACTACTGTGCACCGTTATATGAATTGGTATTATTTTGTGGCCACATCCCTTCCCCATGAAGCCACGCCACTATATTTTTTGTGTGCGCCTACAGTGCACACTGCCCTTGTTTACATAGAGAGCGGGCTCCAATGCCGTTTCTTGCACACAGCGCTAAAATGTCTAGTTACAGCAATGCACAAAGTATATGTTGTATTTTATTATTTCACCGACAATTATACTCAGATACTGACTATCTACAGTGTTTTCTATTTTTGCTGCTGATTTGTTAAAAATGGAAATCTGTCCCTAAGAAACTGACATTGTTATAAATTTAGA
This sequence comes from Pseudophryne corroboree, assembly GCF_028390025.1. Lineage (NCBI taxonomy): Eukaryota > Metazoa > Chordata > Amphibia > Anura > Myobatrachidae > Pseudophryne > Pseudophryne corroboree. The sequence goes on from NC_086445.1 coordinate 334,691,157, forward strand.
ATTGAACCTATCCTTTATTTCTGTACCTATTTTTAAAACATTGCTGGCTTTGTGGTCTAAGCAGGCCCAACCCAACTCATATGCAGTGTATTCGACCACGTAGAGAGCCTGACTAAGACGGGTGCTGCTGCAGACCATCATTGCCTACATCGCCGCAGCTGCCTGCCCTGCCTGGATGCAGCTGTGCATCCTCCCACTCCCAGCCCTCCCACGATGCCAGGAAACCAGGGGAGGCAGTGGCAGATTTGTGCCCCCTGCCATTCAGGAATATTTTTTCTTAGTTAAGGGTCCCACTGCCAGCGCATGATATCCAGCCAACAGTGTCAGTGTGAAAGAGGAGACCCTGAAGATGCCATGGCTGCCTACTGCTGCACTACTGTCATTTCAAAGGCAACAGGGAGAGAAACAGAATGGTGCACAGAGGCACAATAGGCACAAGGGGGGTATTGATAGAGGCACAGAAAGGTATTAGGGGTTACAGATAGAGGCACAGAGCCACAGAAAGGGAATAGGGGGTTATAGATAGAGGCACAGAAAGACAGTAGGGGTTTACAGAAGGAGGCAGAAGAGGGTCCACATAGACGCACAAAACAGGGCAAGATAGATCTGGACAGACATTAGGGGGCATAGAAGGCCGCTTTCTTTTGTCACTAGCTCTTTCTTAACGCTGATTCAGTAATCCACTATCTCCCTGTCACCCCTGCCTCAGTCACCCACTATCTCCCTGTCAACCCTTACTCAGTGACCCACTATACACCTGTCACCCCTGCCTCAGTCACCCACTATCTCCCTGTCAACCCTTACTCAGTGACCCACTATACACCTGTCACCCCTGCCTAAGTCACCCACTATCTCCTTGCGACCCACTATCACCCTATACCCTTGGGAGTACAATTGTGTGCTAATGCCATTTTCTTGTGAGACCGCCCCCCATGTGCCTTCAGCGAGCGTTATCCCTTTAAAAAATGTAACCCATCAAGGGACGCAATTTTTTTTTACTGCTTACCAATAAAATATAAGCTCAGGCCGGCCCTGGGTCTAAGAAAGTATTCTTTATTTATGAGTGATGCATGAAAACTATTAAAAATATATTATGTATTAAGTGTATTTGCAAAGTTGCTTATACACCTCTGACACCAACTAGATAATGTTCTCTAACTCTTTATTTTATTCCACATTTTATTTCTTATATTATCAATATATATATTATCAATATATATATATATATATAATTATGTAAAAAAATGTATGAGCGCAAAAGACAAGGAAAAGTTAAAAGTCCCGTGGAACTGCAAGTCCCAGGCTGAATGAGAATCAACAGTTCCTCACAATCACTGACACCCAGTCTCACTGGTCAATTAGTCCTTATCAGTGTGCACCTCTGGGATTTCCAGCTGTCGCTTCCCCACCAAAGACCCGATTCCGAACGGGTAATGATCCTGCAGAGAAATTTGAAAGAAGCAGGGAGCGCCAATAGTGCATTAAAAGTGTAACAATTTATTTATAACACATCCAAAACGGTGTTCAAATAAAACCCGTACCATAAAAGGCGGTTAAACCACCGTTTGTATAACCAGCATGAAATTATCCCACAGTACAACTCAGCATACGTGATTCAGTATCCATACGTCAGACCACGCCCATACGGGTTTCGTCATCAGACTTCGTCAGTGGGCTTGGTCTGAAGTCACCATCTCATTATTTTAAATACACTCTGCAGCACATTGATTGGCCTGTGCAAGGTGTCTTAGAACAGCCACAAATCATCTATACAGCAGCTGATCCATATTAAACCAATGGATTCATTTATCAAATAATACATTTTATACGTGTTTAAACGATTAGGAGAGAATTCATAAAGGCATCGAAGTACACAGATATGTACCAAATATTAAAAATATGTGTTAAAATGTGGTCATGTAAACGTGTACCAACAACGACATGAACAGATCATATTCATATTACTCGAATATCTAAAAATAGACAATCTCATGATCACCTAATATCGTAAAATGCAGTATAAATATATGTATACACTCTTTTAAATAATATTCACACTACCCATAGACACATTGTTACTCATAAACTAATAACTATATTAGAGTAAAAAGATCAATATTCCATACTTCTATATATCACATAGTGATCAGCCCTGTATTCCTTGTAACCTTGTTACCATTAGTAACCACAGCAGGGTAATTAAGCAGTCAGAAGTTTTTCCCAACACCAACAGGTTTAGATAATGAACTAATTATAATGGCACAGCAACTATGCCCATACTAAAAAACCTCTTATTTATATCATATGTATCTACCCAAAAGGAAATTAAAAGGTTCATTTAATAAAGATTTTTGGTTTAAAACATGTTATTAAGACAAATAATACTAATAGGGACACCACATAAACATTTTGACAAAATTAATGAAAAGGGGAAAATAATTTCAAATTTGACGAAAATAGAACAGTTGTCCTTAGATAAATTGAAGGGAAATATGGCACTAGTAATCAAGCAGGCCGATAAGGGGGGAGGCTTGGTTCTATTGAATCGATCTGACTATGAAGCTGAAATGTACAGGCTATTGTCAGACACTGCTTCATACTCTAAGTTAAAAAACGACCCCACTAAAGATTTTCTGTCAGAACTTCTTGATTTATTGAAAGAAGGTTGCAAAAAGGGAGTTTTAAGTGAGGCAGAATTTGGATATTTGTGGAATGAACATCCCAGGATTGCCACAATATATTATTTACCTATGATCCATAAAAAACAATTTAACCCCCCTGGTCGCCCCATAATATCGGGGATTGACTCTCTTACCTCCCGTGTGTCCGAATATGTAGACATTTTTTTTAAGAAATATGTTCCTTTATTAGAAACATATGTAAAAGATTCAACCCACATTTTACAGTTATTGGAGAATATTGTTTGGTGTGATAACTATAGGTGGGAAACAATTGATGTTACTTCACTCTATACTTCAATGCCACACGAAAAATGTCTATCTTGTTTGGAAGAGATTTTGAAGAGTGATCTTGAGATGAGTACGTCTATAGTGCAGTTCCTCTTAGATTGTGTTAAGTATATTTTTAAACATAATTATTTCACCTTTTTGGAAGAATCCTTTATACAGGTATGTGGTGTGGCGATGGGGATGATTTGTGCCCCCAGTGTTGCCAACTTGTACATGGGTGAGTGGGAAAAGGGTTACATATTAGCCAATAATCCCTTTTTTGATAAAATTGTCATGTTCAAACGCTATATCGATGACGTCCTGGTCATCTGGCGTGGAACTAATGACGAATTCAACGAGTTTGTACAGTATTTAAACATCAATGAATTCAATCTTAAATTTACATCTAATCTACAAAAAGAAAAAAATGAGTTTTTAGACCTAGTCCTTGATACTAGGGACTATGTGTCTACTAATTCTATAGAAACTTTTACGTTCTTTAAAGAGGTAGATATTAATAATTATTTGGATTAAAATAGCTGCCATCTAAAAAAAATGGAAGAGCAATTTACCTTTCTCTCAACTAATACGTTTGAAAAGAAATTGTACTTCATCAGTTAAATTTGAAGAGCAAGCTTTAGAGTATAAAAGGAGATTTTTAGAAAAAGGTTACCCTTTGTCCCTGATCGTAGCGGCCATTAAAAAAGCGAGGGCGCTGGATAGAACAGAACTTATCAAGTATAAGAAACGCGATGATAAGAATATAGCTAAAAATGAGAAGATGTTTTGTCCATTTGTGACTCAATTTAATTCATCTAATTATGAAATCCAGAAGAGCCTTAAACGAAATTAGCATATTTTGCAAATGGACCCGGTATTATCACAACATATACCAGTAAGACCAGATATGGTGTTTAGACGAGCAAAGACTTTAAAAACTCATCTAGCACCTAGTTTGTTGCCCATTTTGGACAAGAATGAGGACCGTTCATCCAATAGTACCCTATTGCCCAGAGTAGAAGGATTCTATACATGTGGCAAGTGTAAGGTGTGCCAGTATGGGTTAAAAGGTACGAAAACCTTCAGTGGTTTAAATATGGATAAAAAGTTCAGAATAAATAACTTAATTAACTGTAATACTACATATGTTGTTTATCTGTTGGAATGTGGATGCGGGATGCGCTATATTGGCAAGACGAAGAGAGTGCTAAAGTTGAGAATTTTAGAGCACCTAAGAAACATTAGGAACAATATAGAAAACCATAGTGTTCCACGTCATTTTAAACAGCATCATTGTAGTAATCCAGCCTCATTAAAATTTATAGGGTTGGAGCACATACCACTTGATAAGCGCAGCGGAGATAGAGAAAACACATTGAATAAAAGAGAGACATTCTGGATATTTACATTAAACACCTTGCATCCAAAGGGATTGAATGAGGGATATGAACTTACTCCGTTTCTCAAATAGGTTATATCTCTCCGTCAAGTGTGCAGCTGGCCTAAATAGCCAGTTTTAAGTGGTGTCCCTATTAGTATTATTTGTCTTAATAACATGCTTTAAACCAAAAATCTTCATTAAATGAACCTTTTAATTCCCTTTTGGGTAGATACATATGATATAAATAAGAGGTTTTTTAGTATGGGCATAGTTGCTGTGCCATTATAATTAGTTCATTATCTAAACCTGTTGGTGTTTGGAAAAACTTCTGATTGCTTAATTACCCTGCTGTGGTTACTAATGGTAACAAGGTTACAAGGAATACAGGGCTGATCACTATGTGATATATAGAAGTTTGGGATATTGATCTTTTTACTCTAATATAGTTATTAGTTTATGAGTAACAATGTGTCTATGGGTAGTGTGAATATTATTTAAAAGAGTGTATACATACTTTTATACTGCATTTTACGATATTAGGTGATCATGAGATTGTCTATTTTTAGATATTCGAGTAATATGAATATGATCTGTTCATGGCGTTGTTGGTACACGTTTACATGACCACATTTTAACACATATTTTTTATATTTGGTACATATCTATGTACTTCGATGCCTTTATGAATTCTCTCCTAATCGTTTAAACACGTATAAAATGTATTATTTGATAAATGAATCCATTGGTTTAATATGGATCAGCTGCTGTATAGATGATTTGTGGCTGTTCTAAGACACCTTGCACAGGTCAATCAAAGTGCTGCAGGGTGTATTTAAAATAATGAGATGGTGACTTCAGACCAAGCCCACTGACGAAGTCTGATGACGAAATGCGTATGGGCGTGGTCTGACGTATGGATACTGAATCACGTATGCTGAGTTGTACTGTGGGATAATTTCATGCTGGTTATACAAGCGGTGGTTTAACCGCCTTTTATGGTACGGGTTTTATTTGAACACCATTTTGGATGTGTTATAAATAAATTGTTACACTTTTAATGCACTATTGGCGCTCCCTGCTTCTTTCAAATTTCTCTGCATATATAATTATGTATTTAGTATATTTTTATTTCAATGTCTTTCTTAATGCTCTATTTTAAAAATAGTATATAAAATGAATAGTAGTAATGGGCAGGTACTTGTTAAATGAAAAAATCATATTTATTAGAAAAAGATGCTGTAGTCCTCTATGGAATGGCTTGATAAAGGTTCCACTGAGGTAAGATTTATTTTCTTTATTTTTGCTACTAAATCAATTTTTGCATTTAACATGTCCTGTATATGCCAGTCTATTTACATAAATATCATATTTATAAAATATAATAATGTATATATGCTGTCTCTCTATACCAACATTAATCATATATCGATTTTATACATAAATCATAATGTATCTTTGCAACAAAAAAAAGTTAATTTGCATAAAGACATTAATTATATTAATATACTATTAAGCAAATTGAAATACAGCTGTAATCCTCCGATGCAGACATTTCAATACCCATCTATATTTGGATAGACATTAGGCTGAAGAATAGAAAGACTGTTTGAAAATGTTGAAGTCTAATTTTACAGTTAGTAATATATCTCTAAAATTGATGTATTACTTTTATCTATTCAGCACTGAAATGGCTATATTTGTCAACAACATTAATAGAAATTAAATAAGAAGAAAGCAAGTCACAGTTGATGGTAGTCATTTTAGTCCTTAAAACTTTTTATTTGAATGTCCACTGTAATTCTTACATGAGTTACAAACAAGCCATATGCTGTCAGTGGCATTGTAACATGAATTGACATCATTGTTACTTGAATATTTTTCCTGTTATACAATGTCTCGATGTCAGAGTCTGACAAGTATCCCATTGATGACTGCAATAAAGAAAAGGTCAAGTAACAGCAGCAACACTATACAGTATATGTATGTATATATATATATATATATATATAAACCTATGATGCTTATTCTTATATATATATATATATGTATACAAATGAGATGCTTATTCTTATTTTGATGATGATTACAGTATACTGTAACATGGAGCTGTTGCTTTTTTAATGAAAATTTGCATTTAATAAAATATACTAATCTGTTATGTATATTAGCAATTGAAAAGCTTTACAGACATTGCAAAAAGAATATTTTAATGATCATGCAGTAAGTGGAGATATCTTAACTCTTAATTTTTATTTATATATATTTATATTTAGAAAAAATAATACTGAGCATCTTTTGATGTTAACACAGAGAACCATAACCATAGACAGCAATTAACCAAGACAAGACAAAGTATCTTTATTCAGGTTACAATTCCCTGAGATTCTAGTAATGAAATGCAAAATATATACAGGTTTTGGTTAAAAACATACAACATGAAGAAAGCACCCCAAGCACATTGAACACATGCATATGTATGCAAAGCATGTCTCATGTATTAATTAATTAACTCATTTCTCTGCATGATTAGTTATATCCAGAGAAATGCTTAATGCCCTAATTCTCTATATTAACAGTTGGTTTCTATGTAAGAGACCTCAGTGAAATTGGAAGGATGGTGATCATTATGTTGCCTATTTTTATGGGAAAAAGTACTTAAGTAATGCTGCAATTCAATGGAAGAAATATGAGCAAAGTAAAATACAGGGCAGAAGCTCATATTTCAGGCTCATAAACTGAGTGTGCATTAAATAGAAGTACATGGTAAATCAGGTGAGCAAGTGAATGTAAATTAGCTATAAGTTTCTTCCTGTTCTGTGAGCAGCAATTCCATCAGAAAGGAGTACTGAACATAGAACTGAATACTAGTGATGAGCGGATTCGGTTTTACTCGGTTTTACTCGGTTCTCAAAACCGAATCTTATTGGCTATCCAAAACACGTGACATCAGTGAGCCAATAAGATTCGGTTTTGAGAACCGAGTAAAACCGAGTAAAACCGAATCCGCTCATCACTACTGAATACCACCTTTGCACTGTTATTACCAGGAGTAGAGTTTATGGAAGAATCTTAAGTATACAGATAGACTACTGTACCTAACATCTCAGCATACACTTATAATTGGCTTACGTTAAAAAACAGATTGTTTAGATGCATAGACTACATCAATTAAACTGAGGACTAACAAATTACTGTAGACAAAGGTTAACATGATAATATTGTCTACATCATACTGTCTATCTATCTATCTATCTATCTATCTATCTATCTGCAATTATTTATTTCAAGAGCCCACTTGTATTCATCTGCATATAGGTAAAATATGATATTTAAAACTTCCTTAATTGATCATCCAAATTTGTTATTTATGTCATAATGTGCCCATGTGGCCTTTACTATAATTCTCTATCTCCCTATATTTAGCAATCGCTGCATACTTATAACGTTAAGCATTTTCTGCCTTCCTTTCTTACCACTATTATGTTAATTGGTGTACATTTATGTATTTTGGGTGAATCACAGTATTTTTACAGACATTACAATAAGATACACAGTATCACAAGGGAGCGCTAAACTTCATTGGTCAAAAGAAAATTTATTATAAAAATATTATTATTAAAATCAATATAGTATAGAATTAATTACACCATATAGTACCAATGCATACTTAACAGTCCATACTACCACCAATATATGTTCCACAGATAATACGCAATTGGAGATCCGGTATAGGATATTAAGCACAACGAAGTGCTATTTGTAACTCCAAGCAAAGTCTCACCGCTGCCGTTTGTTGTCTCAGCAAAGACGGCTTTTGATGTAAAGGTCCGATAGTTTGCGTGATTGTGGCGGTGCGTCGGTATCCGCTGGGAGGGGAAGTGTGGCTCGGGTTAACAGCAGGTATTTGCTCAGATAATAAAGAGACTCTCACTCTTTTCCAAATAATCTTGATTGGTTCTATATTTGATACTGTTCGCTTGTGTCTCTCCTGATAATAAATAAATAAATATGTTGCAGTTTTCCGCTTTTATTGATCACAATTTAATTTGTGACAATATATTGTTGCCATTATTCGTTATGTTATTTTATTGTATTAACTAATCTTGTGATTGTTATAGTCCTCATATAATTGGAATAAATAGGATTACGTTTATATGCATCTGCACCATGTGGCTATAATTAATTGCCAGGTGCTCTTTATATGCACACCTGTGGAGTAACAATCATGGCTGCTAACCAATTGGCTATTGGTTCTTTAAATATGGACAACAACCTACACCATTTTACCTTCTGATGAAACCGTTTGATACATGAGCGCGGAGAAACTTATTAAGGGATATACCCACTTCATCTTTATGGCCTTAACCACCTAGACTACCCACAGATCGGAGGCGACCCTGTACCAGTCCACCTTATGTAACCCGGAGCCACGCTTCCCCTCCCCATGGATACCGGCGCACCACCACAATCACCCCGAACTATGGGACCTTTACATCAAAAGCCGTCTTTGCTGAGACAACAAGCGTCAGCAGTGTGACTTTGCTTGGTGGAGAGTACATGAAAGAGTTGGTCCAGAGGGCTCCTAAACCATTGTGTGAGCCGCACTTATACAGTATTGGCTGAACTGCTTTTAAACATACATCAACACACCAGCAGCTTAAGAACTAGCCTTCCTTTGGAGTTACAAATAGCACTTGGTTGTGCTTAATATCCTATACCAGATCTCCAATTGCATATTATCATTGGAACATATGTTGGTGGTAGTATGGACTGTTAAGCAGTGGTACTATATGGTGTAATTTATTCTATGCTATATTGATTTTAATTATAATATTTTTATAAAAAATTGTCTTTTGACCAATGAAGTTTAGTGCTCCCTTGTGATACTGTGTATCTTATTGTATTGTTTTGTTTAGTAGCGAGTACTACAGAGGACTTGTATGGGAGCAACTCCAATATAATCCAATTGATTAGCAACCTACTTTTTAACTATTTTTTTACCTATTTTATTTTACGCTAAAAAATATACAATTATTATTGTTATATCTACACATTTTTACAAACATCACAGCATGTGTCTCATTGTTTTGTCGACAACATTGTCATGACAACAGTTACATAACTGGGAGCATCTCTTTGGCCAGTCTGGCTTTTCTCTTCTATGCAGTATGGCAGAGGTTCCCAAACGTGGTCCTCAAGGCACCTCGACGGTCCAGGTTTTAAATGTATCCATGCTTGGCCACAGGTGACTTAATTAGCACCTCAGTCAATTTGATTTAACCATCTGTGCTGAGCCATTTATATACCTAAATCCTCGACTGTTGGGGTGCCTTGAAGGCTGCGTTTGGGGACCTCTGCAGTATGGTATTTAAAGTAAGCCAGCTGCCTTTTACACATGATTGTTACGTTATGACATGTGCTCCTGAGAAAATGGCATTGGAAACCTGAAACTTTGAAAAAAAGTTTGACGATCTGCTTAAATGCTGGGGTTGTACCTGGCAACTATTAATTGAGAGCTGTAGCTGCTACTACAGTATATTTAATTTTGCTTTGCAACAACTCATATAGGGATTGCACCTTGGAGTTCAAAATTTACTTTGACTAGTACTGATTTTTGAAATATACTGTATGCTTAGGGTGTGTGTGTGTGTGTGTGTGTGTGTGTGTGTGTGTGTGTGTGTGTGTGTGTGTGTGTATATATGTATATACTGTGTTTATATATATATAGTCACATCAACTTAACCACCTGGGTAAAGTATATGGGACAGCACACCATTTGTAGCAAGAAATAATGATTTCATTCATCCAAAAGTATTAAAAAAGCTTTGGTATAATAAATCAATTTGGCATATTTCAAAAACTGTTTTTAAACAAACAGCAGTCAGTAATCAGGGTATATTATAGTCACCCATATATATTTAAAGTGCTTTCAAAGTCATCGCCTTGTAGTCAATGGAACCATTTGGTGCAGTAAACACCTTCATCCAGGAATACTTAGTGCATATTGCCAATATAGGACATATATATATACCATACCAATACATAGAAAAAAAACACAACACCTGTTGACCCTTAGGTGATATATAATGGAAATGCCATAAAAGGAGTTCCTGTCAACTGTATAGGAAACATGGTCTGGATCATATTACAATGTTACAAAAGCTAAATAGCAGTCACAATAAGATGCATAACTAATGGCCATACCGGAGATTACAGTTTACCTCGTAATATATCTAGAAGGAGATATGATAGACGATTTACTGCCATTGACTCCCAGATGTATCAGAGTGACTCTGATTACTCCACCTCTCAGAAGGGATATTTTTCTTGGGAGCACGTTTTTACACACATCAGGAACAGAGGCCCAAAAGACCCTGTCAGACGGGTAAACTCACACATAAGAGGTCAAGACGTAAAATCCAAGAGGGGAAATCAGAAAAAGTGATAATTAATTTATCCAATTATACACCCACTGCATTGAAAAAGGCCTATCTAAAGGCTTAACTTTTGTACAAAGCTTAGACAGAAACCCATTGACTTTGAGGAGGAGTTATTTAGATTTCAAAGACAACTCCACCTCCTTGACTACTTTAATAAACAAGGAGCCAAGAAGAAGTAGATTTTTACATGCTCCCTTTAGAACTCACAGCACCTTTGACCCACCTTGCAACAATGGATCCATTGAGATTTTTTCTAGATTGGTGAAACAAGATGTCACGCCTTGTTTTGAAAGGCTATGCAAAAAATAAATACATACAATTACTTATATAAAACCTATATCCATTGAATAAGTTTTATATACAGTAAGTGATTGTTTGTATGTATTTATTTTTTCTATACTGAATTATTAATGTGTATAGGTGTTAAGAGCCATCACTTTAAAAGCACTTACTAAAGCAGGTGCATCATGATACGCAGCTGGAAAGCACATTGGTATGCGTGCGCGGGATGAATGACGGGGATGCGCCTGCCTTATTTAAACCCCGGTAAATGGACACCTTGTATTTTTCTTATGGAGCTGCTGAGGTCAAACAAGTGGAGAAATGCGTAAAGAGCATGTGGTCTGGTGTGATAAGGCTGAGCATACCAAGGATAGGTGATCGTTTGCTACCTATTGGGGAGAAGGAGTTACGTCACCCAGCATAATACACCTAGATGCGGTGAGCTAATACCGGAATCAGCATACTTTAACCCATATTCATTTGGAGCACCCACTCCTGAACTATCACCTGCAGTCTAATAGGAGACACTATCATTACATCAAATGAGAGCTGTTAAAACATGAACTTACCATAGCTTGTGGTGCCTTCTTTCTAAAATAAGGTGTGAGAACCTCTAATATAAGTGTTGAAATTGCATTACCATCTACAGTGGGGAAAAAAAGTATTTGGACAGCCACCGATTGTGCAAGTTGACCCACTTAAAAAGATGAGAGAGGTCTGTAATTTCCATCATAGGTACATTTTAACTGTGAGAGACAGAATCTAAAAAAAACAACTAGGAAATCACATTGTATGATTTTTAAACAATTTATTTGTATATTTTTGCAGAAAATAAATATTTGGACACCTACCAAGCAGCAAGATTTCTGGCTCTCTTAATTTTGTTGAAAGAAGTAATTTTACATAAAAAATATTTTTTGTCTAATAATATGTTTTATTTACAAACCAAAGGAATGGTGATGGGGTCAAACATGGCAACATCGTATGTGACCCTTTACATGTATAGCTATGAGAGGAAACATATTATCGGTAATGATTTCTTTTCTAAATATATTGACTTTTACCAGTGATACATTGAGGACCTTTTAATGATTTGGACTGGTGACATGAATCTCCTACATACTGTAATTTTGTGAATTATCTAATTAACATCATAGGATTGATCAGGTTCACTTATAATAGTAGCTCATCTTTAATTAATATTCTTGATTTCACTATCACAGTGAAAGATATGATGTTTTCCACTAATGTCTTTACAAAAGAGACAGACAAGAACACATTACTCTTGTTTTCTAGTTTCACCCCAGCCCTTCAAAAGAGGGCTTCCTTACTCACAACTGATCAGAGTGACTCATATCACATCTGATAAAGAACAGTTACCGATGGCCCTGGAAACAATGGGCAATAAGTTTATCCAACGTGGCTACAGCTTTAAAGAGGTATCGGACGCCATTCAGAAATGCCTCAATCTTATTCGTGAAGATCTACTAATAATTGAGGAGAAAAATTCTGAGGAACCACGAATGGTATTTTGCAGTACATTTTCTGTAACTTCTGAAGTGTTAAGAACTGCTATTCACAAACATTGGCATATTTTTCAAAATCAGACCTGATTGTGGGTCCGGATTGTCAACAGTCACCCCTTTTTTGCTACAAACGCAGTCATAATCTGTAAGAAAGAATCACATACTCAGACATTAGTCCAATGACAAACAATAAACAATGTTGGTTGAGACTACAGAAAGGAGCCTAGATATGCTTGGGTTGTAAATACTGTACGCATTTAATGGTTGGACTTTTTTTACATATCCTTTGACTGGAGCTAAATACCCTATCCGTCATCGTCTGAACTGTGAAACGAAGTTTGTTGTCTATGTAATTCTATGCCCCTGTCATAAAATATATGTGTGAAAAACCATAATGATGCATAAGGAACACATTGCGATGCATCGATTCTCTTTAAAGAAACTCCTACAGGTGATAGATGCTACAACGTCCCCAGTGGCAAGACATTTCCACCTGGCTGGTATACGATTCGGGACTTTCAATTTATGCCTGTAAATCATATACCACCCTTACGCAGAGGTGGTGACTGACACAGGTTATTGATGCAAAGGGAATGCCAATGGATTTACAAACTTAATGCATTAACGATAATATCATGTTAGCCAGTTATGATTCCATAGATGGTGTTTCTATGTTGAAATATGTCACTAATCCGATCTTAATTTATATATTTCCTAGTTTGAGGTACAATGGAAACATCCTATAGTGATTGATGGACTGGGAAGAGGTCACAATTTGGGATCCTATTCTCATAACAGTGTTGTAATGATTATTGTTGACAATGTCATTATATAATTATATATTTATGTGAGGAATATTCATGTAATTGTGTATTTGTATTTTTATATATGTAATTTATATTGTAATCATGTGTTTGTATATTTGTGGGTTGTGCCATATACGGGGATGCAATATGGGAGAGAATTCTTGCAGCACATACAGCAACTTTTTTAGAAACCGAGGGTTGCACCCTTTTGCAAGCTTAGACAGACGCATTGGTTGGTAACTGAATAATTTCTGGTGACCTAGTGGACCTCCGTGGTTGGCAAGGTTGGTGGCTCACATCACTTCCGGTGAAAGGAATGACGCGGCTGGAACCTGCCGCACAGAGCAACACGGCAGCGGAGACAGCTGTAGGTTGATTATACTAATAGATATATCACGAGGTAAACTGTAATCTCCGGGATGGCCATTAGTTATGGATCTTATTGTGACTGCTATTTGGCTTTTGTAACATTATAATATGATCCAGACCATGTTTCCTATACAGCAACAGGAACTGCTTTTATAGCATTTCCGTTAATGTATCACCTAAGGGTCATCATGTGTTGTGTGATTTTCTATATATTGGTATGGTATATATATGTCCTATATTAGCAATATCCACTAAGCAGTCCTGGATGAAGGTGTTTACTGCACCAAAACGGTTCCGTCGACTACAAGGCAATGATTTTGAAAGCACTTTAAATATGGATGGGTGACTATAATATACCCTGATTACTGACTGCTGTTTGTTTAAAAACAGTTTTTGAAATATTCCAAATTGATTTATTATACCAAAGCTTTTTTTAATACTTTTGGATGAATTAAATCATAATTTTTTGGTACAAATGGTGTGCTGTCCCATATACTGTAATTTACCCAGGTGGTTAAGTTGCTGTGACTCTACTGATTGACTGGACTTGCACCCAGCCATTCTTCTAAAATTGTGTGCTAATGACACAAGTCTGTGTGTGTGTGTATATATATATATATATATATATATATAGAGCGAGAAAATAGAGGACTGCGCCTTATGTATATCTATTAAGACACACTGGTGGGTGTTTTACAGAAATTACTTTCTAAATACCCCTTTAAAACAACACAACACACCATAGAAGTGGATAAGTGGCAGAACTTATACAGTATGTGAATGGATATTAAAAAAATGAAGTAAATAAAAACGCCTGCTAGTGTCTACTATAAAATTCAGTGAAGAAACCTTGTGAATTTGGGTGTAACAGTATTTAAGATAGGTAGCAACTTAGCTCAAAAAATCTTCATGCTGATGACTCTTAAATGTAGGACATGTAAAAAGAGAGATACAAGCAACATAGTGTGTACTGTTTTAAAAATGCTTTTACAAAGGCTCAAAAATTAGGAACTCTGCTGGTTTAAATAATAATTGGGAAAGCAAGGTAAAATAAAAACAGTAACAATTTAATAAGCACAGTTCTGTGGAGACATCTTGGGGTGGAGACATCTTGAATAAACTTTCAAAGAGAGAAATGTTCTGGATATTTGAATTAAGAACACTGGCACCCCTTAGATTCAACGAAGGATTCGAAATTGCACCTTTTTTATGTCTTCTTTGTTTTTTTATTATACTCTGCAGTAGTCCTATCTTTGTAAAGTAATGGGACACCATAATAATAAAAAATTAACTATGCACTTTTCCCTTAAGTTAATACTCTTCCAAAGGATTTTATTCACTATACCATAAATATGCACTTACATATAATATTATATATATATTTATATTTTATATAATTTTATACCGTTACACCCGAATTCACAGGGTTTCTTCACTGAATTTTATAGTAGACACTATTTACTTCATATACATATATATATATATATATATATATATATATATTTATTAGTGATGTGCACAGGAAATTTTTTGGGTTTTGTGTTTTGGTTTTGGATTCGGTTCCGCGGACGTGTTTTGGATTCGGACGCATTTTGGCAAAACCTCCCTGAAAATTATTTGTCTGATTTGGATGTGTTTTGGATTTGGGTGTTTTTTTTACAAAAAAACTCAAAAACAGCTTAACTCATATAATTTGGGAGTCATTTTGATCCCATAGTATTATTAACCCCAATAACCATAAGTTCCATTCATTTCCAGTCTATTCTGAACACCTCACACCTCACAATATTATTTTTAGTCCTAAAATTTGCACTGAGGTCGCTGGATGGCTAAGTTAAGCGACCCAAGTGGCCGACACAAACACCTGGCTCATCTAGGAGTGGCACTGCAGTGTCAGACAGCATTGCACTTAAAAAAATAGTCCCCAAACAGTACATGATGCAAAGAAAAAAAGAGGTGCATCAAGTTCGCTGGATGGCTAAGCTAAGCGACCCAAGTATCCGACACAAACACCTGGCTCATCTAGGAGTGGCACAGCAGTGTCAGACAGGATGGCACTTAAAAAAATAGTCCCCAAACAGTACATGATGCAAAGAAAAAAAGAGGTGCACCAAGGTCGCTGGATGGCTAAGCTAAGCAACCCAAGTGGCTGACACAAACACCTGGCCCATCTAGGAGTGGCACTGCAGTGTTAGACAGGATGGCACTTAAAAAAATAGTCCCCAAACAGCACATGATGCAATGAAAAATTAAAGAAAAAAGAGGTGCAAGATGGAATTGTCCTTGGGCCCTGCCACCCACCCTTATGTTGCATAAACAGGACATGCACACTTTAACAAACCCATAATTTCAGCGACAGGGTCTGACACACGACTGTGACTGAAATGACTGGTTGGTTTGGGCCCCCATTAAATAAGAAGCAATCAATCTATCCTTGCACGAACTGGCTCTACAGAGGCAAGATGTCCACCTCCTCCTCATCCTCCAATTCCTCACCCCTTTCACTGTGTACATCCCCCTCCTCACAGAGTATTAATTTGTCCCCACTGTAATCTACCATCTCAGGTCCCTGTGTACTTTCTGGAGGCAATTGCTGGTGAATGTCTCCATGGAGGAATTGATTCTAATTCATGTTGATGAACATCATCTTCTCACACATTTTCTGGAAGTAACCTCGTACGCCGATTGCTGACAAGGTGAGTGGCTGCACTAAACAATCTTTCAGAGTACACACTGGGGGGGGCAACTTAGGTAAAATAAAGCCAGTTTGTGCAAAGGCCTCCAAACTGCCTCTTTTTCCTGCCAGCATACATACGGACTGTCTGACGTGCCGACTTGGATGCGGTCACTCATATAATCATCCACCATTCTTTCAATGGTGACAGAATCAAATGCAGTGACAGTAGATGACATATTTAAAAGAGATAAAGTCAATCAACTTAAATAGCAGCACTCTTCCCCTTCAGAGAAAGATTCAATACTTCTTTAATGAAAAAAGCAAAAACATGTTCTATACTTTATTGTTGTGCTGCTATTTAAGTTGATTGACTTTTTTCTCTTTTAAATTCGTACATAATATACAATCAACAAGCAGCACCACATATATGTGCATTATGTTGGAACATTTGATTTGTCAACATAGACTGATACGCCATTAATATTCCCTGTGTGATTATTTGTTGATAAAATCTGGTGCGGGAGTACTTTTGTCTTAAAGTCCACAGTAGATGACATGCCAGTAATCATTGGCAGGTCCTTCAGTCCGGACCAGATGTCAGCACTCGCTCCAGACTGCCTTGCATCACTGCCAGTGGGTGGGCTCGGAATTCTTAGCCTTTTCCTTGCAGCCCCAGTTGCGGGAGAATGTGAAGGAGGAGCTGTTGACGGGTCACGTTCCGCTTGACTTGACAAGTGTCTCACCAGCAGGTCTTTGCACCTCTGCAGACTTGTGTCTGCCGGAAAGAGAGATACAACGTAGGCTTTAAACCTAGGATTGAGCACGGTGGGCAAAATGTAGTGCTCTGATTTCAACAGATTGACCACCCGTGAATACTGGTAAAGCAAATGAAGGGCTCCATCCACAAGTCCCACATGCCTAGCGGAATCGCTCCGTTTTAGCTCCTCCTTCAATATCTCCAGCTGCTTCTGCAAAAACCTGATGAGGGGAATGACCTGACTCAGGCTGGCAGTGTCTGAACTGACTTCACGTTTGGCAAGTTCAAAGGGATGCAGAACCTTGCACAACGTTGAAATCATTATCCACTCCACTTGAGTCATGTCCATTCCCCCTCCTTTGCCTATATCATAGGCAAATGTATAGGCTTGAATGGCCTTTTGCTGCTCCTCCATCTTCTGAAGCATATAGAGGGTTGAATTCCACCTCGTTACCACATCTTGCTTCAGATGATGGCGGGGCTGGTTCAGTAGTGTTTGCTGGTGCTCCAGTCTTCGGCACGCGGTGGCTGAATGCCGAAAATGTCTGCAATTCTTCGGGCCACCGACAGAATCTCTTGCACGCCCCTGTCGTTTTTTAAATAATTCTGCACCACCAAATTCAATGTATGTACAAAACATGGGACGTGCTGGAATTTGACCAGATGTAATGCACGCACAATATTGGTGGCATTGTCCGATGTCACAAATCCCCAGGAGAGTCCAATTGGGGTAAGCCATTCTGCGATGATGTTCTTCAGTTTCTGTAAGAGGATGTCAGCTGTGTGCCTCTTATGGAAAGTGGTGATACAAAGCGTAGCCTGCCTAGGAATGAGTTGGCATTTGCGAGATGCTGCTACTGGTGCCGCCGCTGCTGTTCTTGCTGCGGGAGGCAATACATCTACCCAGTGGGCTGTCACAGTCATATAGTCCTGAGTCTGCCCTGCTCCACTTGTCCACATGTCCATGGTTAAGTGGACATTGGGTATACTGCATTTTTTAGGACACTAGTGACTCTTTTTCTGAGGTCTGTGTACATTCTCGGTATCACTTGCCTAGAGAAATGGAACCTAGATGGTATTTGGTACCGGGGATATAGTACCTCTAGCAATTGTCTAATTCCCTGTGAATTAACGGTGAATACCGGTCACGCGTTTAACACCACCACAGCTGCCAAGGCATGAGTTATCCGCTTTGCAGCTGGATGACTGCTGTGATATTTCATCTTCCTCGCAAAGGACTGTTGGACAGTCAGTTGCTTACTGGAAGTAGAACAAGTGGTCTTCCGACTTCCCCTCTGGGATGACGATCGACTCCCAGCAGCAACAACAGCAGCACCAGCAGCAGTAGGCGTTACACTTAAGGATGCATCAGAGGAATCCCAGTCAGGCGAGGACTCGTCAGACTTGCCAGTGACATGGCCTGCAGGACTATTGGCATTCCTGTCTAAGGAGGAAATTGAAATTACGGGAGTTGTTGGTGTTGTTTGCAGGTGTTTGGGTACAAGAGGAAGAAGGGATTTAGTTGTCAGTGGACTGCTTCCGCTGTCACCCAAAGTTTTTGAACTTGTCAATGACTTCTGATAAATGCGCTCCAGGTGACATATAAGGGAGGATGTTCCTAGGTGGCTAATGTCCCTACCCCTACTTATTACAGCTTGACAAAGGTAACACATGGCTTGACACCTGTTGTCTGCATTTCTGTTAAAATAATCCACACCGAAGAGGTGATTTTTTTAGTAATTTGACCAGGCATGTCAATGGCCATATTCGTCCCACAGACAACAGGTGTCTCCCCGGTTGCCTGACTTAAACAAACCACCTCACCATCAGAATCCTCCTTGTAAATTTCCTCCTCAACGCCAGCAACACCCATATCCTCATCCTGGTGTACTTCAACAGTGACATCTTCAATTTGACTATCAGGAACTGGACTGCGGGTGCTCCTTTCAGCACTTGCATGGGGCGTGCAAATGGTGGAAGGCGCCACCTCTTCCCGTCCAGTGTTGGGAAGGTCAGGCATTGCAACCGACACAATTGGACTCTCCTTGCGGATTTGTGATTTAGAAGAACGCACAGTTCTTTGCTGTGCTTTTGCCAGCTTAAGTCTTTTCATTTTTCTAACGAGAGGATGAGTGCTTCCATCCTCATGTGAATCCTCATGAACATAGGCCAGGACCTCAGCCGTTCCTTGCCACTCCGTGTCGTAAATGGCATATTGGCAAGTTTATGCTTCTCACCAGACGCTTTTAATTTAGATTTTTTTTGAGGTCATTTTACTGAACTTTTGTTTTTTGGATTTTACATGCTCTCTACTATGACATTGGGCATCGGCCTTGGCAGACGACGGTGATGGCATTTCATCATCTCGGCCATGACTAGTGGCAGCAGCCAGTGGCGCACCCAGGGGGGGTTTCCGAGCACCCAGAAACCCCCCTCCACTAAAAAAAAAAATAATATTTTTTTTTTTTTTTTTTTAGCTGCATGAGTATTATTAATGGCTGTCTAGCGTCCTCTGCAGCCTGCTGTCTTCCTGGTGGCACTTGTAAGTGTTTAATAAAAGTTTACTTTATTTTAATTATAGTACATATATATCCATGTCCATACATATATACACATGTATATACATACATATAAACACACACACATATGATATATATACATGTGTATATATACGTGTACTGTATGTGTGTATATATATATATATATATGTATATGTATGCATGTTTAATATGCTATGTATAAATATATATATATATATATATATATATACACGGTATGTATATATATATATATATATATATATACACGGTATATATATATATATGTGTGTGTATATATATATACATACATACATACACGGGGTATATATATATATATATATATATATATACACACACACACACACACACACACACACAGACACACTAGTTTTACGGACCCAGCATATACTGGGTCACCTTAGTCCCCTCCCCCGTGATTGGCTCCACCCAGTTCTGGAAACCCCCCCATGCAAATCCTGCGTTTGCCACTGGCAGCTTCAGCACGAGGTGTAAGTGGATCTTGATCTTTCCCTATTTTACCCTCCACATTTTTGTTCTCCATTTTTTAATGTGTGTAATTATATGCCAGTAATATATCAATAGCAATGCCTACTGTACCATACTGCTATATATATACTGGTGGTCAGCAAAATTCTGCACTGTCCTCCGACTATAATACTGCGCACAACTACAATGCAGCACATATATGGATAGTATACTTGATGACATAGAGGTAGAGCAAATGACTACTGTACCGTACTGCTATATATATACTAGTGGTCAGCGAAATTCTGCACTGTACTCTTACTATATACTGCGCACAACTACAATGCAGCACAGGTATGGATGGATAGTATACTTGACGACACAGAGGTAGAGCAATGTACTACTGTACCGTACTGCTATATATATACTGGTGGTCAGCAAAATTCTGCACTGTCCTCCTACTATAATACTGCGCACAACTACAGTGCAGCACAGATATAGATAGTATACTTGACAACACAGAGGTAGAGCAATGGACTACTATACCGTACTGCTATATATATACTGGTGGTCTGCAAAATTCTGCACAGTCCTCCTACTGTATACTACAATGCAGCACAGATATGGAGCATTTTTCCGGCAGAGAATGTAGATATTTGCATTTGATTTTATAATATGTAAATGAAACTGCTAAATAAATGGAGCTGTGTATGATGAGGCCACACCCCCTGACAAAATCTTTGCAACTAAATGCGTTGGGCGTGGCCTGTGGGTGATAGATGCATTGATGTCACAAGCTGTGTCCTCTGCTGGTGGGAGATCCAAGTACCAGGACCTCGAGTATTAGTGCTAGACACCTATGAACAGGTGGCTTTCCAGAGGGTATTACAGGGATAGCTTAAGGCTAAACTTTCTTTTTGAGATGTACAGGTTTGTGAGCTTTTACTTTTTTATTAAATGTTGATGATAATCTAATCACATTGTGCACCCCTCACTTCAGTTTATTTTACACTGTTGAGCCTGTGGTACAGGTTCTAATCAGATGAGAGGGAACTGGTCATCTACATTGAGATAAACTGGACTATAAATTGACTTTGGGGAAAATATTGAACTATTGCATGATCTACTTGGAGACAACGATTAAATAACAGCAAACTTGTATTAACGGGCAACAGTCATTTCAGGGCATCTGCCCCTTCCTCAGGCCCAATATAATAGACAAGACAAAGAGACTTAAATCACTTACCCTCCTATACACCCCCGAAGCGCGCCAGCCACCGCGTCTCCTCCATGCATCCTTGCTTCTGGGTGCGATGCTGCCAGGTCACTTCTGTCCAATGCGTCACTGTTGCCTTGGTGATCAGACACTTGTGTCTCATCCAGGCTCAGCCGCATATCCACGGGGTCCTGCAGCCTCTTCCTCATCGGACAGGTGCTGTATTGAATTAGGCAGCCAGAGCACCTCCTACACGATAAATACATAAAAGATTTGGACAAATCAGTGAAAACAAATCACATAAACACACAACTCCAATATTGTGTTGCACATACACAGACATATGAAAATACAAAGATGCAACATGTTAATGTACATATATGCAAGTACAATTTCCCCCTTAAGAGATAAACAACAACAAGCAATTGCTAGATTATATATATTAGGCTCGATTGATATACACCTAACAGAACACATTCCAATTGATCTTATCATTGACCCCCGGGGACAGAAGGTGTCCAACCTCATGATCCACCGGGTCTCTTTTTCTAACAAAACTTTGGCCCTATCACCCCCACTCAACGTAACTGGCACATGTTCAATACAAAAATACCTCAAAGAGTTTAGGGTATGTTTAGCTAATTGGAAGTGTCGGGCCACTGGCTGGTCCACAGGTTTTCCCTCCAAAATCTATTTTATGGCCAAACGATGAGCCGCCATATGGTCACTGAACTTACGCATAGTTTGCCCATTGTAGTACAAACCCGGAGATTTTTGCTGGATGTTTGGACCATAAGGGCCCTTTATACCTGAAATATCCATCTTTACAACCGGGTCCCGGAGGTTATCCCTCCTTCTAAATGCTGTAATAGGTTTAGTTTTTGTAAAATGACTGCAAATCTGGATCAGAGGCCACTATCGGCCATAGGGCCTGTAATGCTCTACGAATAATGGGGCTAGCTACTGAAAAATCACTCGGCCAGGGTAAAGTATCAGCTGAGCCTGGATGAGATGCAAGTGTCTGATCACCAACGCAACAGTGATGCATTGGGTGGAAGTCGCACCCGGAAGCAAGGATGCATGGAGGAGACATGGTGGCTGGCACGCTTCGGGGGTATATAGGAGGGTAGGTGTTTTACGTCTGTTTGTCTTGTCTATTGTATTGGGCCTGAGGAAGTGGCAGATGCCCTGAAGTGGCTGTTGCCCATTTATACAAGTTTGCTGTTATTTCATTGTTGTCTCCAGTGCCATTCTTCCTGGATTTATATACAACATTTGCGATCTGGCATGGAGCAGGTTGCCTTGAGAGCTAAGGAGGGCCGAAAGCTGTGGAAATATATATATATATATATATATATATATATATATACTGCTCAAAAAAATAAAGGGAACACTAAAATAACACATCCTAGATCTGAATGAATGAAATATTCTTATTAAATACTTTGTTCTTTACATAGTTGAATGTGCTGACAACACAATCACACAAAAATTATCAATGGAAATCAAATTTATTAATCCATGGAGGTCTGGATTTGGAGTCACACTCAAAATTAAAGTGGAAAAACACACTACAGGCTGATCCAACTTTGATATAATGTCCTTAAAACAAGTCAAAATGAGGCTCAGTAGTGTGTGTGGCCTCCACGTGCCTGCATGACCTCCCTACAATGCCTGGGCATGCTCCTGATGAGGTGGAAGATGATCTCCTAAGGGATCTCCTCCCAGATCTGGACTAAAGCATTCGCCAACTCCTGGACAGTCTGTGGTGCAATGTGGCATTGGTGGAAGGAGCAAGACATGATGTCCCAGATGTGCTCAATTGGATTCAGGTCTGGAGAACGTGCGGGCCAGTCCATAGCATCAATGCCTTCGCCTTACAGGAACTGCTGACACACTCCAGCCATATGAGGTCTAGCATTGTCTTGCATTAGGAGGAACCCAGGGCCAACTGCACCAGCATATGGTCTCACAAGGGGTCTGAGGATCTCATCTCGGTACCTAATGGCAGTCAGGCTACCTCTGGCGAGAACATGGAGGGCTGTGCGGCCCCCCAAAGAAATGCCTCCCCACACCATTACTGACCCACTGCCAAACCGGTCATGCCAGAGGATGTTGCAGGCAGCAGAACATTCTCCTTGGTGTCTAAAGACTCTGTCATGTCTGTCACATGTGCTCAGTGAGAACCTGCTTTCATCTGTGAAGAGCATAGGGCGCCAGTGGCGAATTTGCCAATCTTGGTATTCTCTGGCAAATGCCAAACGTCCTACACGGTGTTGGGCTGTTAGCACAACCCCCACCTGTGGATGTTGGGCCCTCATACCACCCTCATGGAGTCTGTTTCTGATTGTTTGAGTAAACACATGCACATTTGTGGCTTGCTGGAGGTCATTTTGCAGGGCTCTGGCAGTGCTCCACCTGTTCCTCCTTGCACAAAGGCGGAGGTAACAGTCCTGCTGCTGGGTTGTTGCCCTCCTACAGCCTCTTCCACATATCCTGATGTACTGGCCTGTCTCCTGGTAGCGCCTCCATGCTCTGGACACTACACTGACAGACACAGCAAACTTTCTTGCCACAGCTCGCATTGATGTGCCATCCTGGATGAGCTGCACTGCCTGAGCCACTTATGTGGGTTGTAGACTTAGTCTCATGCTAACACTAGAGTGAAAGCACTGACAGCTTTCAAAAGTGACCAAAACATCAGCCAGAAAGCATAGGAGCTGAAAAGTGGTCTGTAGTCACCACCTGCAGAACAACTCCTTTATTGGGGGTGACTTGCTAATTGCCTATAATTTCCACCTGTTGTCTATTCCATTTGCACAACAGCATGTGAAATTGATTGTCAATCTGTGTTGATTACTAAGTGGGCAGTTTGATTTCACAGAAGTGTGATTGACTTGGAGTTACATTGTGTTGTTTAAGTGTTCCCTTTAATTTTTTGAGCAGTATATATATATATATATATATATATACAGATATTATATATATATATATATATATATATATATATATAACACATGTTTGCACACTCCTATTTTTTACAAGACACAACTTGTGGGGTGAATCCTTAATCCCCTGCCGAATACAGGGATAGATAACACCAAACACAAGCTGCACTCTCCACTATAATATTCTTAGAACTCTTTAATCACATCACCTCTGCTTCATTGCGGAGGGATTATTCATTGACTCACACAAATTTCAATATTATCTCAGTAATACAGATTATTTCACATATAAGTTACACTGAATATTCTATGGCTTTTACACATCATGTGGCAACAACATGATTACTATGCCTCGCAAAGCAAAGCATATGCTCATCCTGAACAAAGTCCTTAGTATCCACCCAGATAACATGTGATATCTGTTGCTGTTTTACAAAAAGTATCCATCACAGTCCATAGTTATGTTGCCTTTAGTTTTATACACCAAGCGGTGTGTGTGCCGGTCGACTTCGGCTGCCATCCATGCCGTTCAAGACAAGATACCTATTAACAAACAGACACAAAGTATACATCTCAATGAACAACTTACTTACTATTATATGCATGTCACAGTGCGTTCCACTTACTTTAACAGCTTATTAATGTACTATCAGGATGTTATTGTGGCTGCGCAAATAGTGTATACTGGCTGGCTTTATACTCCACAGAGGCTTTTACAAAGTGCATATCATACAAAACATTCAATTCTGATAAAATCATTACACATATATTAAAATCCTCGGTAAACTCAAAACAAATATATACAGGAATTGGACTTGAATACCCCTTTATTGTCACTGCGCAAGGAACACCAAATTATCCCACTTACAGGCAGCACCTAAAGTTGATATTCTCATTTAACCCTCTAGGGGACTCAGTGTTCAATTCAAAAATCCACTGTGCCTCTTTCTTTAAGAGCAAAATGAAATGGTATGCTCTTCCACAACCAGTAACCTGCCCAATTCCCTTCCTGAACCCTCTAACACCATTTCTTCATTTGATCCCACTAATGAAATGAAGTATCTGCTTTCGCCTACTCTAGTACCTCTCCTTTTGATTCTATATCCTCACAAATTAGTAAATCTCTGTCTCCTGTTCACATCCCAACCATAACTAAAATCTGTAATCTCTCTATGTCTACTGGTATTTTCCCTTCTCTGTACAAACTTGCAGTGATTACTCCCATTCTGAAAAAACAAAATTCTGACCCAAACACACTCTCAAACTACGATCCCATCTCTCATCTCCCATGCCCCTCCAAGCTTCTTGAGAGTATTGCCTACACTCGCCTCACACACTTTCTTAACTCACACAGCTTACTGGACCCACTTCAGTCTGGATTTTGTGCCCAACACTCCACAGAGACAGCACTGACTAAGGTAGTGAATGATCTGGTCACTGCTAAATCTAAAGGCCATTACACACTACTTATTCTCCTTGATCTCTCTGCTACATTTGATACTGTTGACCACTCTCTCCTCATACATACACTACAATCCCTAGGTCTTCAGGACACAGACCTTTTTTTGGTTCTCATCCTACTTATCTAATTTCTCCTTCAGTGTTTGTTTCTCTGATTCCACCTCCTCTTTGCTACCTATCTCAGTTGGAGTACCGCAAGGTTTAATTTTAGGTCCTCTGTTTTTCTCTATCTATACCACATCTCTTGGTAAACTAATCAGCTCTTTTCCGCTTTCAGTATCATTTGTATGCAGATGATACTCAAATCTACCTATCCTCCCCTGATTTGTCACCAACTGTATTGGGCTGTGTCACTGAATGCCTTTCTGCCATTTCATCTCACCACCTCAAACTTAATATTTCCAAAACAGAATTAATTATATCTCCAAAACAGAATTAATTATATTTCCACTGGCAAATAGTTATTCCCAACCTGATATCTCTATCACTGTTGATAACTCAGCAATCATTCCTACCCCACAAGTTCGCTGTCTAGGTGTCATTCTTGACTCTGAACTGTCCTTTGTTTTCCACATTCAATCTGTTTCAAGATCATGTTACATAAATCTAAAAAACATATTCAAAATATGACCATATCTTACACAAGACACAGCAAAAACTCTGATCCATGCTCTCATTATCTCCAACATTGATTATTGTAATAGTATCCTGACTGGTCTTCCTAAACATAGACTCTCACCACTACAATCCATTTTGAATGCAGCTGCGAGGCTAATCTTCCTCACTAGACATTCATCATCTGCAGATCCACTCTGTCAGTGACTCCATTGGTTACTGGTATTCTACTGTATTAAATATAAAATACTTTTACTTACATACAAGGCTATTAACCAAACTGCACCAACATACATCTGTTCACTCATCTCAAGATATCTTCCTAACCGACCTCTTCGCTCTGCACAAGATCTGCGTCTCTCATCCACACATAATAATTGGTCCCACTCAAAACTACAGGACTTTATCCGGACTTCACCTACTCTGTGGAATGCCTTCCCGTGCACAATAAGACTCACCTCTAATCTCCAAACCTTTAAACATTCCCTGAAAACTCGCTTCTTTAGACAAGCCTATCAAATTCTAGACCCACCAGCATAAACCTTCAACGCTTCCCTATCTTAATACATCCTCTCTGTAAAGTACACATAACCTCACATATTTTGTCTTTCTTTGCTCTCATACCCTCCTGACCCTTTGCCAAAATTGCTGGGTGATCATAAAATACAACCAATTAAGAATTTAGCAATCTGGTGGTCCATTATGCAATAGGTATCATCTATTCTTATGTATTAATGCCTATTTACCTATAGATTGTAAGTTTGTGAGCAGGGCCTTCCTACCTCTATGTCTGTCTGTTTTTACTCAGTTTTGTTCTATTACTGTTGTTCTAATTGTAAAGCGCAACAGAATATGCTGCGCTATATAAGAAACTGTTAATAAATAAAATAAATAAATATATTACTACCAGTGGTATACACAAACCTTATAACTGCTATTTCATTAGTAGTTGCTTTTTGGAACTGTGTTAATTTCCATTGCTGTGGATCGTAACTGTGGCTTACATGAACTATTATATACAACCATAGCTACTTCATTAGTAGTTGCTGTACTCTCCAAATATACAGTACCTCCCTAGCAGTGAATACCTTCTGAGATTGCACTATGTAGTTTATGCCATCACTTACATATTCAACATATAATACCTGCATATTACTCCCTGGAAGTTTTCTTATTACCAAGTGTTGCCTTGTCTTTTGAGAATTCTGTTATTACATAAAGTGCATTAGTACTATCTCTTTGCCATATTGGAGTTATCTGGCATTTCTTCTCCAGCTATAGTGATCTCCTGCCAGTTATATAATCCCCTACTGCCTGGAGGTTTGAGACCTGTCATCATCCTAACTCTGTGTATAAAACACTAAGAGAACAGTGGGCAATTGCTATAGGCAGACGGCCCTCCCTAATGGCTCTAGGGGTCATATGTAATCATGTTGGGGTATCAGAACAAACCAGATGTAGAAGATTTCAGAGGCTGTAAGTAAAGTTAAATTTTCCATAGTTCCAACTGAAGCATGAGATAGTAATCAGGTGGAGTTCCACCATCTATATGCTTCAGCGACTGGAGGAAGAGCAACAAAACATGCAAGCGTATATATCAGAGCATGATATAGGGAAAGGTGGGACATATTACCTCAGTCCAGCACAGTGGAGAATATGCTTGATTTTATGCAAGATACTGAAACCATTTGAAATTGTAACCAATGTAGTGAGCTCAGTCATTCCCAGCCTGATGTGATTCTGCTAAGAATGTTGAACCTGTAGATTAAGTTCTTTTTTCATGTTGCCAGGACACAAGGGTTTACAACATCTTGATATTAGATCACTACATATTGGCAAACATGCTAGATCCTAGTTTAAGTCCAATGCAAAATATTTATTTTCAAACGACCTCATCTTAAGAGAGGCAAACAGCTCCTTATAAGTAAGTTGTTAGCTCAAGTGGCACATGACACAATGACGTCTCCTTCAGCTACTCCTGCTGCAACTGCTGCTGCCAGAATTAAAAACTGACATTTTCCAAGAGACCCACTGATGATAATGAGGAGCTCTCCAGAGTGAAACAACATTATGACATTTGGTCAGGTTTAAAAAAAATTACCACAATTATTGACACCTCTACCATGACTCAAGCTGATACAGAAAGCATTAATAGAGTGGTGCAATATTATATTAATGACAGTGCACAAGTTATCATGTCACACAGTTCCTTTGAATACTGGGAGGAAACAAAAGGAGCATTTGTGTACTTTCGCCGCCAGCCGTCCAATATGTACTTAGAAAGAGCTTTCAGCACAGCCAGGAGTGATCAGCGTATGATGCTACTTCCAATAAATGAGGAATAACTGATGTTAATTAAAATTAATTATAAATTCTATAAACAGGAGTGGTGGTATTGTGTCAGTTTGCGGAGAGGGAGCAGCTCTCAGCTAGAGGTCTATAATGGGTACCGCTTGTTGGATGGCTTCAGCCGTGGAGACTTGCTGGGATGTGTGCCAGTGAAGGTGCAGCCAGAGTGGCGGGTCCTTTATGTGTTTCTCCGTTCTGGGTAACCATTGATACTGGGTAATGGAGAAATGTTTTGCTGCCTGCACCTTCACTGGCACGCATCCCAGCAAGTCTCCACGGCTCCCCGCAAACTATACAAAATACCACTGCTCCCACACCTAGCTATGGACCCAGCACACTGATTGCCAGTCTCACTGAAGATCTGATGGACCTAGTGGTGAACATTTCTTGGCAGTTTGGGGAGGTGGTAGCACATTGCATGCTCTATGGGTACCATTGAGCTAAGCAGCTTTCAAACATATACTCAAATGATTCTTGGAATTACTATTGGGATCTCTTTTATTGTTTGCAAATAAACCAAGTGGAGCATTACAACCATCATTCATTCACCGTGGCCTGCAGCATTGTGTTACAAACTGGTATACACGTGTCACAGTGCGGCAGCATTCAGCATTGTTTTTACATACATATATATATATATATTGTATTTTATACTTGACATTTTTTAATAGATAATAAATTGTCTATAACAAAGCTATTGATAAATAAGCACTTCCTTGTGATATTTTACATTAATTTTTCTTACCATTGTTAGCTGCCTTAAGCCCATTGGTAGCTTGGTTTGTAGGGGCTCAAACAAACCAAGCATTTTAGCAACAAAAGTGACAGTTCTTAATGCTGAAGTGCTTGGTTTGTAAAACTCTTAATGTAATTTTTAATATAAAACATAAGGATGATTGGGAGGACAACTCCACTACTTTTCTTTTCATTGTACTTACAGTAACTGGGCTGTACTGTACTAGGGCATTGTTGATGGTGTTCTGGTTAGCAAGTCCCATGACTATGTTTTCTTTTCTTTAAAAGGCTTGTTTGTTTGTAATTGTATAATCAACCTATCAAATCAATCAATTGAACAATCAATTAATGACATGCTTTACCTGGCTTAAACACTACATGTTTGCCAGGTCCAGGCCTCTGTTTTTCTTTTCTCTAAACTTAAAATTACTTATCTGTCTATATAATCAATCAATTAATCAATTTTTTACCTGCCTTTTGCTACATTCTCCACCTTCATTTATCTATATTGCCCTCAGGCCACTGAGCTAGTGCTTGATTAATTAAAATATTCTTTCCATGGGGACGTGTAGTTTATTAAACTGCCATCCTGTCTGATACTGTTGTGCCACAATGTTTCATAGATGTGCTATATTCTTTTAAACTGGCATGTTTGTACTGCTGCTGTGTTGCTTAGTTTAGCAAGCCAGCTTGCTGCAGCCTTTGGCCAACATTGGTGAACAATGAATGTTAGTACTGTAGTACAGTGTTTCTCAAACTTTCTTGAATCATGGCTCCCCAGAGTATAAGAATTTTTCACGACATTCCTAGGCTAAACATTTGTTTTTGATAAATTTAGAAAGAAATATTAAAGAAAATTGTGTTTATGTCATCCTTAGCTTCAATTGTGTGACGAGGGGCAAGATTTGTCCACATATTTTATGATTTACAGCCACTAGCACTGGTTTTGTCTATTACATTGAACATAAATAATTTAAATTGGTCCTGGACCACCAATCCAAGGCACTCTTGCAAGTGCCCTTTGAGAACCACTGCTGTAGGAACAAAAATACATTCATACTTGATTTTAGCTTTTTTTATACATTTCGAAGAAATCCAAAACCAAAATCAATCCGAATCCTTAAGGATGATTTTGCCAAATCTGAATACCAAAACCAACATACTGCTGGTGGTTTTGGCAAAACCAAAATACAAGGGTCCATGCAATATCTCTAGAAATTATGATTTTATAATGCAGATGTATACAATTGGCATGTAGGCAGTTTGCACCTTAATATTTCTATGTATTCAATTACATACTTTTAGGTTCTCAGAAGCTTTTTATCTTATCTTTGATTTTATTAGAATATCTGCATCATCAGATACAGTATACTATAAGGCAAAAAGTATATAGACACTGGAACGTCTTTTTTTTTACATTCAATTCCAAACCATGACCCTCATTCCGAGTTGTTTGCTCGCTAGCCGCTTTTAGCAGCATTGCAAACACTAGGCCGCCACCCTCTGGGAGTGTATCTTAGCTTAGCAAAATAGCGAACGAAAGATTAGCAGAACTGCTACTAAATAATTTGCTGCAGTTTCTGAGTAGCTCCAGACCTACTCCTAGACTGCGATCACCTCAGTCCGTTTAGTTCCTGTTTTGACGTCACCCCCCCTGCGTTCGGCCAGCCACTTCCCCGTTTCCCCAGCCACTCCTGCGTTTTGACCTGGCACGCCTTCGTTTTTTAGCACACTCCCTGAAAACGACTAGTTTCCGCCCAGAAACACCCACTTCTTGTCATTCACACTACGATCACTCGAGCGATGAAAAAATGTCGCTCGACCTTGTGTAAATCTACAAAGTTTTGTGTGAAAGTACTTAGAGCATGCACACTGCGTACCATGCTCATGCGCAGAATTGCCATTTTTTCACTTGATCGCTGTGCTGCGAAAATAGTCAACGAGCTATCAACTCGGAATGACAGCCCATGAACATTAATATAAAGTTGGAATCTCCTATGTTGTTAAATCAGCAACATACTGTACCTTGTAAAAAATCTTTCCACTACATTTTAGATCTTGACTGTAGAGATTCACATACATTCATTATTGAAACTCAGAGTCAGCATTCCACCTCCCAAAGGTGTTTGATGATGTTGACTAATATTTAATTGTAGGTCAGTCAATTTGTTCAATACCAAACTTCCCAATCAATTTTTTTATGTCCTCACTTTTGCATAGGGGCATTGTCTAACTGAATCAAAAAGAGGCTTCTACCAATCCCAGATTTTTAGAATGCTGGAGAATTATTGGGGTCATTCAAAAGAAATTTGTTGAATCCTCAGATTCCAATTGCTGTGTGCCTTATACCATCCAGTTGACAAATTGCATTGCACATGATGATCTGGGTCTCTTATGTAGATGGGAACACAAATTATAAGGCTCCTGACAGTTTTTGTTCTGATGTTGCTTCCATGGACAGTGTAGAAGTTGGTAGTGAGCATTGCAAATGAGGGCAGATAATTTTTTCATACTACAGTATATGCTTTGCTTCTGAGCTGTTTTTACTCATAGACATTTCTACTTTACAATTAGCAAACTAATTAGAAGGAAATATATCCATAACATATCCAAAACATTTTTAAAATTATGGGGTACATTAAGCTCATGTTAAGTATTTCATGCGTAACACACATCATGTTAATAGACCCATGGATTCCTGTGAAGATGTTTATACAGTATATAAGTGATATTGAATACTGGATAAAACATGATCCTTAAAAAATAACATGAAGTGTATGTTAATGTAGGTGTAAAGAATGTGCACAGTGATATGTATCCAATCAGGGCCATAACTAGGTGTGTGCCAGCAGTGTCTGGAACACAGCGCAAGTGTACTGAAGGTGCAGGACCGCCAGCACCACCTGCAGGCAGGGCCGGAATATTGGTGGTGTGACTGGGGTGGACATCTTGACTGTAGCGGATTTATTGCTATGTGGCCAAAGCGGACGGTGGGTCCCTGTGAGGTGCTGAATTGCCTGCGTGTCCACTCTGTCTCCTCTCTGTGTGCCGCTCTGTCTTCTCTCCGGGTGCTGCTCTGTCTCCTCTCCGGGTTCCTGCACAGTCTCTTCACCGGGTGTCCACTCTGTCTCCTCTCCGGGTTCCGCTCTGTCTCCTCTCCGGGTGCCCACACAGTCTCCTCGCCGGGTGTCCACTCAGTCTCCTCGCCGGGTGTCCGCTCTGTCTCCTCGCCAGGTATCCAAACTGTCTCCTCGCCGGTTACCGATCTGTCTCCTCTCTGGCACTCTGTCTCCTCTCCAGGTGCCCGCACAGTCTCCTCTCCAGGTGCCTGCATGGTCTCCTCGCTGGGTGTCTGCATGGTCTCCTCGCCGGGTGTTTCAGCTCTGTCTCCACTCCAGCACTCTGTCTCCTGTCCGGGTGATGAAGGCATGCAGCGGGTGGCCAGTGGACTTAAGATGGTGAGTTGCACCCGGGGAGGGGAGGTGGGGGAGGTCTGGTTGTGCTTGCTGCAACCGAGGTTCCAGCCTGTATTAGCAGTAGCAAGTGGTCCATCCTATATGCATCCTGCAGTTCTCTTCCCTCGTGTCCTGCTCCCTGACTATTGTAGAAGCTTTTGTATGTGTGTATGTGTATTGGTGTATTTGAATGTGTATAGGTGTATTTGTATGTGTATTGGTGTATTTGTATGTGTATATAAGTATCTGTATGTATATTGATGTATATGTGTATTGGTGTATCACTGTCTATATTGGTGTATCTGGTGTATGTAGTGTGTAAAAGAGAACTCTACCTGCCGTTATGTGTAAAAGGGGACTCTACCTGCCGTTCTGTGTTGTAAAAGGGGACTCTACCTGGAGAAATGTGTGAAAGGGGCTCTACCTGGCATAATGTGTAAAATGTGGCTCAACCTGGGGTAATGTGTAAAATGGGGCTCTACCTGGCGTAATGTATGACAGGGGCTCTACCTGGTGTAATGTATGACAGGGGCTCTACCTGGTGTAATGTGTGTAAGTGTTGCTATTGTGCGGCGTAATTTGAATATTGGAGACTAATGTGCAGCATTATACTGTATGAATTTATATTATTTTGTAACCACGCTCCATTCCCCATTAAACCTTGCCCCTATTTTATG
Source organism: Pseudophryne corroboree (assembly GCF_028390025.1). NCBI lineage: Eukaryota > Metazoa > Chordata > Amphibia > Anura > Myobatrachidae > Pseudophryne > Pseudophryne corroboree. The sequence goes on from NC_086445.1 coordinate 334,724,825, forward strand.
GTGGGGGAGGGGTGGGGGGCACCAATGCTGTTTCTGGCACAAAGCGCTAAAATGTTTAGTTACGGCACTGGATCCAATGACAGAAACCTTTGCTATCTATGACTAATGAAATTTAGTACAAATTAGTCATTACCAAGAAATGAATGAATCAATTTTTATTGCCAGGATTTTACCATAAAGTTTATTGGCCTATATGATTATAGTTATTCAAGTTGAATTCTTCACATTGGAAATATACAAAATAAAACTGCTGCTTAATATATACCAGTGCTACTCACCACCTAGACATATATTCAAGACAAAGTATTCCTGAATCCCTGGTTGCACATATCCTACTGCCATATCTCCTTTAACTGTGATACTTCCTGGACTCTCCAAGTAGCTATTTTGTCCTGATTACATGACAATTTGACATGAGAAGGTTGAGAAGGCATTGTATGTAGACTAAACAAACCGTCAGCAGCATTGCTATGCATAAAATAATTAATACTATAGGAAAAAATTTCATGCCCATAACCAATAACAGTTAACTATATATCTAAATACTTGCTTCCTAATTATTTTTTTTAGTTAAGTTTATATTCATTCATATTACCATACAAAAATGTCTTGCTAAATATATTGTGATATATAAAATTCATACAACTATCTGGTTCTCGAACAATAATATTAGTTCTAAAATTGTTTGCAAGAGCATGTGTGATCATATTTGTAGAGCTATGATTATCAAGCCAAGGGGCACTGAATAATCCTCACATTCAGTTAGACAGCAGCAAAAATATAACTGTATTCAGTGATACAGATTGAATTTGCTGTACAGTATATCAAGAGGGAGATGTTCACATATATATGACTTGTTAGAGTTACAGAACTCTGAACAAGAGGGGTTATTTAGAGATGGATGCAAATCTTGCTCCACAGCAAGATCTGCGTCCATCTGCTCACATGCTGGGAGTCGTTCATCATAGGGCAAGGCCACCCAGTATGCATGTGGTGTCGTTCCACGATGTGTTCACAATTTAATTCAGAAAGCATTTATTTGAGATCAACCCCTGCATGAGCAGCCTAGCTGCCTTGGCTGGCGATCTGGCACCATTTTATTTCTCGGAGTGGCTGCATGTGACATCATGCAGCCGCTCAGAAATGGTCCAGACGTGCCTGGGTTGTCCGGACCTTGCCCTCGAAATGCCACATCGATGCACCCTTTCCCCCGGTGGCCGCCGCTGATGATAATCTTGCAGCCGCATCCTACCGTGAAGTTGGTGCATGGTGAAAGGTTGCACATACACTCTATGGCCAGTGCGCATATGCAGAACTGATGGATGTCACTGCTGCATACAAAAGCAGCGACTGCATTCATCCTGAATAAGGCCCAAAGTCCGGAGAAAAACATTTAAAAACAGTACCCATTATTATGAGTAACATAGAAACACAGAAACATAGTATTTGACGGCAGATAAGAACCACTTGGCCTATAGAGTCTGCCCCCTTTTCACTATATTTTTACCTTAAACCTAATTTGATCCTTATTTCTTTGTAAGGAAATTCTTATGTCTATCCCATGCATGCTTAAATTGCTCTACTGCTATAATGGGAGGCTATTCCACTTGTCCACTACCCTTTCTGTGAAGTTATTTTTCCCTGAGCCTACATACCTCCAGTTTCTGTGTGTCTCCTTGTGTTCCAATACTATCTGCATTTGAAGAATATTTCCCTCCTGGACTTTGTGAAAATCTTTGATATATTTGAAAGTTTTTATCATGTCCCTTTTCTTTTCCTTCTCTGCTCCAAACTATATATATTGAGCAGTGATGAGCGGGTTCGGTTCCTCGGGATCCGAACCCCTCCCCCCGCGAACTTCACCCTTTTTTGAACGGGTCCGAGCAGACTCGGATCCTTCCGCCTTGCTCGGTTGACCCGAGCGCACCCGAACGTCATCATCCCGCGGTCGGATTCTCCCGAGATTCGTATTCTATATAAGTAGCCGTGCATCACCGCCATTTTTCACTTGTGCATTGGAGATGATCGTGAGAGGAAGTGGCTGGCGTCCTCTCAGTTTCTATGTTCAGTGTGCTGTAAATATCTGTGCTCAGTGTGCTGTAAATATCTGTGCTCAGTGTGCTGCAAATATCTGTGCTCCGTGTGAAGCAAATATCTATGTTCTCTGCATGAAAAACGCTCCATATCTGTGCTCAGTGTGCTACAAATATGTGTGCTCAGTGTGCTAATTGCTTTATTGTAGGGATCAGCAGTATTATATAGTAGGAGGACAATGCAGAGTTTTGCTGACCAGTGACCACCAGTATTATACGTTGTCTGCCTGAAAAATGCTCCATATCTGTGCTGCATTGTAGTATATAGTAGGACAGTGCAGGATTTTGCTGACCACCAGTATATATATAGCAGTACGGTACAGAAGTCCACTACTCTACCTCTGTGTCGTCAAGTATACTATCCCATCCATACCTGTGGTGCATTTAAGTTTTGCACAGTATATATATATATATATATATATATCCCTCCAATGGCGGCACTCAAAGGTTCAAGTAAAAATGACACAAGTTGGCTGTTTTAAGGCAACGTTTCAGCGCCGTTCAGCGCTTTTATCAAGCCAATTACAAAAGTGATTTACACATACCGGTATTTAAGTGCTCCCATCACCATGCATATAAGCTCCGCCCACTTCCGTATCCAGGTCACCCTAATGACCGGCTCAGGTTGCAGGGCTGTTACCATAGTAACCTAACAAATCACCACAGCTGTGTATTGCATGAATACAAATAGATATACATACATAAGATTAAAAAAAAAAACAATGATTAAAAACAACAGGCTGTATATGAGAACCACGAACAGTTATATCTAAGCGACAGCATTATCAAACTATTACTAATTCAGTATCTTAAGCTATAGGAAATATACTAGCATATTCTCAATAGAAGTAACAACATTAAAGGAGCAACACACGTATCGTGGAATTTCATGTCGTGACTTACACTAAAAGTTATAAATGCTACATTGTGAAGAACACTGCTAATCTCATTCAAATAAAAACCTGTAAGCCCAATGTCTCATTTAGGCCACGAGGAACCAATGTGTCTAAACGCATGATCCATTCACACTCACGTTGTAACAATTTTACAGACCTGTCACCCCCTCTAGTAAGTGGCGGCACATGGTCTATAATACGATATCTCAGGGTAGACAAATTATGTTTCGCCTCAGCGAAATGGCGTGCAACAGGTTGTACGCTAGACCCAGAATTCAAAGCTGCACGTATGGCTGCACGATGTTGTGCCATACGTTCACGAAAAGTAACTTCAGTTTTGCCTATATACACCTTCGCACATGGACATGTGATGGCATAGACAACAAAACGGCTAGTACATGTGAGCCGGTGTCTAATGTCAAATTTACGACCCGTGAATGGATTGTGAAAACTTGGGCCCGTCTGTAAAAAACCACAAGTGGTGCAATTCGGGCACCTGAAACAACCATTTCTAGGTTTGCCCAAAAAACTCCCATATGCGGGTTTATTCATACCTGATATATCATTACGTACCAGGTAATCCCTGAGATTCTTGCCTCTCTTATAACATACCATTAGTGATTTGTGCTGGAGAGCCGGAAGGTTTTTATCAGATTCAGCTATTGGCCATAAAGATTTTGCTTTTTTATTAATGACAGAACTCATATGTGTGTAACGATTACTCCACATATGACGATTGGAACAGTTATCCTTTTTCTTAGACACCAATAGTAAATCAGGGGATACTGCCATGGCCTTGGTTTTTGCCTTAATCAAATCTTTAATTCCATAGCCTCTCTTTAAAAAAATTTCAAACACAGAATCTAATTGTTTTTCTCCCATCTCCCTATTGGTGGAAATACGTAATGCTCTTAAAAATTGCGAATAGGGAAGGGCATGCTTCAAGGGCTCTGGGTGGGCACTGGAGACCAATAACAAGTTATTTCTATCAGTCGGTTTGGTGTACAACGCCGGGCATAGCCTGCCTTCACATTTGGTTAAAGCTACATCAAGAAAATTAACACAATTAGCATCCAATGTATAGGTAAACTTTACTGGGCTGTCACTGGCATTGTAGGTATCCATAAGCGATGTAAATTTGTCAGCTGTACCTCCCCATATGATCAACAGATCATCTATGTATCTATAAAATGCAAAGATTTTATCAGAAACACAGACATCAGAAAAGAATAAATCCTTTTCAATACGGAACATGTAGGTGTTGGCGTACGATGGGGCCACATTGGACCCCATTGCACACCCCGATGTTTGTAGGTATGTCTTACTGTCGTAAAGAAAATAATTTCTTGTCAGTACCAATTCCAAAAGTCTCATGAAAAAGTCCACAGGAGGACCCTGAAACAGTGCATTATCTGTGATCAACTCTCGTGTAGCCTGTAATCCCGCACCATGTGGGATGCAGGTATACAGGCTACTTACATCTACAGAACACAGCAAACAAGAATCGGGTAGCTCAGGTAACCTTTGTAACGACAATAGCAACGTATTGGTGTCTTTCAAATACGTTGGTCTTGCCTGTACACATGGTTGTAAAATGGCGTCAAGATATGTGGAAATAGGCTGATACAAGGACCCCCTAGAAGCGATGATAGGTCGCCCTGGGGGTTGATGCAGATTTTTGTGAATCTTAGGAATCATGTATAGTAGTGGTACAATAGGATATCGAACCACTAATGCACTCTTAATATCACTAGAGATCCATCCTTGTGTATGAGCTTCACTCAACAAACTGTCAAGTTCATTCTTAAATGTGACCGTGGGATCAGCATCTAACAGTCGATACATGGATGTATCCTTTAATTGACGCTCAACTTCCAGTTTATAGTCACTAAGATTTAACACCACCAATGCCCCACCCTTATCTGCCTGTCGAAAGACAATATCATCATATGTGCACAAATTGCTCAATGCTGTGCGTTCCTCCCTGGACAAATTCCAAAATAGTGGTTTCTTTGCCAGGGGGGACTCACACACCTCCTTATCTAGTAGCCTAGTAAATGTTTTGATAGAGGCGTTGTTACAAGCTGGATCAAATTTAGAACAAGCCTGTATTTTACGCAATTGTGGGGGTAATGTGGTGGGACTAGGAGGTTTATTGCCAAAGAACTCTTTGATCTTTAAGGTGTGATTAAGCTGGTATGACTCAATTTTCCAACGTATGGGATCAAAGGGTACGGTCGGGACAAATGAAAGACCTTTGCGTAAAACACTAAGCTCATTCTCTGTCAGACTTCTATCAGATAAGTTATAGACTAGGTCTTCTACCTACCTCTGTGTCGTAGATGTGGTGCATTTAAGTTTTGCATAGTATATATATAGTAGGAGGACAGTACATAATTTTGCTGACCACCAGTATATAATATATAGCAGTACGGTACAGTAGTCCACTGCTCTACCTACCTCTGTGTCATCAAGTATACTATCCCATCCATACCTGTGGTACATTTAAGTTTTGCACAGTATATATATAGTAGGAGGATAGTGCATAATTTTGCTGACCACCAGTATATAATATATAGCAGTACGGTACAGTAGGCCACTGCTCTACCTACCTCTGTGTCGTCAAGTATACTATCCCATCCATACCTGTGGTGCATTTAAGTTTTGCATAGTATATATATATATATATATATATAGTAGGAGGACAGTGCATAATTTTGCTGACCACCAGCATATAATATATAGCAGTACGGTACAGTAGGCCACTGCTCTACCTACCTCTGTGTCATCAAGTATACTATCCCATCCATACTTATGGTGCATTTAAGTTTTGCACAGTATATATATAGTAGGAGGATAGTGCATAATTTTGCTGACCACCAGTATATAATATATAGCAGTACGGTACAGTAGGCCACTGCTCTACCTACCTCTGTGTCGTCAAGTATACTATCCCATCCATACCTGTGGTGCATTTAAGTTTTGCATAGTATATATATATATATATATATATAGTAGGAGGACAGTGCATAATTTTGCTGACCACCAGCATATAATATATAGCAGTACGGTACAGTAGGCCACTGCTCTACCTACCTCTGTGTCATCAAGTATACTATCCCATCCATACTTATGGTGCATTTAAGTTTTGCACAGTATATATATAGTAGGAGGATAGTGCATAATTTTGCTGACCACCAGTATATAATATATAGCAGTACGGTACAGTAGTCCACTGCTCTACCTACCTCTGTGTCGTCAAGTATACTATCCATCCATACCTGTGGTACATTTAAGTTTTGCACAGTATATATATACTGTAGTAGGAGGACAGTGCATAATTTTGCTAACCATCAGTATATAATATATAGCAGTACAGTACAGTAGTCCACTGCTCTTCCTACCTTTGTGTCGTCAAGTATACTATCCATCCATACCTGTGGTGCATTTAAGTTTTGCACAGTATATATATAGTAGGAGGACAGTGTATAGTTTTGCTGATCATCAGTATATAATATATAGCAGTACGGTACAGTAGGCCACTGCTCTACCTACCTCTGTGTTGTCAAGTATACTATCCCATCCATACCTGTGGTGCATTTAAGTTTTGCACAGTATATATATAGTAGGAGGATAGTGCATAATTTTGCTGACCAGCAGTATATAATATATAGCAGTACGGTACAGTAGTCCACTGCTCTACATACCTCATTGTCGTCAAGTATACTATCCCATCCATACCTGTGGTGCATTTAAGTTTTGCATAGTATATATAAAGTAGGAGGACAGTGCATAATTTTGCTGACCACCAGTATATAATATATAGCAGTACAGTACAGTAGGCCACTGCTATACCTACCTCTGTGTCGTCAAGTATACTATCCATCCATATCTGTGGTGCATTTCAGTTGTGCGCAGTATATATAGTAGTAGGCCATTGCTATTGATATATTACTGGCATATAATTCCACACATTAAAAAATGGAGAACAAAAATGTGGAGGGTAAAATAGGGAAAGATCAAGATCCACTTCCACCTCGTGCTGAAGCTGCTGCCACTAGTCATGGCCGAGACGATGAAATGTCATCAACGTCGTCTGCCAAGGCCGTTGCCCAATGTCATAGTAGAGAGCATGTAAAATCCAAAAAAATAAAGCTCATAAAATGACCCAAAAATCTAAATCAAAATCGTCTGGGGAGAAGCGTAAACTTGCCAATGTGCCTTTTACGACATGGAGTGGAAAGCAACGGCTGAGGGCCTGGCCTATGTTCATGGCTAGTGGTTCAGCTAAACATGAGGATTGAAGCACTCATCCTCCTGCTAGAAAACTTAAAAGAGTTACGATGGCAAAAGCACAGCAAAGAACTTTGCGTTCTTCTAAATCACAAATCCCCAAGGAGAGTCCAATTGTGTCGGTTGCGATGCCTGACCTTCCAAACACTGGACGGGAAGAGGTGGCACCTTTCACCATTTGCACGCCCCCTGCAAGTGCTGGAAGGAGCACCCGCAGTCCAGTTCCTGATAGTCAAATTGATGATGGATAGAAAAAAGAGGAGAAAGGGTCGCACAGACATATGTATATGCTAGTCAATGATTACCAGTAAGTCACAAAAAGTCCTTTCCCATATACTTAAATCTCATTTATTAATTGTCACTTAAATTGTATGGGAGGTGCTCCTGGGAATAAATTATATATACTTAGAAAGACCAGAAGAAGGAAGTATTCCCTATTATGGGCACAAATAGGGAATACTTCCTTCTTCTGGTCTTTCTAAGTCAAATTGAAGATGTCAGTGTTGAAGTACACCAGGATGAGGATATGGGTGTTGCTGGCGCTGGGGAGGAAATTGACAAGGAGGATTCTGATGGTGAGGTGGTTTGTTTAAGTCAGGCACCCGGGGAGACACCTGTTGTCCGTGGGAGGAATATGGCCATTGACATGCCTGGTCAAATTACAAAAAAAAAAATCACCTCTTCGGTGTGGAATTATTTCAACAGAAATGCGGACAACAGGTGTCAAGCCATGTGCTGCCTCTGTCAAGCTGTAATAAGTAGTGGTAAGGATGTTAACCACCTAGGAACATCCTCCCTTATACGTCACCTGGAGTGCATTCATCAGAAGTCATTGACAAGTTCAAAAACTTTGGGTGACAGCGGAAGCAGTCCACTGCCAACTAAATCCCTTCCTCTTGTAACCAAGCTCCTGCAAACCACACCACCAACTCCCTCAGTGTCAATTTCCTCCTTAGACAGGAAAGCCAATAGTCCTGCAGGCCATGTCACTGTCAAGTCTGACGAGTCCTCTCCTGCCTGGGATTCCTCCAATGCATCCTTGAGTGTAACACCTACTGCTGCTGGTGCTGCTGTTGTTGCTGCTGGGAGTCGATCGTCATCCCAGAGGGGAAGTCGGAAGACCACTTGTACTACTTCCAGTAAGCAATTGACTGTCCAACAGTCCTTTGCGAGGAAGATGAAATATCACAGCAGTCATCCTGCTGCAAAGCGGATAACTCAGGGCTTGGCAGCCTGAGTGGTGAGAAACGTGTTTCCGGTATCCACCGTTAATTCACAGGGAACTAGAGAATTGATTGAGGTACTGTGTCTCCAGTACCAAATACCATCTAGGTTCCATTTCTGTAGGCAGGCGATACCAAAAATGTACACAGACGTTAGAAAAAGAGTCACCAGTGTCCGAAAAAAATGCAGTTGTAGCTAATGTCCACTTAACCACGGACATGTGGACAAGTGGACCAGGGCAGACTCAGGACTATATGACTGTGACAGACCACTGGGTAGTAGTATTGCCTCCCGCAGCAAGATCAGCAGCGGCGGCACCACAAGCAGCATCTCGCAAATGCCAACTCCTTCCTAGGCAGGCTACGCTTTGTATCATCCCTTTCCATAAGAGGCACACAGCTGACAACCTCTTACGGAAACTGAGGAACATCATCGCAGAATGGCTTACCCCAATTGGACTCTCCTGGGGAATTGTGACATCGGACAACGCCACCAATATTGTGCATGCGTTACATGTGGCAAATTCCAGCACATCTCATGTTTTGCACATACATTGAATTTGGTGGTGTAGAATTATTGAAACAATGACAGTGGCGTGCAAGAGATGCTGTCAGTGGCCCGACGAATTGTGGACCACTTTCGGCATTCAGCCACCACGTGCCGAAGACTGGAGCGCCAGCAAACACTCCTGAACCTGCCCTGCCATTATCTGAAGCAAGAGGTGGAAACGAGGTAGAATTCAACCCTCTATATGCTTCAGAGGATGGAGGAGCAGCAAAAGGCCATTCAAGCCTATACAGCTACCTATCATATAGGCAAAGGAGGGGGAATGCACCTGACTCAAGCGCAGTGGAGAATAATTTCAACGTTGTGGAAGGTTCTGCAACCCTTTGAACTTGCCACACGTGAAGTCAGTTCAGACACTGCCAGCCTGAGTCAGGTCATTCCCCTCATCAGGCTTTTGCAGAAGAAGCTGGAGAGATTGAAGGAGGAGCTAAAACAGAGCGATTCCACTAGGCATGTGGGACTTGTGGATGAAGCCCTTAATTCACTTAACCTGGATTAACGTGTGGTCAATCTGTTGAAATCAGAGCACTACATTTTGGCCACCGTGCTCGATCCTAGATTTAAAACCTACGTTGTATCTTTCTTTCCAGCAGACACAAGTCAGCAGAGGTTCAAAGACCTGCTTGTGAGAAAATTGTCAAGTCAAGCAGAACGTGACCCGTCAACAGCTCCTCCTTCACATTCTCCCGCAATTGGGGCTGCAAGGAAAAGGCTAAGAATTCCGAGCCCACCCGCTGGCGGTAATGCAGGGCAGTCTGGAGCGAGTGCTGACATCTGGTCCGGACTGAAGGACCTGTCAACGATTACTGACATGTCGTCTACGGTCACTGCATATGATTCTGTCACCATTGAAAGAATGGTGGAGGATTATATGAGTGACCGCATCCAAGTTGGCACGTCAGAAAGTCCGTACGTATACTGGCAGGAAAAAGAGGCAATTTGGAGGCCCTTGCACAAACTGGCTTTATTTTACCTAAGTTGCCCCCCCCCCCAGTGTGTACTCTGAAAGAGTGTTTAGTGCAGCCACTCACCTTGTCAGCAATCGGCGTACGAGGTTACCTACAGAAAATGTGGAGAAGATGATGTTCATCAAAATTAATTATAATCAATTCCTCCATGGAGACATTCACCAGCAATTGCCTACAGAAAGTACACAGGGACCTGAGATGGTGGATTCCAGTGGGGACGAATTAATATTCTGTGAGGAGGGGGATGTACAAAGTGAAAAGGGTGAGGAATCGGACGATGAGGAGGAGGTGGACATCTTGCATCTGTAGAGCCAGTTTGTGCAAGGAGAGATTGATTGCTTCTTTTTTGGTGGGGGCCCAAACCAACCAGTCATTTCAGACACAGTTGTGTGGCAGACTTTGGCGCTGAAATTATGGGTTTGTTAAAGTGTGCATGTCCTGTTTATACAATATAAGGGTGGGTGGGAGGGCCCAAGGACAATTACATCTTGCACCTCTTTTTTCTTTATTTTTACTTTGGATCATGTGCTGTTTGGGGACAATTTTTTTAATCTGCCATACTGTCTGACATTGCAGTGCCACTCCTAGATGGGCCAGGTGTTTGTGTCGGCCACTTGGGTCGCTTAGCTTAGTCACACAGCTACCTCATTGTGCCTCTTTTTTTCTTTGCACCATGTGCTGTTTGGGGACTATTTTTTTGAAGTGTCATCCTGTCTGACACTGCAGTGCCACTCCTAGATGAACCAGGTGTTTGTGTGAGCCACTTGGGTCGCTTAGCTTAGTCACACAGCTACCTCATTGCGCCTCTTTTTTTCTTTGCATCACGTGCTGTTTGGGGACAATTTTTTCAATCTGCCATCCTGTCTGACACTGAAGTGCCACTCCTAGATCGGCCAGGTGTTTGTGTCGGCCACTTGGGTCGCTTAGCTTAGTCATCCAGCAACCTCGGTGCAAATTTTAGGACTAAAAAAAATATTGTGAGGTGTGAGGTGTTCAGAATAGACTGGAAATGATTGTAAATTATGGTTATTGAGGTTAATAATACTATGGGATCAAAATGACCCCCACATTTTATGATTTAAGCTGTTTTTTTAGGGTTTTTCATAAAAAAACACCAGAATCCAAAACACACCCGAATGCGACAAAAAATTTTCAGGGAGGTTTTGCCAAAACGCGTCCGAATCCAAAACACAGCCGCGGAACCGAATCCAAAACCAAAACACAAAACCCGAAAAATTTCCGGTGCACATCACTAATATTGAGGTTTTTTTTTAGGCTTTCTGGGTATGTTTCATGATTTAGGCCATGTACCATTTTAGTTGCCCTTCTTTTTATAGTCTTTAATGTGGTAATATCATTCTGAAGATATAGCGTCCAATATTGAACACAGTATTCTAGATGAGTCCGTACTAATGACCTGTACAGTAGCATTATTACTTCTTTCTGTCTACTGCTTATTCCTCTCCCTATTTAACCAAACATCTGACTAGCCTTCCTCATTGCTTGTTACATTGCTTACCTGCCTTTAAATCACCTGAAATAATGACTCCTAGAACCATTTCCTTCTCAAGAGTTTCCAGTATAGTCCCATTAATACTGTATTTAGCATGTGGATTTTTTAGACCCAAGTGCATGATTTTGCATTTTTTGGCATTAAACGGTAATTGCCATGCTCTTGACCATTACTCTAGTCTACCTAGATTATAAACCATTTCTATTACTCCTCCTGGTGTGTCTACCCTGCAGCAAAAAGACATAATGTCCCTTTTATGCCATTTGCAGTGTCACCAATAAATATATTAAAAAGCATTTGTCCAAGTACAGATCCCTAGGGTAATCCACTGGTAACATTTCCCTCCTGTGAATGCAGTCCATTTACTACAACTCTCTGTTTTCTACCCTGCAACCAAGATCTTATCCAGTTAACCATCTTAGGGCTGTATTCAATAAGAGTCAGAAACTGCCGTCTTGTCAGAAAGATGGCAGTTTCCAACTGGAATAGGTCGGAAGAAGTTCCGACCTATTCAAAAGGGGCACATTTTTTCAGACAAGTGTTAGGTTCCTGGTGCTCAGAACAAGGGAGATGTTATAAAGTGAGTCCAGAGCACCAGGACGTAACGCTGGGAAAAGGGAATGGAAAGGGAATAGCCTCTGGCGCCCTATCTCCGTTGTCTCGCCCGTGCTGTCAATACACCCTGGCGAGACTATGGTTGCTTGAGCCCATGGCAGCCGCGTTTGAAGGGCGGATTACGTCTGCCCAACTTCGATGCCCCCTCAGGTCTTAATGAGAGACAAAGATTGTACCGAGACAGGGTGATTACAAGGGGCCCTCTAACTGAAAAAACCAAAGCCAGGGGCTACTAACTAGCCTAAAACTAAATGTATGTGCGGCTTGCCGCCAAAGGAAGAGAACAACAAAGGAAATGCTGACCACACGCCGACACAATACTTTTGTGTACTGGCGGTGAAAGCATAAGCAGAACCCTCTGCAAAACACCAGTGACAGAAATAACAGAATACAGCGGCCTAGGCCGACGGACGCGGCAGAGCCGCTACTCACAGAACCAGTATGAATACTGGCAAACGGACAGGAACCTCCAATGCTGCCGGCACAGACTCTCAGAACTGGAGGACAGGCAGAATCCCAAACGACAGACCGGTGGACACCAAGAAGCCAGAAACTTGACCAGGCACAGGCAAAGCCACTGGACTTCAGGACAGGAACGCCTAACGGCAGGACACGGGAACAGACACAGGAATCGACAAAGGGACTGACACAGGAATTCAGGAACTGGCAGGAACAAGCTCAGAACTCAAGCAGACTGGAAACTTAGAAATATCACCAGCATCTGTGAACTGCACTGAGCCAGCATATAACAGAGAGGCCTAATTAATAATTTCATGCCGCTGCCCTGTTGCATGACTCCAAACTGACAAGATGCAATTAGCTGCCAGGTGAAGCTGAACACATGGGAACAAGCTGCAATTACACAGACTCACCAGCGGCAGCAACCAAGAGTATTCTAAAGCAGAGCAATGGGAAATCCTGGCCTGCAAGACAACTTATAAACATAAAATACATAACTGACATGCAAAACAGGAATGAGCCACAGCCGTGGCTCATAACAGTACCCCCCCCCTTGAGGAGGGGTCAAAGGACCCCAAAATACAGACTATCCAAAACAAGGGAAACAAAAAAAAAACCTGACACACTGGTCTAACAGTCACGAAAACAGAAACAAGCCGCAACCACAGCTTGTAACAGTGCCCTCCCCCTGATGGTGGCCACTGGACACAAGACAAGGAAAAAAAATCTTTTTTTTTTTTTTTTTTATCAAGGCAAGAGTCAAAAATTATTTCTTTTTCTTCTTCTTCTTTTTACAAAGCTCTTTAGGTCTGACCAAGGTAATTCCCCAAACATTGTTTGAACTGATGGTACCACCCAGCAAGGCTGCGTTCAAATCAGAGACAGGTTTCTTGCTCTTGGGAGCTGAACTTTCTGGCAAAGTACTATAATTAGAAGAAGAAGAAGTCAGAAAAGCACATCCTGCAGTCAAAACAACGGGCTGGGACTCTAGTGCCGAGTTTACAGTATTTGGTGGACTCTCAACAGACTAGACGGGTGACTTAGAGGAACCTAAACCAATTTCTTTGGGACCATATCTTTTAATAATTGCATCACTGAATGCTGGGAGATCCTGAAGAATGGGATCTTCAGCTTTCATTAGGCTGGTCGCCCACTCAAAAGGCTCTCCTCTAAAAGAATAAATCAGATAGAGCACAAGGTTCTCTGAAGTGATGCCCAGAAACGGTCTAGACAACATAATAATGTAATAGTGTTTGTAAAGCGCCAGAAATTGGGCTAAGTCCCCATCAAAGATTATGGATGTTGAAATATCAGAGTCTGGATCTGTTTCCTTCCCATCTGACTGACTGTAGTGCTTTGCTAGGACCTGGTCACTATTGACCTTACTCGATGCTGAGACTCTCTGAACCCCACCCGGGGCAGAAGCTTTCTGAACCCCACCCGGGGCAGTAACTTTCTGAACCCCACCTGGGGCAGTGACTTTCTGAACCCCACCCGGGGCAGTGACAATCTGAACCCCACCCGGGGCAGTGACTTTCTGAACCCCACCCGGGGCAGTGACTTTTTGAACCCCACCCGGGGCAGTGACTTTTTGAACCCCACCCGGGGCAGTGACTTTTTGAACCCCACCCGGGGCAGTGACTTTCTGAACCCCACCCGGGGCAGTGGCCTCCGGGAACTCCGCTGGGGTCAGCACCTCGGATTCTTTTACTGGGACCGAGCAGTCGGCCTCCCCCACTGGGACCGAGCCATTGGCCTCCCTCTCTGAGTCGATAATTATCGAAACTTCTCCCGGGACTTTTACTTCCGGGACTTTTGCTGAAGCTATAACCTTCAGCACCTCCACTAATGCTACGTCTCTTAAGTTCTTTCCTGGGGAAGCGACCCCTAGACCCTTCTTAGAGGCTGCGTCTCTCGAGACCCCACTTGGGGATATTACTTCAAATATCCCTTCTGGGGTTTTGCTTCTCGAGTTCCCTTCTAGAACTATGGTTTTAGATACCCTTTCTGGGGTTGCGCTTTTCAAGTCCCTACCTGGGGTAACAGCTTCTGAGACCCATTTCTGGTATGGACACCTGAGCTACAATATTTGATGTCCCTCTTTAAGCTTGGGCATCGGGTACCGCTCCAGCACTCTGGGCATTGGGTACCGCTCCAGCACTCTGGGCATCGGGTACCGCTCCAGCACTCTGGGCATCGGGTACCGCTCCAGCACTCTGGGCATCGGGTACCTCTCCAGGACCCTGGGCAACAGGCACCACTCCAGGACCCTGGGCAACAGGCACCACTCCAGGACCATGGGCAACGGGCACCACTCCAGGACCCTGGGCTACGGGCACCACTCCAGGACCCTGGGCACCACTCCAGGACCCTGGGCTACGGGCACCACTCCAGGACCCTGGGCTATGGGCACCACTCCAGGACCCTGGGCTACGGGCACCACTTCAGGGGCTTGCAACTCTGCTTTAACAGGAACCTCAAGAGAGGAGAGAAACATTCTCTTTTGATTCCTGAATCTATAATGGGGCTCCCTTGCCCAAGGACCCCAATTATAGGACAGAGAGCTTTTTAGTGTGGGTTGTGTGACAAGTACCTCTGCCACAGTAGAGACAGGAGTAGGTCTTGTATCCTGACTCAACTTGGCCAGAGGGCAAGACTCGTCACCACACTTTGGCATGCGCAACTCACAGGTCTGCAGATAATGGCCTAAACCCCCACAATATAGGCACAAGTTTAAGTTTCTGCGACGCAGACGCTCCTCTTCTGAGAGCCTGGGCCGCAGAAAACTTTTAAACCTTTTCTCTTCAATTAAACCAGAGGACTCTCTTGTCACCATACTGTGAACAAGAGTCTCTTTAGAGATAGATGTACTCTCAACGACTTCTGGCAAGATGAGCAAGATTTTAGTCAGAAGGTTTTGTAGTTGCTTTAGGGACTGCTGCAAAACTTCTAGTCGCTCTGGTCTCAAGGCACTGAAAGCAGAGTTCAGGGCAGTGAGAGATGCCTGCAGGGCTTGCATAGTAGACATAGGAGGATTTAAAAATAGACAAGGCAAGACTAGACAAGGCAAGGCAAGACAAGACTGGAATTTTAAACTAGACAAGACAGGACTGGTTTTTTAAACACCGGACTGGATTCTGCACACTAGTTTCTAGACAGGACTGGATTCTAAACACCGTATTAAATTCTGACTGGATTCTAAACACCGGACTGGATTCTAAACTAGACACTGGACTGGGCCAAAAAAGAAAAAAGTTTTATTTCTATTTTGTGGTATGGCTGGTGATAACGTTAGGTTCCTGGTGCTCAGAACAAGGGAGATGTTATAAAGTGAGTCCAGAGCACAAGGACGTAACGCTGGGAAAAGGGAATGGAAAGGGAATAGCCCCTGGCGCCCTATCTCCGTTGTCTCGCCCGTGCTGTCAATACACCCTTGCGAGACTATGGTTGCTTGAGCCCATGGCAGCCGCGTTTGAAGGGCGGATTATGTCTGCCCAACTTCGATGCCCCCTCAAGTCTTAATGAGAGACAAAGAGTGTACCGAGACAGGGTGATAACAAGGGGCCCTCTAACTGAAACAACCAAAGCCAGGGGCTACTAACTAGCCTAAAACTAAATGTATGTGCGGCTTGTCGCCAAAGGAAAAGAACAACAAAGGAAATGCTGACCACACGCCGACACAATACTTTTGTGTACCGGCGGTGACAGCATAAGCAGAACCCTCTGCAAAACACCAGTGACAGAAATAACAGAATACAGCGGCCTAGGCCGACGGACGCGGCAGAGCCGCTACTCACAGATCCAGTATGAATACTGGCAAACGGACAGGAACCTCCAATGCTGCCGGCACAGACTCTCAGAACTGGAGGACAGGCAGAATCCCAAACGACAGACCGGTGGACACCAAAAAGCCAGAAACTTGACCAGGCACAGGCAAAGCCACTGGACTTCAGGACAGGAACGCCTAACGGCAGGACACGGGAACAGACACAGGAATCGACACAGGGACTGACACAGGAATTCAGGAACTGGCAGGAACAAGCTCAGAACTCAAGCAGACTGGAAACTTAGAAATATCACCAGCATCTGTGAACTGCACTGAGCCAGCATATAACAGAGAGGCCTAATTAATAATTTCATGCAGCTGCCCTGTTGCATGACTCCAAACTGACAAGATGCAATTAGCTGCCAGGTGAAGCTGAACACATGGGAACAAGCTGCAATTACACAGACTCACCAGCGGCAGCAACCAAGAGTATTCTAAAACAGAGCAATGGGAAATCCTGGCCTGCAAGACAACTTATAAACATAAAATACATAACTGACATGCAAAACAGGAATGAGCCACAGCCGTGGCTCATAACAACAAGTTGGGAATCCTGAATTGTTGGAATGCTGTCGAAAAGCAGGTGGATCGGTGGAATACCCGCTAATCTACCTTCTGCTGTCAGAAACGTTGCCAAATCTGACAGGTTTTGGCCCCCTTTCTGACAAACTCAATCCAACTTGAAAACAAGTTGGATTGAGGTGATGAGACGGGAAGCATTGCGATAGGCTAAGGGGATGAGAGAAGTACCTGTAGTGCCTCCCCCACTGCTGCAGACATCACTCCTGCGGCCAGCTCCGGCCGCCACTGGAAGCTCCCCCGCCGGCCGCCTCATGCTGCTTCCCCTGCTGGCCGCCTCTCGTTGCTCCCCCCGCCGGCTGCTGCACAGTGCTCCCCCGCTGGCCTCTGCACACTCCTCCCCCGCCGGCCACCACACACTCCTCCCCTGCTGGCCACCTAACGATGCTCCCCCCTGCTGGCCGCCTCACACTGCTCCCCTACTGGCTGCCTTACGATGCTCCACCTGTCGCTGCTGTCAGCACACCTGGCAGCCGCTGACAGCAGTGGCAGAACAGGACACAGGGAATGGCCAAATCCGACACTCAGATTTGGCCGCTCTTTGAATAGGGGTTGATGGGTCCATTCTGACAACTGCATGTCGGAATGGACCCGACTTTTATTGAATATACCCCCTTAGTTTCCAATACCATGCTTTTGAGTTTAATTAGCAGTCTGCGATGTGGAACTGTGTCAAAAGCCTTACTAAAGTCTAGATAAGCTATATCTATAGCCCCACCTTTATCTATAACTTTTGTCACACAGTCAAAAAGGTTGATAAGGTTTGTTTGACATGTTCTCTCCCCAGTGAATCCATACTGTTTGGGATCCTGTAAATTGATGGATTTGAGTCTACAGTACAACTATTTTAAGAGTGTTTCCATCAATTTCCCAACTACTGATGTAAGGCTCACTGTTCTGTAGTTGCTTTCCTCTTCCTTGCTTATACTTTTCTGCAGTGGGACTATGCTTACTCTTTTCTAGTCCTCTGGGATTATGCCTGTAGCTAGTGACTGGTTGAATAATTATGTTACTGGTGCTACCAGCACCCCTTTAAGGTGTTTTAGTATCCTTGGATGTTTCCCATCTGGCCTTATTAATTTATCCACTTTCAGCTAAGTCAGTTCTGTTAGGACCTTCTACTCTGTAAATGTACTTATTTATTTTTACTGGATATCCATGCAACTCAACCGTGGGCCCTTCCTCTCTCTTTCAGTAGTGAATAGTGAGCAAAATAATTATTAAGATGATCTGCTATTACATTGTCTTCCTCAACAAAACTCCCAGTCTCTGTCTTTAGTCTTATCATTCTGCTTTTTTTGCTTTTTTTGCTTATATATCTAGAAAACGTTTTGCCTCCTTCTCCCTCTAACTGGGTCACTTTATCCTCAGCTTGGGCCTTTGCACATCTGATTACCTTGTTAGACTACTTCAGTCTAACAAGATATATCTCTTTGTCTTCATTATTTTGTGTCTGCTTATATTTCCTAAAAACCATCCATTTTTTCTTCCACAATACATTTTACTTCTTTTGGTAATCACACTGGCTTTCTTTCCTTGTGTTTTCCTAACACTTTTAATACAAAGATCTGTTGCCTTTAATATTGCACTTTTCAATGTTTCCCACCTCTCCTGCATTACTCCACTTTGGCAAAGAATCACCTAAAATCTAACACCTTTGTTTTTGTATGGAATGAGTCAGTCTCTGTCTTTATGCTGAAACATACTGCTTGATGATCACTGGATCCCAGGTTTTCACCAACTTTTATGTCAGATATTCTGTCTCCATTTATAAGTATTAAGTCTAATATTGCGTCATTCTGAGTGGGCTCTCTCACCAATTGGTGGAGGGATGCTCCCTGCAATGAATTCAAAATGTGCATACTTCTTGTGGAATTAGCAACAGACTCCTCCCAGTTTACATCAGCAAGATTAAAGACGCCCATGATTATTACCTGTCCTTTTAATGCCATTTTAGAGATGTCCAGCATTAGGTTCTTGTCCAGTTCCTCTTTCTGACCTGGTGACCTGTATATCACTCTTTCAATTTTTCTCATTCCCTGTGACCTGTATAGCCCACCTCCAATTCTTCCCATTCTGTCCTTTCTAAATAAAGTATATCCCAGTATATTGAACAAAAGGAAAAATTGTGAATCCCTAGTAAATGGCGTACTAGGAAGCAGCCCACAGGCCAGTTCACCACAAAATGATCCTCACCAGAAAAGTTCAAATAATTTCACAAATTTGAATACACATATGTGGGACCCAGAATAGTAGGCGCTTTAATAAATAAAAATTATACTCAACACAACATGGCGTACCCTACTCACGGCAATAAAGGTTATATTCAGACGATCTGGGTTTCTTTCGATGGTAAACCGTGTAGCTTGTTACCATTGGTTATTCCCATAAAAATATTCCAGAAAGTACAATAAAAAAATCTAGAGCATAAAAAATTAAACAAGAAAAAAATATGTTTAAAAACAAAGTCAGTTCATACCTAAATGGTATAGTAGAAAGTCCACGCTCTCAGCTGGTCAACATGTTTCGGCCTATCATGGGCCTTTATCAAGACATACCGAGAGAGTGGAGGGATCAGGAATTTATATGTGGTGAGACCAATCAGGAATCATCTCATTATGACATCATTATTTTTTATGCTCCGGATTTTTTTATTGTTTTTTTCTGTTTTTTGGATCTATAAGTCATGCTGTTATAAACATCTGAAAGACTTTGTATATATTTCTTTATTAGTTTTATTTGTTATACCCCAAATGTATGGGGGGTTTCAACAATAAAAATATATCTTTTTTGGTGGATCTATCGTGATTCTATTGCCATTTGATGACCTTTCTGGAACATTTTTATGAGAGTAAAAGCTACACGGTTTACCATCAAAATAAACACAGATGCGTCTTAATATAACCTTTATTGCCATGAGTAGGGTACGCCTTACATAAGTGTTAAAAGAAACCTTGACACACTTTATTACTTCTCTTTTTTGTGAGTGAGGTACGCTTACTTCCCTGGGAAAGAGGGTCTTAACATCTAAATTCACAGCTTTCTGGCACAGTGGTGGATAATAGATACCTTTATAAGCTTTAACCTATTGTTTGGAAAGTGAGTTGGGGTACGCCTCTCAGGTGGAGAAATATTACTCTCAATGTGTGAAAAGCTAGAAAATCAAGAGAGACTTGTTTATTATTGTCTACTATTGAAACATTACTACACATATATACATTGTTTTCTTTTCATGTTAACACCAACTTGAGAGGAGAACGTTACTTCAGAAAAAGGAAAGAGATCACCTACGTTACAATTTAGAGATCAAATACATCTACGTACCTCAGGGATGTTGTGTTGAGTATAATTTTTGTTTATTCAAGCGCCTACTATTCTATATCCCTGTATAGCTGTGTCCCAGTCATGAGTATATAAACCAGTCTATTGAGAGAGGCACAGAGTGCTTTTATAGAGTAGATTGTAGGCACAAAGATAATATTTACATTAATTTGGCAATATGAACCCATAAATTAAGATGGGAAAAGTAGATGATCTGAAATTAGTTATCCACTGAAAGAAATGTTCAAGAAGTTGTTAGTGTGTTAAAGGGAAATGATACAGTAAATCACAACAGGATGCAGATAAAAGGGGCTGTGTTTGCAGTGAACTGTGAATGTGCATTGTGGGAAGGGAGAAGTCAATATCACCTCCTAGACTGCTACATAATGAAGATGTAATGAAGATGTTTTTCTTTTTAACAAAATTAATACATTTTAGCATTTTAAATGTTCTGTTATCTTTGAAATGACAATTAAAACTAACTTCGATGAAACGTTGTAAAATTATATTTAATAAATTCACAAAGTTAAAGACAAAATCTAGCAGTTTCACTAAAAAGTAAAATTAATTTTTTTTTATTATGTCCAAATAAAAGGAAAAGTTAATGTTTTATTTATGCAACCACGCAATTTATATTGATTTGCTATGATTTTGATCTTTTTTACACCTTAATAATTAATATTTGATCCTCTTAATATTTCATTTACACATATAAATTATACAATTCCATTATTGTATATACAGCATAAATGTTTTAGTTTGTTCTCTTTAACTTCAATATCTTTCAGTTGGTTGGATGAAGGTTGGAAATAATTTTTTTCCCAACATTTAACTATTATTGCATTTAACTATGACTTGCGGTTTAATAATACTGTGTAATTTTGCATCTAACATCAGCAAAATATTTGACTTACTGCTAAACTGTAGACATCGTATTTATTTCTGCAAATTTCACTGTTTTCTCATTCAGCCACCACTCCTCCTATTCTGTTTTTACTACCACTATTTACCCTATCCACACTATGGCCAGGCTGGCAACATCCCCCATTAATCCTTGTCTTCCTAATCCTTTATTCTGTCCCCTGGTACCACCTCTATCCCTCTCTCCCAGTCTCCCACATCTCATCCTCTCTCCTCTCTTCTGTCTACCCTCCTCCCCTTTGCCTTCATTCCCCTCTTCTTCTGTTTCCCCATTGCAGTTTTACTTCTGCCCCTTCGCACCATTTCTACCCCACCACTCAACCCTGCTGTCTTCCTCCTCTTCCTGTCACCTCACCTCACCTCCACCAGTATCATACTGCACTCCCTCCCTGCCTCACTCCTGCAGTCTCCCTTCCTAGCCAAGGCCCCAGCCCCATCATTACACCCTATTTATCCCTTCTTTCCAAATAAATCATACCTCAACACTACAGCAACCCTGATGATCTCATTCATATCTCTCCCACAAACTCCTTCCCCCTATCCTATGCACTCTGGAATGCCGAATCTGTTTGCAACAAACACTCATGACCTTTTCATTTCCAACTCCCTGCTCCTCCTAGCCATTACAGAAACCTGGATTACTCCATATGACACCACTTCTCCTGCTGCTCTCTCTGCTGGGGCCTCACATTCTAACACACACCCCGACCCGGGGTCGCCTGGGGGTGGTGTTGGGATCCTTATAACCTCAAGCTACACATACCAACTTATACCTCCAGAACCATCCCTTACATTCTCTACATATAAGGGCCATGCAATATGCCTCTACCAACCTACTAATCTTCGAGTTGCTGTCATTTACCGTCCACCTTGCATTTCCTCCAAATTCCTCGACAACTTTGCTTCTTGGCTTCCTCACTTCCTCTCTTCTGACATTCCCTCCATTATTCTAGGTGATTTCAACATCCCTATCGATAACCCCACAAAATCACCTGCCTCTAAACTCCTTAACCTCACCTCTTCACTTGGTCTCTCCCAGTGGACCACTTCACCCTCCGCTGTGAACGGGAGCTCACTGGATCTGTTTTCACTTGCCGCTGTGATATTTCTGATTTCTCCAATTCCCCTTTTTCCCTCTCTAGCCACCACCTGCTCTCTTTCAACTTATCTATCTCTGCTTCCCCATCTATCCCTTCTAAGGCTACCATCACTAAGCATAACATTGAGGCTATTGAGACCTCATCCCTACCCTCCCTGTTTGACTCACTTCTCTCTCCACTTCTCTCTCTCACATGCCCTGAACATGCCACATCCCTATACAATGCATCTCTTACTTCTGCCCTTGATTCTGTTGCTCCGCCAACCACTGTTCACCCTCGAAGATAAACACCTCAACTCTGGCACACCAAATGCACTAGATATCTTCAAAAATGCTCATGTACTGATGAACAATTGTGGAGGAAATCATGCTCTAAAGCAGATTTCCTCCATTTCAAATTTATGCTCTCATCCTTCAGTGCTGCCCTTTCCCTCGCTAAACAATCATACTTCAAAATCCTCATCTCTACCCAATCTTCCAACCGCCAGCGACTCTTTGCCACTGTTAACTCCCTCCTCTGCCCACCACCACCTCCTCTCCCTTCCTCATTGTCTGCTCTTGACTTTGCCACTTATTTCACATCCAAGATTGACTCCATACATCAGGATACCACATCCCACCAAACCAGCAACCAGCCATCACCCATCCCTTGCCACCCCTCACCTTCCCTTTTACCAACTCTGACATATTTCTCCCATGTATCTGGCAAGGAAGTCATGGCCCTCATCCATTCCTCCCCCTCCACAACCTCCCTACTTGACCCTAACCCCTCCCACCTCCTCAGCTACCTCTCTCTGTCTGCCTTTTCCCATCTTGCCCACCTTATCAATCTCTCCCTCTCATCATGCACTGTCCCCTCTGCCTTCAAGCACGCTCTTGTCTCCCCTATTCTTAAAAGACCTAACCTTGATCCAAACACTCTCTCCAACTATCGACCCATCTCTCCTCCATTTTACCTCCAAACTTCTTGAGCGTATTGTCTATAATCGCCTCACTGCTTTTCTTTCCTCTCACTCACTGCTTGACCCATTCCAGTCTGGTTTCCTTTCTCTCCACTTCACTGAAACTGCACTCACAAAAGTCTGCAATGACCTCCATGCAGCCAAATCTAAGGGCCACTACTCTCTGCTTATTCTTTTTGGCCTCTCTGCTGCTTTTGACACTGTGGACCACCCTCTCCTTCTGCAAATCCTTCACTCTCTTGGTCTGCATGATACTGCCCTCTCCTGGCTGTCCTCCTACCTCTCTGATCATTCCTTCTCTGTCTCCTCTCATGATGTTACCTCCCCCCACTTCCACTAAATGTTGCTGTCCCCCAAGGCTCTGTTCTTGGTCCTCTCCTTTTCTCTCTCTATATGTCCTCTTTAGGTGAACTCATTAGTTCTTTTAACTTCCAATACCACCTCTATGCTACTGACACTCAAATCTACCTCTCCTCCCCTGATCTCTCCATGGATCTCCTCACTCGTACCTCCAACTGTCTTTCTGCTGTCTCCTGGAAGTCCCAGTGCTTTCTTAAACTCAACATGTCTAAGACTGAGCTGATCATCTTCCCACCCTCCCGCACAACCTGACCTTCCACAATCTCATTATTCATTGATGGCATGACTATCTCCTCTAGCCCCCAAGTACGCTATCTTGGCATAATCCTTGACTCATCCCTCTACTTCAAACCACACATTTAACACCTCTCACAAACCTGTCATTTTCATCTGAAAAACATTTCCAGGATCAGACCTTTTCTCACCCAATATGCCAATATGATAATTTTTCACTCACTGATTATTTCCAGACTGGACTAGTGTAATCTCCTCCTAACTGGCCTCCCTGACAATAACCTCTCACCACTCCAATCTATTCTCAATGCTGCTGCCTGGCTCATCTTCCTCACCTAAAGCACTACATCCACCTCCCCTCTCCTACAAGCTCTCCACTGGCTTCCCTTCCCTTTCAGAATCCAATTCAAACTTCTCACACTCACTTACAAAGCACTCACCCACGCCTCTTTACATCTCTGACCTTATCTCTCTTTACACTCCCACCCATCCTCTTCGCTCTGCTAATGCACGCCGACTCTCCTAACTTCTGATTACTTCCTCCCACTCCCATCTCCAAGATTTTTCATATGCTGCTCCCTTTCTCAGGAATTTTTTACCTTTTCCCCTCAGACTCCCCACCTCGCTACAAAACTTCAAACGGGCTCTTAAGACCCACTTTTTTACCAAACCCAGCCAAATCTCATCCTAACCCTCTGTTCCATGCTCTCTATGTACCCTATCTGTGTCAGCCCTGGCTGTCTACTGCTCCCCTTAGAATGTAATCTCTCACGAGTAGGGCCCTCTTCCCTCATGTGCTTATCCTTTTCTTACTTTAATAATCCTCAACTGCCCAAATCCCACAGATTATTGGCCACCTTGGAACTTATCTTTATGTCATTTACTGGTGTAGTTATGCTTAGTACTTGTCCTATATTGTCTTAAACTGTAGGTCACTTGTTTCCTGTTTTGATTATGTGCATATGTACTCTGTAATTAGGTGCTGCGGAACCCTTGTGGCACCATATAAATAAAGGATGATAATAAAAATAATAATAATAACTATTGAAAGTATATAAAGTAAAACATGGAGATACAGAAAAATAAAGGGGGTATCAAGGGGAAAGCAAGAAATAAAAGGGTGAAAGGAAGACAGGTAAACCACAGATATCAAATAAATAAATAAAAAAATCACAAATCACAAAATAGACAAATCTGTCAATTGGGGGTTTATTTAAATTGAAATGAGGGGAAGAGTTCCCTGGAGTAGAACTTGCGGCATGAGCACCATTACCCTCTGTTATATATACATGGCATGGGAGCCATTTCATAATTGGTGAAGAGAGAGCCTTAGAAAAAACAGACTTTTCTTGTCTCCATTTGGCAATGGAATTGGGTTTTGCAGATAACTTTTGTGAATGGAGGAGAGGAGGGAGGTTTCCAATTCAGAGCAATAGGAAATCATACATTTAACAAATATGTGTGTTTTATTTTTAATTGCTTTAATATTTTTAACATTTTGTTTTACAACATAATGGTGAAAAAGCATTTAGCTCTGGATTACAATCAATATTCTACAACTTTTATAGCTTTTTCTTTTACATAAGTGATAACCTAAAGTATCCTAGGCATCTGAGACGTAACTAGCACGGGGTGAGTAGGTTCACGTGTCCTGGGCACCAATGCAGCCCCAGCAAGAAGGGTGCCACTGGCACCTGCACAGCCCATGTGCCACACCATTGTGCCCACTGTCGGAGCTTCGTCCATCCTTCAGCATTCCACCATCTTGACGACGAGCCATCCTAGTGCCCACCACCATGTCCAACGCGTTGCCTGCTTGCTGCTGAGAGTGCTAAGAGTGTTACTGCAATGTAGTCTGGAAAAAAATATTGGTGAATCATCGGGAAAAAGTGTGATTTTTTTCCCCGCACCCAATGTTTTAATGCAGCTAATGGATACTGTCCATAGAATGTATGTAAGGGAGAAGACACAGAATTACATTTGAGAGGTTGTTTGTCACAGGAGGAAAAGTGGAGGGTGAGAGACTCAGGCAGTAGAGATGATGGTGTGCAGAGAGACGGTACAGGGTGGGAGATGTTGGTGTGCAGAAACACAATGAAGGTGGGATGATGGTTTGAAATACTTGTAATGCTGAACTGTTGTAAAATAGTTTACTGTACCACAAATCTAGAAACAAAGCAGTTCATCAATGATTGATATTTATATCCATTTTTGTTCATGGATCTTAAATCAACTTACAAACCGTATTCCTGAAATTGCATTTATTAAGAAGTAGATTAAAATTGGAATCTGAACAATAAGGAGCTTACAGTATGTATATTTGGATGCAAATGCATTTTTCTACTTTTTACACCATCAAACTGCATTTTTCAAACTGCAACTGGGATGCATTTTTTGTTCATGATTCTTGCTCTTAGGTAGATGGAACACTGTTTGGAAGGGATGTTTAAATATGGGCAAAGTACACTATAGGATGTTCAAGCAAGATACATCCCATGCTAATCACAAGAAAGATGTGTTACTGTCTGTTTGGTAGTAAACTTGTGGGTGCTTGACCTTTGGTGCAATAAGCAATCAGTTTCAGCAGCTGCTTCTGTTTGGTTGGATGCATCAAAATCATCTCCCTTACGTTACTACTATATTAATGTTTTTCTTGAAATCTATTTATATTAATACACTAATATTTTCACCTGGTTTGTAGTAATAATACATACTGTTTTTTCATGTGAACTTTTAAAGAGGAAGACAACAGTTCTGTGTATTGATTTTAACGTATGTAGTACTTTGCTTGTCTTTTCATCTTTTTATCATTTCCTTTTTATAGTATTTGCAACTTTTTTTAGGGTTGTTTCAATAGTTCAAATAAGGCAGCAGTTTATACGGATTATGTGGATTAAAGGTGCACAGTGATTGTTATATAACTTTAAAATAAGTTAGATTTATTATTTACTGAATAAGTCGGTCATGTCTTTGGCTGCTTTGGATTGCTTTATTTGTTTATATTTGCCAGGGATGTGTGATGTAGTAAATGGCTCAAGAGACACTGGCTAGCACCAGAGTCATATTTACAGTACACACAATATATGAGCCCAAGGCTTCAAGTGGGCATTATACATGGGTGCAGCAGACTATACTGCTAGAAATTTGGTGAGTTTTAATTAGAGATATGTAGAAAAGATAGGCCTCACCTTCCAATGACTTTTCATCCGAGAGATTTGACTATAACAATTAATAGGAAAATACAGAGCTATATATGTATTGTATACATGTCCAACTTTGCAAACATTTTCTAGTAGTGTATTGTGCGCTTGAAATTTAAAATGACCTCACTTTTTTAGAGCTAATATAAAAATCTTGGACTGAAAACAAGGTGAGACAGACTCTTATTGATCAAATTAAAAATGTAACTTAAAAATTTTGAGTATGAAATTGGGTTAATACAATTTCTGAGGTTTTAACTCTATTACCTGTTGACCTTGAATCTGTAGTTTTTCTTTTCAGACTTAGGGGGTAATTCAATTAGCCACAGTAATTTACTATGGCTAAATGATTCCTCAGGGGCTATTTAAGTGGCCCCAATGCAGGCATGTATCAGGGATTTTTTAGGAGACCCGCTGAGGTCCCAAAACAAAATGCCCAATAAGTGCCATGTTGCTGCAATCGCAAAAACACTTTGGTCTGGGTACTTATCCCGGATACTATGTGTTTGACCAAAAATGGGACAATTTTCAAGTGAGAAATAACTGGCTTCCATTGAATTGCCTTAAAAATGTCCGGGTTTTTTCTTTTTTGAGTGAAAATTATTTGGCCATAACTAAATACCCCATTAGACAGAATTTCAAATTATTGTAAGTTGCATTTCTTTATACAGCACAAAAATGGAGAAAGTGGAAATGTGGACAGCTCTCATGGATATCAGCATACTGCGCATGCACCACAGACAGAAATCAGACTTAAGTACACAGATGAAGTTTGATACTCCACTAGGATTAATCCTTCCTTGTATGGAAAAAAAACTTTCCTTGAAACAACATATTTATGCTGTAATTGGGATGTGACAACTCATCCATGCTATCGGTGCATCATGGGAGTGTTGTGGGCATTTTCGCTGACCTACTGTATATGTATGTCTGTTTCAGATATATCTTTTGTAATCATCATGGGGTTACTGTCTTGATACTTATGATGATACATGCAGATGTAAGACTAGCGGGAGGGATAGGCTTCCAAATGCAGCACAGACTGCATGTAGAAACTAAAAATATGATAACATGATTGACAAATAGCACTAAGTATGGCTAAATGTAAAAAATCTGCACCTGGACAAACCATGTAGCTGTACAATTTATATATTTTTTATTTTAAATAGATATGTGTGCCTGGCCTTTTCTCAGGCTTTGTGTTTTGGTTTTGCATCTGTATCTCCTTCCTGTTTTGGATATGTATTAGTTTTGCCAAAACTGCCCTTGCGTGTTTTGAATAGAGATGAGCGGGTTCGGTTCCTCGGAATCCGAACCCGCCCGAACTTCATGTTTTTTTTCACGGGTCCGAGCGACTCGGATCTTCCCGCCTTGCTCGGTTAACCCGAGCGCGCCCGAACGTCATCATGACGCTGTCGGATTCTCGCGAGGCTCGGATTCTATCGCGAGACTCGGATTCTATATAAGGAGCCGCGCGTCGCCGCCATTTTCACTCGTGCATTGAGATTGATAGGGAGAGGACGTGTCTGGCGTCCTCTCCATTAGAATAGAGATAGATTAGATAGAGAGAGAGAGATTGTGCAGAGTCGCAGACAGAGTTAGTTTACCACAGTCAGTGACCAGTGCAGTTGCTAGTTAACTTTTATTTAATATAATATATCCGTTCACTTCTCTCTGCTATATCCGTTCTCTGCCTGAAAAAAAAAACGATACACAGCACAGTCAGTCACACAGTGTGACTCAGTCTGTGTGCACTCAGCTCAGCCCAGTGTGCTGCACAGTCATCAATGTATAAATTAAAAGCTTATAATTAATTGTGGGGGAGACTGGGGAGCACTGCAGGTTGTTAGCAGGAGCCAGGAGTACAATTATATTAATTAACAGTGCACACTTTTGCTGCAGGAGTGGTGACCAGTGCCTGACCACCAGTATAGTATTGTTGTATACTACTAATATCTCTTTAAATATCAACCAGTCTATATTAGCAGCAGACACAGTACAGTGCGGTAGTTCACGGCTGTGGCTACCTCTGTGTCGGCACACGGCAGGCAGTCCGTCCGACCAGAATTGTATTATTTATTATTATATACCTACCACCTAACCGTGGTTTTTTTTTCATTCTTTATACCGTCATAGTGTCATCCTAATTGTTACGAGTATACTACTATCTCTTTATCAACCAGTGTACAGTGCGGTAGTTCACGGCTGTGGCTACCTCTGTGTCGGCACACGGCAGGCAGTCCGTCCGACCAGAATTGTATTATTTATTATTATATACCTACCACCTAACCGTGGTTTTTTTTTTCATTCTTTATACCGTCATAGTGTCATCCTAATTGTTACGAGTATACTACTATCTCTTTATCAACCAGTGTACAGTGCGGTAGTTCACGGCTGTGGCTACCTCTGTGTCGGCACACGGCAGGCAGTCCGTCCGACCAGAATTGTATTATTTATTATTATATACCTACCACCTAACCGTGGTTTTTTTTTTCATTCTTTATACCGTCATAGTGTCATCCTAATTGTTACGAGTATACTACTATCTCTTTATCAACCAGTGTACAGTGCGGTAGTTCACGGCTGTGGCTACCTCTGTGTCGGCACACGGCAGGCAGTCCGTCTGACCAGAATTGTATTATTTATTATTATATACCTACCACCTAACCGTGGTTTTTTTTTCATTCTTTATACCGTCATAGTGTCATCCTAATTGTTACGAGTATACTACTATCTCTTTATCAACCAGTGTACAGTGCGGTAGTTCACGGCTGTGGCTACCTCTGTGTCGGCACACGGCAGGCAGTCCGTCCGACCAGAATTGTATTATTTATTATTATATACCTACCACCTAACCGTGGTTTTTTTTTCATTCTTTATACCGTCATAGTGTCATCCTAATTGTTACGAGTATACTACTATCTCTTTATCAACCAGTGTACAGTGCGGTAGTTCACGGCTGTGGCTACCTCTGTGTCGGCACACGGCAGGCAGTCCGTCCGACCAGAATTGTATTATTTATTATTATATACCTACCACCTAACCGTGGTTTTTTTTTTCATTCTTTATACCGTCATAGTGTCATCCTAATTGTTACGAGTATACTACTATCTCTTTATCAACCAGTGTACAGTGCGGTAGTTCACGGCTGTGGCTACCTCTGTGTCGGCACACGGCAGGCAGTCCGTCCGACCAGAATTGTATTATTTATTATTATATACCTACCACCTAACCGTGGTTTTTTTTTTCATTCTTTATACCGTCATAGTGTCATCCTAATTGTTACGAGTATACTACTATCTCTTTATCAACCAGTGTACAGTGCGGTAGTTCACGGCTGTGGCTACCTCTGTGTCGGCACACGGCAGGCAGTCCGTCCGACCAGAATTGTATTATTTATTATTATATACCTACCACCTAACCGTGGTTTTTTTTTTCATTCTTTATACCGTCATAGTGTCATCCTAATTGTTACGAGTATACTACTATCTCTTTATCAACCAGTGTACAGTGCGGTAGTTCACGGCTGTGGCTACCTCTGTGTCGGCACACGGCAGGCAGTCCGTCCGACCAGAATTGTATTATTTATTATTATATACCTACCACCTAACCGTGGTTTTTTTTTCCATTCTTTATACCGTCATAGTGTCATCCTAATTGTTACGAGTATACTACTATCTCTTTATCAACCAGTGTACAGTGCGGTAGTTCACGGCTGTGGCTACCTCTGTGTCGGCAGTCGGCAGGCAGTCCGTCCATCCATAATTGTATTATTATTATAATATATACCACCTAACCGTGGTTTTTTTTTCATTCTTTATACCGTCGTCATAGTGTCATACTAGTTGTTACGAGTATACTACTATCTCTTTATCAACCAGTGTACAGTGCGGTAGTTCACGGCTGTGGCTACCTCTGTGTCGGCAGTCGGCAGGCAGTCCGTCCATCCATAATTGTATTATTATTATAATATATACCACCTAACCGTGGGTTTTTTTTCATTCTTTATACCGTCGTCATAGTGTCATACTAGTTGTTACGAGTATACTACTATCTCTTTATCAACCAGTGTACAGTGCGGTAGTTCACGGCTGTGGCTACCTCTGTGTCGGCAGTCGGCAGGCAGTCCGTCCATCCATAATTGTATTATTATTATAATATATACCACCTAACCGTGGTTTTTTTTCCATTCTTTATACCGTCGTCATAGTGTCATACTAGTTGTTACGAGTATACTACTATCTCTTTATCAACCAGTGTACAGTGCGGTAGTTCACGGCTGTGGCTACCTCTGTGTCGGCAGTCGGCAGGCAGTCCGTCCATCCATAATTGTATTATTATTATAATATATACCACCTAACCGTGGTTTTTTTATACCACCTAACCGTGGCAGTCCGTCCATAATTGTATACTAGTATCCAATCCATCCATCTCCATTGTTTACCTGAGGTGCCTTTTAGTTCTGCCTATAAAATATGGAGAACAAAAAAGTTGAGGTTCCAAAATTAGGGAAAGATCAAGATCCACTTCCACCTCGTGCTGAAGCTGCTGCCACTAGTCATGGCCGAGACGATGAAATGCCAGCAACGTCGTCTGCCAAGGCCGATGCCCAATGTCATAGTACAGAGCATGTCAAATCCAAAACACCAAATATCAGAAAAAAAAGGACTCCAAAACCTAAAATAAAATTGTCGGAGGAGAAGCGTAAACTTGCCAATATGCCATTTACCACACGGAGTGGCAAGGAACGGCTGAGGCCCTGGCCTATGTTCATGGCTAGTGGTTCAGCTTCACATGAGGATGGAAGCACTCAGCCTCTCGCTAGAAAACTGAAAAGACTCAAGCTGGCAAAAGCACCGCAAAGAACTGTGCGTTCTTTGAAATCCCAAATCCACAAGGAGAGTCCAATTGTGTCGTTTGCGATGCCTGACCT
This sequence comes from Pseudophryne corroboree, assembly GCF_028390025.1. Classification (NCBI taxonomy): domain Eukaryota; kingdom Metazoa; phylum Chordata; class Amphibia; order Anura; family Myobatrachidae; genus Pseudophryne; species Pseudophryne corroboree. The sequence goes on from NC_086445.1 coordinate 334,756,888, forward strand.
TCCCAACACTGGACGTGAAGAGCATGCGCCTTCCACTATTTGCATGCCCCCTGCAAGTGCTGGAAGGAGCACCCGCAGTCCAGTTCCTGATAGTCAGATTGAAGATGTCAGTGTTGAAGTACACCAGGATGAGGAGGATATGGGTGTTGCTGGCGCTGGGGAGGAAATTGACCAGGAGGATTCTGATGGTGAGGTGGTTTGTTTAAGTCAGGCACCCGGGGAGACACCTGTTGTCCGTGGGAGGAATATGGCCGTTGACATGCCAGGTGAAAATACCAAAAAAATCAGCTCTTCGGTGTGGAGGTATTTCACCAGAAATGCGGACAACAGGTGTCAAGCCGTGTGTTCCCTTTGTCAAGCTGTAATAAGTAGGGGTAAGGACGTTAACCACCTCGGAACATCCTCCCTTATACGTCACCTGCAGCGCATTCATAATAAGTCAGTGACAAGTTCAAAAACTTTGGGTGACAGCGGAAGCAGTCCACTGACCAGTAAATCCCTTCCTCTTGTAACCAAGCTCACGCAAACCACCCCACCAACTCCCTCAGTGTCAATTTCCTCCTTCCCCAGGAATGCCAATAGTCCTGCAGGCCATGTCACTGGCAAGTCTGACGAGTCCTTTCCTGCCTGGGATTCCTCCGATGCATCCTTGCGTGTAACGCCTACTGCTGCTGGCGCTGCTGTTGTTGCCGCTGGGAGTCGATGGTCATCCCAGAGGGGAAGTCGTAAGCCCACTTGTACTACTTCCAGTAAGCAATTGACTGTTCAACAGTCCTTTGCGAGGAAGATGAAATATCACAGCAGTCATCCTACTGCAAAGCGGATAACTGAGTCCTTGACAACTATGTTGGTGTTAGACGTGCGTCCGGTATCCGCCGTTAGTTCACAGGGAACTAGACAATTTATTGAGGCAGTGTGCCCCCGTTACCAAATACCATCTAGGTTCCACTTCTCTAGGCAGGCGATACCGAGAATGTACACGGACGTCAGAAAAAGACTCACCAGTGTCCTAAAAAATGCAGTTGTACCCAATGTCCACTTAACCACGGACATGTGGACAAGTGGAGCAGGGCAGGGTCAGGACTATATGACTGTGACAGCCCACTGGGTAGATGTATGGACTCCCGCCGCAAGAACAGCAGCGGCGGCACCAGTAGCAGCATCTCGCAAACGCCAACTCTTTCCTAGGCAGGCTACGCTTTGTATCACCGCTTTCCAGAATACGCACACAGCTGAAAACCTCTTACGGCAACTGAGGAAGATCATCGCGGAATGGCTTACCCCAATTGGACTCTCCTGTGGATTTGTGGCATCGGACAACGCCAGCAATATTGTGTGTGCATTAAATATGGGCAAATTCCAGCACGTCCCATGTTTTGCACATACCTTGAATTTGGTGGTGCAGAATTTTTTAAAAAACGACAGGGGCGTGCAAGAGATGCTGTCGGTGGCCAGAAAAATTGCGGGACACTTTCGGCGTACAGGCACCACGTACAGAAGAAAGGAGCACCACCAAAAACTACTGAACCTGCCCTGCCATCATCTGAAGCAAGAAGTGGTAACGAGGTGGAATTCAACCCTCTATATGCTTCAGAGGTTGGAGGAGCAGCAAAAGGCCATTCAAGCCTATACAATTGAGCACGATATAGGAGATGGAATGCACCTGTCTCAAGTGCAGTGGAGAATGATTTCAACGTTGTGCAAGGTTCTGATGCCCTTTGAACTTGCCACACGTGAAGTCAGTTCAGACACTGCCAGCCTGAGTCAGGTCATTCCCCTCATCAGGCTTTTGCAGAAGAAGCTGGAGGCATTGAAGAAGGAGCTAACACGGAGCGATTCCGCTAGGCATGTGGGACTTGTGGATGCAGCCCTTAATTCGCTTAACAAGGATTCACGGGTGGTCAATCTGTTGAAATCAGAGCACTACATTTTGGCCACCGTGCTCGATCCTAGATTTAAAGCCTACCTTGGATCTCTCTTTCCGGCAGACACAGGTCTGCTGGGGTTGAAAGACCTGCTGGTGACAAAATTGTCAAGTCAAGCGGAACGCGACCTGTCAACATCTCCTCCTTCACATTCTCCCGCAACTGGGGGTGCGAGGAAAAGGCTCAGAATTCCGAGCCCACCCGCTGGCGGTGATGCAGGGCAGTCTGGAGCGACTGCTGATGCTGACATCTGGTCCGGACTGAAGGACCTGACAACGATTACGGACATGTCGTCTACTGTCACTGCATATGATTCTCTCAACATTGATAGAATGGTGGAGGATTATATGAGTGACCGCATCCAAGTAGGCACGTCACACAGTCCGTACTTATACTGGCAGGAAAAAGAGGCAATTTGGAGGCCCTTGCACAAACTGGCTTTATTCTACCTAAGTTGCCCTCCCACAAGTGTGTACTCCGAAAGAGTGTTTAGTGCCGCCGCTCACCTTGTCAGCAATCGGCGTACGAGGTTACATCCAGAAAATGTGGAGAAGATGATGTTCATTAAAATGAATTATAATCAATTCCTCCGCGGAGACATTGACCAGCAGCAATTGCCTCCACAAAGTACACAGGGAGCTGAGATGGTGGATTCCAGTGGGGACGAATTGATAATCTGTGAGGAGGGGGATGTACACGGTGATATATCGGAGGGTGAAGATGAGGTGGACATCTTGCCTCTGTAGAGCCAGTTTGTGCAAGGAGAGATTAATTGCTTCTTTTTTGGGGGGGGTCCAAACCAACCCGTCATATCAGTCACAGTCGTGTGGCAGACCCTGTCACTGAAATGATGGGTTGGTTAAAGTGTGCATGTCCTGTTTTGTTTATACAACATAAGGGTGGGTGGGAGGGCCCAAGGATAATTCCATCTTGCACCTCTTTTTTCTTTTCTTTTTCTTTGCATCATGTGCTGATTGGGGAGGGTTTTTTGGAAGGGACATCCTGCGTGACACTGCAGTGCCACTCCTAGATGGGCCCGGTGTTTGTGTCGGCCACTAGGGTCGCTAATCTTACTCACACAGTCAGCTACCTCATTGCGCCTCTTTTTTTCTTTGCGTCATGTGCTGTTTGGGGAGGGTTTTTTGGAAGGGACATCCTGCGTGACACTGCAGTGCCACTCCTAGATGGGCCCGGTGTTTGTGTCGGCCACTAGGGTCGCTAATCTTACTCACACAGTCAGCTACCTCATTGCGCCTCTTTTTTTCTTTGCGTCATGTGCTGTTTGGGGAGGGTTTTTTGGAAGGGACATCCTGCGTGACACTGCAGTGCCACTCCTAGATGTGCCCGGTGTTTGTGTCGGCCACTAGGGTCGCTAATCTTACTCACACAGTCAGCTACCTCATTGCGCCTCTTTTTTTCTTTGCGTCATGTGCTGTTTGGGGAGGGTTTTTTGGAAGGGCCATCCTGCGTGACACTGCAGTGCCACTCCTAGATGGGCCCGGTGTTTGTGTCGGCCACTAGGGTCGCTTATCTTACTCACACAGCGACCTCGGTGCAAATTTTAGGACTAAAAATAATATTGTGAGGTGTGATGTGTTCAGAATAGGCTGAAAATGAGTGTAAATTATGTTTTTTGAGGTTAATAATACTTTGGGATCAAAATTACCCCCAAATTCTATGATTTAAGCTGTTTTTTAGGGTTTTTTGAAAAAAACACCCGAATCCAAAACACACCCGAATCCGACAAAAAAAATTCGGTGAGGTTTTGCCAAAACGCGGTCGAACCCAAAACACGGCCGCGGAACCGAACCCAAAACCAAAACACAAAACCCGAAAAATTTCCGGCGCTCATCTCTAGTTTTGAATCTATATTGGTATTGGATCTGTATTTATTTGAAAAAAAAAACATAAAAACTTATAAAATAACACAATTTGGCCTTGTTTTTGTTCCTACGGTATTTTTAACCTCAATAACATTAATGTCCACTCATTTCCAGTCAATTTTGATCACCTCACAGCTCATAATATTGCTTTCATCCATTTTAGGCCTAAAGGTTGCAGCAAAGTAGCTGGATGACTAAGCTAAGTGACTGCAGTGGGTGGCACAAACATGTGGTACTTAAACTTCCAAGATGTCACATCTAGGAGTGGCACTGCAGTGGCAGAAAGGGTGGCAGTTTAATAAACTATGCAAAAAAACAGTCAGCAATGCGTATAATGCAAAGAAAAGCGGTGCATATGGAATTGTCCTTGCGCCCTCCCAGCCACCCTTAAATTATATATATTGAAGAGGACATGCAGAGTTTAACAAACCAATCATTTCAGTGACAGGGACTGTCACTTGTGGGTTAAATTATTGGTTTGTTTGGGCCCTCCACAAAACAAGCTGGCAATAGGCAGTGCACAAACTGGCTCTACATAGGCAAGATGTCGTCATCAGCTTCCGATTCCTCATCTGCAATAGAGTGTACATCCTTTTCTTCACACAAAATTAATTCATCCCCACTGGAATCCATTGTATTAGGTGCCTCTTATTTTGTAGATGTAATTGTTGGTAAAGGTCTTCCTCTTGGAATTGGTAATTAATTTTGATGAACATCATCTTTTCCATATTTTGGGGAAGTAACATCCAACACCGATTGCTGATAAGGTTCCCAGCTGCACTGAAAACTCTTTCTGAGTACACACTGGAGGGTGGGCAACTTATGTAAAGCTAAGCCAGTTTGTGCAAAGGCCTCCAAATTTCCTTTTTTTTTCCTGCCAGTAGTGAAATGGACTGTCTGACATGTCTATTTGGATGCTAACACTGAAATAGTCATCAACCATTCTTTGAATGGTGACCGTCTCATATACAAAGACAGTAGACATGTCAGTAATTGTAGACAGCTCCTTCAGTCTGGACCAGATGTCAAAACTTGTTCCTGACTGATCTGCATCACCTCCAGCGGGTCTCTTTGGAAAATATGTTTTTTTCCTTGCAGCCGCAGTTGCCAGTGAAACTGAAGGAGGATATTTTGTCATGTCACATGCCAATTGAGCTGACAATTTTCTCTCCAACACCTCCTCAGATTTGTGTCTGTAGGAAAGGAAGCTACAACGTAGGTTTTAAACCTAGGATCAAGTATGGTCACCAAAATATAGTGATCTGATTTCAATAGATTGGTGAACCTTGAATCCTGGAGAAGTCAATAAAGGGCTTGATCTAAACCCCTACATGCTTGATGTACTTGCTTCCTTTAAGCTTCTCCAATTTGTCCAGATTTTTTTCTGAGTCTAATAAGAGGAAAGACCTGGCTCAAGCTGGCAGTGTCTGAACTACTGTAACTTTACATGGAACAACTTTGAAGGGTTTGAGAAATTATTCTCCACTGCGCTTGACTAAGGTGCATTCCCGTTCCTTTCCCTATGTCATAGGTCGATATGTAGCTTGGATGGCCTTTTGCTGCTCCACCATACGCAGAAGCATGTAGAGGGTTGAATTCCACCTCCTGATTCATCTGATGGCAGGGCAAGTTCAGCTGTTTTTGCAAGCGCTGCAATCTTCTACATGCACTTTTATGGTCCATGGACAGCATCTCCTGCACACCCCTGTCATTGAAAAAAAATTGCATCTCCAAGTTAATTGTGTGAGCAAAACAGGGGTTGTGTTGGAATTTGCCCACCTGTAATGCTCTCACAATATTGGTGGCATTGTCAGATATCACAAATCTCAGGGAGAATCCAAGTGGGGGAAGCCATTTTGCAATGATTTCCCTGAGGTTGTCAGTGGTAGGCCTCTTAGTGAAACCGGTAATACACAGAGTAGCCTTCCTCTGAATGAGCTGGCATTTGTGAGATACTGCTGCTGCTGTTGGTGCTGCTAAAGGCAATACATCTACCCAGTGGGCTGTCACAGTCATGTAGTCTTTAGTTCGCTCTGTTCTGCTTGTCCAAATATCTGTGGTTAAGTGGACAGTGGGTACAATGGCATTTCTGAGGACACTAATAATGCTTTTTTAAGGCCTTTGTACAGATTGGGAATTGCTTTTCTTGCTCCTTTTTTAAAATCTTCTACTGGGAGAAGTGCTTACATCATCATTATGAGACGCAGAACCACCAGTCATAAACAAAGGCCAAGGCCTTAGACTTTCCTTGCCACTTTATGTAGTGAATGGCATATTGCCGATTTTATGTTTCTCTGTCACTTTACTTGTGATTTTATTTTATTTAGCACCATAAAAATATATTGCTTCTTTGATTTTACATGCACCTACTTTGATTTTACATGCCCTCTATGCCATTAGGTATCGGCCTCTGCAGATGATATTGACAGACTTGCATTGTCAGGGCTAGTGGCAGCAGCTTCAGCACTAGTACATGTTTCATTATCTCCTCTCAGTTGTTTGTCCTCCATTTTTATCAACAAATGCAAAGTGTGGTACAGCACACACCACAATTTGTACCAAAAATGTACCACCTACAGTGGTAATCAAACACTGTAGTTTTAATTTCACCAACAGTGTCACACAATACATGTATGAGTATGAAATAAAATATACAACTGTGGTACAGATGGAGCCATGCTCATCGAGCGTGGCTACATAGCAGGCGGGGGCGCTCGGCATGCTTGGGCCCACCTGGGCCCAGGCACGCTGGCAAGTGTACAGAGACACTCCCAGTCAGTTTGAATGGGGTGTGTGCACATCTCCGACACACGCATGTCTTATTTGTGCCCTGCAGTCCCCCTCGATGGGCACACTCAGTTGCAGATGGAGCCATGATTAGCATGGCTCCATCTGTGACACCTTCACCCACAGTGTCACACAATACGTGTAAGAGTCAGAAATATTAATTGAACACTGTGGTTTAATTTCACCAACAGTGTCGCACAATAGATGTATGACTATGCAATAAAATATATTACTGTGGGGCCACCTTCACCCACAGTGTTGCACAATACATATATGAATCAATACGTGTATGAGTAAGAAATAATAATATACTGTTGTCTGACTAGCAGTGTCACAGTACTTAAAACTACTTAAATAACAATTGTGTAGTACACTGGGGTACCGCACAAACAAAAAAATATATTTTTAATAATTATGTGTTTATGCTTTTTGTGTTTAGCATTTATTATTTTAATTTTACACTGGGGCTGATCCCCTGGATGGACATGCAGAGCATCCCCTGGACTGATACAGCAAAGCTGAAACAGCACCCCTGGACTGATACAGGAGAGCTGAAAGAGGACCCCTGGACTGATACACCCTACGCCAAACATGCACATAGCTGATGGACACCTAAGTCCAGTACACTCTCTACAGCCGTATTGAAGATGGCACTGATCACGGGGACCTTTATAGAATCCAAAACCTGTGAGAATCTGACAGCTTGAAGATGAAAGTTGGCCTCTCTTTGGGATCTGAGTCTCGCGGGAAAACTTGAGCCGGACTACTTGGAGAACCAGACCCGCTCATCTCTAATTTTAAATAAAATAAAAATACTGCCTTCTTTTTCATGTAGCCAGGCTTGGACTGGCCCAAAGGGGTACAGGGGAACCACCGGTGGACCCTACTGCCTGGGGACCCACCTCCTGCTCTAAGGAGGCAGACTGGAGGAACTTGGAAGGAGTGCAGGAGAGGTGGAAAAAAAAACTGAAAAGTGCACTGCTAAGTGCAACAGACCTTTGTATCAAAATGGTTAGGAAAAGCACCAGGAAAAGGAAGCCAGTGTGGTTCACAAAAGAAGTATCAACTAGTGTGAAAGCAAAAAAGATGGCTTTTAGGAAATACAAACAGATTCAAAATAATAACGACAAAGAGGTGTATCTGGGCAGACGGAAGGATGCTAAGAAAGTGATCAGACATGCAAAGGCAGAAGCTGAGGAGAAAATGGCCCAGTCAGTAGATAAAGGGGGCAAAACTTTTTTTAAGTATATAAGTGAAAGGAGAAAATCAAATGGATGAATAATAAGACTTAAGACAGAGAGTGGGCATTTGATGGAGGGAGACAAGGCAATAGCAGATCACCTAAATAATTATTTTTGCTCAGTATTTACTACAGAAGAAGGGATGGGGCCACAGTTAAGTTGCAAGGACATTCATAAAAATAAGGTAGATGAAAATACATTTACAGAGGAGAAGGTCCTAACAGAACTTTCAAAACTAAAAGTGGATAAATCAATGGGACCAGATGGGATACACCCAAGGATACTCAAAGAGCTAAAAGATGTGCTGGTTACACCTTTAACAGAATTATTTAACCAGTCACTAAATACAGGTGCTATTCCAGAGGACTGGAAAAGAGCAAATGTAGTTCCACTGCACAAAAGTGGAAGCAAGGAAGAAGCAAGTAACTACAGACCAGTAAGCCTTACATCAGTAGTAGGGAAAGTAATGGAAAAACTATTAAAAGAAAGAGTAGTGGAATATCTTAAATCAAACAACTTACAGGGTCCAAAACAGCATGGATTTACTAGTGGGAGATCATGCCAAACAAATCTTATTGACTTTTTTGACTCTGTGATGAAAATAATAGATCAAGGGGGAGCTGTAGATGTAGCATATCTAGACTTTAGTAAGGCATTTGACACTGTCCCACATCGCAGACTGCTAAATAAACTTGAAAGCCTGGGGGTGGATTATAAATCAGTTAAATGGATAAGAACCTGGTTGCAGGATAGGAAACAGACAGTCATAGTTAATGGAGTGCAATCTATGGAGGGAAATGTTACTAGTGGAGTACCCCAGGGATCTGTACTTGGTCCAGTTCTCTTTAATATCTTTGTTGGTGACATTGCAGATGGTATTGAAGGGAAGATATGCCTTTTTGCAGATGATACAAAGATATGCAACAGGGTAGACAACCGGGAGGGGTCAAACAAATGATTAATGACCTAGGTAGGCTTGAGAAATGGTCAAGAACGTGGCAACTACAGTTTAATGCTAAAAAATGCAAAATCATGCACTTGGGTCTCAAAAACCCAAAGGCTAAGTATAGTATCAAGGGTACTATAATGGAAACTACTGAGGAGGAACGAGATTTAGGAGTCACTATTTCAAGTGACTTGAAGGCAGGAAAGCAATGCAACAAAGCAATGAGAAAGGCAAGTCAGATGCTTGGTTGCATAGGGAGAGGAATCAGTAGCAGGAAAAAAGAAGTGATAATGCCACTGTATAGGTCATTGGTACGGCCCCATCTGGAATACTGGGTCCAGTTCTGGAGACCTTATCTCCAGAAGGATATAAATACATTAGAGAGTGTACAAAGAAGGGCAACTAAAATGGTGCATTGCCTACATCACAAAACTTACCCGGAAAGGCTAAAAGATCTTAACATGTATAGTTTGGAGGAGAGAAGGGAAAGGGGGGGACATGATAGAAACTTTCAAATATATCAAGGGTCTTAACAAAGTTCAGGAGGAAAACATTCTTCAAAGGAAAAGAAGTATTAGAACTCGAGGGCATACATTGAGACTGGAGGGGGGGAGGTTCAGGGGAAATTTAAGGAAAAATTACTTCACAGAAAGGGTAGTGGATAAGTGGAATAGCCTCCCATCAGAGGTGGTAGAGGCTAAGACTGTAGGGCAATTTAAACATGCTTGGGACAGGCATATGAATATCCTTACAAAGAATTAAGGTTAAAAAAAGGGTTGAGATTGCCTAAAGGATAAAAAAAAAAAAGGGCAGACTAGATGGGCCAAGTGGTTCTTATCTGCCGTCAAATTCTATGTATCTATGTTTCTATGTTTCTAAGGATCAGGTTCCAGAATGTGCACTTGAATTATACATCATACATATGTTACCTTAAACTGGACTATGGTGTACTTTCTACAGTGCATCACTGTTATTAATCTGTTATCAATCTGGTACATTATCATGCTCACAGCAGCTGAATTTACTGTATATATTTATGAAGAGGCCCAGACATTGCACTCTCTAATATTTAGTCAAAACAATGAGGTGGCAGGCCACACCGCCTCTGCAGACTAGTCACACCTCTAAACATGGGCCCCTACCACTGCTTTCCCCCGGTGGGCCCTACATGCCCCAGTTTGACACTGCATGTAGCTCACAAATATTGATAGCTTTCTATCAAAACCACAATTTAGAGTTGAACTATGAGTTGTACATGTCTCAACTCAAAATCTGTTCACAACAATTAACTCTGTGTTATGCATTGTAACATGGTTTTCACAAGATGCAAATTTGCATGTTTTAGCTAGATTCACTTCTAACTCTAAGGGGTCTATTCACTAAGCCTTGGATGGAGATAAAGTCACCAGAGATAAAGTCCCAGCCAATCAGCTCCTAACTGCCATGTCACAGGCTGGGTTTGAAAAATGTCAGTTAGGTGCTGATTGGCTGGCACTTTATTTCCATCCACTTTATTGCCGTCCAAGGGGTTTATTTACTAATATTCGTGTTTGTGCCGATTTGTAGGGAGTTTGATCTCGAATTTTATCGGATGTATTATACTGCAACTTTTTTAATCCATCTAAGCTGATTTATTAAGCTGCCGAGTTTTCTATTTTCGTATTTTATGATGTCTATGTGATTCATATTGTCGGGCAGTGTTTTACGGGAGTGATTAATAAAACACTGCCGGACTTAACATAATGAATCCCGGCCTGATCAGTGAAATCCATGCAGGGCTTCATTGTGTACATTATGAGAAGTGTTTAAATAGTTAAAAATCAAAGGAAAAAATTGCATAGGGTAACCCATCCTAAGCATAATCAGCGTCGGGCTCTTTGAGCCAGCCCTGGTTGTAAAAATACAGGGGTAAAATTGAATAGGGTCCCCCCATATTTATACAGCCAGCAACAGGCTCTACGTCCAGTCCTGGTTAAAAAAATATGGGGGACAAAAGATTTAGGGGTCCCCCATATTTTTTTAACCAGCACCGAGCTCCACTAGCCAGAGAGATCATTTCCACAGCCGTGGGACATTTTTATATAGGTCCCGGCGGCCGTGGCATTACCCCTCCAACTAGTCATCCCTGGCTGGGGTTCCCTGGAGGAGTGGGGACCCCTTAAATCAAGGGGTCCCTCCCTCCAGGCATCCAAGGACCATGGGTGAAGCCTGAGGTTGCCTTTGTGTATAAAAACAGAATATTGTTTTTTTTGTGGTAGAACTACAAGTCCCAGCAAGTCTCCCCTGCAAGCTGGTACTTGGAGAACCATGCATGACTATCCAAACACACCAGGAAAAAGCAGGTCTATTTTTTTTTGCTGCTTTTTTTTACAATTCGCTAAAAAATATGACCACAATTGAACATTCACAGTCAAACACCAAAATACGAATTAATAGTAAATCACCATGTTGTATGAAAAAACAGCCGCGTTTGACCGATGGTCTATTCATTCATATTTCTACCCTCTGCAGTGAAAACCATTACGAATAGCCCCAACACTGCCGAGACTTGTGCTTCGTAAAGTCCCAGGATGACACTTAGTTAAAAAAAAAAATCGGACTAAATCGTGACCTTAGTAAATAAACACCCAAGTCTTAGTAAATAGACCCCTAAATGAGGTCATAAAAAGCATGTAAATCCTGAATATATACATGTAATTTTCAGGTATTTACACACGGTGTACATACAGATCTAACGTAATCAAGATTTTTGACGCTTGCAGCAGTTTTCAACACTAAAAATATAAAAAGTTATAGAAAATTGTTCTGGACTGCAGAACATGCTGACAAAAGTTATCTATATATAGTTTCAGCTTTACCCTGACAGTCAGTGATTGCAGCAAATTTCCATTGTAAATATATAAACAGATGTACATATATTATTTGGACTGTAAATCATTGCAGACAACTGGTACTGTAGCTTTCAACAACAGTTTTGTTTTGGAAGATTTGGATCTCTTATTTGAGAGATTTATTAAGTATATATATATATATATATATATATATATATATATATACAGAGAGAGAGAGAGAGAGACAGAGAGAGTGAGAGAGATCTATAGTATCTATATCATATCTAAATATATATATATAAAATATATATATATATATAGTGTATAATATATCTATATCTGTCTATATCGCTATCTATCTATCTATCTATCTATCTATCTATCTATCTATCTATCTATCATCTACAAATCTACTGTATAGTGCAGTATTTTACTTGCTGCCCTCCTAGAACTTGGACTTGTTGGGGTCCAGTATATGCAGAGAAATCATCCGGGATCCAGCGCGTTGGGACCGAACATTACAGAACCCGATCATCATCCGGCAGTGACAGACAGGCGGGGCTGTAAGGGCATCATGGTTACTAAGTAACACTTGAATACAAAGTTGTGAGATGTCAGTTCTATTTAATTATAACTGCACATTAAAAAAAATGAAAATATTTTTTTTTATTGTGTAATTGTGACGTTTGGTCCTGACGCACAGTGCTGGATCTAGGACGGCTGTGTCAGCCAGGTGGGTGTGATGAATTTTAATTGTTTTTATTATAGTGTGCATAAAGTGTATGTTTGTTATTGGTGTTTCACATTTGTACGCTTGTCCCTGAATATGGAGTATAACCCCGAAATGCTGTAGGAATAAAGAACGCTGATCACTTTTTGTTAGCCTGCAGAGTGATATTATATATATATATATATATATAATCCAAACAAATGACCGGCACTCTCTTAATAATACCAACTGAGCCGGGTGCCATACAGACACTGTGACGTGTAATGTAGAAGCAGGCAGATTGTCGGCACTCCAGGCATTCACAAAAAGAACAAGCTGACACGTAGTATATTGCCAACGTTTCAGAGGCTGTGACCTCTTTTATCAAGACATACCACATACAAAGAAAGATAACATTTAAATAGACTCACCTAACCGTGTGTGGACTCCCGCCGCGCCGTCCTGCTCAGAGCCGATGACGTCATCTGCGCGACCCTGCGCCGAGAGCCCGACTCGGCTGGATAGGCGGGGCTGGTATCCATGGAAACCGTTACCTAGAAACACATAAACTAAGCCAAATAAGTTGCAACCCTGAATTTGTCAAGTCCGCATAAAACAGAAAAAATACAAAGGGAGCAAACTTCTTATAACATGAACACAAGTCAATGCAGATGCCGTGACTGATGTAAGAATACACCATAACACTAAAGAATAACTTATGCGATTCAAAACAGGACAATACATATAGTGAATGTTAAATACGGAGATCTGCAAAGCAGGACATGCAGCGCATTGCCTTTAATGCTATAGGGCTGAGCTTAATATAACAACCTGGGGATACCCATAGGCTATAACTCGACAATTACTGGGGTATGTTGGAAACACATCAAGGATGGGCACTATGTTGATTTATATAAAAAAAGAAAAAAGAAAAAGAAAAAGACAACACTGTGATAAGTGTCCCTTCTGGGAGACGCAATGCTTGAACACTGTTGTAAAATCAAAGGAAACAGTTCAGGCTGTGAGTTTCGTTTAAACCATAGGGTTGGACAGTCTGTAATGTGTGTATCCACTTAGCTTCTTTCTTGAGGAGAGCCTTCCCTCTGTCTCCACCCCGGATCCGTGGTTTGATCCAATCGATGATCTTGTATCGTATAGAGGCCAAACTATGCTGGAATTGTTTGAAGTGCCTGGCCACAGGTTGGTCTGAGCCTTTGCCCTCCAATGCAGCACGGATGCTGGAGCGGTGTAGGGCTATACGCTCTTTGAATTGCCTGATGCTCTTCCCTACGTATAAAAGGCCACAGGGGCATTTGATGTAGTAGACAATGAAAGATGTGGTACAGGTCACTGGGTATTTGATATAAAAAGTTTTGCCAGATCGGGGATGTTGAAATTTATTGCCTTGCTCCAAACAGCTGCAGGTGGTGCAACCTGTACAGCGATAGTTACCTGGTTTGCGAGTCAGGAAATGTGTGGACTTAGGACTGGTGAATGTGGAAATATCATTATGGACTACCATGTCCTTGATATTTCTCCCTCGTTTGTACGAAGCCAAGATGGTGCTGTCCCTTAAAGCCGTAAGTTCCTTGTCCCTAGTGATAACAGGCCAGATCCATCTGGCTTGTTTGTTAATGGCTTTACTGGCTGTATGAAAATCTTGTGTCCAAATAATGCTGTCTCTGTTCAGTTTTTTAGGGACCAACTGGAGTGCATCTGCTTGTGAGAGCGCCGATGCCCTCTTCCTAGCCTCTGTGAGTACTTTGGAGCTGTACCCCCTTTGTAAGAACTTATAAAACATCTTGTCAAGATGGAATTCGGCATCTCTCCGATCACTGCAAATTCTGATAATTCTGAGAAATTGAGAATAGGGAAGACCCCATTTGGAGGATACCGGATGGTGGCTGCTAGCTTCCAGCACTGTATTCCGGTCGGTTGGTTTGTAGTACATAGAAGTACTAATATTGCCCTGAGCATCAACCGAAATAAGTACATCCAAAAAATGGATGGTGTCGCTGTTACATTCAAAAGTAAATTTGATGGCAGGGTCTTGTTGATTAATGGCCTCCATGGTCTTGTGGAATGATTCTTCATCACCATGCCACAGGATCAGAATATCATCTATGTAGCGGGTAAACAGCTTGATCCGTTGACTGATGTGAGGGTTGTCAAAAAACAATTGTTGTTCTACCCTGCTCATAAACGTATTCGCGAAACTGGGCGCGACACAAGAACCCATTGCGCACCCAGTTCGCTGACGATAGAATTTACTGTCAAAAAGAAAATAATTTCTTGACAGAGTTAGTTTTAGCAGCGTAATAAAAAAATCTATGTTGGGACCCTCGTACACGGATTGCATCCGTAAGAATGATTCAGTAGCTGCTAGTCCGCGCTCATGTGGAATGCTGGTGTACAAGTTCACCACATCCACTGTACACAGAAGATATTGATCTGGTAATGGAGACATATCTTTGAGAATTTGAATCAGAGAGGTCGTGTCCTTAAGGAATATAAATCAACATAGTGCCCATCCTTGATGTGTTTCCAACATACCCCAGTAATTGTCGAGTTATAGCCTATGGGTATCCCCAGGTTGTTATATTAAGCTCAGCCCTATAGCATTAAAGGCAATGCGCTGCATGTCCTGCTTTGCAGATCTCCGTATTTAACATTCACTATATGTATTGTCCTGTTTTGAATCGCATAAGTTATTCTTTAGTGTTATGGTGTATTCTTACATTAGTCACGGCATCTGCATTGACTTGTGTTCATGTTATAAGAAGTTTGCTCCCTTTGTATTTTTTCTGTTTTATGCGGACTTGACAAATTCAGGGTTGCAACTTATTTGGCTTAGTTTATGTGTTTCTAGGTAACGGTTTCCATGGATACCAGCCCCGCCTATCCAGCCGAGTCGGGCTCTCGGCGCAGGGTCGCGCAGATGACGTCATCGGCTCTGAGCAGGACGGCGCGGCGGGAGTCCACACACGGTTAGGTGAGTCTATTTAAATGTTATCTTTCTTTGTATGTGGTATGTCTTGATAAAAGAGGTCACAGCCTCTGAAACGTTGGCAATATACTACGTGTCAGCTTGTTCTTTTTGTGAATGCCTGGAGTGCCGACAATCTGCCTGCTTCTATATATATATATATATATATATATATAATACTCCAAATTAGCCGGCACTCTTGTATTTAAAAACAACTGCTCCGGTGTCCAGTTCAAAAGATTGCCATATCACTCCACAATGAATGGCACTCGGAGTCTCTTATGATCACAAATGTGCTGTATTAAGCATGAGAAAGTCGAATGTATTCAGGGACACAGCCCCTTCCTCAGGACCACAAGCAATAATGACAGTACAATACAATATAGACCCTAAATACCCTAACTGCTACTCACCTGTACCTGTAGCCTCATTAGGAGACCTCAGCGCCGGCTGCTTGCGATGACCCACAACTGCTGGAGACAGGAACCGTTGTCAAGGAGACCGCTGGTATGCGTCCCACCTAGCCGCGACCCTGACTTCCGAATGCACCAGTCACCGCACCTGTCCAAGCGCTGGGATAACTATATGAGAAAAACAGAGGTGATACATCAGTGATACAATATAGAAAATAAACAAATATAAGAATTAAAATACACATAACCTGTAATAAAATCACACTGGATGCTTGGGAGGTAACATACTTATAAAGTATTCCGGTTAATTTTTTCATTGAGACCCATGGGGTAAATAGTCCCCAGTCTCATAATCCATTTAGATTCCTTAATTAATAATTGTTTAGTTCTGTCACCACCACGTAAAGAAACCGGAACATGAAGTATCTCAAGGAAGCTAGTGAATTACCTTTTTTTTTTAATGTTTGGCCACCAGTTGATCAACCTGTCTACCTTCTAACATAATTTGAATGGCAGAGCGATGAGCTGCCATTCTTTCACTGAATTTGCGAATAGTTTGCCCAATGTAGTATAAGCCACAGGGACAAACTATAGCATATACCACAAACTAAGTGCTACAAGTGAGGACATATCTGATGTCTAATATTTTTTTATTATATGGATGTTTAAAGGACTTGCACATTATTAGATGGCTACAGGTTGCACAACTGATACATCTGTAACACCCTGGTGTCTTGGTGTATACATTTGGGGTTTTAGGCATGTATCTACCTGTTATGTCCGCATGTACTAAATGACCAGGTAAATTGCTACCTCTTTTAAAAGCCGCCATAGGGCGCTTATCCTTAAACACTGGTAAATCAGGATCTGACTTAACAATAGGCCACAAAGCTTGTGTGGCTCTTCTAATAATGGGTCTGGGTACAGTATAGTCAGTCGCCATAGGTAAAGCACCCTTTATATCTTTTCTATTGGGACAAAAAAGTTCAGAATGTGACATACTTAGAACCTGGTTCTTTCGTTTTGTCAAAATTTTGCTATCGTCTCCTCTAGCTAATAATTTGTCATTAAGTGTATCAATATGACAAGCGGTTTTAACTGGATCACTAGTGATCCTTGAGATTCTCATCATCTGCATTTTAAAGGCTCAGGAGGATGGCTTGTGGCCATCAAAAATGTGTTTTTATCAGTTGACTTATAGTATACTTCTGTATCAAACTTATTGTCTGTTAGATCAATCTTAACATCTAAAAAGACGGATTCTACCAGACTGTATACTTAAGTCAATTTAATTGGAGAATCTGAGTTATTAATCTCCAACAAAAGCAAATCAAGTTTCTTCACACCCCCTGTCCAAAGCATAAAGATGTCATCAATGTATCCTGTGTACCACAAGATACATTTATTGTCATTTGGATTGTCCAGGAATTTGTCCTCTTTGAAATTAAAAGTAAATACATTAGCATACTAGGGGGCCACAGGTGACCACAAGGCATACCCCCATAGCTGTAGATAGTAATTACCATCATATAAAAAATAATTACAACGGAGGGTCAATTCCAACAAATCCAAAAAGAGCTCATGATTAAATTCTTTGTCATCCAAATATGCACTTAAAAACTGGCGCATAGCACATTAACCTCCCTCATGAGGTATCGAGGTATATAAACTTGAAACGACCATACACACCATCAAAGTGCCCGGTGGAACAAAATCAAATCTGGAAAGATCAGTCAAAAAAGACGTATCTTTAAGAAACTGCTGTTTCCTTGACAGTAAGGGCTTTAAAATACAATCAAGTATTTGAGCAGTGGGTTGATACAATGAATCTCTTGCAGAAAGGACAGGGTGACCCAGAGGTTTTGCCCTATTCTTATGCACCTTACGCAGTGTATATAGAGCAGGAATTTTTGGATGTTGCACATATAAATTCATAGAAATCTTGGAGATCAATCAATCCTCACATGCTTGCTTAAGGATATTTTTTAATTCAATTTGATACTGCTCTGTAGGATCTCTAGGTAATTTAGAATATACATCAGTATCTGCTAATTGGGACACTATCTCTGCTCTGTAATCACCAATGTCCTGAATAACTATGGCACAACCTTTATCGGTGGGCCTAATGATAATGTCCTCATAGCTTTCGAGATCTTGCATTGCCTTTGTTTCTTCTTTTGATAAATTGTGTCGTACCGTACCTGGAGCTACTGTAAACTTGGAAACTGCTCCATCTAACAGTCTCCCAAAGATTTTCAACAAGGCATTATTGGATATGGGATCAAATGTGGAGCTAGATGTTCATTTTAAGAAAGGATCCAGAATAGTAGTATCAGAAGATTCTGAATGATGCTGATAATATTCATTAAGTCTTAATTTTCTAGAGAATTTGTGCGCATCCCATTTCCAATTAATCTCATTGTATGTATTTATAGGTACAAAACTTAAGCCCTTATTCAAAACTTGTAATTCCAATGGTTTTAGGGCTCTTTGAGACAAGTTAAAAATCAAGTCTTTTGAGTCTCTACCATCCTTCTTGACCCTCTTGTTTTGCCCCCCCCCCCCTGCAGGTGGGATGATGGCCTGTGGTTCTATGCTGCCCCTGATGCCTCTGCCTAAAGGGATACCAATAGGACGGGTGGTGTCATAAGATTCTGAGATGTTGAAATTACTATCACTACTGGATGTCTGATTATCTTTTCTGGCTGAAGGATTCCTTTTTTTTGCCAGGGTCGACATCTGTGTGAATTCTTCCGACCAGGGTTGCTATTATCTCCTCCTGATGACCATTTGTGAATATGATTCTCATCATAATCACTGTCCACTGTATGTTTCTTGTTCTTTTTGACCTTAATGGGATTTTTCTTGTTTATTTTCTATATTGTATCACTGATGTATCAACTCTGTTTTTCTCATATAGATATCCCAGTACTTGGACAGGCGCGGTGACGGGTGCATCCAGACTTCAGTGTCGCGGCTAGGTGGAACGCATACCAGCAGTCTCCATGACTATGGTTCCTGTCTCCGGTGGATGTGGGTCATCGCAAGCAGCCGACGCTATGGTCTCCTAATGAGGCTACAGGTACAGGTGAGTAGCTGTTAGGGTATTTATGGTCTGTATTGTATTGTAATTATTGTTTGTGGTCCTGAGGAAGGGGCTGTGTCCCTGGAAATGTTCGACCTTCTCATGCTTAATACAGCACGTTTGTGATCATAAGAGACTCCAAGTGCCGTTCTTTGTTGGAGTGATATATATATATATATCAATCCAGAGCCCAGCACTCCAAATATAAAAATATAGCTGTGTTGGTGCCCTCATGAATAGTTTGTATAATGCATCTTATATGCGGCGTTCAGCTCCAAAATCCAAGAAGTACAAACACTAGGTTTGATTATCAATGGTTTAGTGCTTTATTGGCACTATAATTATGATAGTGCCAATAAAGCCCTGAATCATTGATAATCAAACCTTGTGTTTGTACTTCTTGAATTTGGGAGCTGAGTGCCAAACCTAAGATGCATTATATATATATATATATATATATATATATAGTCATAGCCAAAGGTCTGGCACTCACAATATTAAAAAAACTTGACCCGGTGCCTTCTCAGTCAATACTCACATATCCTCCAAAGGTGCGGCACTCGAGGTGCAATAACCACAGACAGCAAAATAGTTTAAGTTGTCATCAATGTTTCAGTTTATCCAAACTGTTTTCAAGATGTATTTATATTATAAAAAATGCTCACCTTCTTATACCCCATCACCTTCACCATGTGCAGACCAACCAGCACAGTGTCACAACTCCAGCGCCCATCGGTAGCATCTTCATATTACCAGCATTCCCGGTTACATCATCACGCACCATTGGATGCTGCGCATCATGTGTGCTGATGGCATTGTCTGTTACCAGGCAACCAAGCTAGAAAGATGAATATAGTTTGTGACAATACCAACATAAATTTGTCATTATAATAACAGTATCACATTGACATACAAATGCAGTAGAGCAATATATGAATAAAAATGATCAGCAACAATAAAGTATTAGAAATATTAAACATATTCATGGCTACAGCTCCCACATAATACCCAATGAAAATCAACTTTATTATTATTACCAAAACAGACACACTCAGAGGGCAGGACCGCAACTGTAGGAGGGCTAAAGGGGCATGTGCCCTGGGTGCAGGATTTGAGGGGGCACCAATGAGTTACAGAGGAGCAGGTTTTTTTTAAACCGGCAGTGCTATTCTGCTCTAGTGAAACAGCAGAAGGCTGACGGGCAGTGTCTCTGACCCTCGTCTACCCACAGCTGGCTCCAATGATGTGTGGGTGAGCTCCAGTACCTGGGATCTCTCCTATGCCGGCTACTCTTAAATGAAACTCTCTTCTTTCCATGCACTGCAGTGACTAGCTATGCAAGCTATGGTGCTGTTTTTTTTTAGCAGGCTATGATCCGGGCTGCCTGCCAGCACCAACTGATAACAAGCTGCCAGCAACACACCACTGAGAGGACACGTGGTGTCCAATGGTGCACAACGACATAATTTGGAATTCTGGTAACATAATGACTCCACCGTTGGGTGCCAGTATTGTGATGCTGCGCTGGTTGGTCTCCACTTGGTGAAGGTGATGGGTTATAAGAAGGTGAGTATTTTTTATAGTATAATTACATCTTGAAAACAGTTTGGATAAACTGAAACATTGATGACAACTTGTTGTCTGTGGTTATTGCACCTTGAGTGCTGAATCTTTGAATGATATGTGAGTATTGACTGTGGAGGCATCAGGTCAAGTTTCTTTAATATTGTGAGTGTATAGTACTGTGCAAATGTTTTTAGCAGGTGTGGAAATATGCTGCAAAGTAAGAATGCTTTGAAACATAGAGGTGTTAATAGTTTATTTTTTTATCAATTAACAAAATGCAAAGTAAATGATCAGAAGATAAGTCTAAAACTAAATCGGCATTTGGTGTGACCACTCTTTGCCTTCAAAACAGCATCAATTCTTCAAGGTACACTTGTGCACAGTTTTTGAAGGAACTTAGCGGGGATGTTGTTCCAAACATCATGGATAACTAACCACAGATCTTCTGTGGATTTAAGCTTGCTTAAATCTCACTGTCTCTTCATGTAATCCTAGACAGACTGAATGATGTTGAGATCAGGGCTCTGTAAAGGCCATATCATTGCTTTAGGATTACTTGTTCTTCTTTACACTGAAGATAGCTCTTTATGACATTGGCTGTATATTTGAGGTTGTTGTCTTGAAGAGCAAATTTGGAGCCAATCAGATGCCTCCCTGATGATACTGTATGATGGATAACTAACTGTCTGTATTTTTCTGCATTGAGGACATCATTAATCCTGGCAAAATCCCCAACTTCATTTGCTGAAATCAGCCCCAAACTTGTAAGGAACCTCCACTATGCTTCACTTTTGCTGCAGACAGTAACTATTGTACTGCTCTCAAGCTCTTTAGTGAACAAACTGCCTTCTGTTACAGCCAAATATTTACATTTTTGATTCATCAGTCCAGAGCACCTGCTGCCATTTTTTCTGCACTACTGTTTTATGTTTTTATTCATAGTTAAATTGCTTGACCTGTTTACACGCCGAAGGTATGAATTTATGGCTGCAATTATTCCATGAAGAACACTTCTGACCAGACTACTCCGAACAGTAGATGGGTGTACCTGGGTCCCACTGGTTTCTGCCAGTTCTGAGCCGATTGCACTACTGGACAGTTTCCAATTTAGATGGGAAGTAAGCATGATGTGTCTTTCATCTGAAGCACTAATTTTCCTTGGCCGAACACTGCATCTATGGTCCTCAATGCTGCCTATTTCTTTGTGCTTAAATGATGAGAAATACAGGCAGGTACTTATCCATCATGCAGTACCATTGGGGAGACATTTGATTTAAGCAAGCATACATCCACAGAAGCTCTGTGGTTAGTTCTCCAAGATGCTTGAACAACTTCCCGTAAGAGTTCCTTCAAAACCTGTGTGCAAGTGATTGATTGTACATTTCTCTTCTGTTTATTTACTTAGGATTTTGATAAACATAAACCAGTAGCAATTCCATTTTTAAACTCATTCTCACTATGCAGCATTTTCTCCACACATGCCTAAAAGGTTTGCACAGCATTATATATATATATATATATATATATATATAGAGAGAGAGAGAGATTTAGACCTCATGGGGTCCTAAGCAGAACACTGAATTGGGCCCCCTTCCTATAATATATATATATATACATATATATATATATATATATATATATATATATGTATATATAAATATACACACACACACACACACACACAGTAAGTTCCCCATTTATATATTGCCCAGGTGTACATTATGACCCCCCTGTGTATATAATTCATCCAGTGTGCCCCTGTGTATATAATGTCCCAGTGTACATTATGCCTCCTACACCATCCCTGGTGCTCTCACCCTGCAGATCGAAAGCCAGCAGCTGCCAGTTCAGGTGTAGTTGATGCAATGCCCGCACAGGAAGTGAAAACTTCAGCCAGGCGGAGGTTGAGATATACAGGGTGCTGCTAACCAGCACAGCTCCAGCACAGAGATCCCTGCAAACTGCGGCCTGAAAAGTGATTTATCTGCCGTCATCAGTGCCCAAACCCAGCCAGGAGCATCAGAAGCGCCATGCCGCTTGCATATCCGGAGCCCAGGCCCTCAACATTAGGCCATAGCGATGGCTCTGCCTCTTACAGTGGCCTCAATGCCTGTGAGGACAGCATAAAATTGCTGTTGTGGATGATCTCCTGTGCCTCAGCTTCTTTATCAGCAGGTTGGCTTGTCCGAGTCTGTGTGTGCCAGGCATCTAGTCTCATCTCCTGTCTCTGCAACACATTAGAGTGACAGTGCAGGAGAGGAGTAGTGGAGCCAGCACCTGGCAGCTATCCAATGTGCTGACAGTCTGCCGAGGTCCGGAAGTATTGAACGAGCCCAGTGTCGCTAGCTTTACTAAACATTACCTTCATTAAGAAGCCCTGTCAACGGGTCCCTGTGATCCATCAGGCCCTAAGTGGCAGCTTAGGTTGCTTTGCAGTAAATCAGCTACTGGGGTGTAGTAGGGTATGTTGGCAGCTGGGCTCCTGGTGGTCAGCATACCAGCGCCGGAATCCCAACCACCTGCCAGGTAAGATACTATGTTCACGTAGCCACGCGCCACGCTATCTATTCTCTCTTCAAAGGGGTCTTCACAATACTGTAAGGGAAAAGGAGGCTTCTTCCACCATTTGCATGCCCTCTGCAAGTGCTGGGAGGAGCACCGCCAGTCCAGTTGCTGATATTGAGATTGAGGATGTCACTGTAGAAGTACACCAGGATGAGGAGTATATTGGTATAGCTGACACTGAGGAGGAAGTTGACAATGAGGATTCTGATGGTGATGTGGTTTGTTTGTATAAGGCACCAGAGAAGACAGTTATTGGCCATGGATTGAAAAAGCCCATTGTCATGCCTGGGCAAAATACCAAACATCTTTGGTGTGGAATTATTTCTATGTGAGGATGACGATATAAACACTGGAGGGGGTGAGGAATCAGAGGATGAGGATGTGGACGAATCTTGCTTCTGTAAAGCCAGTTTGTGCAAGAAGATATTAATTGCGTATTTATTTGTGGGGACCCAAACAAACCAATCACTTCACCACAGTCATGTGGCAGACCTTGTCACTGAAATGATTGGTTTGTTAAAGTGTGCATGTCCTGTTTATACAATATAAGGGTGGGTGGGTGGGCCCAAAGACAATTTCATCTTGCATGTCTTTTCTTTGTATGCCACATCATTCCAGGGGTGCTACCCTATGTGGGGTGCTGCCCCTCTGCCCAATCAATCCAGGGGTGCTGCCCCACTGCTTTTTAATTCCAGGTGTGCTGCTGCCTGTCTGCTGTGCTGTGTAATTCTCCAGGGGTGCTGCCTATGTTGTATTAGTCCATGTGTGTGGCCTATCTGCTGTATAAGTCCAGAGGCACTGCTGTATAGTTCCAGGGGTGCTGCTGTACTTTATCCTAGGTTTAAAGTTTAAACTAAAGCCTATAGCAGAATATGAAACAAGCTTCAACATCACAACTAGTTTTGTGAAAACATATAGCCACAAAGGTGGAAATGGAAATTCCAAGTTTGACAAAGTGTTTTCCAATAAAGTGGGGAGAGACCACATTTATTGTCAAAGTCATTCAGACACAGAAGAGACAGAATCATAATCCAGCGGAACATAACATAGCAACATCTACATTTTTTCTGGAAACTGCCAGAGAAAACTAGATTTGCCAAACACACCTATGTCTATATGTCTGCCATATAATTACAGGGTTGCCCTGTCTGTACCCACTCATCTCTAGTAGATATATCTTCTAGTGTGCACTGTGTACCCTGCATTAGAGAGAGGTTCTTCTCAATTATTTCATGTTAGAGACTCAAATGAATGGCTCCAATTAGTCAACCTTATTTTGATTAATTAATGTTCCACATGTTGGGATTATTTTTACAAGATGAGCATTTGTTGTACAGGGTCCTTTTCCTTTATTTGTTAATGTTTTCTACTTAATAAATGTACAATGTAAGGGTTATCGCAAGACCTTGTGGTGTTAGAAGAACAGCGTTTCAGTGATATTGCCTTGCATCAGCTTTCCATTGCACTGCAGCACTAGATGGGCCAGGAGCTCCTGTGAGGCACAGTTACTGAATATGAGCCCAGTATGGAGTCTCATGGTGGCATACAGCCAGGCATGCTGGTGGCACAGAGGTTAGCATTGCTTCCTCCCACAGTCCTACTAGTAATATGAAATGAGTTTTGACTAGAGTGGTAAGCTCCACTAGAGCAGGGGCTCAATAACAAAAAATTCACTGCACAGTCCTGCTTAGTACTGTACCAAACCCACCTGAACTAAACTTGCCCAATCTGGGGCTGCTGTGTGGGCTCACTAGGGGCTGCTAAAACATCTGGGGGGGCTTCTTTATTTAAAAATAAAATATGAATAAAATAAAATAAACACACAGGTATGCTTACATGCAAATAACTGGGACACAGAGGTATACTCACAAGCGTGTAACTGGGAGCTGTGAAAAATGAAAATAAAGCATTTGCCACAAAATATATAAATAAAAATACAATAAAAATGTAATAAAAGAAACCCACAAGATTTTAATAAAATAAGTTTCCAGACTCCGCGGAGGTGAAAATATCCATTCTTGATCCTGTGGTATAAAACTGTTTATTTGCATCCCAACATTAAATTCGAGATTATTGTAATCTCTGAAAATGGAGAAGGGAGTACATATTCGGAGTCTTTGGCCCCTAGTTTTTCCGTTTGTCCAGTAATGTGTGGTAATTATACATTTGCTTAGTTAAAGTCCTCTGTTCCACACCAAGGTAGGAGTGTAGGTGAAAGCCTGTGTGTTGTTCCTGATTGCACGTGCCTCTTTAATTTTCAATCAGCTTCTTGACACTGTCCTCTTCCTCTTGCCTCTTCTCATAATGTGAAAAGTCATCAAAGAAAGAGGTGGCATGTTTGTAGCTAGCTATGATTCGGAGAACTTGGCGAGCTATTTCCAGGGGGGACCACCTGTCGCTAAATTATGGGTTTATTAAACTGTGTATGTTCTGCTTAAACAACATATGGGTGCAGAGGCAAATGCAGGATATACTCTGGGGGGTTTCCGTGTGTGTGTGTATATATAATATATACAGTATGTATAATATATATATATATATATATATATATAAACAAATGGTGTGTCACCACAAAGAAAGAATTCTCACTGCGGCTTCAGCTATAATATCAATGTTTCAATGCTGTTTATTAAAGTGTCAGTTTCATCAATGCCACTTTAAAAAACAGCATTTAAACGCTGAGGGCCCCCAGCTTTTTACTTGTTTATGTGGCTGTGCAGGACATATGGGCCGCAAGCTTACATGCATTGTACAATTCATAAACCAAAACCCGATTGTTTATTTAGATGTAACATTAAAGCATTAAGGTGAATGAAGCTGCTTAGGAGAGTGCTGGGTTTTCTGTTTGGTATATTTGAGTTCGGTGGTCACAGCCCACCGCACCCCAACCCCTGGGAATGGTGAGTGCAGTGGTACCTCGTGTTTGTTTGTATAACAGGGTTAATTTTTAATTTGCCCATTTGTGACCATATCAATCTCTCTGGCACCCCTAAGCTCATTTACCTTTAACCTGGATCAGCTGCTATGTAGGTGTGTTGGTGACTATCTCACTTTGAAAGCCAGTAGTCTGTTGGCAGGTGAGCTGTAAACCAGGTAAGCACACTTGTGTAGTTGTGTTATTTGTGTTGGTGACTGTCTTACCTTTTAAAAGCCATAAGTGTGGCAGGTAAGCTCTAAACCAGAAAAGCACATTTTCCTCTATGAGACAGCAGTTGCCAGGTTTCTATAAAATCTATGTGAAAGTTTGTGATAGAGTAGGACTTGCGGTGAAATGGGGTCCCGTGGAGTTGGCCGCAAGCTTACATGCATTGTACAATTCATAAACCAAAACCCCATTGTTTATTTAGATGTAACATTAAAGCACTAAGGTGAATGAAGCTGCTTAGGAGAGTGCTGGGTTTTCTGTTTGGTATATATATATATATATATATATATATATATAGGTTTAGTGTCCGGCACTCCGTTACTATAACAACTTGTTCCGGTGCCCGAATCAAAATGGATGTATATCACAGGGTAAGAAATAAACGGCACTCCAGGAAACAGTAACTTTTTAGAAGAATATACGGTCTATGTTTCGGAGACCTTTAATCTCCGTCGTCAGGACATCTCCTATATAATAGCCCTATTCTGTGACCTTGTGATTCATTTGCTAACGCTGGGCGGAGTCACAACAGTGGGCGGAGTTATTCAAATGAGTCACAGAGATCTGGCCAAATCTACAGGAGACAAGGAGCAGAAGCAGATAGCATGGGCATTGGGCATGTCACAGGCAGGGGTGCATACCTCCCAGCTTTCTGCAGGAGCTTTCTCCAGGCAGAAGGAGGGAAACACACTCGGCGAAAAGGGGGCGTGGCTTCACGGGAGGGCCCCCGTTTTCGTCAGTGAGGGGGCTTGCCCAGCGCTCTGTGAGCTGCTGGCATGCCCCCAGGGCTGATTATGAGTCCGGGGGGCACAGGGCACTTGAGACAGGGGAGCCCTATCCCATTGCTGTGCCTGCTGTGGGTTGGGGGCGTGGCCTAATCGCGGGCCGCGCGGCCACGCCCCCTTATGCAAATTCCGATTTTTATTTTTATTTTTTTTATGGGATTTTGGCCCCTCAGCTAGGGCTAAATCCAGAGGATGTGGTCGCTCCCCCTACACACCCGCACAGAGAGAAGAAAGCAGGGAGACTGCTGCCTCCCTGCAACACCACAGACCTGCCAATATGCAGCAGCGTGTGCTGACTGTAGCACAATGCTGCCGCTGTTGCTGGCAGGACGGGGGGAGCTTCTGAGCTGGGACAGAGCTACTCCAGCCGGGGGGCCCCCTAAAACTGTGGGGCCAACGGTACGTATCCCCTGGCCACCCCGCCCCCCCCTTAATCCGGCTCTGCTGCTGGAACCCCCCCCCGTAATCCGTACCCCCTGATGCCCCCTCTCCCTCTGTCTCCACTATTCACCGCTGCTCTGCTAAGCAGAACAGCGAGTACAGGAGCTTTCCAACTGCCCCCCCCCACCGCCGGACACTGCGACCCGCGGGTGGGACAGCGGGACAGACCCCAAAAAATGGAACTGTCCCGCGAAAATCGGGACATTTGGGAGGTATGGGGGTGTGTGAGGGGTATGTCATACAGACAGACGGGCACCGGCTCACTGTGTGCTTGACCCCCCACATCGGCATACTCAGCAGGGTCTCTCTGGTGCGGAGGAGCGTCACTTTCTGACACACTCCACGCTTCTTAGCTGCAGTTTAGTGGGGCACCTGCCGCTGTGCAGGTTCCATACTGCCTCTGTTATCTCCAGCCCCGGCAACCCCACCGCTAGCTGCAGCGCTGCCACCCGCAGTGGAGTGCGCCCAGCTCATTCACACACTTTAGCTGGCGGGTAGCGCTGCAGAAATCCGAGCTGCTTGCAGGCTCTGACCCACTCCTCCCTCCAGCCGCAGCGTCTCCTGGGAGCTAACCAGTCACTCCCAGTCTCCCCTTACCACAGTGCCTGGAAGCCGTGAGGTCCACGCCACGTGCATGCTATGACCCCCTCCTCCCTCCAGCCGCAGCATCTCCTGGGGGCTAACCAGTCATTTCCAGTATCACCTTACCACAGTGCCCGGCAGCTGCGCGAGGTCTGCGGTGTGTGACTGAGGAGGGGGGGAGGGATGCGGACTGGCAGAGAAAGCAGGACTCCAGCCTGAGAGAGTCAGCCATGCCAAGTCTCCAGCAGCAGCAGATCCCAACAGGTTGGAATGGAACAGCAGCAGCCAGCAGCAGTGACTCCGGTAAGACACATCTGTCTGTCACCACTGTTTTGTCCAAAATACCAATCTCTCCCGTGCCCTGTGTTCTGTCATGTCCCTGTCACCCCTGGCCTTGCCCTGCCACCCTTATTCTGGCCCTTTCACCCTTATCCTGGCCCTTTCACCCTTATCCTGGCCCTGTCACCCTTATGCTGGCCCTGTTACCCCTATCCTGGCCCTGTCACCCCTGTGCTTGCCCTGTCAACCCTATACTGGCCCCTTCACCCCTGTCCTGGTCCTGCCGCCCCTACCCTGGCCCTGTCACCCCTATCTTGTCCCTATCATTTCTGTCCTGGCCCTGTCACCCCTGTCCTGGCCCCGTCACACCTGTCCTGGCCCCGTCACCCCTGTCCTGGCACCGTCACCCCTGTCCTGGCCCCGTCAACCCTGTACTGACCCTGTCACCCCTGTCCTGGCCCTGTTACTGCATACCCTCCAACTACCTTTTATGGCATGTACAGTACCCGCAGCGCCTCCTGACCTCTCCCCAATGTACTACACCTCCGCACCTTCCCCTCCACCACATGCGGCACTCCACCCCTCCCCCACATGCTGTGCCTCCAGACCCCCTACACCACCCGTGGCTCCCACTCCTCCACCCCTTCACCACCCACAGCACCTCCAGGCCCCTTCCACCATTCACCCCCCTTATACGTCTCCCCCCACACCTGCCCCCCTCCACCCGCAGCATCTGCAGACACCCTCCTCCATCAGCGGTCCCCCCCTCACCCACCCCTCCCCCACCAATGGCACCCCCGCATCTGCCCCTCCACCACCTGCAGCACCTCCGGACCTCCTTTCCCATCCGCCGCAACACCCGTACCTGCCCCTACCCTACCCATGGTGCCTGCGGTCCCCTACCCAACCCCCGGCACACCCACCCCACAGCTCCTCCGGAACCCTTCACCCATCCACAACATCCCCACACCTGCCCCTCTCCCACCCATGGCACCCCTGCCCCTCCCCCACCTGCAGTGCCTCCGGACCCCTCCCCCATCTGCATCCCCCACTCCTCTGCCCCTCCCCCACGCGAAGCACCTCCCGAACCTTCCCCATCCGGGCCCCACCCCCACTTCTGCCTCCCCTCCACCCGCAGCATCTACAGACACCATCCGCAGTCCCCCCCGCACTCGCTACATTCTGTACATCGTGCCCTGCAGGTGCTGTTAACGCCGTCGCAAGGGGCTGCGCCTCCTTCACCATCGCACGCCCTTTCATTGTGCAATATTTAACCACTAACAAAGGAATGCAGGTAATACTCCATATAATACAAATATTAAACCCCAGAAAGGCATGCAAGGGTTAAGGGGGCGTAGCTCCTTGCGACGGTGTGAAGAGCGCCCGTAGGGCGCGATGAAGCACCTAGTTAATAACAAATAGTGAACAGACATACCTTATATAATCACCCAGGTGCTTAGAACGGCGCTTTCCCCCACCTCGCGGCTTGATCCCGCCAGCATCACCGGAAGTAATCACACTGCGGCATCATCGGCCAGGACAGACCGAAGGGGAGGGAGAATAACGTGTGATGCTTTTACCCATCACCATGGTTACATTCTACAACAGAAAGCACAGCATCATAGTATAGAACTTGTACATTAGCGTGATTAGCCATGATAATCATGCCAATCATACTGTTAACTGATTATCACTTGGAATACATTGGTTACTATGTAATAAAACAATGAGTAAACTACAAACACATTATAAGCACTAATACTGAGCCCTAGGTAAGCTATGGGTCACCAAGAAAGCAGCTATATGATAGCTCTTCATTTAAACCAAACGGCTGAAGCATTTGTAATGTGTAAATTCACTTGGTCTCATGTTGCAATAGGATATTATCCCTATTGCCACCATTTTTACAGGGTGGAATCCAATCTATCAATTTGTATCTAAGTGTAGCCAGGTTATGATGAAACTCGCGGAAATGCCTTGCCATAGGCTGATCACAGACCTTAGATCCAATACTGGAGCTCATTTCTGAATGATCAAGCGCCTTCCTAATGCTGGACCTCTGGGCTGCCATCCTTTCCTTAAAACTACGAACGTCGTAAATTTCAGAGGCGGCCCAATAGAGCATTCGATTCATCTAGCAGTGGCTCTTCAGCTAACAGCGATCAAGAATGTGCTGGACAAAGTGGACCGTCATCTTTTCAGAAGCCCCCTTTAGGGGTTACCACTCGGGCAAAAGCGGTCAAGCCAAAAGGAACAAGACCCGGCGGGGATGACAGTGGGCCCGCGAAAGGAAAAAGGAAATATCAAAAGAAGACCTAGTCTTCAATATATCGGACAGAACTTTGAATATTCACGAACGCTCAGTATTAAACAAGGACCTCTCATTTGTCCCCACTCATAGCTCTGATGCGTTTAGGAGCAGTGTGGACCTTTATAAATTTGGGCGCCAGTTGAGACTTAGGGACCATTTTGGTAACTCTAGTAACCAGTCAATTAAACCTCCTGCCTTTGTCAAAAAATCCAATTTTGATCCCCCTTCCACGAATATGGCGATTAAAGTGTTCTCAGAATGTATGGAGAGGGAGGTTATCCAATGTAGTAATGTGGGTGTTAAGCATTATAACCT
Source organism: Pseudophryne corroboree (assembly GCF_028390025.1). Taxonomy (NCBI): domain Eukaryota; kingdom Metazoa; phylum Chordata; class Amphibia; order Anura; family Myobatrachidae; genus Pseudophryne; species Pseudophryne corroboree. The sequence goes on from NC_086445.1 coordinate 334,787,683, forward strand.
CACTAAACCAGAACGCAACGCACTGTCAGCACTTCGCAGTTATGAGGATATCGTCATACGAATGTCGGATAAGGGTGGAGGGCTGGTAGTACAGAATCTTAGTGACTATAGGGCTGAAGCTCTTAGACAATTGTCAGATACTGCAGTCTATAGGAAGTTAGAAGGTGATCCGACTGTACTGTTTCAACAAGAGCCATATACTGTTCTCGATACAGCATTTGAACAGGGTCTCATTGATATTAAAATTAGGGATTCTTTAAAACAAGACTGGCCTAAAACACCGTTTTTTTATCTGATCCCTAAACTTCATAAAGATCCTCAAAAACCATCAGGTCGACCTATAATAGCGGCTAGAGATTCCCTCTTCTATGCTGTATCTCAATTTCTAGATCATTTTCTTCAGCCGGTAGTTCAGGCAGAGAAAAGCTTCCTGCAGGATACTACATCTTTTATTCTAAAGATGCAGGAACTCAATCCCATACAAGCAAATATCATCATGTGCACCGTTGACGTGGTGAACTTGTATACCAACATACCCAAGAGGGGGTTACAAGCTCTAAGGCCTTTTTTGACTAATAACAAAAACTACAAGGGTCCTGATCTAGATCTTTTCCTGATTTTGATGGAATTAACCCTCAAACGCAACTACTTCATTTTTGATGGCTCATTATATATCCAGTTACTTGGATGTGCAATGGGTTCTTGAGTAAAGCCAAGCTTCGCAAACATTTTTATGTTTTCGGTGGAAAAGGTTTCCAAACCTGAGATAGCACGTAATATTATTTTTTACGGTCGCTACAGCGATGATGTTTGTTTGTTTTGGGGTGGTCCAGATAATGTACTTAAAGACTTTCTGTGTAACCTCAATAGCCAGGATGAGAACATTAAATTTACGTATGAAACCAGCAGATCCAACATTAATTTTTTGGATGTGGCGGTTTCGATTGTCGATCAGCAGATAGTCACAAATGTGTACCGCAAACTGGTGGATAGGAACACGTACCTGCATGCGGATAGTCATCATCCCCCTTTATTAAAACGGGGGTTGCCCTTTTCACAATTTTTGCGCATTGTACTTATCTGTTCCGACCACCAGGATGCAATACACCAGATTAATTTAATGCTTAATACATTTTTAATTAGGGGTTATGCACCAAAATCCCTAAGAGATGCCAGGGATAAGGCATTAGCCTTATTCCGTGACAAGGTCCTTAAGTCAAAATGTGTTCCTACAGCCCACACTAAACTAATTTGGCCGCAACAGTACACAGTTAATTCTGACCAATTAGTGATAGCTGCTAAGAAATATTGGCCCATAGTCAATTCCGATCCCTCTCTACCGGGATTGTTAAATAAATCTTTGATGCCGGGCTTTCGCAGAGGGCGTAACATCAAAGATTCAGTGGTACATAATGATATCACTGGATTTATTGAAAGACCTATCCCCCATTTTCTAACTCGCAAACCGGGTAATTATAAATATATCAACTGTACAACTTGTCAGTACCTGGAAACTGGAGCAATATTTTCACACCCTCAGTCTGGTAAAAGAATCAAAATCAAATACCCCTTGACCTGTTCAAGTACACATGTAGTGTATTATATCAGATGCCCCTGCGGTTTGCTATATATTGGTAAAACCGTCCGTAGTTTTAAGGAAAGGATGGCAGCCCATAGGTCCAGCATTAGGAAGGCGCTTGATCATTCAGAAATGAGCTCCAGTATTGGATCTAAGGTCTGTGATCAGCCTGTGGCAAGGCATTTCCGCGAGTTTCATCATAACCTTGCTACACTTAGATACAAAATGATAGATTGGATTCCACCCTGTAAAAAAGGTGGCAATAGGGATAATATCCTATTGCAACATGAGACCAAGTGGATTTACACATTACAAATGCTTCAGCCATTTGGTTTAAATGAGCAGCTATCATATAGCTGCTTTCTTGGTGACCAATAGCTTACCTAGGGCTCAGTATTAGTGCTTATAATGTGTTTGTAGTTTACTCATTGTTTTATTACATAGTAACGAATGTATTCCGAGTGATAATCAGTTAACAGTATGATTGGCATGATTATCATGGCTAATCACGCTAATGTACAAGTTCTATACTATGATGCTGTGCTTTCTGTTGTAGAATGTAACCATGGTGATGGGTAAAAGCGTCACACGCTATGATCCCTCCCCTTCGGTCTGTCCTGGCCGATGACGCTGCAGTGTGATTACTTCCGGTGACGCCGGCGGGATCAAGCCGCGAGGTAGGGGAAAGCGCCGTTCTGAGCACCTGGGTGATTATATAAGGTTTGTCTGTTCACTATTTGTTATTAATGTCCTGACAACGTAGATTAAAGGTCTCCGTAACGTAGACCGTATATTCTTCTAAAAAGTTACTGTTTCCTGGAGTGCCGTTTATTTCTTACCCTGTGATATAGATATATATATATATATATATATATATATATAGGTAAAACATTAGATGTGAGGGAGCATAGATAACACTAAATAGGCACACTAAGTGCACGTGATGGGTGATTTAAATATTATTAATAATTTTACAAGGAAGTGAGTAAATACTTAAAAGATTTTGAAAATGACACTCTTCCATATAATGAGTGGCAGCAACCTTAAACAATGTGAAATGTGCTTGGAAACACATATGGGGGATCATTCCGACTCGATCGCTCACTGCAGTTTGCCGCAGCGCAGCGATCGGGTTGGAACTGCGCATGGCACCCGTTGGTGCCTAGCTATTGCCTCTGAGGCAGAGGTGGTCGCTGGATGGGAGGGGGCTGGACAGTGGCGATAAGCCGCCGTTTAGGGGGCGCGGTCCGGCCAGTGCAGGTGTGGCCGGACCGTTGGGGGGGCTGGCTGCAGTGGCTGCGTGATGTCTCACGCAGCTGCTGTGGCCAGTGGCAGTGAGAATCAACTCCTGGCCAGCCGCAGGAGCTGCGCTGGCCAGGAGTTACTCCACAAATACTAAAGCATCGCCGCTGTGTAATGCTTTTGTATTTGTGCGGGGGAGAAGGGGCGGACTGACATGCGGGGCCGACTAGCCATGTGCTGGCATCCCCCCGCATGTCAGGGAAGATGAACGTAGCTGTGCTAAATTTAGCACAGCTACGATCAACTGGAATGACCCCCCGTAATACGTGAAATTAAAAAAGTTGAGAAAAGGGCACCTTCTAGTGTCTACAATATAAAGTGTGGACCGAGTGTTAGTAAAAGGTCACTACTTATCTGATATAGTCATTCTTCAGTCATACGACCAATTTAAGTATATAAAAGAAATAAGACAAATATAACATAGCGCGTACAGTTTTCATACTATTGTTCACCATAAATTCAGTTGTATATAAAAAACCTTCTAAGGATAAGAATATCCTACTAATTAAATTCAAGCTTATCTATCCATTTAGAAGATCGGATGACGAAACACTTTTTTAATATATATATATATATATATATATATTATATTTGTTTTTTATAAAAACATTTTTTACACAGCACACACACACATGCACACACACACACACACACACACACACACACACACACACACACACACACGCTCATACATACATACATACATACATACATACATAAACTCACACACACAAGCAAACAAACAGACACAAGTGCACATAAACATACATACGTACATACATACATACACACACGAACTTCAAACTTGCATATTTATACTTACCAGGCCGGGGCTTAGAGAGCAGGCGGGCGGCACTATGAGGGTGGAGGGAGCTGCTGTGCTCGAGCATGCACAGCCAGCAGCTCCCCCCAGACTTTCTCTGTGCAGAGAGCTATGAGATCTCTGATACTGCATCTCCGCAATTGCGAACGCGGTCGTGGCTTTAATTAAGATGGAGACACAGCTGTTTCCCTCTCTAAAATGAAATGTTCAGCTCAGGGTGGGGGGGGGGGGGGGGTTCCAGGTACATGGGAACCCCCCTGCATGCGCCACTGGGGTGGGAGGGAGGGCCCGAGGACAATTCCATCTTGCACCTCTTTTTTTTCTTTGCATTATGTCCTCTTTGGGGCCTAGTTTGTAAAACTGCCATCGTGTCTGCCACTGCAATGACACTCTTGCATGGGCCAGGTGTTTGTGCTAACCACTTGTGTTGCTTAGCTTAGTCATCCAGCTACCTTTTGGCCTAAAAACAATATTGTGAGGCATGAGGTGTTCAGAATAGACTGGAAATGAGTGGAAATTAATGTTATTGAGGATAATAATACTGTAGGAACAAAAATAACAACAAATTCTGTGACTTTAGCTGATTTTAAGTTTTTTTAAGAAAAAAAACCCCAGATCCAAAACCAAAGCCAAAACCCAAAAGGGAGGTTTTGGCGAAACCAATCCAGATCAAAAACCAAAGTACAAAACCCGAAAAGTGTCCGGTGCACATCTCTAATATATATATATATATATATATATATATATATATATATATATACACTGCTCAAAAAAATAAAGGGAACACTTAACACAATGTAACTCCAAGTAAATCACACTTCTGTGAAATCAAACTGTCCACTTAGGAAGCAACACTGATTGACAATCAATTTCACATGCTGTTGTGCAAAAGGAATAGACAACAGGTGGAAATTATAGGCAGTTAGCAAGACACTCCCATTAAAGGAGTTCTTGTGCAGGTGGTGACCACAGACCACTTCTCAGCTCCTATGCTTTCTGGCTGATGTTTTGGTCACTTTTGAAAGCTGGCGGTGCTTTCACTCTAGTGGTAGCATGAGACAGAGTCTACAACCCACACAAGTGGCTCAGGTAGTGCAGCTCATCCAGGATGGCACATGAATGCGAGCTGTGGCAAGAAGGTTTGCTGTGTCTGTCAGCGTAGTGTCCAGAGCATGGAGGCACTACCAGGAGACAGGCCAGTACATCAGGTGATGTGGAGGAGGCCATAGGAGGGCAACAACCCAGCAGCAGGACCGCTACCTCCGCCTTTGTGCAAGGAGGAACAGGAGGAGCACTGCCAGAGCCCTGCAAAATGACCTCCAGCAAGCCACAAATGTGCATGTGTCTACTCAAACGATCAGAAACAGACTCCATGAGGGTGGTATGAGGGCCCAATGTCCACAGGTGGGGGTTGTGCTTACAGCCTAACACCGTGCAGGACGTTTGACATTTGCCAGAGAACACCAAGATTGGCAAATTCGCCACTGGCGCCCTGTGCTCTTCACAGATGAAAGCAGGTCCTCACTGAGCACATGTGAAAGACGTGACAAAATCTGGAGACGCCAAGGAGAACGTTCTGCTGCCTGCAACATCCTCCAGCATGACCAGTTTGGAATTGGGTCAGTAATGGCATTTCTTTTGGGGGCCGCACAGCCCTCCATGTTCTCGCCAGAGGTAGCCTGACTGCCATTAGGTACCGAGATGAGATCCTCAGACCCCTTGTGAGACCATATGCTGGTGCGGTTGGCCCTGGGTTCCTCCTAATGCAAGACAATGCTAGACCTCATGTGGCTGGAGTGTGTCAGCAGTTCCTGCAAGACAAAGGCATTGATACAATGGACTGGCCTGCCCGTTCCCCAGACCTGAATCCAGTTGAGCACATCTGGGACATCATGTCTCGCTCCATTCCTCAACGCCACGTTGCACCACAGACTGTCCAGGAGTTGGTGGATGCTTTAGTCCAGGTCTGGGAGGAGATCCCTCAGGAGACCATCCGCCACCTCATCAGGAGCATGCCCAGGCGTTGTAGGGAGGTCATACAGGCACGTGGAGGCCACACACACTACTGAGCCACATTTTGACTTGTTTATAGGACATTACATCAAAGTTGGATCAGCCTGTAGTGTGTTTTTCAACTTTAATTTTTAGTGTGACTCCAAATCCAGACCTCCATGGGTTAATAAATTTGATTTCCATTGATAATTTTTGTGTGATTTTGTTGTCAGCACATTCAACTATGTAAAGAACAAAGTATTTAATAAGAATATCTCATTCATTCAGATCTAGGATGTGTTATTTTAGTGTTCCCTTTATTTTTTTGAGCAGTGTATATATATACACACACACTCACCTATTTCCTGTGTAGATCGGTCCTCTCTATTCCATGTAGGCATCCATGGGTTTTAAATAAAAAAGGAAAAAAACCTGCACCACCATCCTTTTCCTGAATGCCTGGCCTCCTCATGACTTCTGTCACTTGGAGACCAGCCAGCCAATCAGGGAGCACCACTTCATAGCGCTTTCCTGAAAGGGTGTGCGCTCCTGGCCTGTAACTCAAGCGGATTCCATAGACTATAATAGGGCAAAAAATAATTATTAAAGTCTATGGGTGGGAATCTGCAGTCTAATTAAGGTCAATCTAGTGTGTACCTGGCATTAGACATCGACTAATGGTTGAACCTACAACTGCCAGAGCTTTGCCTAATCTGTTATTAAATACAATAATAATGATAAAAAAGGAAGAGGAGGATGATTACTTTTGTTATTATTATTATTATTATTATTATTACTGTGACAGGACGGTACCGTACGGAAGCACTCGCCGCTTGCCGCGTCCCGTTGACTGCGCACAGAATGGAAGGTCAAGCCGCACGAGGCCTGACCACATAGGGGATTCCCGCTTACCGTCAGTAACCGCCTGTTACTGACTCCACCCACTGCGCTGTGGGCGGGTTCTTGCTGCCACCACCAAACTCCTAACCAGCCGTGGCGTTTGGAACCACGGTTCTGCTCTGTATGTGCCGACGCACTGCCTTACCACCCCTGTGTGGTGCTGACGAATCCCCACTAGCCACTTGCTAGGCCTCTACCGGTAGCTGGCGGAAGGCGGAGCTTGGAGACGTCAGGTGCTTCCCTGGACAGCCGGAGAACGGGGCTAGGTTTGGCCTAACCCTGTAGGTCACAAGATGAAGCAGTCTTGAGGCAAAGATGTTTATTGCTCAAATAACCTTTAAAAAGGCTCCTCCCTATTGCTAGGGGCAACAGCATACAATCAAGATGTTTTCAGCAGAAGAAGATGTTACAACTACAACTCTGGAGGCACGCAGGTCTCCTTTTTATGTCAGTTTTCCACACAGTACCACAGGGGGGTAAGCCCTCCCTGTCTTCTCCAACCAATCAGGTTATTTTACAAAATACCAATAAATTACATTTTACAAGGATATAAGTGCAATAAAACAAAATCCTCCTTCCTGTCACCCAGACAACGTTTGGTATCAGATTAACATGCACTATTGATAAATTTATCACATATCTTCAAAATACAGATGTTTCTGGTCATTCACATCTCCAGGCAATCCCAGTGTTTAAGATTACAACAGGAATGGCTACAATACAAACAAACAGTCTTCCTTCCTTTATCTTCCATTCAGGGATCGTATATCAAATCCAAGCCCATAAACCCAATGATTAGCATCTCTCTCTAAGGAACTTACACATCAAAAGGTATTGTCCTTCACACCTCTCTGATAGAACAGGGCCATTAGCATGCCACTTCCTATTTCCAGAGGATAAGAGATGCGTATTCAGACATCTATAGTAACTGCATTTTTCCTTTAAATATACACCAAGCCTGTCTTGAATATAAAATAGATACAGTTAAACATGCCTTCCTGCAATGGTGCACAGAGCACTACATATGACATGTTAAAAGTAAAACACATGATTCAACAAACTTTTAAACAGTCCGCAACATGGCGCTGGGCAAGAGGGTTAACCCCTTCAGTGCCGCAGACGCCATTACATGTGTGGCTGGCTAGTCTCTCCGGCCACATTCCTTCCCCCCCATTCAAGCGGGTCAACCAGGGACCCATGTCCCAACGATTTGGGTCCTGGTCCCGCAGTCCCTTGTGTTGAAGGGGACGCTACCTAGGGTGTGTAGGCTCCGGCCTAGACAGTTCATCCATAGTGCAGTGGGCCTCTCTTCGTGGGTGCACAATGTTCAAATAGTCCACCTGAAGTCCAAGTTCAAGGCTCCACCACAAAAGTCTGTCCAATTCCCCCAAGGTAGGTTGCAGCCACCTAACAGGTAGGTGGTAAGTCACCACGGTGGGGGGCCGGTTACAAACAAGTGCCACCCAAGGTGTCCCAATTGTGGCATACCCCAGCTCCCACAATAGCAGTATACTGCTCAACCAGGCCACAGGGTGCTCCTGCCCATATGGCTCTTTCTGGCTCTGTACTGCTCCCAGTCTGTGCAGTGGCGCAATAGTTCGTAACACACAGTCCTGGTCAAGAATGTGCGCCATCAGCACTGGAGCGGGTACCCGAGCCTCCTTCAATGACTGGAATGCCAACTCGCAAGCGGGTGCAAAGTCCACTGACTTGGGAATGCCCTTCCTAGCCATCTCTGTCAAGGGGTTCACTACAGGACTAAAGTTAATGACAACATGTCCGTAGGGCCTTACAGGTATTAAGGTCAGTACCGGTCTGGGTGATGTGGGTCGGGGACGGCCTCTGGTTGCCTCCACCCCCTCTGGGTTGGGCCTACCCCTGTCTCCTCCCACATGGTGCCCCAGGCACTGCACCTCCGTCATACCTTTCTGGCAACTGTCTGCCCTAACTGTCAGACCTGCCCTCCAATCCTCCACTGTCGACCTATGACTCGGGAAACCTACCCTTTCACCTAGGCCTACTCCTTCCTCCTCGTCCGCTACCTGTGCCACAGTGATGGCGGCCAGACCACCAGCCTCTGGATCCTGTGTGGCATCCACTACAGGGAGGCTGCGTGTCTTCCCCGATCTACTGTGCACAGGCAGGGGACCTGCTATGTCCACAGCAACTTGCTGCAAGGGTTCTCCTATGGGCAGAGGCCCAAAGACAACACAAACGCTGGAGTGCCCCGGCGGCCAACGCATGGCACCAGCCTTACATGTGGTCTGGGCGTCATCCGACATTCCAGACCAGGGTAAGCTCTGTGTCAGGCACTTCAGGGTGCGGTCTGTCTCCGGGTTGCTGTCCAAAGGGGTTTCGCTGGCAACCGACACCGGTTGCACAGGAACGTTCCCTGAGGGGACCAGTTGGACACATTCCCTATCTGGTCTATCCCCTCCCACTTTCCTGTCTACCCTGTACCTTAACCCTTCCCGCCAGGTCAAACTTCCCGCCCCAACCCTGTCAAGGCCGCTGCCAGAGTGGCGCCTCATGCCTTTCGGGGATGGGCCAGAGAGTTGAGCCTCCCTAAACTCCTGCCTGTGGCCCTCAATCTCTCCTAAATTGGGACACTCTACAGGGGGATCTAGGTGGGGACTACTAGGGTCAGTCTGGTAGGGGTCAGTCATGGAAAGTCAGTGTGGTTTCTCATACTCACCGCCGGAGTTGGCAAACCACTTGGGTCAGGAGCATCATTGGGCACCCCCACAGGATCACACGAGCTGGAACCGACATCCTCTGCGTTGCTAGGGGACGTAGGCAAACCAGAGGCAAAAGGCATGCGGGGTCGATGTACTGATCTAGCCGCTGTGATCTTTTCCTCTGGGCAGGTTGATGCTGTGGTTGGCTGTGCTGGCAGTTGTCTAGCAGCTGTAGTCTTTTCCTCTGGGCTGGGCTGTGCTGGAGTAGATGATGTCAACGGAGGTTTTGGAACTTGACTCCGGGGAATGGCGCCAACAAACGTAGTGACGATCCCACCACCCAGGTCATTTCCTAGGACCACATCAGTTGGGAGACCATCCATGACGGCAACTTCTCGCAACTCTGGTCCAGCTCCCCAGTCCAGGTAGACTCTTGCCATGGGAACAGCTTTTTCTGTTCCTTCTGCCAGGGTGACCGTGGCAGTGCGACCCTGCAATACTGCAGCAGGATCTATAAGGTGGGGGCTCACCACAGTGATTGAGGCCCCAGAGTCTCTTAGGCCTTCTCCCTGCAGGGGTCCCACGTGGACTGGCTGCAGGTGCCTCCACAGGTTGTGTAGGGGCTGTTTGGCCATGCAGGTGACTCTCTCCGCAGAGTGCACCTGTCTCTCGCCACACTCCATCGGACTGACTGGAGGGGGAACAGTCTCTGTAGGCTCATCTCCTCTCGTCAAACAAGCGATCCGGGCTCCAGCACTCGGATTTGGGGCACGAGTCTGGGGTGCTTGGGATGCAGGACAGTTCATCCTCAGATGTCCGATTTCCCCACAGCCGTAGCACTTCTTCTCCAGTCGTGGCACCGATGATCTCTGATCAGTTGCAGGGACACTGCGGTGCGGTTGCTGGCCAAGAGCACCCGGGTTGGAAGATGCTTGTCTTTGGGGTTGATGAGCTGAAGAGGGTGGTCCCCTTGGTGGTACAGTCTGTTGGAGCTGGCTGCTGGCGGGGCGCTTCTGCCCCCGTGGCCGAATTGCCACATATTTGTCGGCTAATTGGGCAGCCATTTTTAAGCTGGGTGGCTCCCGATCTAGCACCCACTCCTTCACTTCTTGGGCGCACCTGCGGTAGAACTGCTCCCTGCAGATCAGGTCGATCAGTGCGTCCCATGTAGTGGCTTCCGAATCCTTCACCCACTTCACCACGTACTGCCGCAGCTGGTTGGCGAACTGCTCATGGGTGCTGCTAGGATTCTTGGGCAAGTCTCTGAACTTCTTCCTGTAAGACTCTGGAGTGATGAAGAATCGCTGGAGGAGGGCCTTCGCGACTTCGTCGTAGTTCCCACAGTCCTCCGTCGCCACTCCTCGATAGGCCTCCAAGGCCTCTCCATGTAGAGTGGGCACAAGGTGTCTCACCCACTCCGACTTGGGTAGATTGTGTAGTTTGCAAGTCCTTTCAAAAACTTGTAAATGTCCATCAATGTCCCCATCACTGTCTGCAAACTTGGCAAACTGAACTCGTCCTGATCTGTGTACAACAGCTGACAACGGCTCCTGGGGTACCACGGCCTGTGATGCCCGCTCCGCATGCCACATCCGAATGACAAGCATGCGTTCTTGCTCCGTTGCCCTTTCCCCCAATTCCGCAAGCCGATCTGCTAGGGTATCCGGGCCGCCCCCCCTGGGACGTTGGGATCCTGGCCCTGCTAGGGATTGCTGGGAAACATTGCTGTTGTGAGAGAGGGCGGGGCTTGTGGATCTCACCGGTCCTGTGCGAAGGTCCACTGTTGGGTCGTCCTCTGCGATGCTGACGCCGTCAGTGTTTTCCACCTCTACCCGATGAGACTCCTCCCAGCTCCTGAGCGCCGCCTGCATGACGCTCCTGGACGCGTTGAAAGGGATATCCACACCCTTCTCCTGGCATACGATCCCCAGATCATCCTCGGACATTCCGCTGAATTCCGCCATCTTGTGCGTCCTCCTGCGCTGCAGTTACTCCTCTCCTGAGTAACTCGGCTTCTCCAATCAGGTGATGAAAAGCCGCCTGGGACTATCCCACCACTATGCCACCAATTTCTGTGACAGGACGGTACCGTACGGAAGCACTCGCCGCTTGCTGCGTCCCGTTGACTGCGCACAGAATGGAAGGTCAAGCCGCACGAGGCCTGACCACATAGGGGATTCCCGCTTACCGTCAGTAACCGCCTGTTACTGACTCCACCCACTGCGCTGTGGGCGGGTTCTTGCTGCCACCACCAAACTCCTAACCTGCCGTGGCGTTTGGAACCACGGTTCTGCTCTGTATGTGCCGACGCACTGCCTTACCACCCCTGTGTGGTGCTGACGAATCCCCACTAGCCACTTGCTAGGCCTCTACCGGTAGCTGGCGGAAGGCGGAGCTTGGAGACGTCAGGTGCTTCCCTGGACAGCCGGAGAACGGGGCTAGGTTTGGCCTAACCCTGTAGGTCACAAGATGAAGCAGTCTTGAGGCAAAGATGTTTATTGCTCAAATAACCTTTAAAAAGGCTCCTCCCTATTGCTAGGGGCAACAGCATACAATCAAGATGTTTTCAGCAGAAGAAGATGTTACAACTACAACTCTGGAGGCACGCAGGTCTCCTTTTTATGTCAGTTTTCCACACAGTACCACAGGGGGGTAAGCCCTCCCTGTCTTCTCCAACCAATCAGGTTATTTTACAAAATACCAATAAATTACATTTTACAAGGATATAAGTGCAATAAAACAATATCCTCCTTCCTGTTACCCAGACAACGTTTGGTATCAGATTAACATGCACTATTGATAAATTTATCACATATCTTCAAAATACAGATGTTTCTGGTCATTCACATCTCCAGGCAATCCCAGTGTTTAAGATTACAACAGGAATGGCTTCAATACAAACAAACAGTCTTCCTTCCTTTATCTTCCATTCAGGGATCGTATATCAAATCCAAGCCCATAAACCCAATGATTAGCATCTCTCTCTAAGGAACTTACACATCAAAAGGTATTGTCCTTCACACCTCTCTGATAGAACAGGGCCATTAGCATGCCACTTCCTATTTCCAGAGGATAAGAGATGCGTATTCAGACATCTATAGTAACTGCATTTTTCCTTTAAATATACACCAAGCCTGTCTTGAATATAAAATAGATACAGTTAGACATGCCTTCCTGCAATGGTGCACAGAGCACTACATATGACATGTTAAAAGTAAAACACATGATTCAATAAACTTTTAAACAGTCCGCAACATGGCGCTGGGCACGAGGGTTAACCCCTTCAGTGCCGCAGACGCCATTACATGTGTGGCTGGCTAGTCTCTCCGGCCACAATTACTATTTCCACATTTTTTATGTCTATTATTTCTTGAGGTGCTGGATGAAAAGTTGTGTAAAGTACAAACATCTGTACTTAATGTCACTTTTACTTTATTTGCCAATTAAATTGTCTGCTACGATATAATGCATTCATATTTCTAAGTGAAATATGGATGATGACAAATAATCTTATATTGAAGATTTAAACATAACATATTCCTGTTCTGTTTGACACAATTTATTTGCCAGAATGTCATGCTTTTAATTTTGGGAAATATTCATTCTATATATATATATATTAACCCTGAAACTATGAAAATGTGATGAGTAAAGAATGGAAATAATTCTTGTTATGTATCATTTTATCTTGCTTTTTGTCTACCAAACAGTCTATTTATTTAATTTTCATATTATATGTATTATATTAAAACAGATATTTTTTATGAATCTATTATTCAGTGCCTTCACTGTGCACATTATCCAATGGTGCCAAAATATCATATAATATTTATACTGGCCCCAATCATAGGGAGGAATGCAAAAACCAATTATTTTAATAATGACAAAGATGCTAGATTTTCAAACATAAGTTACAACATGTAGCCATCCTCATTTCTTAAATGTGTGCAAGTCAAAGTCAGGGGTGGATTAAGCCTTTGGGGGGTCCAGGTCACTTACAACAGGGGGGCCTCCCCGATTGTCACCACTGCCTTCCAGGCTGTGCACACTGTGTGTGTGTCTCCACACCCTGCAACTCTGTGAGGCAGCATCTACAACGCAGATCCTACCTAAAGTCCTACTGCAGGGGCAGCCTCTGAGCAGCACAGCAACTGATTCTGCTTGTCTCCAGCCTCCACTGCCAGCAACATGGTAAAAAGAGCTGGATTAAGACATCATAGGGCTTTGGGGAGATTCTTGTTTGGCATCCCTTCCCCTTTATTTCATCCCTGTAAAAGTAAAAAATGATCCAGCATTTAATATACTATAGTTCTCTTCTGGCACACATACTATTGTTTTCTACTTATAAAACATCTTGGGATGCACCTAGCATGGATGGGGAATGGGGTTCGGACTACTCAGAATGATGGATTACAGAAAAGAGGAAAAGGAAAGAACTCTCTCTTTTTTGGGGGGAGGCACATATTTTCAAAACATAATTTTCATTATTTCATGTTAAAATTTCACTAGAGCATGAGCTAATGGGCTCAGGGTGACTGCCATAACAGAACACGCAAAATAAACTCAGTGTCAAACACAATCTCAAACGCAATCAAAATAGATTGGTGAAATGTTGTATAATTAGTAGATATGAGCGGGTTCGGTTCGCTGAGATCCGACTGCCCCCCCCCCCCCCACCCACGAACTTCACCTATTATACACGGGTCCAAGGCAGCCTCGGATCTTCCCGCCTTGCTCGGTTAACCCAAACGCGCCCGAACGTCATCATCCCGCTGTCGGATTCTTGCGAGATTCGTATTGTATATGAAGAGCCAAGCGTCGCCGCCATTTTCACTCGTGCATTGGAGATTGAACGGAGAGGACGTGGCTGCGTTCTCTCCCTGAAAAGTGTCACGATCCAGGTAATTCCTTATCAGTATTTACCTTCCAAATGTCTCCTGAGACTGTCCCAGCGTTCCAAGCCTGGATTCCATCTGCACTGTCTGTGTGCAGCACGCTGCATCTCATTGTTTCTAATCTCTTTACTGTGATTCTGGCAGCATCAGGGTTAAGTTTCACATGCAAGTTACAAACAATCTTTCCCTCCAAAAGCTAACATGGGCGCAGCCATGTTTTCCTAATCACATGTTACCTTTCAGCCTATCAGCTGTACTCTGCTCTCAGCCTAATTACCCAGCAGCTGCACTCTAGACTCTGCTTAATCAGCCAGCCAATCCCTGTTTCCCAGCTGGTATAAATATCTTGTTCCTGGGCTGGAAAGTTGGTCAGTGCTTCAATTGTCTTCAGTGATTCCAGTGTGCAGTCCTCCCATGGACTTTCTCTGCAGTACAGCCTGACTCTGCAGTGTCTCATCATTGCATCCTGTGACTGGCAGTTACCGACACCAGCTTCCAGCAGTGCTCTGTCCTGCCAGTAACCATCGGTGTTCCACCATCGATCTCCAGTCACCATCGGTGTTCTGCCATCGATCCCAAGTCACCATCGGTGTTCCACCATCGATCCCAAGTTACCATCGGTGTTCCGCCATCGATCCCAAGTTACCATCGGTGTTCCACCATCGATCCCAAGTCTCCATCGGTGTTCAACCATCGATCCCAAGTCACCATCGGTGTTCCGCCATCGATCCCAAGTCACCATCGGTGTTCCGCCATCGATCCCAAATCACCATTGGTGTTCCGCCATCGATCCCAAGTCTCCATCGGTGTTCTATCATCGATCTCCAGTAACCATCGGTGTTCCGCCATCGATCCCAAAGTAACCATCGGTGTTCCGTCATAGATTCCAAGTCACCATCGGTGTTCCGTCATCGATCCCAAGTATTTCTCTGAACTGTGATTCCTGTTACCTGTACCAAGTCATCAGTATTCCTCTGAACTGTGTTTAATAAACCTTTGAACTTTCCTTCGTTGTCTTGGTCACGCCTTCGGGCATTTGTTCTAAAGGTTCCCTGCATGTCTAAGAACCCTGTACTGCCTCCCAGGTACACATATACCTCAGCCCCTACAACTGAGGCTTCCCCCTGGTCAGCACCAGCCCTCAGTTGTGACAGTAAGCACTGACCTAATGGATCCGTCCTGAGACCAGGTCCAAGCGACCAGGCCGATGCAAGAACTTGCAGCCTGCCTTGAACGTCAGGAGACTGCACAGGGCCATGTGATTCGCTGTCTCCAGGACCTCTCCTCTCGGCTGGATGGAATACAAGTAACCCTCCGTGGTTCAGGGGCGTTCAGTGTGCCGACTGCAGTACCTTTGGTGGTATCCCCACCCACCATTCCCGTTTCTGCTCCTTGTCTCCATTTACAGACACCTGCCAAGTTTGATGGTTCCCCAAAAGCCTGTCGGGGTTTCCTAAATCAGTGTGAGATATATTTCGAGTTACAGCCTGGCAGTTTCCCAACTGACCGCACAAAGGTTGCTTACATCATCTCCATCCTCAGTGGCTCCGCCCTCGATTGGGCATCACCTCTATGGGAGAAGTCTGATGCCCTGCTCTCTTCATATGCAGACTTCGTGGCAACCTTCAGGTGCATCTTTGATGAACCAGGTCGTGTGACCTCAGCCTCCTCTGATATCCTCCAGCTACGTCAGGGGACACAAACAGTCGGTAAATATCTGGTACAGTACCAGATCCTAGTGTCCGAACTTTCCTCAGCCCAAGGAAGGGCGTCTGTGTCTACAGCCCAAGAAGGGGCGTCTGTGTCTACAGCCCAAGAAGGGGCGTCTGTGTCTACAGCCCAAGAAGGGGCGTTCGTTTCTGCAACCCCAGGAGGGGTATCCAATGTTCAAGCTCTAGTAGGGGCATATGAGTCTTCTCAAAAAGGAGTTTCTGATCTGTCAGCCCCAGGAGGTGTGCTGGAGAAAACAACCCTGAGAGAGGTGTCTGATTCGTCAACCCCAGGAGGGGTCACTGAAATTTCAGCCCCAAGGGAAGTATCCAGAGCCAAGTTCCCAGATGGAAATTTTTGTGCTACAGATGCAGTTATGAACTCCTGTTTGCCGTCTTCAGAGAGCACCACCCTGTTGGCATCCAGCATGGACCAGATCCAGGATAGTCTAACTGAACACTCGGATACCACTCATTCCGGTTCTAACCGGATTCTGACTCCTTCAGTTCCAGCTGATTCAACTGTCTCCAAACTCAATCCTGTCCTATCCGTCGGCCCAAAGTCTCCGCCGGTCTCAGCCGGTTCAAGTTTGTCTGGACTCAATCTGGTCTCGTCCATAGGTCCAGTACAGTCTCCTCTGGTTCCAGCCAGTTCAAGTTCATCAGGATTCAATCTAGATTCTTCCATTTGTTCAGGTAAAGAATTTATAAGAAGTGTCCTGGGGCCACTCCTAAAGGAGGGGGTGCTGTCACGATCCAGGTAATTCCTTATCAGTATTTACCTTCCAAATGTCTCCTGAGACTGTCCCAGCGTTCCAAGCCTGGATTCCATCTGCACTGTCTGTGTGCAGCACGCTGCATCTCATTGTTTCTAATCTCTTTACTGTGATTCTGGCAGCATCAGGGTTAAGTTTCACATGCAAGTTACAAACAATCTTTCCCTCCAAAAGCTAACATGGGCGCAGCCATGTTTTCCTAATCACATGTTACCTTTCAGCCTATCAGCTGTACTCTGCTCTCAGCCTAATTACCCAGCAGCTGCACTCTGCTTAATCAGCCAGCCAATCCCTGTTTCCCAGCTGGTATAAATATCTTGTTCCTGGGCTGGAAAGTTGGTCAGTGCTTCAATTGTCTTCAGTGATTCCAGTGTGCAGTCCTCCCATGGACTTTCTCTGCAGTACAGCCTGACTCTGCAGTGTCTCATCATTGCATCCTGTGACTGGCAGTTACCGACACCAGCTTCCAGCAGTGCTCTGTCCTGCCAGTAACCATCGGTGTTCCACCATCGATCTCCAGTCACCATCGGTGTTCTGCCATCGATCCCAAGTCACCATCGGTGTTCCGCCATCGATCCCAAGTTACCATCGGTGTTCCACCATCGATCCCAAGTCTCCATTGGTGTTCCACCATCGATCCCAAGTCTCCATTGGTGTTCCACCATCGATCCCAAGTCACCATCGGTGTTCTGCCATCGATCCCAAGTCACCATCGGTGTTCCGCCATCAATCCCAAGTCACCATCGGTGTTCTGCCATCGATCCCAAATCACCATTGGTGTTCCGCCATCGATCCCAAGTCTCCATCGGTGTTCCATCATCGATCTCCAGTAACCATCGGTGTTCCGCCATCGATCCCAAAGTAACCATCGGTGTTCCGTCATAGATTCCAAGTCACCATCGGTGTTCCATCATCGATCCCAAGTATTTCTCTGAACTGTGATTCCTGTTACCTGTACCAAGTCATCAGTATTCCTCTGAACTGTGTTTAATAAACCTTTGAACTTTCCTTCGTTGTCTTGGTCACGCCTTCGGGCATTTGTTCTAAAGGTTCCCTGCATGTCTAAGAACCCTGTACTGCCTCCCAGGTACACATAAAGCTCAGCCCCTACAACTGAGGCTTCCCCCTGGTCAGCACCAGCCCTCAGTTGTGACAAAAAGCTCCGTATCTGTGCTCAGTGTGCTGCAAATATCTGTGCTCAGTGTGCTGAAAATATCTACGTTCTCTGCCTGAAAACGCTCCATTTCTGTAAATATCTGTGCTCAGTGTGCTGCATTGTGGGGACCACCAGTATATAATTATAGCAGTACAGTACAGTAGGCCATTGCTGTATCTTGCAGCTCTGTGTCAACTATACTATCCATATCTGTGCTGCATTATTGTGAGCAGTATATAGTAGGACAGTGCAGCATTTTGGTGACCAGCAGTATACATATACAGTAGTACAGTACAGTAGGCCATTGCTGTATCTTGCAGCTGTGTCAAGTATACTATCCATATCTGTGCTGCATTGTTGTGAGCAGTATATAGTAGGACAGTGCAGCATTTTGGTGACCAGCAGTATACATATAGTACAGTACTGTAGGCCATTGCTGTATCTTGCAGCTCTGTGTCACTTCTAGTTACCCTGATCAGTGCTCAATATCTGCTGCACTGTATTGACCAGTATTTATACTGTACTGTGCGACGTGTGTTATACACATTTTATACATCCTGTAATCTGTACTGAGCGATGTGTGAGATACATCTGGGGATTATACACCCTGTATACTGTACTGAGCGATGTGTGAGATACACCTAGAGATTATACACTCTATATACTGTACTGAGCGATGTGTTAGATACACCTGGTGATTATACATCCTGTAATCAGTACTGAGCGATGTGTGAGATACACCTGGGGATTATACACCCTATATACTGTACTGTGCGATGTGTGTGTGATACACCTGGTAATTAATTATACACCCTGTATACTGTACTGTGCGATGTGTGTTATACACCTGGTGTTTATACATCCTGTAATCTGTACTGAGCGATGTGTGAGATAAACCTGGGGATTATACACCCTATATACTGTACCGAATGATGTGTGAGATACACCTGTGGATTATACACCCTATATACTGTACTGTGCGATGTGTGTGATACACTTGGGGATTATACACCCTGTATACTGTACTGTGCAGCGTGTGATACACCTGGTGATTATACACCCTTTATACTTTACTGTGCAACGTTTGTGATACACCTGGGGATTATAAACCCTGTATACTGTACTGAGCGATGTGTGAGATACACCTGGGGATTATACACCCTATATACTGTACTGTGTGATGTGTGAGATACACCTGGGGATTATACACCCTATATACTGTACTGTGCAATGTGTGTGATACACCTGGTAATTAATTATACACCCTGTATACTGTACTGTGCAACGTGTGTTATACACCTGGTGATTATACATCCTGTGATCTGTACTGAGCGATGTATGAGATACACCTGGGTATTATACACCCTATATACTGCACTGAGCGATGTGTGAGATACACCTGGTGATTATACATCCTGTAATCTGTACTGAGTGATGTGTGAGATACACCTGGGGATTATACACACTGTATACTGTACTGAGCAATGTGTGAGATACACCTGGGGATTATACATCCTATATACTGTACTGAGCGATGTGTGAGATACACCTGGTGATTATACATCCTGTAATCTGTACTGAGCGATGTGTGAGATACACCTGGGGATTATACACCCTATATACTGTACTGTGCGATGTGTGTGATACACCTGGTAATTAATTATACACCCTATATACTGTACTGTGCGATGTGTGAGATACACCAGGGGTTTATACACCTTGTATACTGTACTGTGCGGCGTGTGATACACCTGGTGATTATACACCCTTTATACTGTACTGTGCAACGTTTGTGATACACCTGGTGATTATACACCCTGTATACTGTATTGAGCGACGTGTTAGATACACCTGGGGATTATACACCCTATATACTGTACTGTGCGATGTGTGTGATACACCTGGTAATTAATTATACACCCTTTATACTGTACTGTGCGATGTGTGTTATACACCTGGTGATTATACATCCTGTAATCTGTACTGAGCGATGTGTGAGATACACCTGTGGATTATACACCCTATATACTGTACTGTGCGATGTGTGTGATACACCTGGGGATTATACACCCTGTATACTGTACTGTGTGGCGTGTGATACACCTGGTGATTATAAACCCTGTATACTGTACTGAGCGATATGTGAGATACACCAGGGGATTATACACCCTATATACTGTACTGTGTGATGTGTGAGATACACCTGGGGATTATTCACCCTATATACTGTACTGTGCAATGTGTGTGATACACCTGGTAATTAATTATACACCCTGTATACTGTACTGCGCAACGTGTGTTATACACCTGGTGATTATACATCCTGTAATCTGTACTGAGCGATGTGTGAGATACACCTGGGGATTATACACCCTATATACTGCACTGAGCGATGTGTGAGATACACCTGGTGATTATACATCCTGTAATCTGTACTGAGTGATGTGTGAGATACACCTTGGGATTATACACACTATATACTGTACTGAGCAATGTGTGAGATACACCTGGGGATTATACACCCTATATACTGTACTGAGCGATGTGTGAGATACACCTGGTGATTATACATCCTGTAATCTGTACTGAGCGATGTTTGAGATACACCTGGGGATTATACACCCTATATACTGTACTGTGCGATGTGTGTGATACACCTGGTAATTAATTAAACACCCTGTATACTGTACTGTGCGATGTGTGTTATACACCTTGTGATTATACATCCTGTAATCTGTACTGAGCGATGTGTGAGATACACCTGGGGATTATACACCCTATATACTGTACTGAGCGATGTGTGAGATACACCTGTGGATTATACACCCTATATAATGTACTGTGCGATATGTGAGATACACCTGGGGATTATACACCCTGTATACTGTACTGTGCGACGTGTGATACACCTGGTGATTATACACCCTTTATACTGTACTGTGCAAAGTTTGTGATACACCTGGTGATTATACACCCTGTATACTGTACTGAGCGATGTGTGAGATACACCTGGGGATTATACACCCTACATACTGTACTGTGTGATGTGTGAGATACACCTGGGGATTATACACCCTATATACTATACTGTGCAATGTGTGTGATACACCTGGTAATTAATTATACACCCTGTATACTGTACTGTGCAACTTGTGTTATACACCTGGTGATTATACATCCTGTAATCTGTACTGAGCGATGTGTGAGATACACCTGGTAATATCTGTGCTCAGTGTGCTGCATTGTTGTGACCACCAGTATATTATAGTAGTACAGTACAGTAGGCCATTGCTGTATCTTGCAGCTCCATGTCAGTCTCAGTTCTAGTATCCTGATCAGTGCTCAATATCTACTGCATTGTAGTGACCAGTATATAGTAGTACAGTGCAGCATTGTGGTGACGACCAGTATATAGTAGTACAGTACAGTAGGCCATTGCTGAATCTTGCAGCTCTGTGTCACTTCTAGTATCCTGATCAGTGCTTAATATCTGTGCTCAGTGTCAGTGCTGCATTGTGGTGACCAGTATACTACGCTACAATAGTCCAGTGCTGTTCTTGCTGCTCAGTGTCAGTTCTCCGTAGTATCATCAGTGATCAGTATAATCAGTTCTCAGTATAATCAGTGTGCTTTTAGACATGTGCCCGTTTTTCGCCATTAGTGCAGTGGGATTTAGACAATTGATGAAGTTATTGTGTCCCCGGTACAAAATCCCATCTAGATTCCACTTCACTAGGCAGGCGATAGCGAGATTTTACCAATTAATATCAGTGATTTATAATTATTAATTACAGTGATCTTGCAAAATAATTCCAGTGATTTTGTCATTTTCTTCCAGTGATTTGGACCAATAACACCATTGATTAGAACAAATAATTCCTGTGATATTGAGGTGTTTGTGTCGCTTAACTTAGCCATCCAGCGACCACAGTGCACCTCTTTTTCTCTTTTCTTTGCATCGTGTGCTGTTTGGGGACTATTTTTTAAGTGCCATCCTGTCTGACACTTACGTATATGTCCAGTGGTACTGCCGTTTGATATAATTCCCGACATTACTGCCATTTAATTCCAGTGATTTTGTCATTTTCTTCCAGTTATTTGGACCAATAATACCATTGATTAGAACAAATAATTCCAGTGATTTTGTCAATTTCTTCCAGTGATTTGGACCAATAATACTATTGATTAGAACGAATAATTCCTGTGATTTTGTCATTTTCTTCCAGTGATTTGGACCAATAATACCATTGATTAGAACAAATAATTACTGTGATATTGAGGTGTTTGTGTCGCTTAGCTTAGCAATCCAGCGACCATAGTGCACCTCTTTTTCTTTTTTCTTTGCATCATGTGCTGTTTGGGGCCAATTTTTTTTAAGTGCCATACTGTCTGACACTGCAGTGCCACTCCTAGAAGGGCCATGTATTTGTGCCGGCCACTAGGGTCGCTTAGCTTAGTCATCCAGCGACCTCGGTGCAAATTTTAGGACTAAAAATAATATTGTGAAGTGTGAGGTTTTCAGAATAGACTGGAAATGAGTGGAAATTATGGTTATTGAGGTTAATAATACTATAGGATCAAAATTAGCCCCAAATTCTAAGATTTAAGCTGTTTTTGAGCGGTTTTTGAAAAAAAACACCTGAATCCAAAACACACCCGAATTCGACAAAAAAATTTTAAGGGAGGTTTTGCCAAAATGCGTCCGAATACAAAACACGGCCGCGGAACTGAATCCAAAACCAAAACACAAAACTCGAAAAATTTCCGGTGCACATCTCTAATAATTAGATGGCAAAATTATGAACAACGGGCAAGTGGTCACAAACAGTAAGTTAGTGTAGATGTAACCGAAATTCTGAAGAAACAGCAAAGTAATCACATATATCCACCTCTGTTACAATACGACAACAATAACCTGGGACTACATTGCTTTATATATAATTTTCTTTGTAGAGTTTATAGTTGTCTTTGTTTTTTTCGCAATCTAAAAACCATGCAATATGAGTCTGCAAAATATTTTGGACAATTGTCATAAACAATGAATATAATTAGATGGCTAAAATTGTTGGCAGTTGGTCACAAACAGTACAATAGTTTAGAAGCAACCATAATTAGAAACAATTATAACTAATCAACAGGTCAAAAAAAATGGGTCATGGAAGTATTATGATAGGACTGTATGCCACTGAAATGTATTGTAAATTTTACAAAAACAAATGCAAAGTTGAAAGTATGGCAATTACATTTAGGTGCAAAACAAGTTTGAGCTCAAAGTACCCCATTAATTGCTGACCAATGACTGCTGCTGTGCGTTATATATCAAGTAGGGATGACACATTAGCGAGTCTGTTGCCAACAAATATGGGTGGGGACACGGGCTGAATTAAGGCTGGTGGGGGCCCCCACTAGTAAAAGTGATATGATTGCTGTACACACTTTCAATGCTGATGCCTGTTGTGTGCGAGTACATAGTGAACAGCAGGTGAGCGATTTTTAAAATGTCAATCCCCATGAAAGTAAGTGGGAAGCCCGATGGCAATGTGTACCTCCTATTTCCTCTGTCATCATTAGCCGGTGCAAAGGATCCATGAGCAGCCTCACAGAAACAAATGTCTCGGTCCCAGAAATAGAGAAGTACCTGTAGATGATTCAAAAGGTGGTGCTGTTCAGGGTTGTGTACTATACACTGGAGATACCCTGGTGTGTCCAAAGACATGCACGTTTCCACTGAAATGACTATCCCAATTTGGTCACTCATACCAAGGCGTAGGTGACTCCTTTTTATTGGAACAAATAGCAAATGAGAAGAGAACGGAGGGTGCTGTATGGTACTCTGGCCAATCCTGCTAATGAGGGCATGGGTATAATATAATTAGCTGTACAGTAAACATTGTCCCAGAGAGGTTATTTCCAGGTAACCTGAACCAAGTCATGCTGAATACTTCTAGTATAGAATAGTAAATGGATTAATCATATACAGAATAAAATAATTTAAAGTAATAGGCATTCCCATGGAACTGTCATGCGCTGGCCATCATAAGCTGTAAAGTCTGAGATGGAATTATACTTAATAATGAACTTACTGTAATTTATAAATATTTGCATTTCTTTTAAATTACTCTAAATACAGACTGATAGACTGCTACATAGATATATATTTATTGCTCTACAGTTCTAAATCTCACTAAATAAGATATATTACAATGTATTCCAAACATGCATTATAAATAACTTGCATTTTTCTCCTTACTTTTACAAAAATAGGATATTTCTATGCTACATTTAAGGTTAGAAATTGTTTAGCATATCATCAATTTTTAATAAACCAAAAAATCAGAATACAGATAAAAAAGAAAATCAAACAAATCTATCCAATGAACTAAAACAAAAGCTTAAGGCAACATCACGTACAGGATCATTCACAGTGCCTTCTCAACAGTAGACTTTGCTTTCTGTAGAATTTTTGTGTAAATTAGAAAAAAAAAGTGCAACATAAATGATTTCCTATTCAGGTACTGAAACTGCATTAATGGCTTATTTTCAGAAAGAATCAGCTAAACAAAAGAAGTCTGCGCTAACAATGTGGATATTGATCTACTCTCAATGTAAGCCTGCAATATCATAAAATAAGAACATATCTTTTTGCAGCAAAGGCCCTATTCATTTGCTGGTACTTGTAGTTCTATAACAGGTGAAAGACACATGTGGCCTTAGCCACAAACATCATAATAATAATAATAATAATAATAATAATATTATTATTATTAAGTTTAAAAACCTCAAACATGCTCTACATAAAAATAAAATCTGTATTATTATTTATTTGTCTTTAGACTTCAATAGATGTTATAAAATTGTCAAATAAAAATATCTTATTGCTTTTTTTTTGTTATACAATGGCATGAGAAAAAAAAAGTTTCTGCAAAACCATCCCACTCTAATTTTTACACCGGGATGGAAAAGGCTTCATATATATGTATGAGGTAAGTTTGTTATTTAAACTCTATTTTCATGTAAGTGTCCTCATACAACAATTGTCTATATGCTATAAGGCGTGAGAAACCCTGATGGTGTAATGGTTAGAGTTACTGCATCACAGCACTGAGGTCATGGATTCAATTCTCACAATGGCCCTGTGTAGAGTTTGTATATACACCCTGTGCTTGCAGGGGTTTCCTCCGAGTACTTCGGTTTCCTCCCACAATGCAAAAATATTTCGGTATGTTAATTAGATCCTAAAAAATAAAACCCTAGCGTGAATGTTTGTGAATATAGATGATTGTAAGCTCGACTGGGGCTGGAACTGATGTGAATGATCAAATATTCTCTGTAAAGCACTGCAGAATATGCTTGTACTACAGTATATAAATAACTGGTAATAAATAAATAATAAAGTTGTAGATGAAACACAATGGAACGTAGCAGGTGAAAACACTGTGACAGCTGCATTATAGTACTTTGTGTACAGATTCAAACTCATTTGCACACAAATGTACAAATGCCACACATTAAATTGATGAGTATAATCTAGCAGAGTAGTTTCATCACATTGTTTTGATTTATGCAAATACGATGCAAATTTTGAGCTAGAAAGATGCTCTGCATGGCCGAGTTGCACGGAACCTGGCGCGCTCGAATGGGCTGTTTAGCATGAATGAGTGTATGAGAATGCAATTGCACATTGTTGCACATTATTGAAGGCTAAACATGTATATTTTAATGTATCAGAACTCAGATAAGGGTCTATATAGGGGCATATCAATGTGTGCTGTGATTGCTTTTGATACAGCAAGAAATGTCTATTCCATCAAAACCAGAAAAAGCAGAAGACAGAAGTAAAGCAACAAGAGCATGGAAATAAACTGGGAGTTGGTAAATACTTTTTGTGTAGTAAGTTGGGTATTGGCATTGGTTCTAAAGATAATTTTCTCCAATACAGAAACAACCCTAGAGAGTTGCTCCTTTATAAAATCCCTTTATTTTATAATCTACCCTATTTTTCCCAACTAGTAAAATTATTCAGTCCATTACTGCATGACCAAAAGGCAAATTGTGGGTAATCCACAAATTCATAATAGAAGTACTGGTTAGCTAGAAAAGGGAGTAGCTGTGTAATGGTATCAGATTCTGTGGATCTATTGTCTGTTATACATGAGCCCCATACAGGTATAATAGTTGCTACCTATTAAGGGGCCATTTTCATCTAGCTTCCCACAGACAAAGATGGCTAGGAAGCCCCTGTTTAAGTTTTCAGTTCTGTGGCTGGTTGTAGTTCATAAAGGGAGATAATTTTTCTCCCATGCACTAAAAGTAACAAGCCCCACAATGTTTAGCAAAAGGACTGCTCATTGAGTTAGGAGTAGAACAGTTACATATACAGCCCCCCCCCCCCCCCCCCCCCACCCTCTCTCTCTCTTTATCTCTCTCACACACACAAATATGCACATAAACACCTGTTTGTGTTCTGGTTTAGCAAAGCCACACTTAAACATCAGATATCAACCACAATCAAATCCTCATTCTTCCACCTGAGGAACATAGCCAGAATCAAGCACTTCATTCCCTCAGATGATCTGCCAAAAGTCATACATGCATTTGTATCATCTCGATTAGACTACTGTAATGCCCTCTACCTTGGTCTACCAGCAAAAGAATTGCAATGCTTACATCTGGTGCAAAACACAGCTGCCAGGTTGTTAACCAGCCAGACCCGTTCTAGCCACATAATACCCATCCTCTACTCCTTTCACTGGCTGCCTGTAAGATAGCGAATCATCTGCACGATTGGCTTTTTGAGTTTCAAAGCTTTACATGATCAGAGCCCAAGATACCTGAAGCAGCTTCTGATTCTATACTGCCCCACTCGATTACTGTGATCTGTAGATGAAGGACCTTTAGCTGCACCTAGAATCTCACAAAATTAATCTGGGGGTCGAGCTTTTAGTCATGCGGCTCCAACTCTATGGTACTCCTTCCCCACACAGTGTAAGAGGCCCCAACTATAGAATCCTTCAAAAATAGACTAAAGACTTTCCTGTTTACTTAAGAATTTCCATAATGTCCCTTTAGTATCTACATGCTTCTGTATTTTATGAAAAGCTGTTCTGTACTTCATTGTTTCTTTACTATATTATGCTATGTATCTGTTAAGCGCCTTGAGTCATATTGGAGAAAGAGCGCTATATATAAATAAAATTATTATTATTATTATTATTATTATTATCATCATATGTTTTGTGTAGTTTCAGTTTTGGACTTCATTAAAAATGGTCAAATACAGTTGTATTTTGTAGGTATATATTTTTTCCCTACATACAGTATTTATATCATTGTGCACAGAAAGTGCATAGAAAAACTTCTAAGTATATATATATATATATATATATAGGCTGGAAATATCGGCGGCACTCAAGCAGGCTGGTAAGAAGATGCAAAATAGTGTCCCTTTATTGGCTAATAAAGGGACACTATTTTGCATCTTCTTACCAGCCTGAGTGCCGCCGATATTTCCAGCCTGTTTTAGTCATCATTTGACCTGGAGGGCACCGCAGCCAAGTAACTCATTGTAGTTTGGAGTGCCGGTATAACCTTTTTATCTATATATATATATATATATATATATATATATGTGTGTTTGCTCCTTACATGTGGCTTGCTTTAAATATATATAATCACAGTGTACTTAAATAATAAAAAAACATATAAATATACATATAACACATAAACGGAGACTTTTCAGTTATAATATATCACACACAAATAATATATAGAGCAAATGAAATAAAAATTAAAAGAGCCTGTTATGGGCTACAATTTGCAGTTAGATAAAAAAAAGCAGAAACTAAAGTGTCCATTTGGAGCTGGAAGGTAAATAATGTTGCCAGTTAATAAGTCTCTGAGAGTAAAACAGTTCACAGTAGTCACTCACTTAGTAAGCGGCTTCGGTGCACAAAGATAACAATTGTACCCACTTGTTAGGATCTTGCGGCTATAGTTAATATATAACTCTTGCCATGCACAGAACATATTTAAGCATTATATCAGTAGCTGCAAAGTTTATTTGTTAATGAAGCTTAAAATAAGGTGGTAAGCCGTATGAAGCCTGCCACTGGCGTCCCAGTGCAGGAAAAGTTCTGAGCCTACAGTATGATCTGCAATGGATGTAGTGGGTATCCTGCGCACTCATTTTTATTCTGTTTAGTTGCCACTCAGATAGGGACCACACCAGCAATTTAGTCAGCTCAGCAATTCTGTCCTGATGGGATGGTGTGCTTCTCATCTGATGTTGGGATTAATGCAACAGTATGAATGTCGCATGGCTCTGTGCAGTAATTTGCCTTTTAGTTTAAAGAGCCATGCAAGTGGTAGGGGATGATCTCAACCCCTACCACTTGCACAGATCTTTAAACTAGGCATCAAGTATACATATACGAGCAATTATAATTACCCATATAGTGAGTGCAACAGTATTTAATGACAAAAAATTAATTAGTTATTCAACAGTAATAACAGTCCACAGAGTACGTATGTATATAACACAAGTAATAAAAAGAGAAAAAAAGAAAAATACAATAGGATTAAAAATACTTGCCAGTGCATTTGAGGTAGCATGTTGCGAATTCCACTTTACATTTGTGGCTTCATATCCATATGATTTGGCAACCTGAAATATTATATTGCAAACAGCGTGTTGTAATAACCACTGCTGTTATGGACTACAATTAGATGTCCCTAGCTGACACTGTGCTCGACCTCCCACCTAGCCGCACACAGTGTCTTACCAGTCTGATGCTTAGATCCATCACATGCTCAGTCCAGTCACTTGGACTGCTGGGGGTGAGTGATGTAGAGCTCTTACTGTGTGGTAGAAGGGAGAACGGTGCTCTTGGTTCAGTATGGTATGCCGGCGGTCGGGCTCCCGGCGACCAGCATACCGGCGCCGGGAGCCCGACCACCGGCTTACCGACAGGTATACTGTGCGCCGGAATCCTGTCAGTCGGCATACTGAAGACCACCCGGTACTCTCACACTGCTGCAAGTACCATGTGGTGCGGAGGATTCCGGAGACTCCTGTTTATAGTTGAGATAGCTGCTGTGGGTCTTTAATGCATTTCTCCGCCATAAGGTACGGAGAGTTTCATCAGAAGGAGCAAGAACTGTTCCTGCTCCTTCTGTTGAAACCACCAGTACCTAATGACCTAGAAATCTATTAAGGATCTGCTACTTTTTATGAAACTGCCAGGACCCACAGCAGCTATTCCCACTACAAACAGGAGTCTCCACTACAAATAAGAACCACCACTTGGATCACCATGCAATTTCTGGACTTCAAAACAAGGCAAAATATCATCATCTGGCATCGGAGTACCTGCAGCTGTGATTTGGGCACCATTTCAAACTGTGCTGACTCCAGTCCACGCTGTTGTGCCATGCTGTGTCTATACACTCCAGTGCCTGCTGTGCTGTGCCCAGTGGTGATTTTACCATTAGGCACATGAGGCATGTGCCTAGCGGTTCGGATAGGCTCAGATCTCAGAGTACCGAATCAGCTTATCTATAACCTGAAGTATACTGGACTATGATAGGAAAGGTTCTACCTTGCCTGCCTAATCTGACTTCACTGTTCTTTTGCCATATTAATTAAATCAGAGATCTAAGTAATATGGCAGTAACAACTTAGATTTTTTTTTTAAGGGAGAGGAATGCAGATTTCATTGTGTTACTCCAGTACAAATCGATTGCCATTAGCATCTTCATGCTTTGCAACCTTTACTGTAACCCACTCAACATTTGCTCAAATTTGTAAGTGTAAACTGGACGATACTCACATACGATACACATTGAGTGATCCTTCTGACTCCAGCCCTCTCCTACACTCTCTGATTACACCTTGTAAATGGAAATCTCTCCATATGCTGTCAACTGTACATTGGCAGTGAGTCCAGTACAGAATACAAATAGTTTATCTTAAGTCTCTTTAAGCATCTCCCACACTCTTTGTAAATCATTTTGGAACATAGCAAAGTTATATGCCTATAAGCAATCTCTCCACACATAGCGGCAATGTCTCTACCCAGATTCTCGTATAATATGGCTAAGGGAGACTAGGCAGTTTTAAATTCTATGTTATTTAAAACACTGAATGTCCAAAACCTTCATGAAAATGACACTTCATTGATTTCTGGTCCAGATTCAATGGGAATGGAGTAGGTTTGCCTTGGTCCATAGATGTTAAGTAGGAATCTTATGAATTTGAACTTCTCATCTCTAGATGTGAGTCCCATATTGTGGAAATCTGAGTTTATTTACAGATGTGTCCTCACACATCTTTACCATAAACTGCTATTTAGCGTGGCACTGCCAAGATGCAGCTTGGAGGATGCACCCTATTGTTTCACTACAATTAGCGGGAGCAAATGCATCGCAGCAAACATGTGTGAGGACACATCTGTATAAAACATAAGTAGAGGTGAGCTTTATAAGACAATTAAACAGTGGTTCCCAAACTCGGTCCTCAAGGATCACTAACAGTCCAAGTTTTAAAGATATCCTTGGCTTAGCACAGATGGTTACATCATATTGACTGAGGTACTAATTAAGACACCTTTGGCAGAGTATGGATATACTTAAAATCCAGAGCGTTATTGCACCTTGAGGTTCAAGTTTGGGAACTACTGTTCTAGAATATATTCCAAAATACTTATTTTGCTTCACAAGCAGATACTGTATCATCCAATTATGTCCTCTTGAATACAGGTACCTAAAAATGTAATAATCATCTTTTAATTCTATATCTTTGCTTTAAAGCAATTTAATACAATCCACAATACTATCACTGTTATCTTAAAATTTGGTTTACATTTACTAAATAAAAATCTTTTTTTTTTTTTTAAGTATGCCTAAATCAACATCTACAGTATCTGTATAAAAGCATGCTTTTTTTGTCTTGTCAATGGTGTCATGTATTTTTATGGAATTCCTCTGACCACAGTAGATTTTGGGGCTGATGCTGAGCTGGACTGCATTAAAACCACATTTGCAGACAATAAAATGTGATCACAAAAACAAAATGTAATTGGGTACATATGACAAGATGTAAAGATGCATGCAGGTCTGCACCAGTAGCAAAAGCACACATGTCAGATACAAACGTACTGCAATGCAACATGCTTCATGGCGTGCCAGGCTGGGACTATTTGTAGCCAGCAATCACTCAATTAATTTCATTAAGAATTAATGGAGTGATTGCCAGCTGTGAAAAGTCGCAGCCCAGCATGCCAAGTAGCAAGCTGTGTCGCAGGATGCTGCATCACAGCAAAGATGACCATGGCTACATCTGTATGTCGAAATAATTACATTTCTGTAGGAGTGACAGGGGGTCATTTTTGCCACTGTTACAAGCCAGGTCCAGGACATTACCGGCACAAAACAATACCCAAGTTCCATCTACTTCACTGGTATTTCTGCATCAATTATTTCATGCAATCTAATAAGGAGGCTTTATAACCCCCTTTTTTAACTTGTATATTAAAGCACTTTGTAATATTACACCATCAAGAGTTTTTTCTGCTTTATGGTTGTGCATAAGGATAGAAAGAAACCTTGATGTGTCTGCAAATTGCTACTTTTATGTTAGCTAAAGTGTAAGCATTGTATGCTACTTCATGCACTGAGGTGTTCATGACAGCTGGGGAGTCTTAAAGATACCTTTATAGGAAATGAGCACACCTATTTTATGTAAGCACAAATGTGAGTATCCCTACTTATTTAGTATATATTGCATTGTGGTGTTACAAACCGGTTTAGCTGGGCTCTCTTCACACCTTTTTTCTGTTACAGACATCAAATGGAGAT
The DNA here is from genome assembly GCF_028390025.1 of Pseudophryne corroboree. Taxonomy (NCBI): domain Eukaryota; kingdom Metazoa; phylum Chordata; class Amphibia; order Anura; family Myobatrachidae; genus Pseudophryne; species Pseudophryne corroboree. Next base: position 334,819,347 of record NC_086445.1, read on the forward strand.
CAACTATAAATCTAATTCATGTATTTTTCATTTTGTATATAAATCTTTATTAGGATTCATTGTAGGTTCAGCGTCCTTACAACGAAGGTCCCATGAAACAATCATACAGCACATAGAATAGTTCAGCGCAAGACTTCATCACCCTCATTTATTTTCAGATGGAAGACTCGGGTCTGATGTGAACAGCGATGACATGGGAATAACCCAGGTCCATCACCAGGTGTGAAAGGGGGTATGTACTAAATCCTGGCTTCAACCATTGGGTTTATAATTGAATGGGGTATAAATGGGATATTTTGAATTATTATTATTATTATTATTATTATTATTATTATTACTACCATTATTATTACTACCGAAAAACCTATTTTATGTCTTTATATATATATAAAAGAAATTGAAAATCCTGCACTCAGTCAGACCCAACCAGGTTTGTCCTGCTCCACCGCCCTCCTGATGAGGTCTGTGCCCCATAATGGAATAATGGAGAACGTAGCACTCAGAGTCTTTTATACAGTGTTACCAAATTGGTTTATTTTAAATTAACATTTCATTGACGTGCTCCTCTTCATCAGGATATAAAACAAGTGATCAGTGTAACAAACAATAAAAAATAGCTTACCCTGTGGATCCCTGCAGCTGCCCCCACCCCAGCCTGCAGTATTGAGAAGGCTGTAAACATTAAAAACTGCTATGATAACTCAGCAATGCTACACAACATGAATATACTGTATCAAAGTGAAACATACAGTGCATTTAAAAATCACTGCCATAAACAAAGATCAAAATACAGTGAATACACAATTTTCAGCAATTTCATTCTGTTGTCTGCATATAAAGATGAGATGAACCAATACATAGGTTTGCCATAAATACAAAAAAGGATAAAAGAATTTATAAAATACAGTATGCTTCTATTAAAAACTTGGCAAAAGTGCAAGTGGCAAAGTAAACAATATTCAATTCTCTCAGATAAATGGTCTACATTGGAGGACAGACTGATTCTGATGTGAAAATCATAAATCAATAAATCTGCTACCTCCTAGTAAACAGGGGTTAAAGTGATATGCTGTGTCAGTCATGGGGAAGAGCCGTGTAGTGTATAAGCTGTGTCAGTCAGGGAAGAGAGCTGTGTGGGGTATAAACTGTGTCAGTAAAGCTGTGTCAGTCAAGGAGGAGAGCTGTGTTGGGTATAAGCTGTGTCAGTAAAGCTGTGTCGGTCAGGGTAGATAGCTGTGTAGAATATAGGCTGATATAGTGGGGGATAAGATGTGTAAGGGGGAGAGCTGTGTCAGGTATAAGTAGGTAAATTTATTACCCATCATTATGGGCAAGAAATGGTATCAGCACATGTTATGTGTGCTATACCGCTTCTCCCCCATGTATGATGGTAGTGGTGCCGGCACAGTGACAGGGGCGCTATGCACCCCTGTCCATATCGGTGTTGCTATCTAAAAGATACATTTGGCCTGCACATAATATAAGTCTAGCCATGTTGCAGAGGTGTTTGGTGGTTCTGGAATATGGGCCCTCATTCCGAGTTGATCGCTCGCTAGCTACTTTTTGCAGTCGTGCAAATGTATAGTCTCCACCCACAGGGGAGTGTATTTTCGCTTTTCAAGTGTGCGATCGCATGTGCAGCCGAGCGGGATGAAAACTTTTTTTGCAGTTTCTGAGTAGGTCTGAACTTACTCTGCCCTTGCGTTCACTTCAGCCTGTCCGGTGCTGGAATTTACGTCAGACACCCACCCTGTAAACGCCTGCGTTTTACCTACCACTCCCAGAAAATGGTCAGTTGACACCCATAAAGAGGGTCTTTCTTTCAACCTCCTTGAGAACGGCTGTGCGAATGGAATCATCGCTAGAAGCATTGCACTGCAACAATGCTGTTTGTACCCGTACAATGCGCATGCGCATTGCAGCGCATATGCATGCGTAGTAGTAACCTGATCACTGCCCTGCGAAAATTGGCAGCATGCGATCAACTTGGAATGAGGCACATGGTCACCTGCATGAAGCGGTGATTTATCAGGAGACACTTAAAGGTTTGGAGACAAGAGGAAAGTCTTGTGCATGGTAGGGCATTGCTCAGAATGGGTGCTGAATAAAAAGGCTAACTATGACTGGGAGCAGATAATGCGTATGTTTGAGAGACACAGAAAGGGGAGCTGGGAGAAGATTGTAAGATAAGAGAAGAAATGTATGTTGTAGTTTTGTTAAATAATTACAGTATGGTATGTGTCAGTAGATGTATTTTATATGGAAATTGGTAAAAAAAAAAAGGAAGCCAATGGATGGACAGCAGCAAAAGATTAATGTATTGCATAGTGGGTAAGAGGAGGTGGGGCTAGGGGGGTGTCATCTGCCACGTGGGCAAGAAGGGGAGGGGAGGGGCTGGTTACATGGCAGATACAGAAGTGAGTTCCACTACCTCTCCCAGACTACAAGGAGTAATTACCATGGATTCCAGATTCTCAGATACCATGTAAACCCCTTAATGTAACTAACAACTAACATCCAATGCATTCCTCACTATGGCTACGTAAACAAAGTGTGTGTGTGTGTGTGTGTATGTATGTATGTATGTATGTATATATATATATATATATATATTCAGTACTGTTGTATATGGTTCTTTCTAGACATAATCGGGCCCAGCATGAGCTTCTATATATGTGTCAGGAATCAGTAGCTTACACCAGTCCTATGAGAATAATCAATGCACAGACAAGGGGTGGTTTTCAGATATTCTCTAATGTGTATCAATTTCAGTTACAGTTATATAGCACTCTGGTTACATTAAGTTCCCTCATCCCCCAACAAGCCCACTCACTAGATGTTCTGCCTAGCAATAAGATAAGAAAACTGCATCTGTTAGCTTTACATAGTCTTGTACAGCCTGGCTCAGAAATGTGCGCATTCCATCCTTGAAACTGCTTCTAGAAAAGTGCTGAGAAGATGGGTTTCTTTAAACTACACATTCCTTGTCTCTTTCTAATCACGTAATTAAAGCAAATAGGTTCATGAGTAACATACAGTGTAAGAAAATTGCTGCTAGTGTTACAAAATGGCGGCTAAAAATGGAGAACATAAAGTTAATGTTCTCAGTATATATTGTATTATGACAACTTGGAAGAACCACATCCATCTGATGTGGTTAAACAGTAGGTTTTATTCACCACAGATTCTATAACCATTTCACAGCTGCTGTCTACCTTTGTCCTTGGCATAAGAGCATGAGAGAGTAACAGACGTAATCAATTTGCTGAGAATGGACTCAATGATGGCCATGTAGAACTGGACCATAATTTTCTGTGGCATGCTGAATTTCTTCAGCAGCCTCAGGAAGAACATCCTCACTTGTGCCTTCTTAATGATGGAGGTGATGATCTCTTACCACCTAAGGTCAATGGAGATTATAGTCCCCAGGAATCGGAATGACTCCCCAGAGTTAACTAGGAAGTCACACATGATGATGAAGGGGGTCGGCAGTCAGCTTCTCCTGAAATATACTACCATCTCCAAATTTTTTGAGCATTCAGATCAAGGTGGTCTGGCTGCACCAAGAAACTAAGTAATCAACTTCCCTTCTGTAGGGAGACTCTTCTCCATTGGAGATTAATCCAATTAGGATTGTGCCATCTGCAAACTTCAAGAGTTTGATGGATGGCTAGAGGTGCAGCTGTTAGTGTATAGAGAGAATAGCATGGGAGAGAGCACACAGCCCTGTGGGGCTCCAGTGCTGATTGTCCTAGGCTCTGAAACTAACTTACCAAATATCATGTACTGCTTTCTGTCTGTCAGGAAATCAGTAATCCACCTGCGAATGGGCTCAGGCATGCTCAGCTGGAATAGTCAGTCTTGCAGAAGTACTGAAGCACATGGTGTGGAAGGCAAAACAACAACCAAAAAACAAGATCCAAGCATAGGTGTTGGGAGAGTCTAAATGCAGGAGGATGAATTGTAGTCCCATGTTGACTGCATCGTCTCTTGGTATGTTTGCTTTGTAGGCGAAATGTAGTAGGTTGAGAAGGGACTTGGTAGTTTCCTTAAGGTAGGACAGCATGAGGTGCTCAAAAGTCTTCATTACCATAGATGACAGAGTGACTGGTCTATAGTTATTAATTCCTGTGATCCTCCTCTTTTTATGAACTATGATTATGGTAGATGATTTGAAGCAGGCATCAGATTAGAAGACCACCCATTAGTCCACACTAAACACCATCCCAGACTATCACCAGGCATGCTTGTCCAGCATCAGGAACCCAGAACTCTGTTCCCAGCAGAGATTTAAGACAAACCCACAGGTGCTGATGATTACCTGACTGTTGTTCTCAGCAGGCTGCAAAAGCCTGTACCAGACTTGCCAAACACATTGTACCAAGGTTACCAGATGGTGAGTATGATACTATCTCAGAGTCACATTTTTGATGTTCATAATTCATTTGAAAATTTCTGTTTTTGCAAATGTATTGACTATGAATAGGATGTAATGGCATTTTGCTGTATTGTGTAATTGATTTTGAAATAAGTACAATTGAGGCCAATTTGTGCTGTAAAACACTCAAATTTTCCCAAATTAAAGAACAGTTTTGATTTATCAAATAATCCCAGTCCCACTGATTCACTATTGTAGTTTATTATGACAAGTTTTTGTAATGTTTGGTAATGTATTGTAGCACATGTTTGTCTGGCATACAAAACTGATTCTTTGTAGAGGGGACATAACTAGATGGTATAATTTTATGAATGTTCCACGGACAAAACAGAAATTCCCCTATCAGATAAAATGGGAGGTGGACCTTGGGTTTAAAATATCAGATGAAGAATGGAAAGCAGTATTTCAATCATGTTTCCTTCTGTATAGATACATAACTTATATAGAAGCATTTTATAAACTTCTACACAGACTATACCTTACACCGGTCCATTTACATGCAATGAAACTTGGTGTGTCCTGTAAATGTTGGTGTGAGTGTAGCAGTGTGGAAACTATATTTCATATATTTTGGACATGTCCAGCTATTGTTAATCTCTGGATATCTGTGTTTTCCCTTATTACGAGATTTTTAGGTTTTATGTATCTCCTCAATGTACAAAAGCTTTACTACATATCTAATGTGGAGATACATTTTACAATGATAGATACATCATGAATCATATTCTTATTACTACCAAAATACTTATAGTGCATCATTGGTGAATGACCATAATTCTCACAAGAGAGGCATTAGAAAATCAGTTCATCCCATTACAAGTTTGAGACTGCTGGGACGACTTATTACTCCTCAGCCTCATGTCCTCTTTTATGATGGTTTCAATGGAGCACTTATTGAGTGCTTAAGAAATCAAAGGAGAAATCCCTGATTTGTATGCAGACAATGAAATATGTTTTAAGATGGTCTGGTAACTTCCATTAGTTCTTTACATTCCTTTAATATCAGATGTCCGTATTTCAATTGTAAACAAAAAGTATCTGGAAACAATCTAATGTTCTGTAATATGGTGAATATTTAATGTGGACCATAATGTCTATTTACTGAATAACATTTAAAAATATATATATATATTCCAAAGCCAAGCTTTCCCTTACCCCCCTCCTATTCTGTACCCTTTTCCCTTTATTTATATGCTTTTGTATAACTTAAACAAAAAAAAAATATTTAAAAAATCTGTTTCTAGAACAATTTTTATTTGAGAGAGAAACTTTTGCGTAGCTAACGTAACTTGTGAACAAGTGTGCATCAAATTAGCATCTCTTGATGGCTGGCACAACTAATATCTTCTCCCAAGTTTTTTCCATGCAATTTAAAGTTGTTATATGAGCAGCATAATTCAAATTATTTTACATTAAAATATTTACATATTTATTATTTTATGCAATAACTTGTGGAAATTTCAGATCCTGTTTTCTTGTGTATTTCCTGGGTTTTGAAAGGAAGAAACAATTTCAAGAACATTTACCGACGACAGGCATGGCCCCAGTGTGCATTCAAGCCAGTAAATTTTATTCATGAAATCTGAAACAGCTCCGTACCATTGGGTGTTTTTGTGATGTTTAATGCAAAAACTGTTTGCTGTCCATTTCATTCGAATATAATAAATACAGTTTATTATTTATTTTATTGGTGTTTGTGAATTACAGGCACAGTTAAGAATTTTGTTTTAAAGCTGTACAAATGTCCTTGTTTAATTATAAAGAAATTAAAGACTAAGTTTAGTTCTTTGTTTTCTAACACACAGCAAAGCAATTACAAGATTACACAATAGTAATAAATTGGGTGTATACAGCACCGTGAAATATCACGGCAGGATATGAGTTATATTGTATGAGAGGAATTAATTAAAATATAAATGAACCTGTAAATTCAGCTGTAATTCTGGCAAAACAGTGGTTTTATAATGGAATAAAATTTAGAACATTTGATCAAATGACAATCCTAAAAGTTCAAAAGACTTATTTTTTTTAAAGAAGGTGAACCTTGGGAAACATTACGAAGTAATTTGAGTAAAACTTGGATGTCTAATAAAGGTTAATTATTTTACAGCATTAAATATGTATGTAAGCCTACAGTAGATGTGTCATTTTAATGCTATAATAAGCATACACAGTAAATAGATATCCTGTGGGATATGGCAATTTAGGAAATGCCAGCACAGCAGCCAATTTTCATCACTTTTGAGATTATTTAATTTGTGAATATTTTTAGAATCTATTGATCTCTATAAAGAGATATTTAAAATTAACTATTTTATATTGTATATAAAAACATTGCATGTTTTGGTAAGAATTTTCTTAATTACAACACAGTTGTATAATATATGCAAACAATTATGGTGTACTCTTACTAAACTACTATATCTATCAAGTGAAATGGAAATACATATCGAAAATGTGTTGTTACTGAAGTATTATGGCACTGACATATCTATAATGAGCGCAATGTTTGCTGTGCTTGTAGGCATTCAGGCTCCACCCATTTTTTCAATACTTTCCCTATGGAGTCCTATGTTGGCAGCAGCAGTGCTGCAGAATCCACCAGTAAAATGGTTGCTGCGTCATTTTCCAGCATTAGACTCTGGAACGGTGCTAGTGTCTCCTAGTGACCCTAGTGCCCAGAGTCTATTGCTCTGCTGGCTAGAGAAAAGGGAGACTGCAAATGGGCATCCTCTTTACTTGATGCACCCCTGTATTATGGATTTTTGCAATTTTCTGAATTTTGGAATATTTGCATACCTTAATGAGATATCTTAGTCATGTGACCCAAGTCTAAATAAAAAAATAATTTATGTTTCATACACATCTTATACACTTATCCTGAAGTTAATTTTATACAATATTTTTAATCATTTTGTGAATGAAGCAACATTTGGATTGAATGATCAGAAAGCAATATTGTCACTATCTCAGTAATGCTTAAAAAATGTTGAATTCTGGAATAATTTGCTAATTGTATTTTCAGATATGGGAGACATAGCCTGTCATTTAAAATAAATGCCACCAGATAATAGTAAAATTGTTGGATGAATTTTCAACTAATCATAAATACATTTACAGTAGAACTCCATTCAAAGATATTGCACAGTATATAAAGACAGAAAAATGGCCAATGCTAGACTGTTTCCATACAAATCAAGTAGATTAGGGAATATACTGAGTGTAGACTAACATTTTGTTTATTAGAATTGCCTACCAGAAAATAGGACTAATTATTTAATTTCTGAGTATGCAGGCCAATTTGGAAATGTGCATGGTGGAAGAATAATAGCTCAACCAGAAGGCTCTACTAATATCACTTTTGGACAAAACCCTGTTTCATTTAAACATTTGGGTTTAAAACAAAAAAAAATAGGCTGAAGTAGCTTGTCAGCCAACAAATATATAATTCTTTATTTTGAGTACTCTCCACCAGTTGGCCTTAAATAGAAACACTGGTATTTATATGCCCCTTAATTACCCACACTTTAGAGATTGTGATACACAGTACAAACACTCTAGCACCTAATCACATTGTTTTGAAGCCCTGACACTGATCTGTACATGATCTATAGCACTGTAGCCTATATTTACCACAAGATTCATGTGCCTGCAGTTTTCTGACTATCCCAGATCTCACTTGTGGTAGTCACCAGACTGGGGACCTGCTATTATGGCCACTGAGATAACAGTTCAACCCTGCAGTAGAGCAGTCCCTCTCTTTGCGTAGTCTAGGGCTTTCCTGCTCCTTTTTAGAAAGTGGGACTCTGGGCATTATTCAGCTTTGTTTGTTAATGTGATGCAATCGCATTATGCTGAAAAAGGGGACAGTGTCCATGCGCAGGCCCTGACCTGTGCAGGCCTGCCAACATAATTCCATTGCTGTGGCATTCACAGGGCAGGCAAGGTGGAAACACAGTGTTGGGGGGGGGTGTTGACTTGGCATTGCAGAGGTGTGGTATCAGAAATGCGGCGGGTTTACGTGGCTGCTGCGATGAGGAAAATGGTGGTGGCTCGACTGCCTTTACAGCCAGGGGGCTTCCTTTAATCAGTGATGTAATCAGAATTGAATTGTGATCACATCACTGGCAACCATTAGTATGCTGGGCAGCCCTGCCCTGTGCTGGGTGCCCTCCAGCATGTGATCACAAACAGTTGCAGTTTTGCTAATTTAGCAAAACTGCAAAGGATGCTGAATAAGGTCCCCTATTCTTACTCTGGCACACTGAGAAAGTTCCATGCCTCTAGACTAGTCTTTGTCCATGGTGTGTGTGTGTGTGTGTGTGTGTGTGTGTGTGTGTGTGTGTGTGTGTGTGTGTGTGTGTGTGGGCTACTCCAGCCAGTTTCCAGAGTGATCCACCCCCTCCTGTAACTTTGTCAGCAACCTTCAGTACTGCTGCTGCCCATGATCAACGCCCATTGTAATCTTTTGCTAAATGACTTAGCTTGCATGTCCAGAGGATTTTCCTAAGCTCTTTTAACAGTCAAAGACATTTTATCTCCTAGGACATGAATATCTCCATTTTGTATCAGAGTGACTGCTCATACCACACACAATAAAACCATAGGGTTGGATTTTCTCTTGGGACCAACAAAAATCATCCTTAGCCACAATTTATGTTTTTAGAGCCATTCACATTGGTAAAACAAAACAACTAATTGGGCAGCTGCTCTCACCATTGAAATATCTATTATGTTTGCCCTGTTTCCCTGCTACAGCCTAGCCATTTCCTATTTTATAGTGATATATTGCAACCTGATTCCCTATTGTCTCATTGTATTTGAGTGAAGACCAATCCTTTTTAGAAGTCACTATCATGACTTCCTTGTTGTACCAGGTTTCTATCTGCAACCTTTTGCAGCCTTCCAGTTCTCAAACACCCAAAATGATTTATTTAATTTATTCTTAACCATGCTGAAAGCATCCTCTAAAACCGAGAAAAGTTATCAGCTGAAATTATGGACCATTTTGCCAGGCAGGAGAAATCAGTCCAACAAAATTACCTCTACAAGCGTAGAGAAATCAAGGTTTGCACCCTGCTTACTGACAGCCTCTAGAGGAGAACTCAAAGCCTTCCAATCTCAAGTTGAACCCTAATTTCAGAATATTGTCTATGATCACAAGATACCATTTGAAAATGAATAATAAAAAGGCAATTTTTTGTATAATATCTGACAAGTCCTCTTTGGCAGCTCATACTACAAATCTTTGAAGAAACCAGGAGTGCTTTCACTGGTTCCAAAAATATACTGATTTTTTACCTTAACCATACTGGCATAGAACTGGAAATTATGAGAAATAATTATGAGGTCCTGGAAAACCGAGATCACAGGAATAAGACAATCTAGAGCCTTATTTGTAAATCTTATTTGCCTCCATGTATCCTGCTTTGGAAACAAGATACTTTCCACTCTAGAGTGTTCACAGGGTTCTCCAAACAAGGCACAGACAATAAACCCCTCAGTGATGTAATTATCTACTTCATAGCTTTTAGGATAAAGAAGGTGTTAAGGATACTGCCCGAGATTAGTCACATGTTCTAAATGATAACATGAAATGTCTGCATTTATAGGATCCACCTGAGTGGCTAATTTGAAAAGATGTGACCTTGCAGACATAGCAAAGGTTCTCAGGGAGAGAGGCAATAATTATTGTTGAGGGTTTCTTTTAAACTCATCATAAAACTTAACTAAATAATGCTTCTTATTTAAAACATCCAAGAGCCTTTTTAGACTGGCAAAGACTTCATTTCTTTCCAACTCCATGGGTCTTTGAAAATCACCCAAAAAATAATGATACCCTTAAAATGTACAGTAAGAATCCTCTGATAGTGTTACAGAGTTTCCACAGCAGATATTAAAGATAACTGTTGTGCTTTCGTTGTTTCCCATGGCAATAGCTATGGTGTTACCATTGTAGTCTATGGGCTACATAACACAATTTACTGGAAGAGGGTTTGTCCAGATCCTTCCCCAGTAACAGCCACTGGTACATGCGCTGTGTAATGAGCAAGCATGCACAGTAGGTCCCTGATGTGACCACTTTAGCTTACACATTTCTGGGATGGGCTCCTATTGGAGCACCTGTCCCTGGAAATGGTTTTTAATGCACCTTGGTGGAAATTAATGTTTTATTGACTAAAAAGCTACAATAAGAAATTATATTTATCAAATATTAACCACAATCAACAGTAAATTGGCTCTATAATGTTGTATTTTTCTTCTAATACACTACTATCTGATTTCCCAAATTGTACTCTATGCTGTTGTTTACATAATTGTGTGCATATGTATGTATGTATGTATGTATGTATGTATGTATGTATGTATGTATTTATTTGTATAAAGAGATAGATAGATAGATAGATAGATAGATTAGATAAAGTTCTCTGTCATCAGGTATGTGGTGTAGTAGATAAGCCCAGCTGCCACTGAGGGGGACGAAATTCAGCAATAAAATGTTGTGGATCCCCTGATAACTGCCCATTCTTTTAACGAGTTGTTTGACCTTGGGTCTCTCTCCAGTTACAAGACAAATAGTTATAAATCAGAAGCACTGCAGTGCCATTTCATTTGACTGAACCTGTACAGAAAATCATTAAACTCCTAAATCTCTTGATCCTGGTTATATCTCAAAAAATGTCCTTTGCATTCATGATTCTTAAGAGAATTGTATACATCCTCCTTACCAAATTTGGATTTTACCAATCCCTTCTTGAAACTCTTCAATATGGTTTCCTTTGTCTCCACTCCACTGTAACTACCTTATATCTTCTCACTGCCAAATGTGGCTTTGCTCTCCTCCTTGATATGTTTTTAACCTTCAATAATGTCAATTACTGTAACCTATTCTCCTTTGCACTCTCCATTCCATCTACTCTGTGACCATGTTCTGTCTAAGTTCTCCTGCTATCTCTTCAATGGGATCTGGTCACAATACTGACAGTTGGAATCAGGGGAGGGTTAGGATTAGGCTGTTGGAGGGGGGGTGAGGGTTAGGCTGTTGTGAAAGGTGAGTTAGGGGTAGTGATAGAGTGAAATATTTACCTGAAAACCACCTGGATTCTGACCATCATGGTTCTGCTATCAATCTTCTGAATTTCAAAATCCAATATGTTGGCATTTCATACCCATCCCCTCTCCAACATATATCCTTCTCAGTCTCCACAATTAATTCCACTTACACTTCAATACAGTATATCTTTTGTTTCTACATTATAGGGTACAAACAATTCCTAAGTGTTATTTTTTAAACACACGTTGTAACATGGTAATTAGTAGCTGATTCGCTGGTACTATATCTCTCTCTAAGCTTAGTAAATAGACTCCTCTATATCCTTAGGAAGTCTCATCATCTTTTTGCTAAATTTTCCTCTCTTTCCCTAACCTCTCTCTCTTCTTGCTCATGTATCAACGGCCTTTCTGCCAACTCAACCTGGATATTTCAGCACTTTCTGAAATTTAACATGACAAATCCATTCTTTCCCCCCTTCAATTATCACTCTACATCCACCCTCCTCTCTCTCTTTGCTTTGACATGATCACCCACTCTCTATATACACTGGTGTATTTATAATGAGTGCAGTGTAGCTCACAATGCACATGCTGCACCCATTTCTAAAATACTAATCTCTTTAGAGTACTCCATCCAGGGCTGAAACTAGGGTTTTGGTCCCCCGGACCTAGACAAAATTAGGTGCACCCTACCTCCCGGATTCAAGGTACCTGAAGGCTGCAATGGGATCCAGACCATAAGGCAGAGGTGAGTGAGGCTGCATTGCTCTAGGTACCATGATTCATGGGGGAAGATCTCCCTAGCTACAGCCAGAGAACAAAAACAGGAAGCAGAGCAGGGGCAATGTTCTCTGTGATTAGAGCTGCAGGCTGCTGAGAGGCAGTGACACGTGATGCTGGGTATAGAAACTGCATCTGAGCTCAGTGGATGGAAGTTGCCGGGTATTGCAAGTGGTGGGCTGGAGAAGTGCTGGGGTTTGCAACCACAAGGTGGTCGGTAAGGGTTCCATGGTCATCGCGGCACAGGTCCTCTCCCTGGGTGCAATTGGGAGTCCTGGAGATGGAGTACTGGACCCCAGGTGAGAATCAGGTGTCCATGTGCCACTCTATATACACAAGCAGAGTGTATATAAAATCCTGTGTGCTGTGGTTTGCAGTCTGTGGGGCTGCAGGGATCTGCCTGCTAGGGCATGCTGCTGTCTATTCCATTTTGGGGCCCTCTCAGATCTGGTGCCCAGGGCACATGGCCCCCTATCTCGCCCCTAGTTACAGCCCTGCCCCATCATCAGCAGAAAAGAGCACTAATCATTGCTTGATAAAATAGGTATTAAAGTCTGAGCGTATAGTGCTCAGAATCTACAGTGCTGCCAGTTAGAGAGGAGGGGGCCTGGATGGAGGAGGCTGCACACATGCTTCCTCCTCTCTTAAAATGCCTCTGCCAGTACAAGTCTGAATTTTTTGCACTTTCAATAGATTTATGTATTCCTTTAATATATATCTTTTTTCGCTATAGTCTACAATCTCTTCTTTTAAGTCCTCTCTAAAGCTGGATTCACGCTATAAGATTATCTATTCAATCTTTCTGGTTGGAAAGGAAATTTAGGGGTATGGGACTCAGGGTCGACAGCAATTAGGTCAACACCCATTGGTCGACAGTGGGTAGGTCGACACTAGAAAAAGGCCGACATGGCCATTAGGCTGACATGAACAAGTCGACATGAAAAACGGTTGACATGAGTTTTTTATGGGTTTTTTGTGTCTTTCTCTCCGTTAAGTGACCGGGAACCCCAATTAGTGCATTGCGTCCCCTTGCATGGCTCGCTTCACTCGACATGCTGAGGCCAAGGTGCCTCTCTGCAATTGGCACAGGTTACCATTCTAAGTCGTAGTCCACATGGAACGTAAAGTATGAAAAAGTCCACACAAAAAAATAAATGTGAAAAACTTTTGTTGACCTTTATTCATGTCGACATTTTTTGTGTCAACATAACAGCAGTGTCGACCTATTTCTAGTTTTGACCTATCCACTGTCGACCTAATGGTGTCGATCTAATGGGTGTTGACCTAGAATCCAGATTCCGAAATTTGGTAATGTATGGGATCAAATGACAATTGATACAGATAAAAGAATGTCTCCCAGCGCTAGTTTACATCAAGCGTATTCTATATATTCCCACTATGATGTCAGAATGTAAGAAATAAATGAATAAGCAAAAGTGAATATATTTCCTTTATTTAAGGCATAGTACTAAGATGCATTAGTGGAAGAAATCTTTCTTCTACTCAATTTTTATAAAAATTAATTAAAATACTATTCGTGAACCCTAATACCGGTATACTTAAAAGACAAGACAAGACAAAACACAAACATAAAACATATAATTCCAGTGATTAGCTTAAGTAGCAAATTGTTCACTGAGATAGTGTAATTGTAATCCTCATGCAGGCTCTGATTGATCTCAGGTTTATATGATAAAAGCTGTAGTAGACTCCTGTTGCAGACAGGAATTTGTACCACCAGATTCTCTGGTTTACACAAGCCCAAGTACAGTCTTTATAATTGTCTAGTATACAGACGTCTCTCAGTATCCAGACAGTGTCCTTAATTCAAATAAACCATTGAACTCAACACTTACTTCAGTGCCACGAGAAGCATAAATTGCGAGTGTCTGCCGGCAGACAGTTGATGGTGCCTCTGCTATCGACTAGTTTCACCTGTCTAAGCAGGCTTCCTCAGGATGGCCGAGTGCACCCACTACCCCGCTCTTTATGCTTCCATGCTGCGTCTGTAGTCATAGTAACCAGAGTCTTTATGTGTGTTGTTCTCACATCCCATCTGTAACCCTGGTAACAGGAAATCTCTGTATGCGCTATTATCGCGTTACATCAGTGGCCATGGTAACCAGAGTCTCTCCCTGCGCTGCTAGCGCGTCACATCCATAGTCATGGTAACCGGAGTGTCTGTATGCACCGCTTGTGTATCACGTCACTTCCGTCTTTCCCGGCCACATATCACGTCTGTAGTCATGGTAACCGCAAACTCTGTATGCACTGCTATTGCGTCACGTCACTTCCGTCTTCCCCGGACGTCCTCCTCAGCGTCTGTTGCCTTAGTTACTTTGTCCTCCTTCATCCATACGTGGCATTTCTTTCGCCCTCTTTCTAATTAGGCACATATGTTTATACAGGATTTCATGGCCTCAATCCTATTTGTATGGATAGTCATAGTCATTTGGAGTCGCAATTTCATATGTTTGTCAGAAAAAAATAATAAAAAATCCATGGAATGATACACATACATACATAAAACAACATACAACGGTGCCCCTAAGTGCAGATATTAAAAAAACCCTTTCCCTTATATTATAAGAATTTAAATATAGTACTCCTGACATACTAAAGCTACTACTAGCTAAAAACTTTTTTACCCTCCCTTTATAACCTGGCGACTATAACTCTTTCCTTTAAAAAAGGATAGAGTTCCCAATCTATATTTAAACCCTTCAGTAGCAAAGTCTCCAATTCAAAGATAGTTCTTGCTTCTTCTTTTAACAGTGCACTATCCCAGTCTCCTCCTCTCCATGATTTCTGTACCAATTTTATTCCAGTGAATTCAAGAGCTCCAGGGTCGCTATTATGAACTTTAGTAAAATGTTCTGGAATGCTGTAATTTTCTTTATTTGTTCGAATATTATTCAAATGTTCATTTATTCTAGTTTGAAGACAACGGTAGGTCTTCCCTACATACTGATGCCCACAAGGGCATGTCAACAAGTAAATCACTCCTTTTGAATTACAGGTGATTTTATCTTTTATTTTATATTCTTTCCCTGTACTATTAGATTTATATTTCACAATACGTTTTGTCGATAATTTCTGTGTTTTTCTGCACACTACACAATTGTTACATCTGTAGAATCCAGACTCCATATCCTTCAACCAAGTTATTCCTCCTTTCTTATCATTTCTGCAGTAGCTCCTTACTAGGCTGGTCTTTATGGTAGGTGCTCTCCTGTATATTATTCTAGGTTTTTCATGTAGAATCTCCTTAAAATCATCATCTGTGGTGAGAATATGCCAGTGTTTATATAAGCTTTCTTCTAGAAGCCTCCACTGGCTTGAAAATCCCATCAGGAACATCACATCTTCTCTTCTCGTTTCGTTCTCCTCTCTATATTGATGGAGATCAGTTCTATCCACTTCATCCACCTCATCCTTATTCTTCACAAGTTCACTTTTCTTATAGTTCTTTTCTTCAAATTGTTTCATTAGGTCTACTACTTGTACATCGTAGTCAACTTTCTTAGAACAATTTCTCCGTATTCTTTTCATCTGACCTTTAGGGACGTTCGAGAGCCACTTCGGATGATGATTACTTTTAAAGTCCAAATAGCTGTTGCAGTCTACCTCCTTCCTATAAGTTCTTGTTTCAATTTTATTATCTTCAATAAAGACGGTTAGGTCCAAAAAGTTAATACTAATACCACTCACCTGACTTGTGAATTCTAGATTGTATATATTAACATTTATCTTTGTAATAAATTGTTCAAAAGCTTCTTTCGTCCCATTCCAGATGATGATCACATCATCTATATACCTTGCCCATAAGGTAAGGTAGGGGAGGTACTCATTATTAGCCCATATGAATTAATTCTCCCTCTGGGCAAGGAAGAGATTGGCATATGAGGATGCAAAGTTTGTACCCATCGCTGTTCCCTGGGTTTGTTTATAGTATTTACCCCCATACCAGAAAAAATTATGCTCTAATGTAAATCGGATACCTTTCAAGATTAAGTCAATTTGATCTTCTTTCATGTCTGACTCATTTGTGATAATTCTTCGGACATTTTCCATTCCTTGATCATGTCGAGGTGTACAATGATTTAACATCACACGTGGCTAATAAATAGCCGTCTTTCCATGTCATCCTACTTAGTACATCCAGAATTTGCATTGTGTCTTTGATATAACTTCGTTGTGTGTTAACTAGCTTCTTCAAAAAAACATCAATATAGCATGATAAATTCAATGTTAGTGATTGTATCTCTGCAACTATTGGCCTTCCCGGAGGGGGATCTGTATTCTTATGGATTTTAGGCAGGTGATAAAACACAGCCACTTTAGAATGTTCTGGATATATATACTTAAATTCATCCTTAGTAAGGATTCCTTTCTCCAGTGCATCCTTTAGAGTTTTTTCTAAAACCTTCTTGTATTCTTCCATAGGGTTCTTTTGTAATAATTGGTACGTATTCGTATCTCCCAGTAGTCTCATACATTCTTCATCATCATATTTCACTTTATCCATAATAACACCCCCACCCTTTATCTGCTTGTTTAATCACAATATTTTCATTCTGTTTCAGATTTTTCAAAGCTTCTTACTCTTTTATACTCAAATTCCATTTTCCTGATTTTCCAACCTTCTCAGGGATCCTCTTGATATCTTCTTCCACTAGTTTTTGGAATGTATTGAGTAAATGACCTTTCAAGTGTGAGGGGTAGAAGGTAGACTTTCCTTTTAGGCTCGAATGTTCAAATGGTTCAGATCCTATTCTTTTCTCAACTGTATTCTCATGTTCTCTTTGTTTGAAAAATTTCTTCAGTGTAATTTTCCTAATGAATTTTTGAAGGTCCACAATGGTATCAAATTTATTAAGGGTATTCGTTGGGGCAAATTTTAATCCTTTCTCAAGTATTTTTATTTCAAAAGTGGTCAATTCGTGATTACTTAAGTTGAAAATCCCCTGCGCGGGACTTTTTTGTTGTTGTTTTTTCTTCTGTTTTTTCTTTTGTCCGTTTTTTTGCTCCTCCGCGCTTTCCCCATTTGTGGATACTGAACTTCTTTTCCGTCTTCTTCTTCTTCTTGTTATTGAATCTGGGGTTTTCTTTGGAATTGCTCCAAGATCTTGTGACAAATTGTTTTTTTGTTGTGCCAATTCTAAAAAAGCAGCCAAAAATGCTTCTGTATCGTCAAACTCCTCCTCCTCTACTATACGATTTCTATCTCCCAATCTATGTTCTTTTCTATCCCTTTTATTCAAGCGTTCCATGAGAGTCCGGGCAGATAGATCGAGGGTTTCTTGGTGATCTTTCCTTCCAATATTGAAGCTCCTAATGAGGGTCACTGTGGTGGGATATTCCTCTTTACTAGACCTCTTTACCTGGTCATTCTTCTTCTTTATTTCTTCTAATCCCCCCTGGTATTGTCTTTTATCTTTCGCCCATCTTTGATTATCTCTCTCCCTCATAGTCGTTCTCGTCTGTGATGACCTTCTTCCTTGGACTGGATCTCTATGGTATCTATCATCTCCTATCTGTACCTCATACTTCTTTGTCCAAGATTCTCCACCTCCTGCACCTCGTGACTCTTCTATGTCGTATCTTTTTCTTATTTGTTGGTCAGATAAATCTTGTTGAGAATGATACTGATTCTTCTCCCATATATAGGGCCTACTAAACTGTCTTGGTTCTTCAATGTATGGTCTTCTTCTCCCCTCCATTCCACTCTGTGGTCTTCTTTCCATTTTCCAATTTCTAATGTCACCTTTATAATCCTCATAATCTCTAGCAAATTTCTTCTTTTTTTGCTCTATTACTTCCTGTTCAATTTTCTGTAACTTTATATTTGTGAGATTCTCCAGATTCTTAAAATCAGCTAGTTGTTCCATTGATTTAAATTTCTTCCTTATATCTTTAATTTCCTCCTCTTGATTTCTTATATTCTCCTCCCTATCTGTAATTATCAATTTAATCAAATTAGCTGAACAGTTGCCAAGTGTATCATTCCATCTTCTTAGAAATTCCTCATTTTTTGATTAGAAGGAAGGGGTTTTAATTATTCTTAAACCTCTGGGTATCATTTGTTTTTCAATATATTTAGCCAAAGTCGTACTTTCCCACCACTGCTTAATCTCTTGTATCTCCAATTTCTCTAGTCTAGTGTATAGCCCACAGAAACTACCTTCTGTTACCTCTATATTGGTTTGTGGGTGCAGTCCTGATGTGGGTATAAATTCATTTAGAACTCTAATTCGGTCCTCTCTGCTGAGTGCCATCTTCTGGCAACTAGCTGCTGTCATTGTATGTGGATAATAATTAACACTTACAAAAAGAAAGAGTTGAGGACTGCGCTTGTGTGCCTCACTTGATAGATTTAAGCTGCCAAGGAAAGAAATGAGGATTCCACTATCCCCACAGATTATACAGATAAAAGAATGTCTCCCAGCGCTAGTTACATCAAGCGTATTCTATATATTCCCACTATGATGTCAGAATGTAAGAAATAAATGAATAAGCAAAAGTGAATATATTTCCTTTATTTAAGACATAGTACTAAGATGCATTAGTGGAAGAAATCTTTCTTCTACTCAATTTTTATAAAAATTAATTAAAATACTATTTGTGAACCCTAATACCGGTATACTAAAAAGACAAGACAAAACACAAACATAAAACATATAAGTTCAGTAATTAGCTTAAGTAGCAAATTGTTCACTGAGATAGTGTAATTGTAATCCTCAAGCAGGCTCTGATTGATCTCAGGTTTATAGGATAAATGCTGTAGTAGACTCCTGTTGCAGACAGGAATTTGTAGCACCAGAATCTCTGGTTTACACAAGCCCAAGTAGAGTCTTTATAATTGTCTAGTATACAAACGTCTCTCAGTATCCAGACAGTGTCCTTAATTCAAATAAACCATTGAACTCAACACTTACTTCAGTGCCACGAGAAACATAAATTGCGCGTGTCTGCCGGCAGACAGTTGATGGTGCCTCTGCTATCGACTAGTTTCGCCTGTCTAAGCAGGCTTCCTCAGGATGGCCGAGTGCACCCACTACCCTGCTCTTTATGCTACCATGCTGCGTCTGTAGTCATAGTAACCAGAGTATTTATGTGTGTTGTTCTCACGTCCCGTCTGTAACCCTGGTAACCAAAATCTCTGTATGCACTATTATCGCGTTACGTCTGTGGCCATGGTAACCAGAGTCTCTCACTGCGCTGCTAGCGCGTCACATCCGTAGTCATGGTAACCGGAGTGTCTGTATGCGCCGTTTGTGTATCACGTCACTTCCGTCTTCCCTGGCCACATATCACGTCTGTAGTCATGGTAACCGCAAACTCTGTATGCGCTGCTATCGCATCACATCACTTCCGTCTTCCCCGGACGTCCTCCTCAGCATCTGTTGCCTTAGTTACTTTGTCCTCCTTCATCCATACTTGGCCTCTCTTCCGCCCTCTTTCTAATTAGGCACATATGTTTATATAGGATTTCATGGCCTCAATCCTATTTGTATGGATAGTCATAGTCATTTGGAGTCATAATTTCATATATTTGTCATGAAAAAATAATAAAAAAACAAGGAATTTACATACATAAAACAACATAAAATGGTGCCCCTAAGTGCAGATATTAAAAATCCCCTTTCCCTTATATTATAAAAATTTAAATATAGTACTCTTGACATACTAAAGCTACTACTAGCTAAAAACTTTTTTACCCTACCTTTATAACCTGGCGACTATAACTCATTCCTTTAAAAAAGGATAGAGTTCCCAATCTATATTTAAACCCTTCGGTAGCAAAGTCTCCAATTCAAAGATAGTTCTTGCTTCTTCTTTTAACAGTGCACTATCCCAGTCTCCTCCTCTCCATGATTTCTGTACCAATTTTATTCCAATGAATTCAAGAGCTCCAGGATCGCTATTATGAACTTTAGTAAAATGTTCTGGAATGCTGTGATTTTCTTTATTTGTTGGAATATTATTCAAATGTTCATTTATTCTAGTTTGAAGACAACAGTAGGTCTTCCCTACATACTGAAGCCCACAAGGGCATGTCAACAAGTAAGTCACTCCTTTTGAATTACAGGTAATTTTGTCTTTTATTTTATATTCTTTCCCTGTACTATTAGATTTATATTTCACAATACGTTTTGTCGATAATTTCTGTGTTTTTCTGCACACTACACAATTGTTACATCTGTAGAATCCAGACTCCATATCCTTCAACCAAGTTATTCCTCCTTTCTTATCATTTTTGCAGTAGCTCCTTACTAGGCTGGTCTTTATGGTAGGTGCTCTCCTGTATATTATTCTAAGTTTTTCAGGTAGAATCTCCTTAAAATCATCATCTGTGGTGAGAATATGCCAGTGTTTATATAAGCTTTCTTCTAGAAGCCTCCGCTGGCTTGAAAATCCCGTCAGGAAAATCACATCTTCTCTTCTCGTCTCGTTCTTCTCTCTATATTGAAGGAGATCAGTTCTATCCACTTCATCCACCTCATCCTTATTCTTCACAAGTTCACTTTTCTTATAGTTCTTTTCTTCAAATTGTTTCATTAGGTCTACTACTTGTACATCGTAGTCAACTTTCTTAGAACAATTTCTCCGTATTCTTTTCATCTGACCTTTAGGGACGTTCGAGAGCTACTTCGGATGATGATTACTTTTAAAGTCCAAATATAAAGACTGTACTTGGTATTGTGTAAACCAGAGAATCTGGTGGTACAAATTCCTGTCTGCAACAGGAGTCTACTACAGCATTTATCCTATAAACCTGAGATCAATCAGAGCCTGCTTGAGGATTACAATTACACTATCTCAGTGAACAATTTGCTACTTAAGCTAATCACTGGACTTATATGTTTTATGTTTGTGTTTTGTCTTGTCTTTTTAGTATACCGGTATTAGGGTTCACGAATAGTATTTTAATTAATTTTTATAAAAATTTAGTAGAAGAAAGATTTCTTCCTCTAATGCATCTTAGTACTATGCCTTAAATAAAGGAAATATATTCACTTTTGCTTATTCATTTATTTCTTACATTCTAACATCATAGTGGGAATATATAGAATACGCTTGATGTAACTAGCGCTGGGAGACATATTTTTATCTGTATAATCTGTGGGGATAGTGGAAATCCTCGTTTCTTTCCCTAGCAGCTTAAATCTATCAAGTGAGGCACACAAGTGCAGTCCTCAACTCTTTCTTTTTGTCAAATGACAATTGATCATTTGCTCCCAAACACTGAAAAACAGACAAAAATTTACATTCAGACAAAATAATGAAATCCTTTAGTTTTACAAATTTATCCTTTTGACCATGTTTTTTTCATTTTCCAGCTTTTGGGAGCAAATGGTTGAATCATGGTGTTCATGCACATTTCACAACTATTTACCCTCTCGTTATAAATTATATGTCAGCACAATTTATGGCTTATTTTACATTTATGTATTGTTGTTTATGTAATAAATGGCATCTTATTTTTATCACAATGAGGCTACATTGTTGCTCTGCTTCCCAGCTCTGTTTTTCAATTCATATTTCTTCAATTCTAACAAATTTGCTGTTGCGATCAACTCTGAATTAGGCCCAATGTTCCTTGTCTTTTGTCTTCTTCCTTTCACTGAATCTGACACAGGACATGATTCTAATTTTGGAATAAAGTAAGAAAGAGCAACTGTCAGGGACGGATTGGGATTGAAAATCTGACCGGGAATTTATGGAAGCAGCCCAAATGGGAGCGGAGTCTGTTATGGGGTTGGTGTCTGCTGAGGTGGAGGGATTCTTCCTCATAGGGTCTGATTGTGAGTTTGACATGGCCTTCCTTGTGTCTTTTGCTGCAGTTGTGTGTATGACTTTATGCTAATGATGTTACAATGCAGTTCCCTGGTGTAAATCCATGTATCCAAATATGCAAGTACTGAGGCTCCCACTTTCAGTGCCTACAGACACTGAAATCATGCTTTGTGCATTTTTAGATGTCACCTTTGGTCACACCATTCAAATTTTTACCAGCCCAATGCTAGCTGTAGATCATCCATTTGAGTATGGCCTCCAATGTGAGCAATTCAACATCTCTGGCCAGCCACTTTCAGCAACACGATCATACTACATTACATATGCATCAGCTAACCCCCTGTAACTACACAGGAATGGACAAAACATTTCTAATATACTTTTTGGTGCATGTGTCATACTTTGTACTGCAACTCTATGTGAACACCATCGCGGTGCATGCATGAGTGGTACAACCCAGACACAAGCACAGATGAAAAATATTGCATGAGAAAAAATAAAACACATTGGCCCCCACAGGAAAACACACATACACATTGGCACCCACAGAAAACAATAAAACAAATTTAATATATATAATATAGCTTTTGGGATTACAGTTTGTTTCAAATTTACACTGCTGTTTGAAAGGCTCAGTGACACAGAGAGGTTTTATAATTCTTGGCTGTAACATCTCTATATTCATTTATTTATTCATATGTGTGTAGTGCTAGCATATTCCAGACAGGGACAGATTGGGAACTGAAGGTGGACCTGGAAAAATTTGTAGAAGTGACCTCACATGGGCAGCACCAGAAGATTACAGTTTAACCATGGAGGCAGCACCACGCCTCACATATCAACAATCCAAATAGGTCCCACATGTACATCAGCCCACCATGAATCTTCCCTGTGGACCCTATAGCCAACCCAACCCTGTAACTGTGTATCTGGATAATCCATGTTGCAGTGCAAGGGATGCAAATGCATGCATTTTTTTTCATGCTTGGTAAATACTGTATGCCTATGCATGTAGCCTACAAATGTTGGGCATATAGCCATCATCAGATAGGGACTGCCGTAACTGCAGTCCCAAGCCTGAACAGAGAAGGTGGACCAGGTGGCAGTGGTGTGGATGTCTTTTATCATGCTGCCTGGCATATTGAGGCTACATTCTTAAATCTGTAATTTCAGGAACTTTGTCAATGAGGACAGAGTTGGGGAACAAAAACTCTGATGTATTCTGTGTGCTCTGTAATAATATTATTTAGTTGTAACTCTAAGACCCACTCATGAAAATATGTACTACAGTATATGGTTATTTATCATTATGTATTTTCTCCCTGTGCTTGTGTGGGTTTCCTCCCACATTCCAAAAATATACTAGTAGGTTAATACCAAAAAAATTAACCCTAGTATGAATGTGTGTGTGTACATGTGGTGGGGAATATAGATTGTAAGCTCCATTGGGGTAGGGACTGATGTGAATGGCCCAATATTCTCTGTAAAAGTGCTGCAGAACATGTGTGTGCTATATATACAGTATATGAGTGGTAAAACTACTACTACTACTACTACTACTAATAATAATAATAATAATAATAATAATAATTCTGCGAGAAACTGCAGAGTACTGCTATATATCTGGGATAACTGCAGCAGCTATCAGTAGTTTCCTCACACCGAATTCTGTTGTGTTTCATCTGTGATTTTGTATATGTTAAAAACTAATTTCTGTCTAATTAAAGCCATAACCCAGCATCTCTAGTACACTCTCAGTGATGTTTTGCTGCACCTGCAATGTGAAAAAGATTCAAATGTAAAGAAAACTATGGTACACACTCCACTTGGAGTGCCTCAGCCACACTGGGTGTCTCATGCTCTATGGCATATAGATGCTATTCCTATGATCCTATGAAGACATATCTGTATACCTCACTGTAGTCTGTTATTTTTCTTTTTTTAATGAAAGAATCACACCATCCAACTGCCCCAATATTCTCTGGACAGTCCCGCTGGTCCACCCACAAGCTGCAGTGTCCCGTGGTGGGGAGGGGGTTTGTCACTTGTAGCTCTGTGGTGAATAGATTCTGTGTGCATGCACACAGTGCCTATTTGCAAGAGACAGAGGGATTGGGGGAATGGCAGCAGCCCTCAGATGCGCTGGGCATGCCCCCACAGTAATGGTAAATGGGGGCATGGCTTGTGAATATTGGTATTCCCATGAAACAATGCCCCTTTTGCCTAGGCCACACCCCCTTTTCAGGAGTACACACCTTCAGTTCATGTGAAATCCCTACTCTCTGTTTGAAGATGTTGGGAGGTATGAAGGAATATATGTAACTAATAACCAGTAACTTGAATTAAATTAACACATTATGTGACCTTATAAAAACATTAATCCAGGGGTATGTGTTCTATCATCACAGTCCCTTCTGCAACAAATTATAATTAAAGAAGCAAAGGTTTCAGTCCAGCAACATAGGTGTGCGCAGGGGGGGTGCCTGGTGCGCACAGGCACCCCCTAATGTCTGGCACCCTGATCTCAAATGCCTGATGCAGCGATAGCCGAGCAGGTTGATTATTGTCCCCTCTACACTGCATCCTGTCAGAACTGCATCACTGACCGGACACCTGGGTTAATCAAGGGTGCCACTGCCACCGGCTTTCAAATTCCCGGCTCCACCTCAATGTATAAAAACAGTGTGATGTGATGTGATTACATCATGCTTCTCACACGCCCACCCGTCACACGCCCACATCTCTCCTCCTATGCTTTGCCAACGCCAGCCACTGATGAGGAGCAGCATGCAGCCAGCGTTCCCCTTAGGAAGACAAATTCAATACTGGCAGATGGCCGGCAGCAGCATTGACACGTCACTCGTTTTTCCAGCAGCAGCAGTACTAGTCTGCGACTGTCAGTGTCAGTGAGTGACTGACTTGTAAATAAGCTTCTGCAGCTTGCAGAGGAAAGAGAGGGGGAGCCAGACCAGGCTGAGGAGAAGCAGTGTAATTGCAGTGAGTGCCATCAGGGTTGTTTGTATGATGCACTAGATGGTGCTAGACACGCCCAAAAGGCGGTGCTAGACACACCCCTCCGATGGTGCACCCCCTAATAAAATGTGCTGCGCACGCCAGTGTCCAGCAACATATTTTGTTTCAATGTAACAAAAAGGGCCAGTGTCAGACAAGAAGGAAACATACATTTACAGAAACATCAAGCATTAACTCTTAATATGTTGCATGTGTAAGATACACTATATGAAGAATTAAGGCAATACTGTTTAATTATGTTCATTTACTTAGTGAAACCTCTGATCCTGTTTAAGCGTGTTAAGAGCCAAGTCTATTTATTTATATCAGCAGACTTTTGGCCAAAAGTCTCTCTTCAAAGTAACTAGGAATATTAGATTTATCTTATTGCTTTTATTCTGATTTGTTGTAGGCCAAATGTGATAGAGTGAGAGTTTCAGAAAGTGAGAGATTTGGTAGGGTTTTGCAGGGTGTTTTTTTTTAAAGTGGCAATCATTTACACTGCAAACCAGGTTGATCTTGTTGTGTAAATGATTGCCACTTTAAAAAAAAAATGCAAAACCTTACCAAATCTCTCACTTTTTGAAACTCTCACTCTATTACATTTGGCCCGTTGTCTCTTTTTAAAGCTTATCTATGTTCTGACCATCTCCTGACTGTCAGTGTAGGATTGTAATGCTAAATCAAGAATGTGCTTATACTTTCCTACCTGGCATGCCCAGTTAGAATTGGGAGGCAAACACGAGACCGCCTGTTTGCTTTCTAGCACTCTCCCTGCTGCTGGCATACTGCTGGCTGTAATCCCGCTGTCGGGATCATGACAGCCATGATCCTGGCCACTGGTAAAAGGTACGTATTTCATTAGAATCAGCTAAAGCAATATTTAAAGTTCAGGCATTTGGAGTAGACAAACTATTAAAAATGCCTAATAAATAAACTCAGGCTCATGATGTTGACTTTGGATTTACTATTCTTTTAATTCTATATTTAGTAAATTTCAATATTGTATTAAGTGGAGCATCCACATTCTAACATTACAATTGTTGCTCTAATCTACCTATTTCAGTTTAGTAATTGTTGGGGTAGATTTATCACATCCTGGAGAGAGATAGAGTGAATAGAAATAGTACCAGCCAATCAGCTCATGTAATTTTAAAAGCTGTGTTTGTAAAATGACAGGGGCTGATTGGATTGTACTTTATCTATCTCCACTTTGTCTCTCTTTCGAGCTTTGATAAATACTCCCCCAGTCTCTTTACATTTTTGCAGATGTGTGTTCCTTCATACATTGTGCACAGCACAACAAATTATAGCAAATACTGTAATTCAGAGGGATAACAAATTTTACAACAAAAAAAATTATAGTTCATTCAAATCTCACTATTATTTTAAGAGTCTCATTACGTAATTTGTTAACTTGTGCTGGCAATCAGTCTCCTCCAATTTACAGAGATATGGCATCTGATTCATGGCATCAGAGCTGCTGTAGTGGCCTTCAGAGGATCAAGTCTGAAAAAGGACAGAGATCAGGGATAACAGTGAGTGCATGTGTCTTGTAAATTGTAAAATAAGAGGTAAGCCTTTTTACATTTACTTTACGTGTACTTGCTGTACAGAAACCACATCAAATATCTTTGAAAGAAAGCAATTAGCAATTATGAAACTATGATAGTAAAATATAGTTTCTTATCAAGAGCATAATTTAAATTGTTTAATTGTATACAGCATGTGTAGCAATGGCCTACAGGGCCTGATTCAGAGCTGTGCACAATGCTGATGTTAACAGAGCTGAGTGAATCTTTACTACTGAGTTTGTGCAACAAACCCTTAAAATACTTAAGGTGCATGCATTTCACAGTCTTCTATAGCTGCAGCCTTATCTGCTACAGGGTCCACTGATGATGATAGTTCATACTCTCAGTTAGTTCAGATGTCAGGGTTTGCCTCTAAGGCAATCAACTTTTTGTTTATATTATTTTTTCTGTAAATGTCCCATGTTTTATATATATATATATATATATATATATATATATATAAAAGCTTCTCCTGCAGTGACCGCAGCCCTCTATAATGGCTCCAATGCACTGTTTCCTTAAAACACTTGTGTCAATAACAGCTGTTTATTAGTCATGGAGTACTGACTCTAGGTTGCCCAAGATTTGTCACAGGAGGAGATCATACCTAATATTAACCACATTTTCACCATGTGAAAAGTGAATATGTTATCCTTTTTATCGCAGTGCGCCTACCCAGCCATGAAACTTCCTGAAACATCAAGTACTGTTTAAGTTTCTTAAACACTCTTAAGAAGGGGATCATAATTACCCATAGTTATCCTGTTCACAGAAGTGGATACAACCCCCTAAGTAACTAACTGGGATTTCCAGGCATACTTATAGGTATTTCAAAGGTTGAATAACAAAGAGGGAGCTATATGGAAAGGCAAGGCTTCAGTTTTTGTATTGTTCAATTTATAAAATGACAAC
The DNA here is from genome assembly GCF_028390025.1 of Pseudophryne corroboree. Taxonomy (NCBI): domain Eukaryota; kingdom Metazoa; phylum Chordata; class Amphibia; order Anura; family Myobatrachidae; genus Pseudophryne; species Pseudophryne corroboree. The sequence continues at coordinate 334,846,917 of NC_086445.1, forward strand.
TTAGAGAAATGCTCTGTACAGAATGCAGAGGAGGGAGAGAGGACTCAGGGTTGAAAATATCTTACAATATGTTGACTGCAAACAGATAGATCTTGTGGAGGGAACCACCAATTTAGGGGCAGTATAGGGTGGAGATTTACTAAATGTCAACTTTGGTTAATTCAAATGGAAGTCACATGTCAAATGTGACTTTGCACTACAAAACATAACAAATCCCTATCTGTACAAACATCATCAAAATAACATTGGTATCAGTGGAAATTGCACATTTACTAAAAACTGCGTACAATTTTTCACCAAAATTGCAAAAAAATAATCTCACCTCAATGCTGGAAATGAATGCACTGTTTGTTTGTTTGTTTGTTTGTTTGTTTGTTTGTTATTTGAGAATCGTCACATGTAAAAACCGTGTGGAAAAGTCATACCAAAAGCACCACAAAAATTGCACTTCAGTGCACCACTTCCAAAAACTAACATGTGAAAACCATTTTAATTATGGGTAAACCATCCAGAATGCTAATAAATGCCTACCAATTCACCTGGAGTTCTCACTTTCTCCTCTCAACTACTGTATGAAACACACAATCTTTGTAGAGGCCTGGATGCAGGCAGTAATTTCATGTACCTGCAACAGTTTACTGAAAAGACCTAGAAGCAAAAACTTAACAGAGGAACCAACAGGTAGGGGTGCTGCAGAGCCTACTTTGGCCTAGGTTCTTCCATGCATGGTTGAACCTCAATGCAGTCTCTGATGATGAGGTCATACTGATGTTCTGCCTCAATTACACCGAGTTAATGTACTTATATGACCTTTTCACAACTGAACTTGAAACAGACATTACACGGTCACATGCCTTATTAGGCCTACACAAACTGCTGGCTGTTCTGCACTTGGGAGCTCCTACTACTACTACTGGGAGCTTTCAGTCAGTGACAGCGAGGAAGGTAGTGATGTCTAACAAGCCACCTTCTCACAATAACTGGGCCAAATCCTCATGCAAGACCCTCTCCAACACCTATATCTGCTTCCCTAGCCAGGAGTTACAGTGGAATAATGTCAGGTAATTTTTTTTATAGGATTGCAAGCATGCCAAATGTCCTGGATGCTATTGGCTGCATGCACATTGAGCTGAGATCAACTAGGTTCCTTAATCACCACCACACCTATTGTACCAATTTGCAGGTGGTTCGTGATGCAAACCAAAGAATCTTGAGTGTTGAGTGTTATGGCTCATGCCATAATTCCTTTATCATCAGTTAGTTATCCCTGTGTGCTAAGTGTGAGGTGGGACAAATGCTGGAGAGATGACTGATTGGTAAGTACACTTTCCTCTGGTTACTTCTATAATATCCATCTACAAATGTTATGTTAACTTTTAAAATATTATTTTGCCTTACAGGAGACTCAGGGTATGGATGATTCTCCTGGCTTCTGACTCCATTGCCAGTTCCTGATAGTCCTGCAGAGCACAAGTATAATGATGCATGTAAATCCACTCAATCTGTTCTAGAATGTACATTTTACTGTAGCTATTAAAATTTAGGGTCAGTTGATAAATCAGGAGGAACTATACTGTATAATATTGATAAGATCTGTGAATTTGTGCTCTGATGCTGTTTGTTATATAATCCATACCTAAATCAACCACCTCTGCCAGTGGTGACTCTGTGAGCACAGAGAGTGGGAGGCAGGTTAGGTCTTTGGTAATAGCCAACTACATCACAGTACTGTAAATATATTACACAACATTGCTTTCTTAAAAAATACTTCATATGTGTATCCTAGAATTTAAAAAAAGACTCTGCATCTGATGCAAAGCATGTAGTCCCTCCTGAAATATGTGCCCAGTACTGAAATAGTGCTTAACATTACCCATGTCACTTAGAGATAAAGTATCAGACTGTATTTGGGTATACACTTTCACTAATATGTCAGTGTATTTGCACATTTGTAACCCACACCAAGTACACAAAATCATATTTCACTTATTTTAATTTGCATAATGTTTTGAAATAACTAATTGCATGAGTACAGGATTTTCACACAAAACATTGCAAGGAAACAAAAAATTGGTTTTCAATACAGTATGTTTGATTTGTTCAATACCACCATAAATTGATAGTCATTTTACTTTAAAGTGGTGTTAATGTTTTGAAATCAAGTCTGAATTAGGACTCATATACAAATAACAATAACTTTGTTTTTTTTGCAACCATATAAATAACAATGACACATACTGTAGATATGTATCCAGCTGATAAAATCAACAATGAATGATTTTTTCAGCATAAAAAATATATGTTAAATACAAATATCAAAAATATGTTTTAAATGTGCAACATGAGGCCAATGTAGCCTTAAATGCTTCAAAATTTGCATGCTATAACAAACATTTTTTTTTATTCAGCATAGTTTTGGTCATCATAACAATTTTGCATAATTAATTTTTTTAAGTTTTCCAGAACAAGAAATTATTAACTGGTTTGGTGAAAACATAAACATATACTGCAAATTTATGTTAGAGAAGTTTACTTGCAAAAATAATAATGTAATTGGGATGGTACTGACACTAATTTTTTTAACAACATCTTCTTTTGACTAGGGAAGGATGAGGAGTGTCAAAGACCACTATCACCACCTCTAGTAGAGGTTACATGCCTGGGTGACATTGCTGCAGGTGAGGGATTGGTACTACTACTGGTCTAAATTAATGCCTCAGGAAGATGACCAAAATATTTTGTTGTAATGTTTTCAATTTTTCATTCATCTCCCTAAGAAGATTGTTTTGGCTGTCAAATAGATGTATAAAATCCTGTTGAAAGATAATATTTGAATTTGTTTGTGCCTCTAAAAGATGGGGGTTTACATCCAAAATTCTGGTCATGACATCAAAACTCTCTGTCAAATTGGTGTTAGCATGGCTGACATTTTGATTAATACTACAAACAGTTACATTTAAAAGCCTGAATAATGCATTAATTTCTGAAACACTACTGTACTTTAATATTTTCAATAAATGATGACATATTTGTAACAAGTGGTTTCTTAGTGCCACAGGCTGGTCATGGAATGAAGCCATGGAGGATAAGAATTCAGATACAGCATTAGCACCTACTTGAATTGTTTACTCCTGGAAGTCTAGGCTGGATGGCCTCGGAGTTTGGAGCTGTGGTGGTATGACTGGATATAAATTTAAAGTGAATGGACCATCCTCTTCTGTTTACAGAGGGTCAATTCTTGGGTATCTAGGCTCATTACTCTGTGAGGCTAAAGAAAAGCATGATGGTATAATGGTTCATTCATCATCCAAAAGACAGACACTTGTGGAGGTGAGCACCCTAAACATGTAGGTTAGTACAGGTTTTCTTTTATGAAGACTGTTTGTATTATTTGAAGAATTTCCCCCAAGATAAACTACTCCACTGTGCAACTTGAAAATATCCTAATAACTGGCCCACAGTGGCTCTATGTACTCCAGCCAATTTGCAGGGAGAGCCAGCACCACTCTGCCTATTCAGCCTAGACTCTGTGGCCATCTTATGCTTCATGCAATGTTTTACAGTATGTAATTGAAGTGCTTATTGGTCATCTCCACAATGCACTTCAGTGTGCCGCAATTGTCCTCCCCCATAATCTGGTGCCAGAGAGAAGACTTCTTCTTGATACTGGTTCTGCAGGAGTAGTGATCAAAGAGGAAGTCATAATGTTGCATGCCTCTCTTGACCAAGGCCACATTCTCCTCATATGTAAAGCACACATTGTACCCACTCTGTCTTGCCCACAGCCACAGACAACTTATCATCCTCCTCCTCCTCCTCCCATTATGTGTCAGCCAAAATCTGTTGCACAGACAACTCCTCCATATCCAACCCCATCTACTCAGTCCTCCTGGTCCCACTCTCCTCTTCCATCACAACAAAAAACACTCATCATTAAAAAATAAAATAAACTTATAAACCCATCCATCACCACCTATCTCTCTCACACACACACACACACACACACACACACACACACACACACACACACACAAAAACACAACATACTCCTATACCACAGACACTCACAAATAATAACAAGATGAAACTTTAAATTACACAGGTCAAATGACCAAGACAGCAGAAAAAACAAGACAAAAACACCAGACAACAATCGCAAAATATATCTAGAACTCTCCTCTCAAACAACTGTGCAACTACCTCAATCACGCTTCCCCACAAATGCCACCAATGCACATATTTTTGGTAGTTTGTGGGTGTATTTATAACAACATGGTGATGTCATTGTAGCATGTGTGTTTCTGACCAATTTGAATGTGTTGAAGTAATTTGTTGCTTCACAGCAACTTGTGGTTTAAAATAAGGTGTGACGTGATAGAATTTGAGGTGAGACTGTGCAAATTAAGGCATGGTTACCTTTGTGTTGACATGTATTTTCAGAGGCATTCTAATGCTAATTACAGTGCATTCAAATGTGACTTATGAAAAAAACTTTCCAAACATGCTGCAAAGTTGACACAAATTGTATAATCCACAAAGCAACAAGATACACCATCAAAAGACAAAGATGCAAGTGAAAATGTTTATTAGTAAATGTGCAATTTTTGTTTAGGCGATTAGAGACAATAAAGGGCAATTTTGGGTGTTTTCTATTCTCGCAAAAAATTAAATCTTTGTAAGTTTGCCCCAGACTTCTAACCTCTGCAGCCAGGGGTACTATTGTCTGCATCCTCAATCTCTATCTGCAGCCCTGATACACTGGGATAAAATATCCTTTTTAAAGGTGACTCAAAGATATGTGCTTTGAAGGAGTACAAAAAACTCTGATATACATTCAAGTGAAAATATATGGTTAGAAGACTTTGGGAACTAAGGACCTAATTCAGCATGGAATGCATATACGAAACGTTCACATGCTGAAGCCCTTCTGGAGTGTGTGCATGCGCAGAAGCCACACTGTGCATGGACACACAATGAGATGCGATGGCATCTCACATATGTGAATGCCCCTGCCTGATTGACAGGCAGAGGCGTTCACAGGGCCGGAGGGATCGTCGATGTGACATTTTTAGGGCAGTGTTGCTGCATTGGGAGGGCACAGTCTGGACAACGCAGGCGTTTTCTTGACTGTTTATAGGGCTGTCTGCTGTGGATACATGATATAACATGCAGCGGCTATGATCCTAAACATGGTGAGTAGCCATCTGTCTTCACAGCTAGGCTGTGCAGGCATAGGGCTACCGTTAACATGCAAGTGCTTCTCTGCTGAGTGAAGCGCTTGCATGTTAGTGGGGGAAAGACTGGCATGCGGGTGGACTTTCCCCATACTGGGTGTCCCCCTGCAAGCTAGTGTAAATGATTGTAGTTGTGCAACTTTTCACACAACTACAACACATGCTGAATTAGGCACAATATTGCTTAATTGATTTGATGATTTTATCATTTTAGACTTCTAAGGATTTCCTGTGCGCAGAGTCACAGTTGGTGTTACTGTACTAACCATACTGAGTATTTTTTTAAATAGTAATATTTTTTTTCTTTTCCTCCTGTGTAGGTTTGTCTCTTTTATAAACAATAGAAAGCACCAAAGACTCTAACAGCCTATCAGATATTTTAAGACACTGGAAAATACAGTATGCACTTTAAAAATAAATCCTTTACAGAACACTGGCATTTTTTTATGCACCAGGAGCAGGACAGATCTTCTTTGTGAGAATTATTTTGGGGTACAGGTGATGGGGATACCAATGCATACTGTAGCTGACACTGGAAAACACTAGGCAAATAAAAAAAATTCCAAAAGACTGGCAATTGCTTTTATGCACTGGTGAACAGAAATGGATGCAGATGATGGGGGATACCACTGCACATTAAACAGTAATATATGCTGTGTTTAAATACACACTACTTGAAATATTCAGGGCCTCCTTTAAGGGGGGAAAGCCAGGACTTGAGTCCCAGATCCAGACTAAAAGGGGGCAGCAGTGTGGATATTGATAGGCTCCCAGAGTTGCAGCTGCTCCCCAGCAGTGGCAGGCAGCAGACATTTAGGGACAGGGACAGCAGTATTTCATTCAAATGTGGTACCGGCTAAGTCCCACGACCCAATTAGAGTTCGCATACAAGCAGCCAATCAGGCGTGGCCTGCAGTTCCTATTGGCTTCTTGTCCATGGGATACAATTGTGGGCCATGGCCAGTGCCACATTTGAATGAAATGCTGCTGTCCCTGTCTCTACATGTCTGCTGCCTGCTGCCATTGGGTTGCTAGCTGCAACACTGGTGGTCCTGCGATATCCATGCTGCTGTCTCTTGGGTAATGAAGCCACTGCTGCTGTGGAGCCCAGAGGGGCAGAAATAGCCTTGCTTCCCCATTCCCCTTCTGTGTGACTGCTGTTCTTGGGTGGCAGGGATCTGATGTCATGTTCTAGTGACTGCCCCCAGCCCCAAATGTCTAGAGGAGAGCATCCAGCTGGTGTAAAAGCCATGGAGGAGAAGAGGAAGTCTGACTGGAGGTGAGGAGGAAAGCCACTCCCCTGACCAACCAAATTTCCTCCATCCTCTTTCATTAGCTAGTGGCACGTGAGTATGGGGGTGGGCTTAGGAGAGGGAATCCTAATGACAAGTCCTGGGTTCTGCACGGTGGCTGTGGTATACAGTGCTGCTGTTGATCTCGGACACACACCAGCACATATTTTACTTACATGTACATTTACACATATATGTGTACATGTGCTTAGCATTCCCACCCTGCAAAAGGTTGTCACTGCTGCAGCCGACACTGTTTGTTAGTATTACAGCTTTCTTTTGTTTACTTAAACCACTGGGGACACTTAAAGGTTGAAGGTACCACAGTCCATTTTGTTTCTCCCTATTGTCCAAGAGTGAGCTATGCCAGTCAGACAGGAGTTGGTCACATGAGGGTGTCACCTGAGCGATGACACTTGAGGGAGGTAGTGGGGGCTGGGTATTGCAATGACTCCACCAATTTGAACCCTTTGTGTTTACCTCCCCTGGGCACGGTATTCTCATGGGTGGCTGAGGAGTGTCAATAATGTGGCCTATTGTAAGAGCTGGAGAGAGAAATGGTGTTGCTTTGCCAGATATTTATTATGGGGACTGTTTTGTGAAATTGGATTCCAGAAGTGCATTGTGCTGTGTATCACCCATTCTGCTCAATAAACCATTGCTGGTTTTCATCTATAACCATGCCTGAGTAATATGGAGCCCCATATCTTCACACACACACAATATATATATATATATATATATATATAGAAGAAAGGTAATCGGCAGCACTCACGCAGGCTGGTTCAATGATGCAATAGAGGGACACTTTTTGCATTATTGAACCAGCCTGCGTGAGTGCCGCCGATTACCTTTCTTCTACATAGTCACCTTATGCTAAGTTGACGAGGAGGGCACCACAGCAAATTGCATTTATAGTTTGGAGTGCCGGAAAAACTCACACTATATATATATATATATATATATATATAGAGCAGCAGGTATCCGGCACTAGTACATCAAAGGTAATGGAGTATTGCTCAGGTGCCTTCCAAGGGTATGAATTCCCAATGTATACAAACGTGTTGGCGGCACTCAGAGACTTAAACAATGTTGAGAGTTCGTAGAATCACTAGTGATTCAAGACAAACAGAGGTAGCCCTGGAAAATATGGTACAAAAATTCCAAGAAAGAGGTTATCCCCGCAAAATATTGGAGAAAATCAAACACAAGGTTCTTGACATTCCCAGACAGGATACCCTAGATCCCAAAACTAACCTGACTGATAATATACCAATATTACCGTGGGTTAACAGATTTAATACTAAGAGTAAAATCACCAGTCGTCTAGCTAAGAAGTTTTGGCCCATCATTAATACTGATGACAACCTTCCAGCCCTGAAGGACACCAGATTGCTACCGTGCTATACACGTGGTCGTAATCTGGGAGATTTACTTGTAAAAAGGGATGTTGCAAAGTTAAAAAAGCAGGCTGCAACTACTCATTTTCTCAGTCAGAAGGCTGGTTGTTATAGGTGTTTGGGCTGTACCACCTGTAGGTCCCTCTTACCAGGGGACACCATAACACACCCATATTCGGGGAAAAAATACAAGATCAGACATGCTCTCACCTGTACCACCAGATTTGTAATCTATGTCCTGTCTTGCCCATGTGGCCTTAGCTACGTGGGTAAGACAGAAAGACAATTCAGGGAAAGGATGGCAGGTCACAGGTCGGCTATCAGGGCTGCCTTAGAAACGGGCAGAAGTGAACAGCCAGTGGCACGCCATTGTGCGGAAGCCAAACACAGTATTGCCAGTATCAGAACCAAACTAATAGATCATGTTCCATTTAATATCAGAGGGGGCAATAGAAAAAAACAATTATTACAATTAGAAAGTAAATGGATCCATGTTCTGGGAACATTGACACCAAGGGGCTTAAATGACTCCTTGGGGTTACAATGCTTCTTATAGATTCACACTAAACATTTAGTTCATTTAGCAAAAACATGTTATTATGCTGTCATTTAGGTAACCTTATTGATATAGTTGAATGTACAGTTTATTGCTGTAGGCGATCTGCTCTAAAGCTGCTGATTTTAAGTTGTTTTTATTTCACTACAGTGCTGTTTTGAAACAGCCGCGTTGCTGTGGCAACGGGACGTGATGCACACTGATTGGCCCGGGTCGGTGGGCGCTCCTGGATGACGTTCACGCTGGGACACGCTGGTGATACTCTGGCGGGACTCGTGGGGATCGGCGCCCGGAGCGCACACTCACCTGGGACAGATCAGGTAATTATGTGTTGTCTGTGTATGTATAAATGTAACTGTGATGTACTATTATATGTTTTGCTACCTCCTGACGACGGGCAGACGCCCGAAACGTTTGAATAAAGCACGCTATTTTGCAGCTTTGTTTAAGTCTCTGAGTGCCGCCAACACGTTTGTATATGTATATATATATATATATATATATATATATATATACATACTTTTCTGTAATACCAAGATACCAAGAAAACACTCAACAGATCTTCCTGGGGTGCAGCTAAGATACGGTAGAGTGTTTTTTTTACAGCTAATCATGAAATTAACACTGTCTCTGCCATCATACACAAATGGCAATGACAAGCAACATACTGTAGATTTTATTGAGAAAAAACACATAGAAAACAACACAAAGTACAGTGGCCTGTTTGATTGAGTGTATGAATATGAGTGTGTGAGTGTTTTGAGTGACAAGTGTGCAAGTGTGGACAATGATGGCCTGTAATCACTCTTCCCAGACACCTACTAAATCTATCTATAACAGCACTAGTAGAGATGTGCAGGCTCGGTTTTCAGAAACCAAGCCAGCCTGAACTTCATGAATCCAATAGACTCTGAGCTGTGGCTTGGGTTTTCCCGCAGGATCGAATTCCAAATCGAGGCTAAACATCATGATTCATGCATCAGATCTCAGATTTTGGAGAAGTCCAAAGCACATCCACCAGATGACCAGGGCAGCAGTGACTATGGCTGGGATTTCAGCAATAACAATCTAATTTGCCCCATTTTTAGACCACAAATTACAACTCTTGGTACATAACACAAGGTCCTATGTCAAAGATACTATAGAAGTCTTAAAGAAACTTAAGTTCATGGAATGGCGATCTAATTATACATTAGTCACAGCTGATGTATCATCTCTCTACACGATCATCGAACATACTCAAGGCCTTCAATCTTTAAAATATCATCTCATAAAGAATAACAATACATCTGCTGAAATAGATTTCATTTCAGATGGCTTGTCTCTTATTTTACACAATAGCTTTTTTTGGTATGAGGGGGACTTCTATCTCCAGGTGGCAGGGACAGCAATGGGCACCAGGGTTGCACCAAGCTATGCAAATCTATTCATGGCCCACTGGGAGGACTCTGTGATTTGGTCTGATCCACAGTGGTATGCCACCACTGGTGCTGTGGATAAGATATATTGACGAAATCCTGTTCATCTGGGGTGGGGATCAGGAGTCCTTCTCTAACTTCTGCCAACACTTGATCCGTAATAATAGGAATATCGTGTTGACATACAATATAAGTCCGTTGGAAATCAGCTTTTTAGATCTTACGATTTAGATTGTGGACAATAAAATTTGTACAAAGGGATACACCAAAACTACTGATTGTAACTTGTATGTACATTGTATGAGTAATCACCACAGAACTTCGGTGAGAAGTATACCTACCAGTCAGTTTCAGTGTTTACATCTCAATTGTAGCACTATAGAAGTTTTTGACCAGCAAGCAGAGATGATGGTAAATAACTTCAAAGTAAAGGGTTATAACACAAATGATTTATATGAGGTAAAAGCTAAAAGTAGAACTTTAGATCGCTCCTATCTATTATATAAAGAAAAGCATCCACAGAAGAATATCAATGATGAGGTACGCTTCATTACAAAATGTAATTCAAACTTGAAGGAAATAGAAAAGATCATTAGCACTCATTGGAAGCATCTTCAAGATGACCCACTTCTATCTGGATATGTGGGTGTTAAACACACATTCACCTACAGAAGAGCAGATAATCCTAAAAAAATCTTAAAAAAGCCTTAGTGCAAAGTGCACTCCAAGTTAAAAGAATGGACTCTTATCTAAAGGCTTCTATAGGTGTGGTTTTTGAGTTATGTGTGTAACCCTATTCCCGCAGGAAGGTTAGCTATATATTAAGCCCCCCCTGGTATGTTACTAGGAGCTCCTTCTCTTTCCCCGCTTTGGGGAATATCTTAGTGCCTCCACCCAAGCTAAAGTAATGAGGCGGCTTGCCTGGGTAAACCGAGGATGCAAAAGTGGTAATGCACCCTTAGATTTTCCTCCATAACCTATAGGGTTCAGGGGATTGGGTATCAATAATTAATGTTACCGTGTACCGTTCCAACAAATGATAAGATCTCCCAGTGGAATTATAACCCGTATCACCTGTTCTCTGTTTTTCTTTCCAGGTTGGATTATCTCTTCATGGGCACGCTACACCAGGTAAGTACTGCAGTTGTTTTTATTACCATGTAATCCAGAATTGTACATTTAAATATAACATAACACTTAAGAAATAGTAACTATACTCTACTAGACATATTACTGATGCATGCAATACAAAAAAACTCTATAGGTACATTGTCTATTCTACTAGACTATAGCCCCGGGGATTTTAGAAAAAAAACATAGCTGCGCAGTAAGATCTACAGTATAACTTAAATGGGGTCCCAGATATTAGTTAAAGTACAACTGAAAAGTTCTGTGGACTTAAGCTACTGTGGATCAGATGAGAAAGTATCACAATGTATCTGTCCTTCCATAACCTGGGATACTACTGAAGAAATCAATGTCATAGGCACAACCAGCTGCCCTAGTTGTGGCAACTCTGGGGGTCAAAGTCTGAGATTGAGGAATGATGGTATGGTTTGAGTGCTATGTGGCTTCGAATGTCTCTCTGGTTATGTCCGACTAGACCCGTCTATCCTTCCTAGGGTTCAGACTTATACTCAGTGGTGCTGTAGGGGAAGGGTCCACTAGTATAAATTTCTGTAGTTACTTCAGTGGCTAAAGATTTTCATTACACACTTAACCAATAGTTAATGTACTTGATATGGTGCTATTTGGTTTTCTTCCTTGGTATGTGCACCTAATGACGCTCTCAGTGTAATAGTAAATACAGGATCAGTCTAGAATTCATTTGTTTAGATGCCAACAGTTAACCCGTCGGAAGATAATTGATCTGGGATCACTGACTCGGGCTAAATTATCCTTGTAGCAGTGTTGTATCAACGAAAGATGAAGTTAGGCAGTGAGCTCCAGGCGGGGCCCACTTCTAAGTGTAGTGTCAGAAGATGAATCTGGCTCCCTCGCTGAATGTAGATGTACAGTAGGACAGATCGGTCGGCGACAGCCTAGGCATGTCAAGCTACACTTATATGGTGAGGGCTCAGAGTCTCTGGGTAGTGAAGTGCAGTATACTTAGGGAGATAATTTCTCTTTCAATATTAATGCTGTCTATGCTGCTCCCCTAACTCACAACAATGATGATGCGGTATATGCTGATGGTAGAAAGGACTGAATCAGTGTAGATCAATCAGCCCCTACACAGCGTCCTCCATTGCTATGGAGTCGGGGACTGCCTGTCTGTCTCTTCTCCGCTAACTAGGCTTTCCCTTACTGCTGCCGTGGCTCCCAATTGCTACCACATATGGGGTTATGCCCCCCTTTCACTCTCCTCAACCAAAATGGGGCAGTCTCACCAGCGCTGCTGTCAGGCACCTCTAGCTGCCGTTCTCCCTGCTCCGGAGAGGCTCCCGTCCAGAGCCTCTCGCTGTGGCTCGCAGCGTCTCTGCGCCTGTGCCCGCTCTCCACGATAAGCGGCTATCTCCGGCGGCTCTGCACTCCGGTCTCCCCTGCGTCTCTAATATGCGTCTCTGCTCCCTCTCCTCAGCTCTTCTCTCTCCAGCCTCCTCCCTTCTCATTCTCCTAACTGATTTCTCCAACCGTTTTTTTTTTTCCTCATGCCACTTCTGGAACCTTCTTCCTCAATACCCCCGTGCCCACTCAACTAACAGCAGTAATCAGCATGGCTACACATATTATTCTTATAAATTTTAATTGAGTACATCTAATAAATTATAATTGGGTACCTTTATCTGCTATAGGTAACACAACTGCAGTGCTTATTCCATTAATAATATTCTTGGGGCTACACTATCTCCCTGGTGAGTCGGATTGGCTCAAGCCAGAATCACCACTACTATGTATACAGTGTCCCCTATGACAGTAAAGGGGAAGGCGTTTTCACCCTATATTAAACCTAGACAGTTGTACTAAAGTAAGGCCAGGGTAGGATTCTAAAAGGATGTACAACCAAAGGTACCTCAGTAGGGGTTCCCAATTTATCATAGGTAAGTATCCGAGGAGGCTTCTGAGATCGTTGCGGTCTCGGGACATGTATAGCGTCTAGGTTTAACTCAGTATCCATATTCCTCATAGGGTCTATGGGTTCTTCAAAGTCGTCAATGTTTTCCCAATCTTCTACTTCATTTCCAGGGCTCCCTGCCCCTTTCCACTCTGTTGAACTTTCGGATGTTTTCTCAATCTCTTCATGCATTTCCTGCTCCCTCTCTGCCTTTGAATCTTGTAAGTCCCTATAATAGCATCCTTCATAATACTCTTCTTCCTCCTTCCCATTTATCTCTTCTTCGACCAGAGCCTGAGGCACTGCAAGTAATTTAGGGTGATGAACTATGGAAGCGGGTCTATGAGAGTCTACCCCCACATCATCCCATCGCATATCTAGCGCAATCGGTAGCAAATGCTGTCTATGATATGTCACGGTAGGCCCATCTCCATCCTCGGGTGCCAGCTGATATACTGGCAGGTCAGCTAACTGTTTTTCAATGACATAAGGCTTCTACCGCCAACGGTTGGCAAGTTTCCGTCGTCTGGGGGCTCCTAACATTCTAATTAATACTCTGTCCCCTGGAAACAGACAGTGTTCCCGTACATGCCGATCGTACCGGAGCTTATTCCTTTCTCCTAGATCTTTGGCGGCCGCTTGAGCTAGATTGTAAGCCTCTTTTAGCTGTTGACGTAGTTGTTTCACATAGTGAGTGTGAGAGGGTGCCAGGGATGGGTTGATCTGTGTCCCTAAGCACACATCAATTGGTAGATGGGCCTCTCGGCCAAACATAAGAAAATCGGGGGTATACCCAGTGGACTCATTCCGTGTGCAGTTATAGGCATGTACAATAGTCGAAACATGCTGTTTCCATCGCCATTTCATTTTGGAAGTGAGCGTTCCTATCATATTCAACAGAGTACGGTTAAACCTTTCAGGTTGCGGGTCACCCTGAGGGTGATAGGGAGTCGTCCAAGATTTCTTTATTCCGCAACAAAGGCATAATTCCTGAATGAGTCGACTCTCGAAATCTCGTCCTTGATTGGAGTGAATTCGGGTAGGTAACCCATAATGTTGGAAAAACTTTTCCCACAGTGTTCTGGCGACTGTGATGGCCTTCTGATTGGGGGTCACATAGGCTTGCGCATATCGCGTGAAGTGGTCGGTAACTACAAGGATATTCTCCTCCTGACCTCCCGGTCCCTCGAGTGATAAGAAGTTGATGCAAACTAGATCCATCGGTCCAGAACTTTGGATGGTTACTAAAGGGGCAGCTTTCATAGGTAAGGTCTTCCTAAGTACACAATTCCCACAAGTCTTACAAAAACAGTCAATATCCTTGTTCATAAAGGGCCAAAAGAATCTTTCAGAAATCAAGCCTTGAGTCTTTTCATATCCGAGGTGACCATGTTTGTCATGTAGTTCCACCATCACCAACTGTTTGTATTTAGCTGGTAAGACTATTTGCCGCTTTTCCCGACCATCTTTCCTTCGACTGAGACGGTAGATCACCCCTCCCTCTTCTATACGCAGCTTCTTTAACTGATGTAGCAGCACTCGCGACTTAGCCGACAGCAGTTTTTGATTCATAGTGGACTGCGGGTTTTCCAAGAGTTGAATGATAGGTTGAATGTCTGTATCGTCTCTCTGCTCACGCGCCAGTTGGTTGGCTTCAATAATTTCTAGTCCATTCATGTGGGACCGTGTTAGCTTTTGGTACCGAAGTGGAATGGCCTTATCAGATGCTCCCACCGCTTGAATAGCAGCCACCCATAGTTGTTCTGCCACAACAATTTGATGGCATAGCCCTTGTTCTGCAGCCGCTGGGACTTCTATCCACTCGGTGGTATCCCATTGGATTTCCTGATGTGGTCTTCTTGACAGAGCATCTGCATCTTGGTTAGTGATTCCCGGTCGATATTTTATCGTGAACTTATAGTTATTCAATGCAGCCAACCGTTGCGTCAAGTTTTGTGGTGGACTGAATGTAGGTTAAGGGATTATTGTCCGTCTGTACTAAAAATTCCACTCCATATAGATAGTCATGACATTTTTCAGTAACAGCCCATTTGAGAGCCAAAAACTCCAGTTTGTGGACAGGGTATTTTTTCTCACTGGGGGATAATCCACGACTCACATATGCAATTGGTCTTAATTGTTGCTCTTGCAGTTGATACAGTACTCCCCCAAGTCCATCAAAGGACGCATCAATATGGACCTCATAAGGGAGTTCAGGAGAAGCATATGCCAATACTGGAGAGTTGGTTAGACTTTCTTTCAGTTGTTTGAAAAGCCTCTTCGCACTTCATATCCCACCTTACTCCAAAAAACTCTTTTGGCTTCCAATAGTCCTTGTCCCTGGTGGTATTCTGGACTTTCCTAGTTGGGGGATAGCCTTTGGTCAACTCGGTTAGAGGGCGGGCGATTCGGGAATATTGCGGCACAAATTTCCGGTAATATTCACAAAATCCTAGGAACGACCTCAGCTCTCTGAGTTTACTAGGCCGAGGCCAGTTCCTTACCGTCTCCACCTTGGCTGGGTCCGTGGCAATTCCTTGCCGACTGACTATATGCCCCAGATACCGGGACCGACACAGCTGGCATTTTTCAATAGACAGCTTTAACCCTCTGTCTAACAACCGGTCCAACACTTTGATAAGACGCTGATTGTGCTCCTCAAGGGTTCTCCCGAACACGATGATGTCGTCCAGGTAAATTAACACCTCTCGGTAGCACATGTTCCCGACAGTTTTTTCCATGGTCCTTTGAAACATAGCGGGGGCACCGGTTATCCCTTGCGGCATCTTTAGGAATTCGAAGAACCCGATGGGACAAATGAATGCTGTCTTGGACCGATCTGCTGCACTCATGGGAATCTGATAATACCCACACCGTAGATCTAATACAGAGAACCACCGACTGCCTTGAAGGCAATCCAGTGCTTCATCTACTTTGGGTACGGTATATTGATCAGGGACAGTGCGATTATTGAGGGTGCGATAATCTATACATAATCTGATCTCCCCATTCTTCTTCTGAGCTACCACTATTGGTGAAGTGTACTGGCTCTCGGAATCTGCAATCACATTGTTTTCAAGCAGTCCCCTTAAATGCTTTCGGACGTCCTCAAAATCGGCTGGGGCTAATCGCCGAGATCTTTCCCGAAACGGCGTATCATCGGTCAACTTAATGTGATGTTCAACTCCTTTAGCCGTCCCCAGGTCCCATTCGCTCTTAGAGAAAGCAAACTCCCTCTGACGGAGTTTCTCCAAAAGGCATAGTTTACTAACATCGTCAATGTCGCTTCCGTTAAAACAATACTCCAAGTCAAATTTCAAAGTGATCGGTCCTTCCCTTTGTTGTAATTCTTTGTCTCCTGCCACTACCGACCCTTCCACCTTGTGGCACCTACATGGGCGATCCCCAGACTCCTGTCCTGAGCCTTCAATAGATTCACGCTCCTGCTTTTCACACCATTGGATGAGATTCTTGTACATATTGGTGTTGGTGCCCACTATGACTGGCAATTTTCCATTGTCCCCCGGAGAGTCAGGACATACCAATGCTACCAAAGGGACGGTATTATTAGGTGAGCTCAATCCAGGTTCGAATGTGATCTGCGTTACTATGTACCCCAGAAAGGGATAACGTTGCTCGCTCAAGCCCCAAATAGTGAGGCCACTAAGAGGTTGAATAGGGATGTCCGCGAGATGTTGGTGGTACCATGATTCAAACACTATGGACACTTGTGATCCACTATCCATTAACACAGTACAGTTGTGCCCGTTAATCATAGCTTTTGCTACTGGAGCATGACCCATTAAACTATCCGGAACAGTGTGTGACCACTGGGCACTCCCCATAGCTCTAACATAGATTATTGGGGAGCCTGTGAGGGGTCCACAGAGCTCCCGTTGGAGTTTCCCCCTGAAGATATCCATCTTCTTTCACTGACATTACTTCCCCTTCTGTCCGACCCAGTCGCAGGGCACTCAAAGGACCAATGCCCAATCTGTCCACAACTATAACACTCATAGGCATTTCGAAAGTTGCTTCCCCTTGTAGCCCCCCGTCCTAATCCTGCTGGCCTATTGGGGGCTCTATGTTGATTCGCCTGGAGTGCAATAAGCTCCTCGATCTTCTTGTTTTGTTCTTCTATCATTTTGACCAGCCTCACATCCATCGGAGGGGGTTCCACTGAGGGTAGTACCACTTTGACTTTTTTAATAGACTTTTCTCTGTTTTCAATTTGGACCTCTTCCATTTTGACCTCTTTAACCAATTCATTCAGGGTCAGTGGCCGGGCTGTGGTCATGGTACATCGTAGTTTCTGAGCTATCGGGTTATTTGTCAACGCCCCTTTCAACACCTGCTTTAACCTTCTTTCATCTACTAAGTCCTTGGAGAGGCCTCCTTTATCAACAATTTTGTATATCAACCGATCTAATCGATATATGTAGTGGGTTAATGTTTCTCCTGAATCCTGATAAGTACTATTTAATCTGGCCATTAAGTCTCCCACATCCTCTATGGTTCCAAAAGAAAAGTCCAATGCTTCAATGTATTCCCTTAAAGTGGCAGCAGGATTGCTACTCCTGGTAGCTTGGATCACCCCCATGGCGGGTCCCCGGAGGCTTTCTACCACTCTCTGCTTTTGTATGTGTTCTGGGCATTGCCACTCTTCGGAGTGCTGGATGGCAGCCTCCCTCCACATATCATAAGTTTCCTCCCCGGCTGGTACCGGGGTTATCCCCGAAAATACCCTCAATCTACGGTATCCTCCTTCGAAATGCCATCTCTCGAGGTGACTAACGACCTTATTCACTACAGATTCTACTTGCGGCTCTGTACTAGCACTCTGCTTGTTCACAGGGTCCGAGGAGTCCAATTGATCCCTGGGGGTCGGTGAACGTGGGGAAGGGGTGTAGAGAAGAGGTCTCCCTGCCCCTGGGGCATCCCCAGGAGTGACGTCTCCTTCATCCGATCTCCGCCCCTCAGGCCATAATATCTGTACCTATCTTCCAGTTCCCCGTTCCAATATGACCATACTGGGAATTAGGGTTCTGTCCAATGGGTCCTTATTGCTAAGTAGCATAGCGAACACGTCTCCATACTGCCCTTTCCATTGGTCCACAATAAAGGGCTGATTTACTCCATATAATTGTGCAACAACTTTCACTACCTCATCTTCGGTGACTGAGGACAGATTCCCAGCTAAACTGAAACTGTAATGAATGTCCACCCCTTTCTCTTGGCACCAACGGGTGATGTCTTCACAGGTGATGATCTCCATTATGACACTAACTTAGATTGGTAAACAGAAGACGCTGATATACTGAGGATCTCAGCAGTGCCTCCACAATGTAACCCTATTCCCGCAGGAAGGTTAGCTATATATTAAGCCCCCCCTGGTATGTTACTAGGAGCTCCTTCTCTTTCCCCGCATTGGGGAATATCTTAGTGCCTCCACCCAAGCTAAAGTAATGAGGCGGCTTGCCTGGGTAAGCCGAGGATGCAAAAGTGGTAATGCACCCTTAGATTTTCCTCCACAACCTATAGGGTCCAGGGGATTAGGTATCAATAATTAATGTTACCGTGTACCGTTCCAACAAATGATAAGCTCTCCCCATGGAATTATAACCCGTATTACCTGTTCTCTGTTTTTCTTTCCAGGTTGGATTATCTCTTCATGGGCACGCTACACCAGGTAAGTACTGCAGTTGTTTTTATTACCATGTAATCCAGAATTGTACATTTAAATATAACATAACACTTAAGAAATAGTAACTATACTCTACTAGACATATTACTGATGCATGCAATACAAAAAAACTCTATAGGTACCCTGTCTATAGTCTACTAGACTATAGCCCCAGGGATTTTAGAAAAAAACATAGCTGCGCAGTAAGATCTACAGTATAACTTAAATGGGGTCCCAGATATTAGTTAAAGTACAACTGAGAAGTTCTGTGGACTTAAGCTACTGTGGATCAGATGAGAAAGTATCACAATGTATCTGTCCTTCCATAACCTGGGATACTACTAAAGAAATCAATGTCGTAGGCGCAACCAGCTGCCCTAGTTGTGGCAACTCTGGGGGTCAAAGTCTGAGATTGAGGAATGATGGTATGGTTTGAGTGCTATGTGGCTCCGAATGTCTCTCTGGTTATGTCCGACTAGACCCGTCTATCCTTCCTAGGGTTCAGACTTATACTCAGTGGTGCTGTAGGGGAAGGGTCCACTAGTCTAAATTTCTGTAGTTACTTCAGTGGCTAAAGCTTTTCATTACACACTTAACCAATAGTTAATGTACTTGATATGGTGCTATTTGGTTTTCTTCCTTGGTATGTGCACCTAATGACGCTCTCAGTGTAATAGTAAATACAGGATCAGTCTAGAATTCATTTGTTTAGATGCCAACAGTTAACCCGTCGGAAGATAATTGATCTGGGATCACTGACTCGGGCTAAATTATCCTTGTAGCAGTGTTGTATCAACGAAAGATGAAGTTAGCCAGTGAGCTCCAGGCGGGGCCCACTTCTAGTGTAGTGTCAGAAGATGAATCTGGCTCCCTCGCTGAATGTAGATGTACAGTAGGACAGATCGGTCGGCAACAGCCTAGGCATGCCAAGCTACACTTATATGGTGAGGGCTCAGAGTCTCTGGGTAGTGAAGTGAAGTATACTTAGGGAGATAATTTCTCTTTCAATATTAATGCTGTCTATGCTGCTCCCCCAACTCACAACAATGATGATGCGGTATATGCTGATGGTAGAAAGGACTGAATCAGTGTAGATCAATCAGCCCCTACACAGCGTCCTCCATTGCTATGAAGTCGGGGACTGCCTGTCTGTCTCTTCTCCGCTAACTAGGCTTTCCCTTACTGCTGCCGTGGCTCCCAATTGCTACCACATATGGGGTTATGCCCCCCTTTCACTCTCCTCAACCAAAATGGGGCAGTCTCACCAGCGCTGCTGTCAGGCACCTCTAGCCGCCGTTCTCCCTGCTCCGGAGCGGCTCCCGTCCAGAGCCTCTCGCTGTGGCTCGCAGCATCTCTGCGCCTGTGCCCGCTCTCCACGATAAGCGGCTATCTCCGGCGGCTCTGCACTCCGGTCTCCCCTGCATCTCTAAGGTGCGTCTCTGCTCCCTCTCCTCAGCTCTTCTCTCTCCAGCCTCCTCCCTTCTCATCCTCCTAACTGATTTCTCCAACCGTTTTTTTTTTCCTCATGCCACTTCTGGAACCTTCTTCCTCAATACCCCCGTGCCCACTCAACTAACAGCAGTAATCAGCATGGCTACACATATTATTCTTATAAATTATAATTGAGTACATCTAATAAATTATAATTGGGTACCTTTATCTGCTATAGGTAACACAACTGCAGTGCTTATTCCATTAATAATATTCTTGGGGCTACATGTGTAAAAAGTTTAAAACTGATACTAAAATCTCACAATATAGGTTTAATGTAACCTTAGAGATCTTTTCAATTAGGGATTTCATTACCTGCATTTTTAATGGCTAGCATCCAATACACTATGATTGGGGTTAATTTTTAGACACTCATTATGTCCGTTTTGAATTCCTTATCAACAGCGGGATTATTTTCACATACCTTCGTGCATTAGTTTTCTCCTTTTTTGTTATTGTTAATTTATTAAATTATTTTGTTGAGGAATTATTGTAAACCATTTTAAGTGCTTTTTTATTAATGTTGCACATGAAGTAATTTTGTTGGTAAATATCCGGCATGAGGTGGTGCTGATTTATAGGTGCAGACATGCCAGGTGAATGCCAACCAAAAAGAGTATGTTTTAAGCAAGATATTTTGTATAATGCAATATCTTTATGTTTTATTTTTGTTATATATTATTATTGAAGATGTAAGAATATGTGGATAGATCAAACTAAACCAGGTGGAATGATTTTATTATGATGATGAGTTCTATTGGCTGGTATGATCATGTGATCCTGGGTTTAAAAATATCAAGATCTGCTTATGGCTGCATAACTTGAAAAAGTAGCATTGTATGCTCCAAAACGCGTTGTTTTGCTGCTAAAAACTACAACACCGGACACACTCTACAAAACACTGGATAAATACAACAGGCGGGTAACTTCTGCTGGGTGAATCTTGATTTTCCTGTTTGTCGCTAGGTCCTTTACGTGTGTCTTCTGCTTTTAGCTGCATCTTAGATGGACATTTTTCTAAGCTGCACCATTGTGATTTTACCCAAATTAAAAAACCTTTCCTATTTTACGGTGGTGAGGATCATCTATCATTTCCTTCAAGCTGATCTGAAAGAAACCTTGATGTGCACTCGAGATAGAAACTAAATGTAAGTGTGTTTCCTATCAGCCTGAAATTGTTACTGTGTTCCATTTAAATAAACTGTTATGTGATTGTGAGACAGAAATAAAAAGTAAGTGTGTTCTGCCTGGTTTTCTATGTGAGCTGATATATAGTACAAGTGTTAACAGTCCAAAGTCGTTACATGGTTATGGTATTCATATGTAACTGTTAAAGAAACCATTGGGCACAGGTGGATGGTTTCATTCATTCTTTAAAAATCTGTACTTTGGAGTAAGGCGCCCTCCTATATTTCATCTACCAGCAGCATCCGCGGTTTCCAGGAGCGCAGAAAACCAGAGGAAATTTGCTGTTTAAATGACTATATTATTATAATTAAATATATATTATTTATTTGCAAGGTGCAAGGTGCTGAAACAATTCAAGTTACCTGTGAGTTGAGTTCAAACACTGCTAGCTTGATTCAGGTGATTCCCTGAATTAGGCTTTTGGAAAAGCAGCTCAAGAACTTGAAAGAGGAAATGAAATGAAGTATGGTAGACTTGTATATCAAGTCCTCTATTTGCTTTGACAGGATCCAATACTTATAATTTATATGAAAATATATATATATATATATATATATATATATGTAGGACAAGAGAAAAACCGCACACACTTCCACTTAAAGGTATATCAGGTGCTGAAGTCCCATAATAAATTATATAGTCCACATATGTATAGCACACCACCAAGTAGCCATCCACATAGAGACCAGCACACCATGAGTTTTCAAATGCTTTAGTATCCAAAAGTTCTCACAAAAGTTCATTAAGAGCAGTAAGTATGAAATGATTCCATCCAGATATGAAAGCTTTAAAACATGTTACTTATCATGCCCAACTTCAGGAGGTACTGGTGAAGTGTCTTGCCCAACAGCTGTTTCGGTGCGTGACCACCTTCCTCAAAGGCTCCACAATCTCTAACATTCAAACTGCTCCTATAAGTAGCCTGTCATCACTTTCAAGATCATCTACACCTGTATTGCCTCTCTCACCCTCCTCGTCACATCACCCTTACAAATGCACAGCTGATTGTGAAGGTGGAACGCACGCCGGCCGCCGCTGGAACGCACTTCCAGTTACGGTCAGTATGGCGGCTCAGTGGTCTGTGTAATGCTAATGGGGTAGAGCGTGGAACGCAAATCAACTGCCGCTGGAATGCACTTCCGGTTCCGGTATGTGCGGCAGCTGAGTGGTCTGTGCACTATACTTTAAATGGTGATATTTGTGTTCCGGGATACAGAGTACAATAATAGGTGAGACACCCGTCCCTTAAAGGCACAACAACACTTGACTCTTAAAGCCCCATGCACATTAAACCACCTATTTATTCAATCTAAAAAGTCAAAAAGGAATTCAATTTAATGTTTACAAAGAAGGGAGTTGGTTCTACGATATGGTTCCAAATTATACTCCCATATGCAACAATCAACAAACTATATATATATATATATATATATATATATATATAAAATGTGGGAAGGGGTATCATAGCATGGGCTTTCTCTGGTATCTATTTTGTCATGCCCTTTCCCCATGAGGCATGCACCTTATGTCCTTATTGGAAAAAAGGGGGCACCAATTCTCCTTCTTGCACTGGGCACCAAAAATTCTAGTTATGGTTCTCAGATCCACTAAGTACGAGGGTGTTTGGTTTTCATAAAAGCCAAACCTCTCATCCCTACATCAGACCCATAATATTTTGTACATTTTCTCCTAAAGTAGGTGTTTTAATTGCTTTACTTTATTGGTTGTGATAGATAAAAGTATACTCATGTTATATGCTTTACCACTATAGCAATTATCTCACTAAAGCCTGGTCTAATTTCTTTAACACTCAACTTGTTTTTTTTTTGTAATGTATGCAATGTTTAATATCATGGTTATATTATATTACTGTGAAATCTTGAACTATCAGTATCTCTGGTGGACATACTATATGGCTCTTGCGGTATATTCTAATCTATTAGCTCTCAAATTAAAATACATGAAAATATGAACCAGTATTGGGACTCTCATTGTTTAGCATTAATACCACTGTAGCAGAAGCACTATAAAGTGGCAGATGGTGTATTTTATATTTGTAATTGTCTGTCATCCTAAGCCCTCTGTTGCCCATGCTCACTTTCTACCCCATCTGTGTCACCCCTGTCTGTGTGCCCCTCCCTCTCTAGAATGTAAGCTTTCACGAGCAGTGCTCTCTTTCCTAATGTGCTTTTACATTTCTTACTTTACCTATCTTCTATTCAATGCTCCTTTTGACGGCACCAATGCCCTCGGTTTTCTGCCGCCCTGATACTTATTTCAGTGCTGTTTACTGAGGCAGCTATGTTTATATACCCTGTACTTGTCCTATATAGCACTGAATTGTAAGTCACTGTCTACATGTTTTGCTTATTTTTTTTTACTTTGTAATTGGGTGCTGCAGATCCCATGTGGTGCCACATAAATAAAGGATAATAATAATTACTAAGAGTTATGCATTTTATTTATAAGTAAATTCACAACTTTATAACTGGATTGCACAAGTGTGCTGAGGATTTAGTGTGTGTTTTCTTTTGTATATAGCAACTGCTGTTTCCTGCCCCAGTATAAACTGATTTGAGAAACTTCCAATTTGTGCAACATAATTTTGTGGAAATTAATTCAAGCTTTTATTCAAAGAAAAAAATAACATGGAGGAGGAAGCACGATGGTCTTGGGCTCTTTAGCTGAATCCCGAGTCACTTGCACAGTGACTGGCACCCTGAACCAAAAGAGTATTTTGCAGCATACATTCTGGCCTACAGTATACAGGGTTGGTACAGCAAGATAATAACCCAAAACATACCTCCAGACTATGAGAGTTATTCAGAGTTGTTAACAAACCAAAAAAGCACACTAATGGGCAAAACCATGTTGCACTGCAGGTGGGGCAGATGTAACATGTAAGGGGGATTACATTTGGATGGGTTTGTTAAAACTAAAATCTAAATTGCAGGGTTCAAAATAAAGCAGCCAGTATTTACCCTGCACAGAAACAATATAACCCACCCAAATCTAAATCTCTCTGCACATATTACATCTGCCCCACCTGCCGTCCAACATGGTTTTGGCCAATTGCTAAATTTTTTGGTTTGCTAACAACTCTAAATAACACATGTCAGAACTACCTTTGAGGAAAAGAACAAGATTGAATTAGAAAAAAAGTGAAAACACTACAACCTACTATGCTAGTTTTCACACATTTTTATGAACTTCTGAAACAGTGTTGGAAAGAACATCATCAATAATATTTGATTTCCATTGTGGAAAGAATGCCACGATTGAGTTCAGCAGTTATATCCACAAAAGGTGACTATTTGATTATTTAAATACGTAGATAATATTTTGTTGAACAAAATTATTATACTGTATAATTTCTTTTTTTTTTTCTTTCCAATGTTTATTGGTTGTAGAATTTAATTTCTGAATACAGTGGGACATTAAACTGCATACATTTCATTAAAAACTGGCAAAATTAGGGTATTCTATTTGATCTGCTCCATAACATTTTTTTTCCTTTCACAGAAGCTGACATAGGACCCCGGCAATAGGAATCTACGACGCCGCAATCCTAACATTGCTTAGAATCCCGATGGCAGGATCCCGACATGGATCAAAATACGAGTGCTGGAATCCAGAACAGAGGGATCTCGAATGAAGGACTGTTGACACTGCACAGATGTAAACCATGGAGGGTGGGAGGAGGTTAGGTTTAGGCTGTGGGGGAGGGCTAGGGTTATGCTGCGGGGGGAAGATGGTTAGGGTGAGGCTACATGGAGGAAGGGTTAAGGTTATGCACCAGCAGGAAGTCTTAGGATTAGCTTACAGGGAAGGTATGGTTAGGTTTAGACTGCAGGAAGGTGGGGTTAGGATTAGGTACCACCCAGGATGGTTAGGGTCAGGCTACAGAGGGGAAGGTTTAGGGTCCGTCTGCAAGAAAGGAGGATTAGGGATGTTACTGTGCATATTTTGACTGCCGGTATCCCAAGCACCGGTATTGTGATACCATCCCCAAAATTATACTTTACAAATTGTTGGTCAATTTGGAATTACGATAAACACACACTAGGATTTAGTGTCATTTTTATTGGGCTAGTTTTAGGAATTCTGTAAACCTTTCTTTGGTTTCTCACAATATTCTGACAAAATAATTTCTGTAACTCTCCCAATTTTTAGTAATTTTACACAAATGTAGAAATGACAGCCTACTATTACCATATGGCTTACGGTAGGGTTCTTGGCAAACCACAACTCACACCTGGGCCGTAACTACGTGTGTGCCAAGTGGGCTTGGCACACAGCGCAGTTGCCCTGAGGGCGCACGGCCAGCGGCATGTAATGAGTCAAATTGACTCATTACATGCCGCCTCTGCTGTGTGCGCCGTGCGCCGGGCTGTGGAGGGAGAAGAGGACCAGCGCCGGGCAGCGGAGAAGGAGGGAGGGGAAGCAGGGAGCCGCAGCAGCGCTATTTCATTGGTAGTAAGCGCCGCTGCAGCATCCCCCTCTCCTTCTGTTTTGGCTGCCTGGCACTGCTGTGGATGCTGGGATGCGGTTCCTCCATCCCAGCATCCACAGCAGCGCCGGGCAGCCAATACGGAAGGAGAGGGGGATGCTGCAGTGGTGCTTACTACCAATGACATAGCGCTGCTGCGGCTTCCTGCTCCCCCTCCCTCCTCCTCCTTCTCACCTCACTGCCTGCACTGAGGGAGCTGCACGAGGAGCCTGACTGCCAGCAGGGAGATGGTAAGTATATCTCTCTCACTCTCTCTCTCTCTCTCTCTCAGGGGGACACCGTCTGCCGCAATGTGTAAAAAAGGGGACTGGCTGCCGCAATGTGTAAAAAGGGGCCTGGCTGCCGCAATGTGTAAAAAGGGGGACTGGCTGCCGCAATGTGTAAAAAGGGGGACTGGCTGCCGCAATGTGTAAAAAGGGGGCCTGGCTGCCGCAATGTGTAAAAAGGGGGACTGGCTGCCGCAATGTGTAAAGAGGGGGCCTGGCTGCCGCAATGTGTAAAAAGGGGGACTGGCTGCCGCAATGTGTAAAAAGGGGGACTGGCTGCCGCAATGTGTAAAGAGGGGGCCTGGCTGCCGCAATGTGTAAAAAGGGGGCCTGGCTACCGCAATGTGTAAAAAGGGGGACTGGCTGCTGCAATGTGTAAAAAGGGGGCCTGGCTGCCGCAATGTGTAAAAAGAGGGACTGGCTGCCGCAATGTGTAAAAATGGGGACTGTCTGCTGTAATGTGTAAAAAGGGGGACGCTGTCTGCTGTAATGTATAAAAGGGGCTCTACCTGGTGTAGTGGCGCTACTGTGCAGCGTAATTTGAATAATGTAGACTACTGTGCACCGTAGTATGAATTGCTATTATTTTGTGGCCACGCCCCTTCCCCGTGAAGCCACGCCCCTATAAATTTTTCACGCACCTACGGCGCGCACTGCCCCTATCTTACATGGGGGGGGGGCACCACTGTCGTTTCTTGCACACAGCGCTAAAATGCCTAGTTACGGCACTGACTCACACGGTATAATTTTTATTGATTTTAATGGTAGACTGGCATTAGTGCTCTTTCACAGATTATGGGCCTAATTCAGACCTGATCTCTGCTGTACATTTTTACACAGCAGGAGATTATCAAACTAGTGTGAAAAGCATATGCACCACAATGCACATGCGCAACGAACAGCAGTGATGAGTCTGGGTGAAAATGTCGATTACACGTGCGTACGCTAGGTGATTGACAGGAAGAGACCGTTTGTGGGTGTTAACTGGCCATTTACTGGGTGTGTCTGGAAAAAAACAAGCTTTCCAAAGTGTTTTCTGGAGGCTCTGACCCCGATAAGCCTGATTTCTTTGCACTGGAGGAGTAAGTACAGGCTGCACAGACTGCACACACTGTACAGAACGGGAAAAACATTAAATGGTGAGTGTAATAAGAACGGTTTTGCAGCTGTCCTCTGACTGAGGAGAATTTTCACACAGCATACACATGCATTTGCACACTTGCACGGGGCGAATTTCCACTCCCCCTGGTGACTATCTGATCGCAAGACAGTGTAATTTGCAGCACAGCAATCAATTCTGAATTAGGGGCCTAACTCAGACCTGATCGCTAAGCTGAATATTTTTACAGCCTGCAATCAGGTCTGAACTGCGCATGCATATGCACTGCAATACACAGGTTCATCGGTCCGCAGCTTCGGGGATCACCGGCCACCAAAGGGATGGTACGAGAAAAGCGATCGCACAGGCAATCTCAAGATAACTGACATGAAGAGGTCATTTGTGGGTGGCAACTAACCATTTTTAAGGAGTGTCCAGAGAAATGCAGGAGGGACCAGGTGTTTGAAGGGAGGGCTACTGACATCAGCTCCGGCCCCGATCATTGCACTGGAAGAGTAAGTCCTGAGCTGTGCAGACTGCACAAACATCTGTTTGTGCAGCTCTTCTGCACATGCAATCACACTCCTGCACAGCAATTTCCCCCTCCCCCTGTAGGTGGCGACTACCTGATCGCAGGGATGCAAAAAATGCACCCTAGCGATCAGGTCTGAATTAGGCCCAAGGCCCTATCTTTGGAAGATTAGGTTCCATTACCACATCTAGCAATTTCCAGGAGAATGTGGTTCACGCTTTTTGAGACTTCACTTTGCTCTGAAGTGTAAAGTGTAATTTTTTGTTGTTCAATACTCCTTAAGCAGAGCTTCTCTGCTCATAAACTGTTACATATTACCAGGTTTCAGCATTGAAGGAATATTCTAAATAATGTCAATTTGTATTGCATCAATTA
Source organism: Pseudophryne corroboree (assembly GCF_028390025.1). Lineage (NCBI taxonomy): Eukaryota > Metazoa > Chordata > Amphibia > Anura > Myobatrachidae > Pseudophryne > Pseudophryne corroboree. Next base: position 334,875,016 of record NC_086445.1, read on the forward strand.
TTCTAGCATTTTTCCTTTACTCTACTTTGGAAATGCTTTCATGTATCTGAAACAGTCATTCTTTAAGTCATAAAATGCTTGTGTTCTTTGGTAATACTGTTGTCATTGATCCTTACACAGCACTATAGAAAAACAGAAATCTATAACATGCTCTGCACTGACTTATTTTAGACAGGACTATTATTGCTTTAGGCTTAATGCAAGAAGATGCATTTTCTAATTGTTTTGTACAGTAATACAGTTAAATCAGAAGTCGAATGTGCAGCAACTCATTTACTGAAACTGGATGCCTGTTTTTACAACATCTACTGTATGTCATGAATGAATGCACTTTTGATGAGAAATGACTTTACATATATTATCATCATGTCTGTATTCATTCAGGTAATTGAATGCTTTTCTCTCAGCCTGAATTTATAAACCATGCTAAATTGCGCATACTTTGTCTCTGAAATCACAGAGGCACTTGCATTGGTTTAGCATACACCAGAAATGAGGCTTTCCTCTAAATCTGGACTGTATGGTGAATGTTTTATTAGGATGTTCAATTTTTGTGCAGAAATTTAAACACAGATCAGATGGTTCTGGAGAATATGATTTACCAAAAAAGCCTCAATTTAAACATAATGCTTTTTTTGTGCCTTAGTCTATATACCAATTTCACAAGCAGCTTCCTTCCATAGGTTTAAAATCCATTTCCTAGAATTTCTGTGCTTACATTCAACCACTAATGCTACCATCAACCGGTTCACCACACAGTAGTTATAGAGGCACAAACCACTGTGCAGTTTTGAATCTATTCTGGACTAGAATTATTCAACAACTCTGTAAGGGAGTAAAATATAATGGGGTCTATTTACTAAACCTTGGATGGAGATAAAGTCAACATAGATAAAGAATCAGCCAACAAGCTCCTAACTGTCATTTTTCAAATCCAGCCTGTGAAATGTTAGGAGTGGATTGGCTGGTACTTTATCTTCGTTGACTTTATCTCCATCCAAGGCTTAGTAAATAGACCCCAATGTCCTACAAACTGCTGCTTGGTTACCACTACCTGTAACATACCTAACATCTACCATGCCCACCCCTAGCTCTCTCCCTCCTATTCCCATTCAGCATGTTGCATGCACAAGAGCCGTTCAGCTTAGATAGAGTACAGAAGATGTTTTCGTGTCTCCCTTTCTAATAAAATATTATCAAATTTGTATATTGTATTTGCATAAATTTAGAGTTGTACATGTTCTGTATCTTTATTTATGTTAATACATGAAGACAGTCATCATATAATTCTGAGATGTCTAATTATATTATATCCAAACATTAATTTTAAATATATTTTATTAGAGAGATCACAGTGAGTTTCAGTGACCAAGACTTATAAACATCACAATTACAGAGGTACCGTAACATGCATTTTAAGTCTCAGATCCATCAAAATCGAAACACATTAGTGATACAAATGTATACATACTGGTGCAACATACCAGACAAAGGGATAAAAAGATAATATTAGGATATCTCAACAACTGTGCAAAAGCACTTAGGCAACCCTAAAGTACACAGATACCAAAGAAGGTGTCCCTCCACAACACCTCAAGAATAATATAAATGAAAATAGGATATTGGGTATGTGTTCCACCTGGCGCCAAACAGTCAGCAACAACAAAAACATATGTAGTACAATTAGAGAAATGTCATAAACCTACATTAAATAGGTGCATTAGTCCGTTGAGTCTCTCCTCAGAAGGTGCAGCATCAGTTAATATGAATCAGGTGTCTCCCAGGCCAAGCAGTCTGGGATCTCTTCACTGGTCAGTATTAAGCAATTCTGTTAGCAGGTATTGTGGGAGTCCCCTTATCTCCAATGCATTTCAACCCTGTTCCTTGGGTCTTTATCAAGGCAGCATGCTGCCTTGATAAATACCCAAGGAACAGGGTCAAAACATGTTGGAGATAAGGGGACCACCACAATACCTGCTAACTGAATTGCTGAATACCGACCAGTGAAGAGATCCCAAACTGCTTGCCCTGGGAGACACCTGATTTATATTAACTGATGCTGATCCTTCTGAGGAGAGACTCAACGGACTAATGCACCTATTTAAGGTAGGTATATGACCTCTTCTCTGTTACATCATTTGGAGCAAGATCATGCAAAGCTTTTAGAAAAATCTGAAAAATCTGGTAAAATAATGCCAATCAGTCAAGCAACAGCTAGCTCCTAACTCTCTGCTAAATCCCAGCACATTCAATCTCCACCGCCAACACCTTCATCATCAATCTCATTAATGATCAGAGGTAGTCCTCTAATCAATTTGCAAAGGCTATCTGACTCCTCATCTATGTAGGATTCTCAGAAGTAACCTTGCATGCTAGGGCTGGTGGTGAATCTTCAAGAAAACTAGTAGATATAATCAACATTTGACTGTGAAACAATTATTTGCAAGAGGAAGCAAGTATGAAAGCTGCCATCTAGTTGCAAAGCTGATCACTGAAGCCATGAAAGCTATGTTAGTATTAGATCTGGTCCAATATCTACAAGCAATGTACCTGGTGTTAGACGGTTACTGTAATTGAGGTCCTTTGTACCCACTACCAAATTCCATCTCTTTTCCATTTTACAAGAATAGCAATTCCTTGCTTGTACCAGGAGTTCAAAAAAATAAATTTTTGGCATAGAAAATTCCATTGTACCCACTATCCACTTAACCACAGATATGTAGACAAGCGGTACTGGTCACACTAGAGATTACATGACTCTGACAGCTCTCTGGATGGGTGTATCACAGCAGTATATAACACAAAACTCCAATTCATTCACAGGCAGGATACTCTATCACTGGCATGACTAAGAGGCTAACTGGTGTCAATCTGTTAGAAAAATTCAGGGATGTCATAGAAAAATGGCTTAGCCCTGCTTAACAAGTACTCTGTCATTTCTGATAATGCAATTAATACTGTAAGAGCATTACAAGTTGGTGAATTTGAGTATGTCCCATGTTTAGTGCACACCATAAATCTTATGGTATATCATTTTTTAAAGATTACAGGTGCATGAAGGAGATGCTGTCTGTTCCCTGAAAAATTTCTGGATATTTTCACCAATCAGCAACCACAAGTTAAATATTGCAGCAGCAAGAAGAATAGTTCGATTTGCATGCCATCAACTGATGCAATAGGTGGAAACCAGGTGAAAGTCCAAACTTTATAAGCTTCAGCAAATGGAGAAACAACAAGTCATCCATGCATATACAACAAGCTATGAGATTGAATGTATCTTAGTCCAGCACAGTGGAGTATACATATGTAGCAACTCTCATTGTGGCTACATATCGGTGTGACACGGCTAGGAATGCCACACCCAGAGTGCCCATCCAAAGCATATGTAGCCACGATGAGCATGGCTACAACTGTACTTTCAATTTAAAGCAAGCTACTGAAAAAATGTAAGTAACAACCAATTAAACTACTGGAAAAGCAGATAGATATACTGAAGGAGGAGATGAAACAGAGTGATTCTGCTAAGTATGTTGGACTTGTAGATTAAGTTTTTTAGTTGCTTTAACATGACCAAAGGGCTGTCAGCATTTTGCAATCACTACATTTTGGCAACTATGCTTGATCCTAGTTTAAGGCATATGTGATGTCTTTCTATTCAATTGACACAGATCTTCTAAGCTCAACTCCTTCAGTTTTACGTCAAACCACTGCTGCCAGGAAAAAAACCTAATCTCTCTCAGAGACTTTCTGATGAAGAGGATGACTCATCTCAGTGCACCAGAGTAAAAACAACATTATGACATCTGGTCAGGCCTAAAAGAATTGTCCAAACTTATTGACACCTCTACAGTGAGCCAATATGACACAGTAACCATCAATAGAATGGTGAAGGGTTATTTTAATGACAATGTACAAGTTAGCATGTCAGACAGTCCCTTTGAGTACTGGGTGGGAAAAAAAGGCAATTGGGAGCGCCTTGAAAAAGTAGCTTGGCTTTACTTAAGCTGCCTACCCTTCTTCCAGTGTAAGAGTGTTTAGCACAGCTGGGAACCTTATGAGCGATCAGCGTAGGAGGCTACAGTACTTCCTAAAAAATGTGGAAAAGCTGATGTTTATAAAAATGAACTACAGTACAAATTTTAAGAGGAAGGCCTGTACTGCCAATTACTTCAAAATACTGACACTTCTGTTATTCCAATGGGGATGAGTTAATATTGTGTAATGATAATATTAACACTAATGAAGGTGAAGAATCAGAAGAGGAGAATTACATCTTCCAACTGTAGAGAGGTATAACAACACTCTTTAATACTTATGCCCATTGGTAGCTCATTTTGTGGGGACTTAAACAAACCAAGCACTTAGGCCAAACCAAACACTTCAGCCACAAAAGGGGCAGTCACTGTCGCTGAAGTACTTGGTTTGTACTTGGTTTGTTAAACTGTGCATGTTCTTTATAATATCCAACATAATTGTGGTGGGAAAATCCCAAGGACAATTCCATCTTGCACCATGTGTGGACTATATTTAAGAAAAAAAAAGACATGGTATTATCTGTAATACTCAGACTCTCTGGTGAACTTCATAAATGTACTACAAGGTTGTGCTACCCAATTATGAAGAAGGGGAAGGGGGTTACTAAGGCCAGTCTTCTAATATTTATTAGTGTGAGTTTTGTGAGTGTGATTTTTTTATTCTAAATTAATCTACACATAATGTCCCAGTATACTGTCAGCTACACATAACATCCCAGTGTAGTGTCAGATGTTATGTGTAACTGGTATAGCGTCCCTAGTATAGTGTCAGATGTTATGTGTAACTGACACTTTACTGGTATGTTATGTGTAACTGACACTCATACTGGGATGTTATGTGTAAGGAGCACTACTGTGGGCATTGTGTGTAAGACTGCTAATTGTGTGTGTGTGTGTGTGTGTGTGTGTGTGTGTGTGTGTGTGTGTGTGTGTAGGTTGTGATTATATAGTTATAGTTTGATATAACAATATAAAATTTCAAGGCCATGTCCACTTTCCCAGGAGTGCATGCACTGAGGGTGGGTCTCCAAATTTTCTCTTTCACGGTGCTAGTAGTCCTGGAGCCGGCCCTGCCTTTAACTGTTTTTAGCATTTAAACTAAATATAGATCCAAAACCAAAACACATGAACGTGGCTTTGCAAAACTAAGACCAAAACATGAAGATGAATACAGATCGAAAATCAAAACACGAGGGTTGGTGCGTATCTCTAAATGAAATATGCCAAGTGTCTCAGTCTAAGTAGACAAATGCAGGGTGCTTTGATTACAAGGACCTCTGCAATATAGTACAACAAACCAATAAATAAAGCTATTGCCTGTGCTGTTCAAGTGAAGTAAATTAACTGTATGAACATATGTAAACTGATTAGTTACTTATTAAAAAAAACTATAGAACCAATATGAGATGGATGTCCCAATGTCACTCAGAGCTTCCAATATGCCACTCATAACTCTACACATGATTACTCTACAAACATAATAACGTCTTATGTTTACAGTTGGAACAACACAGACAAATGAGGAAGAGCATGTGGTGCAGAATATATTGTACTGCCTTTTTAAGCTTTAGTAATGAGCTGACACTCCCAGTATTATGTAGCAGAAATGACATGACATAAAGCCAGGTCACCTGTTATCAGCTGCCAATCAAACTAATTCCATGTGGCTGAAAGTGACAGAATTAATTAGCAGGACAAACTAAATTGTGTGGGGAAAAAAACCCTGAATATTTAGTTAGAAAACTCTTCAGCCTGATGTGCTCAATGAGATTACTTAATGGATTGGTTTCTATCATTATGTTTTTATAGTAAAGATAAGTGCAGATCCTGCATTTTGGTTTTGGTTCTAAATCAATAATCATCATCATCATCATCATCATCATCATCATATTTTGGTTTTAATATAGGCAAAACAACCATCCACTGTTTTGATTTTGGATTACTTTAAAAATGTATTTATTTATTTATTATTTCTACAGTATTATTAGCATCAATAACATTAATTTCTAGTCATTGACAGTAAATTTTGACTACCTCACAGCTCACAGTATTGTTTTCACCAGTATTGACCAAAGGCTGCAGTGAGCTGACTTTCTAAACTAAGCAATAGAAGAGGGTAGTTTAAAAGAATATAACACCTTTATGAAAAAATTTGGCAATGCAAAAGCATAGAGAATGGCAGTTTAATAAACTATACAACCTTGTAGAATGTTTTCAACAATCAAGAATAGCCTAAAATTAAAATCCTAATAGTAACTATATTATATTATCAGAACACTTCTCCAAATTGCAAATCAGAGGCCTCATGACAGCAGAGGTGATTGTTACTGGAGTAAAGTCTATTAGAAAATGACATCACCATCAAACTTACTCCAAACAGCAAATCATAGGTCCAAGGTCAGTGCAGGTGCTTGGAGGTGGATTATCTAGCGATATGAGACAGATGTGTCCTTTGTCCTTCTGCCACCTTTTCATGGGAAACATGTCTCCAGGGCCTGCCACTTTTGTGGCTGAAGTTCTTAGTTTATTTGGAGTCCCACAAAAGAAAATAATTTGGTGGTTTGGTTAAATCAAGCAACAAATGGGTTTAAAGTTAACAATGTTAATCATCCTCAAAGTTGAAGATGTCATCATCCTCATCACTGTTGTTAATATCATCATCACACAATATTAGCTCATCCCCACATACACCATTACTGTCTGTTTTATTTGGTGGCATAGGGATTCCTCATACAATTTATTGTGATGAACATCAATGTTTCCACATTTTTTGGACATAGTCTTCTATACTGTTTGCTCACAAGGTTGTGGGCAGTGCTTTATACTCTTTCAGTACACACTGGAGAATGGTCAGTTTAAATACTGTACACCCACCATAGCTAGTTTGTACACTGGGCTCAAAATTGACTTTTTGGCCCTACAGGTATTCAAAGGGACTGTGTGAGATGCTAATTTGTACATTATTATTAAAGTACTTCTTCATCACTCAATTGTTGTTTACTGTATCATATTGAGTCACGGTAGAGGTGACAATATATGTGGGAAATTCTTTTAAGCAATAACAGATGTCATAATATATCACTCTGAAGCACTCATCTACATCAGTGGTTCTCTTGGAAAAAGGCATTTTTTTCTTGCAGTATCACAATTGTAGTATTGATACATCAGTTATTCTTATTGTGAAAAGGACTTGAAAGTTGAAACAAGTTGGTGGAGAGTCTGTTGAAAGAGTTTTATGTCTGGAAGAATGTTATAAAATATTGAGGATCTCCTGCTTCCCCAAGAAAGGTAATCCAGTGTCATCTATGTATTAAAGCTCAATTGTCTCCATTATCTTATCTGCAACTTTGTAAGAGTTTAAAATTAATTCCTGTGTGGTCACAACCCAGCATCTCTAGTACAATATGTGGTATTTCACTGTGTCTGCAATGCAAATAAAGAAATTGATGGTACGCAACACTACTATGAGCAGCTCACTCATATTGGGCATCTCGCACCATAAAGCCTATAGACACTTGGTATATGAGGACACATTTGTAATTCAAAGATCAGAGATACGGTGGATGGTATATTTTCTGTTGCTTAACGCATTGAGCCTGTGTCAGTCTATGAAGTATGCAGGCCTCCCTTTCTCCAACAAAGAAAAAGCTTGCCCAAGTAAAAAATTGAACACTTTTTGATAAAACCTAATTAATTTTTTTGAGATAGTAGCCTTAGAATGCATTAAGGTAGCCAAGGTATTGAATTTGGTGCTGAAGTCAGAGGAGTCATTTAAGGCTTAGTATTGATTAGTATCAAACTAATTTAGTTTCCTGTATCAGTTTGGTTGCAGCATTTCCTTTGCTCTTAGAGCTACCTGTAGTGGTAGAGCAAATGTTTACATTGCTTGCGCACACTTCTCCCATAGACTATAAAGATTGCTTCTCCGCAATGCAGGAACTGTTGCCCCAACCTAATTTTTCTCCTTGACAGGCACAGCTACATGGTAAGACCTTTATACCATACCTCAACCATATTTTTGCATTCAGCTGTTCTCTTAAACAGGTCTCACAGTGAAAAACCTTTTCTAATAAATATATAGATTTCATTTCACAAATAATGAAAAAATACTAGGGTCTGAGCTGGGTACTTATTTAAACTGCTGCTGAAAAGTGATGTTTCTTCTGGAATGTGTACAATTGAAGGCAAATTGAAAATACCTTTTAGACCTTGTTTTTTTATCCCATTATGCAAAATTCTCTCCTTTCTCTAGTCTCTGCTTAATATTACTACTACAGTATTACAGGAATGACTTGCATTCAAATCTTTACACACTGTATCTTTTAGTCTTTAAGTAAAATTGGCTCTTTTTCCCACAATAACATTCCAAGGTTTATGATATGTTTATTTTTTATAAATTTCTTAAGTGGATGCTAATATGGTATTGTTCTGGAATTCTTAAAATTCTATGAGCACTGTAACTTTATTAAATACCTCTGAGAAAACTGCTAGAGCAATGATAAACTGCATAAATAGGCTTTTCAATTCAAGTTACGGTATAAAACATTACTAACAACCAGAGTTTGCATTCCTTTTATTGTAGATGTACACTGTATACAGTATGCTGAAACTGATTTATTTATGTCCTAGTGCACAGTCCTTAGTGGTTACATGAATACCGAGTTACTGCACATCTGGAGAAGATGACATTCAATCCGCTAAATGAGCATAAAAACTATATTATATCATTAAAGTATGTGGATAATAAGCCTTCACAAGTTTTTTTCTCACTGTAATGGGTCATTCTTACCATACTGAAAGAGTGATAATCCCTGTAACTAGTGTTCTGCTGATTGTGAGACCCAAAGTTACTCGTCAAAACCTTCAAGTACTTTTTTCTTCTTACAGCTGCTGAATCTCTTGAATAAAGATTTAATCTATGATTTTCAAGGCTATCTGATTAACTTTAGTAAACTTAATTCAACTACAGACGGATACAAAATTGTTAACATTGATGTATTTAGTTTTGATACATAAATGCTAGATTTTAATAACACTCATGTATCATACTTTGCATATTTTAAAGTTTAGTCATTTGTATTCATTTTCTTAATTATATGTGATAATATGTTTTGTAGCTATTAATAAAGTTGCATTTCTGGTAAAAAGCATTAGTTAATTAACTGGAAAATAATCTATTTATGCTTTTTTATATACTTTATTTCCTAGATTTGGATGACAGTGATATGCAGGTGTGTTAAAGAACTTTGCACTGTGGAAAACTCCAGAAGTATATTATCCTGTAACATCATAGTCCATTTACTGCATATTACAAACTGTATTACGTAAATGATATGTACTGTACACAAAATAGTCAAATGATACAGATGTACCACAGCTTATTCTTATTACTGCATTAAATTCATATTATTTGTGTGCAATTTGGTTCCATTGCTTGGCTTTACATTTGAACAGTTTATTACTTGTGTTACAGCTTACAATTTATTTAGCATACCATATGAATGTGTTCTTATGTTTCTATGTGCCTATTGGGATATCAAGAAGGATTTCTTCTCCACAATAGTCATATTAAGTAGATGATTCTCTCATATACACAGTGCGTGGTTCTTGCTGAATTACTGGAATGTATGACAGCTGTTTTTGTTACAATACACATTACATAGACAGATCACAGCAAATACAATCGATTGGCTGTAATATATATATATATATATATATATATATATATATATAGTGTAATTATACTTATATAGGGGGGATAGAGTATTCATTTCTGGTGAATTATTTTTTATAGCAAGTAGCTTTGCATTTTCAGTGACTTAAAACTAAAAGAGACAGGCTGTAAAATTTGGCAATTTAGAAGGTACAGTAGCTGCTTAACTCTAAAGTGACTCCAATCATATCGTACAAAGATGAAACCTACTAAAAAAATGGCACCTGGCAAAATGTCAGGGTACAAAGTAAGATTTAGCTATGAAGACTATTGTCCCCTGCCAGTCTATTATTAGATAATGGGAAATCTGGGACACAAAACATCCTTGCCCAGAAAAAAAAGCAGTAACATACAGTACAGTTAGGAGCTGATTGGCTGGTACTTATCTCTCTCCACCTTATCTCTACCCAAAGGGGAAGTACACCTACCACTATGTTTTTCATTTTGTTTTGCAAAGAACAATTATTAATGCATACTGTAATTGTATATTTTTTTTAAAAAATATAGTTTCCCCTATACATAATATAAAGTAATTAACAATTTATTAAAAAGGAAAACACAATTCATTAAGCTTGTTTTTAGCTGTATCCTTTAAAAAAAATAATATTGTTTATCTCTAAACTCTAGTAATGGCAGTGTTTTTTTATCCAGCTGTCCTGCCCCATTTTTTTTATATAAAGTTCAAAAAGTGATCTTCAAATATTTATTCTTTCTTTTTCTATTTGCAATTTTTTTTTCACATCTCCTCAACCAAGATGTAAGACCTCATCTAATTACCACTATCTCCACAGGATGTTGGTGAATTGCTACTGTTCACCAACTGCAACCATCAAAAGCAGGGCAAACACAGTGGATTACTACTGTGTATGTACGTGTGCTTATTGGACAGGGCCGGCGCTACCACTAGGCAGCTTTAGGCAGCTGCCTATGGGCGGCGACCACTGGAGGGCGGCACCGCAAAGTGAGACGAAAGTGAAAAAGAACACACACACTCCTCCTATTCTTTAAGAGGAGCAGCTCGTTGGCGCCTGGCCCACCACGTCTGACTGTCTGCCTTCAAACGTGAGTGTGCCAGTTCAGTTCTTCTTCAACCCTGCCGTGCCGCCGTCCCCCCACCTCTGCGATCATAGCCCACAGACAATGTGTTATAATGGGCAGCCAGCCTGCTGCAGCCTGCGCTTTTGAGTCCGGGGTCCCGGGTGACGGTCGGTGCGTCCCACATTATGAGCTGACTACCCGCCGGGCCGCCGCTCCGGCGCTCCCCCATGCGATGGTCTCCCGCGGGCGTCCCCCCCTTCACCCCTGCATTTGGGCACAGTGACTGACAGGTCAGGGCAGCACATGAAGGAGTCACCCGCTGCCCTGGTCCGCTCCGCTGCCGCATCGGGCGCCGCCTCTTCCTCCGTTGCTGCTGTCACTGAAGTGTGGGGAGGCTCATACCGCTATCACCCCACCTGGTGTCCGTGCTCATACACCACTGGCACACACAGTGACGGGTATAAGCCGGGCCCCTGCAGGTAGGAGCGGGTTGTTCTCTTGTGCGGCGGCAGTCAGTGGGTGCATGCTGCTCCCCGGGGCTCCTGTCAGCACACAGCACAGACTGTGGCCATAGAGTGCTGGGAGTAGCAGGTGTCAGGGGAGCCGTGTGCCCCAGAGCCTCCTCTCTCCCTGACCGACCTGCCCCCCCCCCCCCCCCCCCCGTGGCTATTCGGCACCCGCTCCCATTGCCCCCCCCCCCTCCTGCATCTCGTCACCGACCTGATGGCTGGTAAAGTCTTAAAGTCTAGGGCTGAAATTAATGGGAACCCACACTCTTTGTCCCTTCAATTTACCACTACTTTCCGAAGGATTCAAGGCTGGTTAGCAATTTTGTTGGGCCACATATAAAAGCTAGCACAGTTTCCAGGTTTTGCAGCAGGACAGGGATTTAGAAGCAATGTGTACAAAAAGGGGACGTTGTCTGCCATAATGTGTAATAAGGGGGACGTTGTCTGCCGTAATGTGTAATAAGGGGGACGTTGTCTGCCGTAATGTGTAATAAGGGGGACGCTGTCTGCCATAATGTGTAATAAGGGGGACGCTGTCTGCCGTAATGTGTAATAAGGGGGACGTTGTCTGCCGTAATGTGTAATAAGGGGGACGTTGTCTGCCGTAATGTGTAATAAGGGGGACGTTGTCTGCCATAATGTGTAATAAGGGGGACGCTGTCTGCCGTAATGTGTAATAAGGGGGACGTTGTCTGCCGTAATGTGTAATAAGGGGGACGCTGTCTGCCGTAATTTGTAATAAGGGGGACTGTCTGCCGTAATGTGTAAAATGGGGGACGCTGTCTGCCATAATGTTTAAAACGGGGGACGCTGTCTGCCGCAATGTGTAATAAGGGGACGCTATCTGCTGTAATGTGTAAAAAGGGGGACGCTGTCTGCCGTAATGTGTAAAAAGGGGGACGCTGTCTGTCGTAATGTGTAAAAAGGGGGACGCAGTCTGCCGTAATGTGTGAAAAGGGGCTCTACCTGGTGTAGTGGCGATACTGTGCAGCGTAATTTGAATAATGGAGACTACTATGCACCGTAGTATGAATTGGCATTATTTTGTGGCCATGCCCTTTCCCCATGAAGCCACGCCCCTACATATTTTTCATGCGCGGCGCGCACTGCTCCTATCTTTCGTGTGTGTGGGGGGGGGGGCAATATTGCGCATAGTGGTTTATTTGTATTTTTGGGGGAGGGATTGTTTCCCTATTTGACAATGGCAGCTGTGATATGTCTAAGAAGCCACTCTGATATTCAGGGGACCTGGAAAGTGGGTATTGGTATGTGTGTGTGTGTGTGTGTGTAGGGGGGGGTAGGCAGAAGGTTTGCCTAGGGTGCTGAGAAACCTTGCACCGGCCCTGTTAGTGGAGTACTACTGTGTGTATGTACGTGTGCTTGTATGTATATATATATATATATATATATATTATTTACATATATATTTATGTATACACACACACACACACACATATATATATATATATATATATATATATATATCCAATAGTAAAGAAGGCACTCACCAGACAGTTATTGAAATGCAAAAAGGCGTTTATCAAATTTCACATCAGCGATTAATTCATGGTTGGTCGACGTTTCGGTCCTAGCCGGACCTTTTTCCAGACCAGTATGTACAACCGTCACAATCACATACCCAGTGACCATCAGTGTGGAGCTATAAATACCCAGCCAGAGCCCGCCCTTCAATCAATTAGTTAGCCAATAGCAGTATCGCATATTTAAATTGATATATTATTAACTGAACACACATAAATCGAAGCACTGTATATATTAGTACACAATTGATATCAACACTGCCGCATGTATTAACTACAGCTAAAAGAATTCAGAGCACTCACCCTCTCCCTGCAAGTGTATGTGCCGTCGGTGGAACGCACGCCATCAATGACCCGCATAGTGCTTCCGCCTCAGTGAAAAAAACAGCCACTTCCGGACTCGCGATCACACACTGAAAATACAGTGGAACGCATCGCGTGGTTGGCACGCAAGGCGCTTCCGCCTTCAAGCGTGAACTACTGATAGGGGGAACATAGAGCGCAGCATCACTGTGCTATTGTGGGAAAACTGGCAACTTTGATTAGTAAGTTGAAATAAAGTGACGAAAATAGTGTGTAGTTCTATAGGAACAAAGGCACTACTGATTTGAACTGGGGCAGCTTTAGATAGGTATTAGGAGCTCCACATCGGACAAATACAACAGTAAAGACTGGTGAAAATATTGATAATAGTAAGAATATCACAAATAACATCTAACTAAGACTGACATAACAAACAATACATTTAAAAAAACATATAATTATTTAATAGGACTGAAAAGCTAGGTGACCATGATGGATACCCATGAACACAGATAATATGAAATAAAATAAATTATCCTCACAATGAACTATGTCCACATTAGCTCGTGTTCAGAGAAAAACACTAAGATGGTTCTGTTCGTTCAACCCCCTTGGGGATACGGTACCCAGGTAATGTATCCAGTATGCCTCTCTTTTTAATAATAATGCGCCTCTATCACCTCCCCGTGGTAGTGGTGGAATCCAGTCGATAATCATATGCCGCAATGTGGATACTTGATGTTTAAACTGCAAAAAATGGAGTGCTACAGGTTTGTCCGTCTTACCGCTGGTGAGTGCCAACTGTATTGAGGATCTGTGCTGATTGATCCGTTCACGGTATGTCCTGATGGTTTTCCCCACGTACATTTTCCCACAGGGGCATGTGAGATAATAGACCACATGGTCCATCAGACATGTTAGGTGGTGTCGTAATTCAATCTTGGTGCCATGCAGTGGGTGATTGAAACAACGTCCAGTTATCATGGCTCTGCAGGTCATGCATTTCAGGCACTTGAAGCAACCTGGATTCACATTTAGCCAGGTAGTGCCAGGAGTCGCCAACGGTCGCATAGTCGGTCTCATCAGCATGTCCTTCAAATTGGCACCTCTTTGCACACTTAGCAGAGGTGGTCGGACACCGACCTTTTTGAACTTCGGGTCAGTGCTGATCATGGACCAATTTTTCTTGATTGTTCTTTCCACATTATGTAGGCCAGTATTGCAACTGGTCTTAAATATGATGCGATCACGGATCTTATTTTTATTCCTGGTCTTATTCATATGTAGATTACGGGCTTTAATCAAGCATCTGTCAACCACTGCGGCTGTGTAACCGCATTCAATAAATCGCTGTCTGCACTCGAACAGTTGTGTATCGGCATTCGTCTCATTGGAATTATTTCTTAGTACTCTAAGAAATTGAGAAACGGGTAGATTTGATTTTAAACTATCCGGGTGGTGGCTAGACGCCCATAACAGAGTGTTCCGGTCCGTGGGCTTGCGGTATAGGGTATACTCTAGTACTGATGGTACATCAGGGTTTTTGTATATTGTAATGTCCAAAAAATTAATATTGGATTCACTCACTGTAGCAGTTAATTTAATTGGACTAGTGAGGGCATTCAGGGTATCCACCATGGCAAAAAACAGTTCAACGGAGCCCCGCCAAACAATAAAGAGATCATCAATGTATCTCTTATAGCATACAATGTGCTCTGCATAGTTGTACAAGATATTTTCATGTTCATACTTCGCCATGTACAAATTGGCGAACCCCGGGGCTAAATTCGAGCCCATAGCGGTGCCCGCCAATTGCACATAGTGTTCATCCTGGTATTGAAAATAATTACATTTAAGAACCAATCTGATCAAACCCAAAATAAATTCAATAGGCGGACCCTCATAGGGTCCCTTCAACAGCGCCTCCCTCACAGCAACAATCCCCTCCTCATGAGGGATAACCGTATATAAAGATGTTACATCTAGGGTAGCTAGTACACAGGTCGATACATCATCAGTAATGAGGGCCAGTGCACTCAAAAGGTCACTGGTGTCACGGATGTAACTATCCATCGCCCTCACACAAGGTTGGAGGAAATGGTCGACAAACCTAGCCAACGGTTGTAACAGGGATCCTTGTGCCGATATTATCGGCCTCCCTGGTGGTGTAATCAGGGATTTATGCACCTTGGGCAGGGTGTAGATAATGGGACAGATGGGATAGGCCACAGATAGATATTCAAAAACCTCATCATTGATCCATGCGCATTGTAGTGCCTGTGTCAACAGGTCATCAACCTCTTTTTTAAATCTAGGGGTTGGATTATAGGGGATCTTGAGGTAAGTATTGTTATCAGATAACTGTTTTCTGATTTCAACATCATAATCAACAAAATCCTGGAGAACCACTGCTCCCCCCTTGTCCGCATTCCTAATTACCAGATTGGTGTTGCGTTTAAGATCTCTCAACGCTTGCCACTCACTTTTAGATAGGTTAGAGTATCCTTTGTTATCATTACTATTTAGTAACACCTCACTGTCAATCACTTGTAAAAAAGTTTTTAAGCTGGCATTATTGGAAATAGGATCAAATTTACTGGTGTTCCTAAACATGCCAAGCGGTCGTATTTCGGGCTGTGGTTGATTATTGATAAATTTGTTGTCAAAAAACTCCCTGAGGCGTAATTGGCGTCCCATTTTGTATCTTTGGATAGACCAATCAAAAGACTTAAAGTGACAGGTAGGGACAAAGGACAAACCCTTACTTAACAGGGAAGTTTCAGCCTCTGATAACACGTGGGTAGAAAGATTAAATATTAGGTTCGGGAACCTCTCCCTCCTCGTCCTCATGGTTTTGAACCTCCCCCTCCAAGGACGAGGAGGGAGAGGTTCCCGAACCTAATATTTAATCTTTCTACCCACGTGTTATCAGAGGCTGAAACTTCCCTGTTAAGTAAGGGTTTGTCCTTTGTCCCTACCTGTCACTTTAAGTCTTTTGATTGGTCTATCCAAAGATACAAAATGGGACGCCAATTACGCCTCAGGGAGTTTTTTGACAACAAATTTATCAATAATCAACCACAGCCCGAAATACGACCGCTTGGCATGTTTAGGAACACCAGTAAATTTGATCCTATTTCCAATAATGCCAGCTTAAAAACTTTTTTACAAGTGATTGACAGTGAGGTGTTACTAAATAGTAATGATAACAAAGGATACTCTAACCTATCTAAAAGTGAGTGGCAAGCGTTGAGAGATCTTAAACGCAACACCAATCTGGTAATTAGGAATGCGGACAAGGGGGGAGCAGTGGTTCTCCAGGATTTTGTTGATTATGATGTTGAAATCAGAAAACAGTTATCTGATAACAATACTTACCTCAAGATCCCCTATAATCCAACCCCTAGATTTAAAAAAGAGGTTGATGACCTGTTGACACAGGCACTACAATGCGCATGGATCAATGATGAGGTTTTTGAATATCTATCTGTGGCCTATCCCATCTGTCCCATTATCTACACCCTGCCCAAGGTGCATAAATCCCTGATTACACCACCAGGGAGGCCGATAATATCGGCACAAGGATCCCTGTTACAACCGTTGGCTAGGTTTGTCGACCATTTCCTCCAACCTTGTGTGAGGGCGATGGATAGTTACATCCGTGACACCAGTGACCTTTTGAGTGCACTGGCCCTCATTACTGATGATGTATCGACCTGTGTACTAGCTACCCTAGATGTAACATCTTTATATACGGTTATCCCTCATGAGGAGGGGATTGTTGCTGTGAGGGAGGCGCTGTTGAAGGGACCCTATGAGGGTCCGCCTATTGAATTTATTTTGGGTTTGATCAGATTGGTTCTTAAATGTAATTATTTTCAATACCAGGATGAACACTATGTGCAATTGGCGGGCACCGCTATGGGCTCGAATTTAGCCCCGGGGTTCGCCAATTTGTACATGGCGAAGTATGAACATGAAAATATCTTGTACAACTATGCAGAGCACATTGTATGCTATAAGAGATACATTGATGATCTCTTTATTGTTTGGCGGGGCTCCGTTGAACTGTTTTTTGCCATGGTGGATACCCTGAATGCCCTCACTAGTCCAATTAAATTAACTGCTACAGTGAGTGAATCCAATATTAATTTTTTGGACATTACAATATACAAAAACCCGGATGTACCATCAGTACTAGAGTATACCCTATACCGCAAGCCCACGGACCGGAACACTCTGTTATGGGCGTCTAGCCACCACCCGGATAGTTTAAAATCAAATCTACCCGTTTCTCAATTTCTTAGAGTACTAAGAAATAATTCCAATGAGACGAATGCCGATACACAACTGTTCGAGTGCAGACAGCGATTTATTGAATGCGGTTACACAGCCGCAGTGGTTGACAGATGCTTGATTAAAGCCCGTAATCTACATATGAATAAGACCAGGAATAAAAATAAGATCCGTGATCGCATCATATTTAAGACCAGTTGCAATACTGGCCTACATAATGTGGAAAGAACAATCAAGAAAAATTGGTCCATGATCAGCACTGACCCGAAGTTCAAAAAGGTCGGTGTCCGACCACCTCTGCTAAGTGTGCAAAGAGGTGCCAATTTGAAGGACATGCTGATGAGACCGACTATGCGACCGTTGGCGACTCCTGGCACTACCTGGCTAAATGTGAATCCAGGTTGCTTCAAGTGCCTGAAATGCATGACCTGCAGAGCCATGATAACTGGACGTTGTTTCAATCACCCACTGCATGGCACCAAGATTGAATTACGACACCACCTAACATGTCTGATGGACCATGTGGTCTATTATCTCACATGCCCCTGTGGGAAAATGTACGTGGGGAAAACCATCAGGACATACCGTGAACGGATCAATCAGCACAGATCCTCAATACAGTTGGCACTCACCAGCGGTAAGACGGACAAACCTGTAGCACTCCATTTTTTGCAGTTTAAACATCAAGTATCCACATTGCGGCATATGATTATCGACTGGATTCCACCACTACCACGGGGAGGTGATAGAGGCGCATTATTATTAAAAAGAGAGGCATACTGGATACATTACCTGGGTACCGTATCCCCAAGGGGGTTGAACGAACAGAACCATCTTAGTGTTTTTCTCTGAACACGAGCTAATGTGGACATAGTTCATTGTGAGGATAATTTATTTTATTTCATATTATCTGTGTTCATGGGTATCCATCATGGTCACCTAGCTTTTCAGTCCTATTAAATAATTATATGTTTTTTTAAATGTATTGTTTGTTATGTCAGTCTTAGTTAGATGTTATTTGTGATATTCTTACTATTATCAATATTTTCACCAGTCTTTACTGTTGTATTTGTCCGATGTGGAGCTCCTAATACCTATCTAAAGCTGCCCCAGTTCAAATCAGTAGTGCCTTTGTTCCTATAGAACTACACACTATTTTCGTCACTTTATTTCAACTTACTAATCAAAGTTGCCAGTTTTCCCACAATAGCACAGTGATGCTGCGCTCTTTGTTCCCCCTATCAGTAGTTCACGCTTGAAGGCGGAAGCGCCTTGCGTGCCAACCACGCGATGCGTTCCACTGTATTTTCAGTGTGTGATCGCGAGTCCGGAAGTGGCTGTTTTTTTCACTGAGGCGGAAGCACTATGCGGGTCATTGATGGCGTGCGTTCCACCGACGGCACATACACTTGCAGGGAGAGGGTGAGTGCTCTGAATTCTTTTAGCTGTAGTTAATACATGCGGCAGTGTTGATATCAATTGTGTACTAATATATACAGTGCTTCGATTTATGTGTGTTCAGTTAATAATATATCAATTTAAATATGCGATACTGCTATTGGCTAACTAATTGATTGAAGGGCGGGCTCTGGCTGGGTATTTATAGCTCCACACTGATGGTCACTGGGTATGTGATTGTGACGGTTGTACATACTGGTCTGGAAAAAGGTCCGGCTAGGACCGAAACGTCGACCAACCATGAATTAATCGCTGATGTGAAATTTGATAAACGCCTTTTTGCATTTCAATAACAGTCTGGTGAGTGCCTTCTTTACTATTGGATATGTTAAGGGACCTTGTGGAAACAAGTTTTTCTCTGGAATTTGGACACCCCGGCAGATGACATTATATTGATAGTGAGTGCCACTTCACTAACTTTGGTATATATATATATATATATATATACTTTGTTTATATGTATGTATATACATATATATATATATATCACGTACATTCATGCATACATACACAACACACACACACACACACACACACACACACACACGCATACACTAACACCACATACATACATATATACACAAGCACATACTCACAATCATACATTCATACAGTACATACATACCTACGAATATATACATATGCTCAGCCTTCAAACGTGCATATATTTTATGCATACCACCAGGGGCTTGGAGAAGACGGGCGGCAGTGTGAGGATGGAGGGAGCTGTTGTTGCTGCACAGCCAGCAGTTCCCCACGGACATTCTGTAAATAGAGAGCTACAAAGCACTCTGTTGCTGCAGCAGCTCTGCGGTTGCGATCATGGCTTTTGCTGAGGTGGAGAGACAGCTGTCTCCATCTCAAAAATAGAGGATTTGTCTCATCGACCTGGAACCCCCTGCCTGCATGCTCTACTGCAAAGAGAGACCCCTCCAGCATCCGCTGCAATTATAACTCCAAGGTGGAGTGTGAGAACCTGGAGAGAAAAGAGGTGTGGAATGTCAAGTGGATCAGATATTCAGGAACATTCCAAAAGAAAAAATGTTACAGTAAGTGTTCTATATGGTCCTAGACTAAAAAGTTTCTTATTGAAAATTTCAGTAAATTATTATAAATATTAAATTATGTACATTTTTCTTATATATAATCCTTAGGTTTAGTTATGTGGTGGTGGACAGGGTCACATTTCTATTTGTCCACATATTTTATTATTGGCAGGCTGGAAATTTGGTGAGTTTTGATTAGAGATGTGCGGAAAAGATAGGCAGGAGAGGCTTTTTACTCCAGAGTTTTGGCTATAAAAATGATTAGAATAATGCAAAGAAGATATTTCAAATAAATTATTTGTATTTTTATATACTTTATACTCTGGCACAAATGTTAGCATGACAGGAAAGACTCTGCCTCACCTGTCTTACCTCACCACATGTCACTGGTGGAAAGTGACCCCACATAAGACCCCACTCAGAAACAATATAGAACACGCGTGCGCCCCAGACGGAGATGCTCTTGGCGATAGGTGCACCTGGGCAGGCACGCCCAGGCACAGACAGAGCCATGATTAGCGTGGCTCCATATGTATATGTGTAAAAAAAGTATATAAAGTGGAGCCGGCATCCTATATTATCTGCATCTAGTGCCCTCCTTCTACCTGAGTCCCTGCGGGGATAAAGCATAGATATCAGAATCATGAGGCTGCACTCACGGCATCTTGTAAGAAACAACTCGGGACCCAAGTGAAGTATTTACTTCACTGAGTCCTCAGTTGTTTCTTACAAGATGCTGTGAGTGCGACCTCATGCTTCTAATTTTTTAATATAAATATATATGATTAATTAAAGTTATGTTTAGCCTGCAATTATTATTTGGGGGACAGGGGAATAAAACAATCCTAATAATCTGTGACCAGCATGTCACTACATAGCAGATACAATGGCTACTGGTCTAAAAAAGGGGGAGGAGCTTGAGTAGATGATGGGCAAGTAGTAGGGAAGTATTAATCTACCCTTCTGTTTCCTTTTGATGCTAGGGAGGGGCCTTAGACTGCACACATATAGCTGCCAGACTGATATCATACAGCTTAACATATAATAAATAGTCAAGTTTAGTAATGTATTGATCAATGCATATCGCTACAGCCCCATGGCAAGGGACTCCACTCTGCTGTTGTACCTAACACTATAGGGGTTCAAACCTAGGGCACGGGACCCAACAAACCATCACAGCCAAGTGACCCCAGGGCATCACAAGGATTGATTGTGTGTAGGGAGAAGGATTAAGGAATAGGTGAGGATAAAGGTGTTATACTGTACGGTGAATTAATATACGTGAAAAAGGTGTGACATGCATAATAAACACACAGTGAAAGTACCAAATTAATGTAATGCTGCAATGCCCTGTTTTTGCCCAACCACGGCAGTCCAGGAGGCCCCGCACCCCAGGAGCCACCCCATTTCTGACCTATTGTACAGAATAATTGGACTTAAATTGGACTCAGAATAATCAGAATAATTGGATTTAAATGATATCCGTAATGCTAGAGATAGTGCACGTACAACACCCCCTTTTTCTTTTGATGTACAGATTACATCATTTTGTACTACTGTATGGGGAAGCAATTCAGGCATGGATTGGGTGTGCCACTGGAAAAGCCTCTATGGTAACCCCCTTTCTGAATAGATCAAAGCAGTGGAGAGCCCTGTTTTCAAATAAACAGGGCTTTTTGCTATATCATAAATAGACCCCAGTGTTAGTGGGAGCCTGCTGTGAGGCTGCTTATGTATATTTGCCTCCAATACTTTCATTTGGTGCAGTGAGTCAGTGGGTCACAGAAGCAGCTCTTATGGTAACTTTAAACTTCCTGAAAATATGGCAGAATTGCACCAGTTTTGCATAATCCCAACCTACTACATTCCCAATTTATTAAATTTTTTACTGTACAGTACATACAGTACAAAAAAAATTATATCATAAAATGCAATAATTCATTAACTGTAATTCTTTAAAGGTAAAGGTTTTTTTAAAGGTAAATTTCCGTGCAGATGACATCAGGGAATCAGCCTGGGTAGCAGTAATAAAATAAAATAAAAGTTATGATCATCAGGAAAATGTGAGGACTTAAAAAAATAAGATGTTTGGAAACGTCAGTATGACTTGCCTTGATCTCCTCTAATCCTGCCAAATGTCAAAACATCAGCAGTCATTATAACACCTACACATGAAAAACTAAGTGCTTGTGTGGGTTCACTAGGAACCTCAATATTTATAATAAATTATTACAATGTTCTTAATATGCGTTAAAATGATATACAGAGCATAAAGGCCAAGGTTAATTATTAAAATACAGAGTGCAGATAAAGACAGAAATGTGTGTTAAAATGCACCTCTTCTGAGGCTATTGTTTGTACTATAGTATTCAATTTAGCAAAAAAAGGCATAATAGCCCTATATTAATGCACTTTATTATAATGAATAGATACTGTATATAATACTTTATTCTTACAAAATGTCCAAATGAATATCTTTGTCTGTGATCATATAATAAATGATGTTCTCGGAAAAAGTGTCTGTCTGTATACTTTCACTTGTATGAACACTTTAAGCAGTAGCGGATCTTGCCACGGGCAAGCAGGACTTTTGCCCAGGGCGCCGCCTTCCGGAGGGCGCCATCGGAAGGGCGCCGCACCATGGCAAGATCCGCTACCCTGTGCCCCCCGCTGGCCGCTGTGTCCCCCTCTAGTCCTGCTGTCCCCCGCTGTGAAGGGAAACTAGACGCTACGCATATAGTTTCCCTTCGTGTAGAGGACCTTTGCTGTGAGGTGCGCGATGACGTCATCGCGCACCGCACAGCATTGTGGGACTGACAGATGCTAGGGGTCATAATTGACCTCTAATGTCTGTTATCCGAGGAGTGGAGTGGCACCGGCGGAGATCTGCAGCGGTCGGGAGCGGGGATAGTAAGTTTTTTTTTTTTTTTTCCAAAGAAAGTGTTTCCTTTTCATTGCCCAATAACACTATGTTTATATGTATCGGTTCAACATATACATATGTAACAACTAACAACCCGTTGCTGTCCGGAGTTACCTTTTCTTCTTAACCCGTTCACCTGATTTCTCTGCTGCATCTCCAATCCTTTAGTGAAAACTAGTAGGATGAGAATATGGACTAAAGTTTGGAGAAATCACACAAGGGTTTTGAAAGAGGATCCAATTTATTAATTGAAGATAAAGTTGTAGTTCTTTAAATATTGTCAGAAGCAGAATCACAATACAATCTAACGACAATCAGTGGGCATACCGAATTGCACTAACAATGACTACACTTAACAAAGAACTTTTATTAAGTTGGAACTAGAAGGCTGTTTTCTCTCGCTCTGCATTGAATTCCTTCAAAAGAGTTAGTCTTTGCTGTGACTTTCCTTAACTATGCAACTCTTTCATAAGAGCAATGGTTAAAATTCAGTATTATTATAAATGATCTGTCATCAAGGACAATAATAAAAAATTACTTCAAAGTGTCATTCAAGCTTGAGCATACCATAATATTTAGTATGAAAGTATACAAGCAATTAACCATAGACTATACAGTTACAGTAACAGCAAGTACTGCAGTAAGTTTCCTTTATAAGACATTTAGGGCCTGCTTGCACACTAACTTGAATAATTAGTTTGATTAGTCCATTAGTGCTCGTGCACGTTTACATCAAAACTAACGAATGCTCTCACAATTCATTGCCTGGGTTAAACAGGAAGAAAGAAGCTCTATTCCTTAACAGTGTCCTTTAGTAAGATAGTCTAGCTTATAAATTAATGCTTCTCTTGGCTTCTCATGAAAATAGTCTGCTCTAGGAAGTCTAACTGGACTTCTTTGTTAACTAAGTACATTATTTTAAAGATAATGAATGCTCCAGATCCTCAAACACTTGTCTCTAGTCTATGACTGCAATTGAACCAGCTTTACAATTGACACTGTGTGACTCTGGTTACTGCACAAGTTATCCTGTCAATAATCTATACAGATTTTTTAACAGATTTTGTGCATACAGGGCTGCACATTTTCTTTAAGTACTAGTCTTTATGCCCCAGTTTAGACTGCCAGATCTATCCTTTACTTTGTCTGCCGTAGTAGAAGGGGTAAGGATTCACTTCTGGCAATTTACTATCCTTACAGCTAATATAGAGAGAATAAGAAGAGTTCTTATGACTAGTGTCTTTGCAGATAAGCCTGTGACTCACAGTCTGGTTAATGCTACAGCTGTAGTGTAAGGTAGTGTAGAGCTACGGTATGCCTAGCATTTTTATTACAAACCTCAATTGTGCTGGCCCAACTTGATGGATGTCTGCAAGGTCCATCCAATTCCAAAAGGCTGCTGGTTTTCTTGCCCTTTACTGAGGGAAGGGTCTTATTGTCAGGGTGCCTCCCACCAAATGTCTGTCACTGATAAGGCCTGCCTAGTGATTTGCCACTGCTTGGTGTAGGCAACTGCATCACCATACTCCCTGGTCCAGCTTCAGCAATGGGGTCTCCGCAACTGCTCTGCCCCTGTTAATTACTTGTCAGCCACTCGCCCACTGTCCCAGATACAGCAAAGCATATATCTTTATCCATTTCACTGCTGTAAGTAACAAAGTGTTCAGCCAAGCTGCATTTTTGTAGAGGGGGGGGAAAGGGCACAGAAGTCACATAAATGTCCATGGCAGCCCAGATGGGGTGCCACACATATTTATAGAGGGATTATATTTACTTAAATATATTGTTTATGCAATTTATATCTGAGTTTCCCTTATTGATGATACAATCTCACTATTATGCACATGGATATCATAATTAGTGCTACTAGAAATTTAGTATGATATCAGTGTGCATTGGATCTATTTATTTAATATTATTTAATATTTATTTATTTATTTAATCCAAGGTATCATACACATTACCATGTGTTCATTTTCCAAATAGCAGGAAAATTATAGTCTTACTGATGTTACAAATGTAATACAGTGTCCATGGGCAGTTTGTATGTTTCACTAAGTAGTTTGTTTATAACACCGCTTATGTTTCCATGTGTTTATTTGTACATACAGTAGGACAATAGCTGTCTTAATGCTCTGAATATTATTCAATTTAATGGTAAGGAGAAACCACTTTATATAAATTTCAATAATTCAATATAGAGAGGGCTATCGTGAATTACATTTCTCTGCATCACTCCAGCTCTCACAGTCAGCCTGCTATATGCAGCTTCCACCAACATCTGTCTCCTGGCTCCCGGTTTAGATCAGAGGCATATGCCCAGGACAGGAGCTTCACTGGCTAGCTTCCATGTCATGAAGCTTGCACTGCCTCCACTAAAGCCATGCTGATTATTGGTGGCTGATACACAATATGAACATCAATTAAACATGAAATATAGCATTAAATATAGTATATCTTTTACAGTAACCTCAGGAAATGCCTGTCATGTGAAACGTATGTTTCATATAAGGCTGCATATTCAAGACATCAACCCGATTTCCAGCCTTTCTGGGTTTTAAATATCCCACTCTCGATTTTTATTGGTATTCATCCTTTAGTTTATTCCCAACTTTGAAGAAAATTTTATTCTGATATGTAGTTAATAATTTGTGTATTACACAGATACATTTCTAATATTACCTTTTTTTAACCTTTTTAAAATAATGTAACTATGGATCTTCAAATTTATAATAACTGCTCATTTATATATATATATATATATATATATATTATCATCTATTGTTGTGTTTTGCAAGAATTCCTCAAATCATCACAATTAATTGCCTCCACTATCATTTGATTATACCAATTGAAGTGTATACAGTATTTAGAATTTATTTATTTATATGTTAAATGTATTACAAATAAAGAATTTATGTATTGTGTTTATATGTGAATTAATCTATATAGTGCATTAAAAAAGAAATAATAATTAAAATAAGTATCTATAACTAAAAGTGTACGAGAATAATACCTTAAATAATAAATGTAAAATAACATTAGTGAATAGTTCCTGAAAATAAATATATAAAACTGACACACAATGACAAGGTGTAGTTTATGAGTAATAAGTAGCAATTATAGCCCTTGATAAGCTCAGTTGTAATATCCTCATGTAGTCTATAGTGTATCCTTAAAACTTTAAGATTTAAATCCATGGTATAATTAATAATCAATAATACACTTATCATTTTTTAATATTAATAAATTATAAACACCACTGTACAAAATTACATGGAACTTGAATTATTGTGAATTCATAATGTTTGACTCTTGAGACATAGGCTTACAGTTATCTGAATACTTTTTATGTCTGATAATTCAGATCTAACCTTTTAATTATTATTTCACAGTTCTTAGATCTATACTACCATACCCAAGTTATTTTTTATTAACTTTATTATTTAACTTTTTTGTTACCCATATTACCATACATATATTTTTCAAATTACTAGGTACATATAATCATATACACTAAATTAATCCATGACATTCATATGCTATGTCTTTTATATAAGATCATGGGTCAGACTGATGGAACCAATTAGACAACATATCATGAATGATTCTCTCTTTGGAATAAAAGATTTTTTTTACCTATAAACAGATTAAAATGTTGAAATAATTCCTTATAATGATATTTGTTTTGTACCTCATCAGTGTATTCAATAAACTTTTTTCTAAATTCATATCCCTCCTCTCTCCATCCCCTCT
Organism: Pseudophryne corroboree; assembly: GCF_028390025.1. Taxonomy (NCBI): domain Eukaryota; kingdom Metazoa; phylum Chordata; class Amphibia; order Anura; family Myobatrachidae; genus Pseudophryne; species Pseudophryne corroboree. The sequence goes on from NC_086445.1 coordinate 334,901,633, forward strand.
AATCTCAACAAAGTAAGATCCCTAGAAGAAGAGTGATCAAATCTTATGTTCATGAATTTACATCACATTTTCTCAGGAAGGGTTTAGTTATCCAACAGTTAAATTTTATTGGAAAGAGCCTTATTATATTCCCTATCTTTATTTTAAATATTCAGTTAGTGCTAAGTTTATACTGTTAGTCATTCGGTTGAATATTCTATTATTACTTCTGTTGAGTAGAAGTGTTGTATCTTTTCTTAATACATTGTGGTAAAAAAAATTATTACATTTAAATAATAGAGATTATTGAAGACTTTTTTCTCTCTCAAATAAAGTTGATGCCAGGAGAGGTGTCCACTATGCACTGCGCATGCGTCGAATACCTGGAAACCCGAATGCATTCCATTTGCGTTCCATTCAACTGGCAGCATGTCATTTTACCGGAAGTCCCATGTTAAGTATAGACTTATCGTTCCACAGATTTTAAAGTTTCCATAAACTGACTGCGCACCAATGTATCTTTTTGATTTAGGCATTGTCGCCAACTCATGTTGAATCTATCTCCCAGAATCCGCAATAGATCTTTATTACTGGTTAAGATATTCCAATGTTTCTGTTAAATGGTCTGAATGTATCTCCACTCATTACAGTAAGCTCTAATAAGGCATGCCTTAGTATATTTGCTTTTTGTTTTATTTTTAGGACAGATCAAAGACTTCCTATTTCTATTGGTTGACACCTTATATCAGCGGTGGCCAACCTGTGGCTCTTGAGCCTCATGCGGCTCTTTCTTTATTCAAATGTGGCTCCCGACACTCGAAGTCACGTGACCACAACAGATCCAGAAACTGCTGCACTCCAGCCAGACAGTCAGCAGCAGCAGCACTACAGAGACTGAGAGCTGAGAGAGCCAGATACTAGAGGTGAGACACCCACTGGCAAACAGAGGACACATAAGGGGCTGCTGCAATGGCACGAGGTGTGTTTCCGGGGGGGCTGTAGTGACACATGAGGGTCCTGGCAGGAGTGACACAGGAGAGTGCTGGCAGGAGTGACTCATGGGGGAGCTGGCTGTAGTGACATACTGTAGAAGTGTGCTAGCAGGAGTGACACATGAAGTAGCTGGCTGAAGTGACACAGTAGGGTATGTGGAAGTGGCTTTTGAAATGTATTTTATGTTGGATCTGGCTTTAAAAATGTATTTTATGTGGATCTGGCTTTTTAAATGTATTTTATACCAGAGGCGTGGCCTAGCAGGCACAAGGCCACACCCCATTTTTGCATGTGCGCCTGTGGCTTGATGTCGGCTCTTTGACGTGCCTAATAAGATTTTTTGGCTCTTTGTTTCTGACTGGTTGGCCACCCCTGCCTTATATCCTTCATTTATATTTATCTGGCTATAACCTCTCTGTTGTAATCTTTGTGTGAATTCTCAAGCTATGACCTCAAATTTAGCTTCATCTGAGCAATTTCTGCATTTTCTCAGGAATTCTCCCTTGGGTAACCCTTTAATTGTAGCAGGTAAATGTGAGCTCTTAGAATTCAGTAAGCTGTTACTCACTGTATTTTTCCTACACATGTCTGAAGTCACTGTTCCATCTTCGATGTCTATTATTAAATCCAAGAATGTTACCTTTTTCTGACTCATATTGGTTGTCAATTTGAGATTAATGGAGTTTGTGTTAAGTTTTCTCAAAAAATCTGCCCTCTCCTTCTCAAATGATGAGTATATCTTCTATATATGTAAACCATACTATCACACGGTTAGTATATAGATCATTGTCTGGTGAGAAAATATGCTCTCTTTCCAACCATCTGAGGTGCACATGTACTGCATATAGCTGTACCTCAGTTCTTTAGGTATAATCTTTAATTTCAATGCTTCACTATCTAATTACATCCTCTGTACTGTACATATAACCTCACATATTTTGTCTTTCTTTACTCTCACACCCTCCTGACCCTTTGCCAGCATTGCTGGGTGATAATAATATTAAACAACCCATTAATAACCTAGCAACCTGGTGGACCATTATGCAATAGAGTAGGTAGCATATATCCTTGCGTATTAATGCCTATTTCCCTTTAGATTGTAAGCTTGCAAGCAAGGCTTTCCTACCTCTATGTCTGTCTGTTTTTACCCACTTTTATTCAATTACTGTTGTTTTAATTGTAAAGCACAACAGAATATGCTGCACTATATAAGAAACTGTTAATAAATAAATAAACAAACACAAAATAGTTATTATTTAAAATACCCTTAATAACAGTTATGAAATCATCAAACTTACCCCATTCTCTCATGTTCAAAAATAATCTACAGCCTGGATACCCTTACCGTACTCTATGCTCAAATAGAGAGACTCCACATTGCAGATACATAGCCATGTCTCTGATGTAACTACCATATTTTCTAACTTGTTGAGTATATCCATTGTGTCACTTGTATATGAAGGCAATTCAGTCACAAATCCCCGTAATTGTATATCTACAAAGGTGCTGGCTTTTTTTCTGTCAATTCTACAATTCCCAAACCTATTAGTCTTCCAGATGGTTTGTCTAAATTTTTATGCTGAGTAGTGATATTCCACAATTTCTTGATATTTCTTAAGAACATTTTTCTGTTGGGTTAAATATGAGTCTTTGGTAACATTCTGGATTATTTATTTGTCTCATAACTTCTTAGATATAAGATTATTTTTTCCAAAGTACTGTACAATATTTCTGCCCTTGTAAGAAAGTATAATTTCATGAAAAGCCAAATATTTTTCTTTGGGAAGGTTACTTTTGTTAATTTTATTGTTATCAACAATTTAATCAAGGTCTTTACTAACCAAATCTAAATAAACCTTAGCTTGTTCCTAAATGACAGGGAGTTTGTCATGTGCCTTTCTGATTCATTCTTGCATACGTTATTGCCACGTCACTACCACCACTCACTCGATAAAAACGAGACATGTGCCAGTAAGACAAACTCAAGTCTACGTCTATAGCACTTATGGTCACATGGGCACTGTGCAAGTGGGCTCGATATGCACTGGAAGTGTCAATGTGATCTTTAAGAATTTTCATAGTACAACATCTTCACACTTTTGTTAAGATGTGTTTATATTTTTCAACTGCATTTCATTGTGAAAATAAATATTACTCAAATAAACCCTCCTGTAACCTGAAAGGAATAAATATCTAATTGTTATACAAAATAATTCACAAGTCTGTATAACAGCATATTTTACATATAAATATCCATAAACAAATGCATAATTAGTAGCTACTGTACAGTAGATTGATTTTAGTACTTTGTAAAAATAAAATACATTAAATCTTTAATTTCATAAAATCTGTAGCCATCCACACACTTGATTAACAAATCCAAAAAAATATGTAAATATAGATGGATTTTAAAGAAATACTACAGTATGCTAGGACTTGATATCTAATCATATTTAGTATAAACAACATACTGTAAGTTATATAGTAGTTAGGATTATAAATTGTATAGAAACTAAAAATCAAATTGTGTTTCTGTACTGATAACATTTCTGAAAAAGGGATCAGCTGGATTCACAGCATGCAAATAATATATCAAAGAGTTTAAATTACTTCATTGTATAGTTTTGTTGAATCTATTTAAAAGATGCATAACCATCAATTGTAGCCACAGTTTAAATAACAGCGGTAACAGGTACATAAAACGATCAGACATGAATTTATTAATAAATACGTTACCATTACCAAAACATTAAAATTATTTGATAAAACTCATTGTAATAAAACACAGGAAAAAAATGATATCAGGAAACAGACACAAAGGTGGAAATCCACTAAGCTCCCAAATCCATTCTAGTTTTTTTTCTAAGTGTCATCTCGGGAATTTACTAAACACAAATCTCGGCAGTGTTGAGGCTATTCGTATTGAGATACACAGCCGTCCACAAAAATACTAGAGATGTGCGGATGGCACTTTTCGTGTTTTGTGTTTTGGTTCTAATTCCCCATTCGTGTTTTGGTTTTGGGTTGGTTTTGCCAAAACCACCCTTTCGTGTTCTGGTTTTGGTTTTAGTTTTGGATCTGGATGATTTTGGAACAAAACATAAAAACAGCTAAAATTACAGAATTTGGGGGTAATTTTGATCCTATGGTATTATTAACCTAAATAACATTCATTTCCACTCATTTCCAGTCTATTCTGAACACCTCACAATATTGTTTTTAGGCCAAAAGATTGCGCCAAGGTTGCTGGATGACTAAGCTAAGCAACACAAGTGTACAGCAAAAACACCTGGCCCATCTAGGAGTGGCACTGCAGTGGCAGACAGGATGGCACTTAAAAAAACTAGTTCCCAAACAGCACATGATGCAAAGAAAAAAAAGAGGTGCAAGATGGAATTGTCCTTAGGCCCTACCACCCACCATTATGTTGTGTAAACAGGATATGCACTCTTTAACAAACCAATAATTTCAGCAAAATGGTCTACCACACGACTGTGGCTGAAATGATTGGTTTGTTTGAGCCCCCACCAAAAAGAAGAAATCAATCTCTCCTTGCACAAACTAGCTCTACAGAGGCAACATGTCGACCTCATCCTCAGATTCCTCACCCCTTTCAGTGTGTACATCCTCCTCCTCAAAGAGTATTAATTCGTCCCCACTGGAATCCACCATCACAGGTCCCTGTGTACTTTCTGGAGGCAATTGCTGGTCTAGGTCTTCCCGGAGGAATTTATAATTCATTTTGATGAACATCATCTTCTCCACATTTTGTGGAAGTAACCTCCTATGCCAATCGCTGACAAGGTTACTGGCTGCACTAAACACTCTTTCAGAGTACACACTGGAGGGGGGGGGGGTAACTTAGGTAAAATAAAGCCAGTTTGTGTAAGGGCATCCAAATTGCCTCTTTTTTGTGCCAGTGTACATACGGACTGTCTGACATGCCTACTTGGATGCTGTCACTGACAGAATCATATGCAGTGACAGTAGACATGTCAGTAATCATTGGCAGGTCCTTCAGTCTGGACCAGATGTCAGCACTCACTCCAGACTGCCCTGCATCACTGCCAGCGGGTGGACAAGGAAATCTTATCCTGTTCCTTGCAGCCTCATTTGCGGTACAAAGTGAAGGAGGAGCTGTTGACGGGTCACGTTCCACTTGAGTTGACAATTTTATCACCAGCAAGTCTTTGAACCTCTGCAGACTTGAGATAGATAGAGATACAACGTAGGTTTTAAACCTAGGATCGAGCATGGTGGCCAAAATGTAGTGCTCTGATTTCAACAGATTGACCACCCTTGAATCCTGGCAAAGCGAATGAAGGACTCCATCCACAAGTCCCACATACTTTGTGGAATCGCTCCATCTTAGCTCCTCCTTCAATTTCTCCAGCTGCTTCTGCAAAAGCCTGATGAGGGGAATGACCTGACTCAAGCTGGCAGTGTCTAAACTGACTTCACGTGTGGCAAGCTCAAAGGGTTGGAGAACCTTGCAAAAGATGGAAATCATTCTCCACTGTGCTTGAGTCAGGTGCATTCCCCCTCCTTTGCCTATATCGTAGGTGGATGTATAGGCTTGAATGGCCTTTTGCTGCTCCTCCATCCTCTGAAGTATATAGAGTGTTGAATTCCACCTTGTTTCCACCTCTTGCTTCAAGTGACGGCAGTACAGATTCAGGTGTGTTTGATGGCGCTCCAGTCTTTGGCACGTGGTGGCTGAATGCCGAAAGTGGGCTGCAATTTTTCGGGCCACCGACAGCATCTCCTGTAAAAAATTCTGCACCACCAAATTAATTGTATGTGCAAAACATGGGATGTGCTGGAATTTGCCCAGTAATGCATGCACAATATTGGTGGCATTGTCCGAAATCACAAATCTCCAGGAGAGTCTAATTGGGGTAAGCCATTGTGCAACAATAACCCCCAGTTTCCGTAAGAGGTTGTCAGCAGTGTGCCTCTTACAGAAAGTGGTGATACATAGTGTACCCTGCCTAGGAGCGAGTTGGCGTTTGTGAGATGCTGCTACTGGTGTCGCTGCTGTTGTTGCTGCAGGAGGCCATATATCTACCCAGTGGGCTGTCACAGTCATATAGTCCTTAGTATGCCGTGTTTCACTTGTCCTCATGTCCGTGGTTAAGTGGACAGTGGGTACAACTGCATTTTGTAAGATACTGAGGACACTTTTTCTGACGTCACTGTACATTCTTGGTATCTCCTGCCTAGTGAAGTGGAACCGAAAAAAAAAGGATGACTGCTGTCATATTTCATCTTCCTCACAAAGGACTGTTGGACAGTCAATTGTTTAGTTGAAGTAGTACAAGTGGTCTTCCGACTTCCCCTCTGGTATGATGATCGACTTCCAGCACCAACAACAGCAGCGGCAGCAACAGAAGGCATACAACTCAAGTCTTGCCAGTGACATTGCCTGCCAGTGACAGTCTTGCCAGTGATATGGCCTGCAGGACTACTGACGTTCCTGACTGAGGAGGAAGTTGACATTGAGGGAGGTGGTTGTGTGGCTTGCAGGAGCTTGGGTACAAGAGGAAGAAGGGATTTACAGTAGGTGTCAGAGGACTGCTTGTGCTCTTATCCAAAGTTTCACAACTTTACACTGACTTCTGATGAATCCGCTGCAGGTGACATATAAGGGAGGATGTTCCTAGCTGGTTAATGTCCTTACCCCTATTAATTACAGATTGACAGAGGAAACACATTGCTTAACACCTGTTGTCCGGAATTATGGAGAAATAATTCCACACCAAAGAGGTGGCTTTTTTGGTATTTTGCCCAGGTATCACAATGGCCTTATTCATCCCATGGACAACAGGTGTCTCCCCCGGTGCCTGATTTAAATAAACCACATCCCCATCAGAATGCTCATCGTCAACTTCCTCCTCAGTGTCAGCAACACCCATATTCTCATCCTGGTGTACTTTAACAGTGACATCTTCAATTTGTATATCAGAAACTGGACTGTGGGTGCTCCTTCCAGCTCTTGCAGGGGGCGTGCAAATGGTGGAAGGTGCCACCTCTTCCCATCCAGTGTTGGGAAAGTCAGACATCGCATATGCCGACACACTTGGACTCTCCTTTGGTATTTGTGATACCATTTTAGAATGCACAGTTCTTTTATGTGCTTTTTCAAGCTTAACTCTTATCATTTTTCTAGCATGAGGATGAGGGTTTCCATCATCATATGAACCTGAACCACTAGTCATGAACATAGGTCAGGCCTTAGCAGTTCCTTGCCACTCCATGTCGTAAATCACATATTGGTAAATTTACGTTTCTCCTCAGACCATTTGCATTTATTTTTTGTGGTCTTTTTACTGAACTTTTGCTTTTTGGAATTTACATGCCCTCAACTATCACATTGGGCATCGGCCTTGGCAGACGATGTTGACGGGATTTCATTGTCTATGTCATGACCAGTGGCAGCAGCTTCAGCACTAGGATGAAGTGGTTCTTGATCTTTCCCTATTTTATCTTACAAATTTTTGTTCTCCATTATTTTTCTGGAGTTATATAACAATATGCGGTACAGGAGAGCGTGCCTCTACACCACACAGGGCAAACCCTGTGAAAAATTTTTGGATTAAATATTAATAAACCCTTTATTTGGAGTAAATAATATACAGCACAGGACAGCACCACTGAATTTATATGACAGCACCACTGGGCTGGATTTATACAGATTTATATGGATTTATATGGAATTATAATTCAGGATCACTGGAATTATAATGCAGGATCACTGGAATTATACGGCAGGATTTCTGGAATTATACATCAGTATCACTAAATTTATACAGCAGTACCCCTGGACATATACGGCAGTACCGCTGGACATATACGGCAGTATCAATGGACAAATACAGCAGTATCACTGGACATGTACGGCAGTATCACTGGACAGGACTTATACGCCAGTACCACTGTATTTAGATGGCAGGATCACTGGATTTATACACCAGTACCACTGTAATTATACAGCCGGATCACTAGATTTATATGCCAGTACCACTGGAATTATATGGCAGGATCACTGGATTTATACAGCAGTACCATTGGACATATAGAACAGTATAAATGGACATAAACAGCAGGATCACTGTAATTATACACCAGGATCACTGGAATTATATGGCAGGATTACTGGATTTATTCGGCAGGATCACTTGATTCATATGGCAGTACCACTGGACATATATACAGCAGCATCAATGGACATATACTGCAGGATCACTGTAATTATACGGCAGGATCACAGGAATTATATGGCCGGATCACTGGATTTATACGGCAGGATCACTAGATTTATACGGCAATACTGCTGGACATATATGGCAGTACCGCTGGACATATATGGCAGTATCAATGGACATTTATGACAGTATCACTGGACATATATGGCAGTATCAATGGACTGGACATTATACGCCAGTACCACTGTAATTATACGGCAGGATTACTAGATTTATACGCCAGTACCACAGGATTACTGGATTTATATGCCAGTACCACTGAAATTATATGGCAGGATAACTGGATTTAGATGGCAGTACCACTGGACATATACGGCATTACCACTGGACATATACGGCAGTATCAATGACATATATGGCAGTATCACTGGACTAGATTAATATGCAAGTAAATTATACGTCAGGATCAATGGATTTATATGGCAGGATCACCGTAATTATACGGCAGTATTACTGGATTTATTCTGCAGGATCACAGGATTCATACGGCAGTACCACTGGACATATATAACAGTATCAATGGACATATACGGCAGGATCATTCGATTTATATGGCAGTACCACTGGACATATACGGCAGTACCGCTGGACATATATACGGCAGTATCACTGGACATATAGTATATGGCAGTATCTCTGGACTGGATTTATACACCAGTACCACTGTAATTATACGGCAGAATCACTGGATTTATACAGCAGGATCACTGTAATTATACGGCAGGACCACTGGATTTATAAGGCAGAATCACTGGATTTATACGGCAGTACCACTGGAAATATATGGCAGGATCACTGGACATATAAGGCAACACTGGGACACCACCACTGGACTGATGTAGGACAACACAGCACCACTGCAATGGACTGGACTTATCCAGCAGCACTGGACATATGGCAGCAGAGGACACCACCACTGTGACTGGACTGATGCAACACAATACACCACCACTGAACTGATGCAGCACAACACAGCACCACTGGACTGGACTTACACAGCAACACTGGACTTATGGCAGCAGAGGACACCACCACTGTGACTGGACAGATGCAGCACAAGACACGGACACTGTGGACATTGAGGACGGAGACACATCCTCTCTCTACACTCTCCAATGCCAGAGTGAAAATGGCGGGGACGCGCGGCTCCTTATATGGAATCCAAACCCCGCGAGAATCCGACAGTGGGATGATGACGTTTTGCCTCATTATGGTTTCCATATTTTATACAACACGGGAAATTACTAAGAATTTGCATTCTCATTCACTGCCGACAATACCCAAACACTGACAGGAAAGTATAGAATGCATACAGAAATGGAGCTGTCAAATAGACCTGCTTTTTTCTGGCATATTTTGAGTCATGTACGGATCAGTGAAATCCGTGCATGCTTCTCTATGTAAAAGTGTCTAAAAGTGTTAAAAAATAATTGTGTGGGGTTACCCGTCCTAAGCATAACCAACCTTGGGCTCTTTGAGCCAGTCCTGGTTGTTAAAATCCCATGAAAATTTTGCATAGAGGTCCCCAGTATTTATACAAAAAGCACCAGGCTCTTGGGCTGATCCTGGTTTAAAAAATAAGGGGACAAAAGACGTAAGGGTCCCCTGTATTTTTTAAACCAACACTGGGCTCCACTAGCCAGGGAGATAATTCCACATCTGGGGGACACATTTATGTAGGTCCCTACCGTGGCATTAACCCCCCAACTAGTCATCCCTGGCCAGGGTTCCCTGGGGGAGTGGGGACCCCTTAAATCAAGGAGTCCCTTCCTCCAGGCACCCAAGGGCTAGGGATGAAGCACGGAGCTGTCCCTCCCATCCCAGAATGGTGGATAGAGGCCTGATAGCCTTTAAAAGTGTAAAAAAAGAATGTTGTCTTTTGCTGTGTAACTACAAGTCATAGAAAGCCTCCCCCGCTTGCTGGTACTTGGAAAACCACAAGTACCAGCATACGGAGAATTAATGGGCCTGCTGGTACCTGTAGTTCTACAACAAAATAAATACCCAAACAAAAACACAAGACACCGTGACAGTAAAATTTTAATAAAACACACGTACACACTCATACATACTTACATCCCATACCACCATTCACGTTCACTTTTCCATGTAGAATCCAATTGGGTACCTGTTAAAATAAAAAAAATATACTCACAAAAATCCTGTGTAGATCTGTCCTCTTCTTTCCCTGTAGGCATCCATGGGTTAAAAAAATAAATAAACCAAATAACCCGACCAACGAACTAAATGAGATCCATGTTTACACATGAATCCCCTTTCCCCAAATGCCGGGACCTCCCATGATTCCTTTCACTAGAGTACCTGGCAGCCAATCAGGTAAATGCCACATCATACCACTCTCCTGATTGGCTATGCACTCCTGGCCTGTCAATCAGGCAGAGTGCACTGGCTATAATGGAGGATCATGGATCTCCATTATAGACTATGGTGGGAAAATTGTGGTCTGCGGCAATTCGCGAGGTTAATTGAGGTCACCCACAATAGGCTCATAATCACTGCTTGGCTTGCAGGCAGGTAATGCAGCTGGACTGCAGACCGTAATGCGGCTTGGTCCCTATCTGATAGCAGACTGGTAGCTGTACTGCAGCCTGGAAATGAGCTGCAGGCTGGAAAGTGTGATCACAGCAGACTGGGAGATACCCGACCAGGAACTCAGATGAATAAAGCACACGTAGATGGCTTGACAAGACAGGGGACCAGGAGCAGGATGGAACCAAACAAACTGGACACTAGGAACAGACTATCACCGGCAGGGAGTGCTGCAAGTGACTGCAATTTAACAGGAAGAGAAATCAATGCAAGCCATCTTCCTTAAATGCAAAATAAATTGCAGCTGAGCTGTCCACACTGAGAGCTTGATTCCAGACTGGCTGCAGCTGAATGCCTCCACAATACTGACAGCTTCCTGCTGCCTAGCATCCACCAGGACTACAAACTCATTTATCTTTGCAGTGGATTGCAACAGTAGGCCTTTCAAAGTACAAGTGACTTGTGTTGGGTCCACTTAACAGGTATCATCCTTGTGCAGAGAAGCTATCGACAGTAGGTGTTTTCCCCTGACCAAAACAGCAGAGACAAAGTCCGGGCCCAATGAGTGATGGAGGAGACCTGGACTAACATGCCTAACTGTAGCATGTTCTTGGAATGCAGCAGTTCCTCTCCTCTGGTATTTCACACCTGGGCCAGTCACTAGATCATGACACTGAAACCCCTGGCAACAGCAGTGTCAAACATAAGAAGTTAGAGGAGAGGAGGAGACAAGAGGAAAGGGGAAGACGGTGTCCCATTCTCTCCTCTGTATGGACTAGGTGAAATGTCAGTTCATTGCTCATATTGGGCATTGCTGCTGCATTAATAAGCATACTCCTGATTTGTTTCTTATTATAAACACTAAAACATTTTCCATAGAATTTCCCATGAGAAATTGCAGTAAATTGAATTAGCAGCACAACAGCCTTCCTTAGAAAAGTGGTCTCTCTCTCTCTCTCTACCTACATTATCACACACACACACACACACACACACACACACACACACACACACACACACACACACACACACACTGTGTTGCCAAATATGCAATGATCTTTTCTCCACTGAGCTACTTGTTGCTTCCCCTCCACTTCTCCATAATTCCTCTGCTATTAACTCACTACATTTTTCCACTAGCATTGTCTTTCCTCAGCTCTCATGTCTAACTCCCTTTTTTCATTCTGTCTCTCCCACTGATACTTTCCCTTACATAGAAACATAGAATTTGACGGCAGATAAGAACCACTTGGCCCATCTAGTCTACCCCTTTTTTTAACCATATTTTTATCTCAAACCTTATTTGATCCTTATTTCTTTGTAAGGCTATCCTTATGTCTATCTCTTGCATGTTTAAATTGCTCTACTGTCTTAGCCTCTACCACCTATGATGGGAGGCTATTCCACTTGTCCACTACCCTTTCTGTGAAGTAATTTTTTATCAAATATCCCCTGAACCCCCCCCCCCCCTTCAGTCTCAGTCCATGTCCTCGTGCCCTATTGTTTCTCTTCATTTGGAGAGTGTTTCCCTCCTGGACTTTGTTAAAACCCCTGATGTATTTGAAAGTTTCTATCATGTCCCCCCTATCTCTTCTCTGCTTCAAACTATGCATATTGAGATTTTTTTTTGTCTTTCTGGGTAGGTTTAGTGATGTAGGCCATGCACCATTTTAGTTGCCCTTCTTAGTACAGTCTCTAATGTATTAATATCGTTTGAAGATGTGGCCTCCAGAATTGAACACAGTATTCTAGATGAGGCCGTACCAATGACCTATACAGTGGTAATATTACTTCATTCTTTCTGCTGCTGATTCCTCTCCAAGTGCAGACAAGCATCATAATAGTCTTCCTCACTGCTTTGTTACATTGCTTACCTGCCTTAAGTCACCTGAAATAGTGATTACTAGATCTCTATTTCTTCCTCAGTAGTTTCCAGTAAAGTGCAATTAATACTACATTTTGACTTTGGAATTTTGAGACACAAGTGCATGATTTTGCATTTTTTGGCATTAAACTGTAAATGCCACAATCTTGACCATTCCTCTAGTCTACCTACGGTAGATCCTCAATCATTTGTTTTACCCCACCTGATGTGTCTACCATGTTGCATACCTTTGTGTCATCTGCAAAAATACATACATTCCCTTTAATGCAATTTGTAATGTCCCCAATAAAGATATTAAAAAGCTCTGGTCTAAGTAAAGATCCCTTGGGTACTCCACTGGTAACATTTCCTGGTAATGCACTCCATTTATCACAACTCTGTTTTCTATCCTGCAACCAAGATCTTATCCATTCAATAATCCTAGTATCCATTCCCAAGCTTCCAAGTTTATTTAGCAGTCTGCAATGTGGAACAGTGTCAAAAGCTTTACTAAAGTCTAGATAGCTATATCCATGGCTCCACCTTTATCCATCACTTTAGTCACACAGTCAAAATAGTCAATATGATTTGTTTGAAATGATCTCCCCCCAGTGAATCCATGCTGATTGGGATCCTGTAAATTGCTGGATTTGAGATAATCTACAACTCTTTCTTTTAAGAGTGTTTCCATCAATATTCCTACTACTGATGTAAGACTCACTGGTCTGTAGTTGTTTGCCTCTTCCTTGCTTCCACTTTTGTGCAGGGGGACTACATTCACTCTTTTCCAGTCCTCTGGATAACTCATGTAGCTAATGACTGGTTGAATAGCCTCAGGAAACACTGTCAACCAATTTACCCCCTTTACTCCCTTGCTACAGAAACCTCACATACACTCTGCCAATCTCCATCACGCACTGTCTTTCCTCTCCCCCTTCTTCCTCTCCCCTTCACCCTCTGCCTCTTCCCATCACTCTCTATAAAGATATATACTGGCACCGGCTGTTAGACCAATAAGGGACGATAGTTGATTAAGATAAAAAAATCACAAACTTTTAATAAACATAATAAAACAATTAGTTAGATAAATCAGATGTAGTCAAACTATCTTTATCTGTTCCTAAGTCAGAAACAAAGGGTGTTAAACGATGTTGATTAGGACCAATTGGATCCCACTCATGGTGTATATTATGTATGCACAGTCTCCGGTTAGGACTCCCTCCTCATTATTTTTTGGTTCACTTGAGATGATAATAGTTACCCAGTCCTTATGGATGTTGTCCCCAGGATCTCAGTTTAGCAGGTGAGATTCCAAATAGCAGCAGGGGAATAATTCCAGGTTGCAATGGGCTTGTAGTGTCCAATAGGGGCAAAGAGTCCAATTGTTACCGGAGATGCCAGGTGGGTCCAAAGCTGTTGGTCAGTGTCCTTAAATAAGAGGTAGAAGCCGATTAGCTGCTATAGCATACATAATATACACCATGAGTGGGATCCAATTGGTCCTAATCAACATCGTTTAACACCCTTTGTTTCTGACTTAGGAACAGATAAATATAGTTTGACTACATCTGATTTATCTAACTAATTGTTTTATTATGTTTATTAAAAGTTTGTGATTTTTTATCTTAATCAACTATCATCCCTTATTGGTCTAACAGCCGGCGCCAGTATATATCTTTATATTGCTGTTTCACTTTATCTAGGGGCTGACCCCCCCCCCCTTTACTGGCTATCGCTGACAGCGCACTCATACTCCTTCTTCTTCCCGTCACTCTCTGCCTCTCCCTGTTACCCACTTCCATGTGGCATATTATTAACTTGAGGTGGTTGTGGAGGAGGGGGACCGAAACCTGTTTGTAACTCCTCAAAATAAGGTTTTAGTATTTGATTATTAACCTGGATTGGATAGTGCCAAGATAAAGAAATCGCACAATGGTCACCATAACCACTGGCCATCTTAAGGTAGTTCATTGTGTGCCTGATTCAGAATTGCATACAACAGTGCAGCTTTATCGCAAGCACAAAATGTATGTGGATATTCATCTGAATTGAGAGTTGGCCACATTTATGTATATCAATTTGTCTGTGAAAGTAGCTGTTATCACTAGCAGCACACATCTGTACCAGCACTATACCTTGTGTAAGATTAATCCAATATGAAATGGATCTCTGCATGTGATAAACTCTGTATAGTATACATTTCCACCTTCATGACCATGAACACTTGACTATGACCATGAACACTCGGTTACACTCATCCCAGTATAAATAGAGGTGCACTTGAGATGTGAAAGACACTGCTCATAAATATTTGGGATGTGCGCCGGGCCATTTGTGATGGATCTTGATTTGGATTTGATTCTGATTTGTTAGCTGGCTTTGGATTTGAGTTTGGATTTGCCAAATTGCTGTGACTGGCTTTAGATTTGGATTTGGATTTTTTGAAAAATTGTCAAAAAATGCTAAAATCTCTTAATTTGGGCTTTTTTGTTCCTAGAGTATTATTAACCTCAATATCATTAATTTCCGTTCATTTCTGCTCAATTTTGATCACCTCACAGCTCACAATATTGTTTTCACCAATATTGACCAAAGGCTGGATGGCTAAACTGCGGTATACAGTATGGGTCAGATACAGTTTAGGTTGGATACAGTGCAGGACACAGGACAGGTTGGGTACAGTGTGGGATACAGTGCTGGTTGGATACTGTGTGGGTTGGATACAGTGTGGGATACAGTGCAGGCTGGATACAGTATGGGTTAGATACAGTGCTGAATGGATAATGTGTGGGTTGGATACAGTGCGGGTCGGATACAGTTTGGGAATTGATATATTACTTGTTGGATACAGTGTGGGATACAGTGTGGGTCAGAAACAGTGCAGGTTGGCAGAGCCGTTTCTTGTGGCAGGCAAGGCATCTGCTGTGGATCTTTTGGTGGGTCCTGGTGCTTGCCTCCTCCTCATCATTACTGCTCCACTCGGGTGGCAGAGTTTTGTGTATTGATGCATTCATATCATTACATCATGACACAAACACGTAATTACGTGAAACTCTGGCCCCGAGCAGAGTACTAATGACGCGGAGGAGGGGGAGCACCAGGACTCAGTACAGAGCAACAGGCAGGTGGGAGAAGGAGGAGGTATGTGCTGGCGGGAAAACGGGTGGGCACTGTAAACACCCCTTACAAAGAACACTACACAGCCCTGGCAACTAGCATTACACAGACCTGGCAACTGACATGACACAGCCCTGGAAACTGGCAGTACACAGCCCTGGCAATGATCATGACACCAATCCCAGAACATGAAACTCCTGGCAACCAGCATGGATCCCAGAGCATGAAACCTCTGGCAACCAGCATGGATCCCAGAGCATGAAACTCCTTCAACCAGCATGACACCCAGAGCATGAAATGCTTGGCAATGAGCAGGTAATTTAAAAGTAATTAGAAGCTTTACTGTAGGGTATAATGTATCAAGGGCATTGTGGTGTTTGGCATACTATGGTGCAGAGGGCATTACTGTGTGGGGCTTAATATGGTGGAATTAATTATTTTCCTGTGGTGGCCATAATCTATTGGTGCAGGGTCAAAAACTGGGGTGTAAGCTAGTCTTTTCAGGCGAGACCACGCACGGTTTAGTGAGATCATGCCCATTTTAGTGAGGCCATGCTCCCTTGCCATATTTGTATTTTTAATATCTATGGGGAGAAAAAAAAATTATGTCAAGGGGGGGGGGGCGCTTTTTTGAATCTTGCACTGGGAGCCAGATTGGCTAGAAACAGCCCTGCAGGTTGGATCAGTGCGGGATACATTGCAGATCGGATATAGCGTGCAATACACTGTGGGTTGGATAACGTGTGGGTTTGATACAATGTGGGTCAGATACAGTGCTGTATACATTACTGGTTGGATACAGTGTAGGATACAGTGTGGGTCATATACTGTGCTGGATACATTGTGGCATAGATATAGTGTGGGATACAGTGTGAGTCAGATACAATGTAGGATACAGTGTATGGCGGATACACCAATAGTGCGCTTACTGTGACAGGGGTTGTGACGACCTCAATGCGGTAGTGTCAGCAGTGCAGGGGTGCTGGAAGAGTCCTCAGCGTGGGGATGCTGGTGGTGTTGATACTGCTGGAGTGCTGGCAGTGTCAACAGTGATGGTGGTGTCCTCAGTGCGGAGTTGCTGGTGGTGTCGGTACTGCTGGCTGTATTGCCATTGCCAGTGTGCCAGGCATATCCTTACTGCAGGGTTGCCGGCAGTGTTGACAGTGCTGGCAGTGTCCTCAATGTGTGATTACCGATGGTGTTAGTACTGCTGGGGTGCTGGCAGTGTCGGCAGTGCAGGAGTGTCACCGGTGTCCTCTGTGCTGGGGTGTGTCAGTGGTGTCAGCAGTGTGGGGGTGCCAACTCAGTCAGTCATCTGGTTGTGTGGGGGTGTCGGTGCCCCCATCTAGTCCGAATAATGTCTATGAGGACATGATGGCTCTCTCAGCCAATCAGCGGTCAGCCCTATGACTTAATGGGACTTTTGAAATAGGCACCCGAGCAGAAACCACGAGATTCAACAGCGGGATCCAAGCCCTGACTGACTGCCTCAGATCTCGGAAGTTGGGAGCTGCTCGGATTTCTTAAAGTCCAAATCACTCATCTCTAATAGATATACAGTATATTCTCAAGCAGATTTATGTGCAATGGGAAAAATCTACATATTATTCTGCCTGAGTGTTCATATATTGGAAATTTGCTTAAAAATACAATAGGGGCCTTTATGAGCCATAGGAATTTCTGACATGGCTATAGAGGAAATTTTGGCATGCCAGGATAGGTTTGCTTGCAAATTTAAGTTCAAGGTACAGTAATTGAATGAAGTGTACAAGAACTGTCTATCAAAGTAAGGAAACTTACTGTAGATCTGAATTTGGAGCCTTGCGAGGTCCTAACCCTGTTTTAAAAGTGACTCATCATGGGAAAATGAAGAATGTTGATTGAGCAATATAAATAATTATGAAAATAAATGTCAGCTTTCTTTACAGGAATGGAAAAGCGGAGCGGAATTTTTTTTTCATGTATCATGTGTGGAGTTAAAATCTACATGTGTGGGGCTAGCGAAGTTTACCAGATTTTACAAGAAGGTACAGATGTGTCCTCATTAGTGATGTGCACCGGAAATTTTTCGGGTTTTGTGCTTTGGATTTGGATTCGGTTCCGCGGCCGTGTTTTTGATTTGGACGCGTTTTGGCAAAACCTCCCTGAAATTTTTTTGTCGGATTCGAGTGTGTTTTAGCTATGGGTGTTTTTTTTTTACAAAAAACCCTCAAAACAGTTTAAATCATAGAATTTGGGGGTCATTTTGATCCCATAGTATTATTAACCTCAATAACCATAATTTACACTCATTTGCAGTCTATTCTGAACACCTCACACCTCAAAATATTATTTTTAGTCCTAAAATTTGCACCGAGGTTGCTGGATGACTAAGCTATGCGACCCAAGTGGCCGACGCAAACACCTGGCCCATCTAGGAGTGGCACTGCAGTGTCAGGCAGGATGGCACTTCAAAAAAATAGTCCATAAAAAGCACATGATGCAAAGAAAAAAAGAGGCGCACCAAGGTCGCTGTGTGACTAAGATAAGCGACACAAGTGGCCGACACAAACACCTGGCCCATCTAGGAGTGGCACTGCAGTGTCAGGCAGGATGGCACTTCAAAAAAATAGTCCCCAAACAGCACATGATGCAAAGAAAAAAAGAGGCGCACCAAGGTCGCTGTGTGACTAAGATAAGCAACACAAGTGGCCGACACAAACACCTGGCCCATCTAGGAGTGGCACTGCAGTGTCAGACAGGATGGCACTTCAAAAAAATAGTCCATTAAAAGCACATGATGCAAAGAAAAAAAGAGGCGCACCAAGGTCGCTGTGTGACTAAGCTAGTATACTTGATGACACAGAGGTAGGTAGAGCAGTGGCCTACTGTACCGTAATGTTATATATTATATACTGGTGGTCAGAAAACTGTGCAAAACTGAAATGCACCACAGGTATGGATGGATAGTATACTTGACGACACAGAGGTAGGTACAGCAGTGGCCTTCCGTACCGTACTGCTATATATAGTATACTGGTGGTCACTGTGTCAGCAAACTGCAAAACTAAAATGCACCACAGGTATAGAATGTAGATAGATAGTATATTTAATGACGACACAGAGGTAGGTACAGCAGTGGCCTTCCGTACCATACTGCTATATATACTGGTGGCCACTGTGTCAGCAAACTGCAAAACTAAAATGCACCACAGGTATAGAATGTAGATGGATAGTATACTTAATGACGACACAGAGGTAGGTACAGCAGTGGCCTTCTGTACAGTACTGCTATATATAGTATACTGGTGGTCACTGTGTCAGCAAACTGCAAAACTAAAATGCACCACAGGTATAGAATGTAGATAATAGTATACTTAATGACGACACAGAGGTAGGTACAGCAGTGGCATTCCGTACCGTACTGCTATATATACCGGTGGTCACTGTGTCAGCAAACTGCAAAACTAAAATGCACCACAGGTATAGAATGTAGATGGATAGTATACTTAATGACAACACAGAGGTAGGTACAGCAGTGGCCTTCCATACCGTACTGCTATATATAGTATACTGGTGGTCACTGTGTCAGCAAACTGCAAAACTAAAATGCACCACTGGTATAGAATGTAGATGGATAGTATACTTAATGACGACAAAGAAGTAGGTACAGCAGTGGCCTTCCGTACCGTACTGCTATATATAGTATACTGGTGGTCACTGTGTCAGCAAACTGCAAAACTAAAATGCACCACAGGTATAGAGTGTAGATGGATAGTATACTTAATGACGACACAGAGGTAGGTACAGCAGTGGCCTTCCGTACCGTACTGCTATATATAGTATACTGGTGGTCACTGATCAGCAAACTGCAAAACTAAAATGCACCACAGGTATAGAATGTAGATGGATAGTATACATAATGACGACACAGAGGTAGGTACAGCAGTGGCATTCCGTACCATACTGCTATATATACTGGTGGTCACTGTGTCAGCAAACTGCAAAACTAAAATGCACCACAGGTATAGAATGTAGATGGATAGTATAATTAATGACGACACAGAGGTAGGTACAGCAGTGGCCTTCCGTACCGTACTGTTATATATAGTATACTGGTGTTCACTGTGTCAGCAAACTGCAAAACTAAAATGCACCACAGGTATAGAATGTAGATGGATAGTATACTTAATGATGACACAGAGGTAGGTACAGCAGTGGCCTTCCGTACCGTACTGCTATATATAGTATACTGGTGGGTACTGTGTCAGCAAACTGCAAAACTAAAATGCACCACAGGTATAGAATGTAGATGGATAGTATACTTAATGACGACACAGAGGTAGGTACAGCAGTGGCCTTCCGTACCGTACTGCTATACATACTGGTGGTCACTGTGTCAGCAAACTGCAAAACTAAAATGCACCACAGGTATAGAATGTAGATGGATAGTATACTTAATGATGACACAGAGGTAGGTACAGCAGTGGCCTTCCGTACCGTACTGCTATATATATTATACTGGTTTTCACTGTGTCAGCAAACTGCAAAACTAAAATGCACCACAGGTATAGAATGTAGATGGATAGTATACTTAATGACGACACAGAGGTAGGTACAGCAGTGGCCTTCCGTACCGTACTGCTATATATACCGGTGATCACTGTGTCAGCAAACTGCAAAACTAAACTGCACCACAGGTATAGAATGTAGATGGATAGTATACTTAATGACGACACAGAGGTAGATACAGCAGTGGCCTTCCGTACCATACTGCTATATATACTGGTGGTCACTGTGTCAGCAAACTGCAAAACTAAAATGCACCACAGGTATAGAATGTAGATGGACAGTATATTTAATGACGACACAGAGGTAGGTACAGCAGTGGCCTTCCGTACCGTACTGCTATTTATAGTATACTGGTGGTCACTGTGTCAGCAAACTGCAAAACTAAAATGCACCACAGGTATAGAATGTAGATGGATAGTATACTTAATGATGACACAGAGGTAGGTACAGCAGTGGCATTCCGTACCATACTGCTATATATACTGGTGGTCACTGTGTCAGCAAACTGCAAAACTAAAATGCACCACAGGTATAGAATGTAGATGGATAGTAAACTTAATGACGACAAAGAGGTAGGTACAGCAGTAGCCTTCCATACCGTACTGCTATATATAGCATACTGGTGGTCACTGTGTCAGCAAACTGCAAAACTAAAATGCACCACAGGTATAGAGTGTAGATGGATAGTATACTTAATGACGACACAGAGGTAGGTACAGCAGTGGCCTTCCGTACCGTACTGCTATATATAGTATACTGGTGGTCACTGGTCAGCAAACTGCAAAACTAAAATGAACCACAGGTATAGAATGTAGATGGATAGTATACTTAATGAAGACACAGAGGTAGGTACAGCAGTGGCATTCCGTACCGTACTGCTATATATACTGGTGGTCACTGTGTCAGCAAACTGCAAAACTAAACTGCACCACAGGTATAGAATGTAGATGGATAGTATATTTAATGACGACACAGAGGTAGGTACAGCAGTGGCCTTCCGTACCATACTGCTATATATACTGGTGGCCACTGTGTCAGCAAACTGCAAAACTAAAATGCACCACAGGTATAGAATGTAGATGGATAGTATACTTAATGACGACACAGAGGTAGGTACAGCAGTGGCCTTCTGTACAGTACTGCTATATATAGTATACTGGTGGTCACTGTGTCAGCAAACTGCAAAACTAAAATGCACCACAGGTATAGAATGTAGATAATAGTATACTTAATGACGACACAGACTTAGGTACAGCAGTGGCATTCCGTACCGTACTGCTATATATACCGGTGGTCACTGTGTCAGCAAACTGCAAATCTAAAATGCACCACAGGTATAGAATGTAGATGGATAGTATACTTAATGACAACACAGAGGTAGGTACAGCAGTGGCCTTCCATACCGTACTGCTATATATAGTATACTGGTGGTCACTGTGTCAGCAAACTGCAAAACTAAAATGCACCACTGGTATAGAATGTAGATGGATAGTATACTTAATGATGACAAAGAAGTAGGTACAGCAGTGGCCTTCCGTACCGTACTGCTATATATAGTATACTGGTGGTCACTGTGTCAGCAAACTGCAAAACTAAAATGCACCACAGGTATAGAGTGTAGATGGATAGTATACTTAATGACGACACAGAGGTAGGTACAGCAGTGGCCTTCCGTACCGTACTGCTATATATAGTATACTGGTGGTCACTGATCAGCAAACTGCAAAACTAAAATGCACCACAGGTACAGAATGTAGATGGATAGTATACATAATGACGACACAGAGGTAGGTACAGCAGTGGCATTCCGTACCGTACTGCTATATATACTGGTGGTCACTGTGTCAGCAAACTGCAAAACTAAAATGCACCACAGGTATAGAATCATGTAGATGGATAGTATAATTAATGACGACACAGAGGTAGGTACAGCAGTGGCCTTCCGTACCGTACTGCTATATATAGTATACTGGTGGTCACTGTGTCAGCAAACTGCAAAACTAAAATGCACCACAGGTATAGAATGTAGATGGATAGTATACTTAATGATGACACAGAGGTAGGTACAGCAGTGGCCTTCCGTACCGTACTGCTATATATAGTATACTGGTGGGTACTGTGTCAGCAAACTGCAAAACTAAAATGCACCACAGGTATAGAATGTAGATGGATAGTATACTTAATGACGACACAGAGGTAGGTACAGCAGTGGCCTTCCGTACCGTACTGCTATACATACTGGTGGTCACTGTGTCAGCAAACTGCAAAACTAAAATGCACCACAGGTATAGAATGTAGATGGATAGTATACTTAATGATGACACAGAGGTAGGTACAGCAGTGGCCTTCCGTACCGTACTGCTATATATATTATACTGGTGGTCACTGTGTCAGCAAACTGCAAAACTAAAATGCACCACAGGTATAGAATGTAGATGGATAGTATACTTAATGACGACACAGAGGTAGGTACAGCAGTGGCCTTCCATACCGTACTGCTATATATACCGGTGATCACTGTGTCAGCAAACTGCAAAACTAAACTGCACCACAGGTATAGAATGTAGATGGATAGTATACTTAATGACGACACAGAGGTAGATACAGCAGTGGCCTTCCGTACCATACTGCTATATATATACTGGTGGTCACTGTGTCAGCAAACTGCAAAACTAAAATGCACCACAGGTATAGAATGTAGATGGACAGTATATTTAATGACGACACAGAGGTAGGTACAGCAGTGGCCTTCCGTACCGTACTGCTATTTATAGTATACTGGTGGTCACTGTGTCAGCAAACTGCAAAACTAAAATGCACCACAGGTATAGAATGTAGATGGATAGTATACATAATGATGACACAGAGGTAGGTACAGCAGTGGCATTCCGTACCATACTGCTATATATACTGGTGGTCACTGTGTCAGCAAACTGCAAAACTAAAATGCACCACAGGTATAGAATGTAGATGGACAGTATATTTAATGACGACACAGAGGTAGGTACAGCAGTGGCCTTCCGTACCGTACTGCTATATATAGCATACTGGTGGTCACTGTGTCAGCAAACTGCAAAACTAAAATGCACCACAGGTATAGAGTGTAGATGGATAGTATACTTAATGACGACACAGAGGTAGGTACAGCAGTGGCCTTCCATACCGTACTGCTATATATAGCATACTGGTGGTCACTGTGTCAGCAAACTGCAAAACTAAAATGCACCACAGGTATAGAGTGTAGATGGATAGTATACTTAATGACGACACAGAGGTAGGTACAGCAGTGGCCTTCCGTACTGTACTGCTATATATACTGGTGGTCACTGTGTCAGCAAACTGCAAAACTAAAATGCACCACAGGTATAGAATGTAGATGGATAGTATACTTAATGACGACACAGAGGTAGGTACAGCAGTGGCCTTCCGTACCGTACTGCTATATACACTGGTGGTCACTGTGTCAGCAAACTGCAAAACTAAAATGCACCACAGGTATAGAATGTAGATGGATACTAGTATACTTAATGACGACACAGAGGTAGGTACAGCAGTGGCCTACTGTACCGTAATGCTATTTATTATATACTGGTGGTCACTGGTCAGCAAAACTCTGCACTGTACTCCTCCTATATAATATTATACTGGTGGTCCCCAGTCCCCACAATAATGCAGCACACTGAGCACAGATATGGAGTGTTTTTCAGGCAGACAACGTATACTGGTGGTCACTGTCAGCAAAACTCTGCACTGTACTCCTGCTATATAATACAGCTGCTTCCTAGTCCCCACAATTAAGCAGTGTGAGCACAGATATATGCAGCACACTGAGCACAGATATGGAGCGTTTTTCAGGCAGACAACGTATTGCTGGTGGTCACTGTCAGCAAAACTCTGCACTGTACTCCTCCTATATACAGCTGCTCCCCAGTCCCCACAATTAAGTAATAAGCAAGCACAAAATATTTGCAATGCATCAACATAAACGGAGAGGACGCCAGCCACGTCCTCTCCCTAACATTTCCAATGCACGAGTGAAAATGGCGGCGACGCGCAGCTGCTTATATAGAATCCGAATCTCGCGAGAATCCGACAGCGGGATGATGACGTTCAAGCGCGCTCGGGTTACCCGAGCCATACGGGAGAATACGAGTATGCCTCGGACCCGTGTAAAAAGGGTGAAGTTCGGGGGGGTTCGGTTTCCGAGAAACCGAACCCGCTCATCACTAATAAATATATGATACTAGTGATGAGCGGGTTCGGTTCCTCGGAATCCGAACCCCCCCCGAACTTCATCCTTTTTACACGGATCCGAGGCAGACTCGGATCTTCCCGCCTTGCTCGGCTAACCCGAGCGCGCCCGAACGTCATCATCCCGCTGTCGGATTCTCGCGAGGCTCGGATTCTATCGCGAGACTCGGATTCTATATAAGGAGCCGCGCGTCGCCGCCATTTTCACACGTGCACTGAGATTCATAGTGGCTGGCGTCCTCTCCATTTAGATTAGAAGAGAGAGTGAGAGTGAGACACTTGATTTACTGGAGCTTAGGAGTACTCAGAGAGTGCAGAGTTTACTAGTGACTGACCAGTGACCACCAGTGCAGTTTTTTTTATTATATTATTATTTAATATAATCCGTTCTCTGCCTGAAAAAAAAAACGATACACAGTGACACAGTAACAGTATACCATATCTGTGCTCAGCCTCAGTGTGCTGCATCATCTATGTATATCTGACTGTGCTGAGTGCTCAGTGCTCACACAGCTTAATTGTGGGGGAGACTGGGGAGCAGTAGCAGGAGTACATATTATTTAACAGTGCACACTTTTGCTGCCAGAGTGCCACTGCCAGTGTGACTGACCAGTGACCACTGTCTGACCACCAGTATATTGTGATTGTCTGCCTGAAAAAGTTAAACACTCGTCGTGTGGTGTTTTTATTCTATAAACGCATTCTGTTGACAGTGTCCAGCAGGTCCGTCATTAATTATATAATATATACCTGTCCGGCTGCAGTAGTGATATATATATATTTTTTATATCATTATCATCCAGTCTATATTAGCAGCAGACGCAGTACGGTAGTCCACGGCTGTAGCTACCTCTGTGTCGGCAGTCGCTCGTCCATCCATAATTGTATACCACCTACCTGTGGTGTTTTTTTTTTTCTTCTATCTTCTTGATACTACTAGTAGCTTACTTTAGGAGTCTGCAGTGCTGCTGACAGTGTCCAGCAGGTCCATCATTATATAATATATACCTGTCCGGCTGCAGTAGTGATATATATATATTTTTTATATCATTATCATCCAGTCTATATTAGCAGCAGACGCAGTACGGTAGTCCACGGCTGTAGCTATCTCTGTGTCGGCAGTCGCTGGTCCATCCATAATTGTATACCACCTACCTGTGGTGTTTTTTTTTTTTCCATCTTCTTGATACTACTAGTAGCTTACTTTAGGAGTCTGCAGTGCTGCTGACAGTGTCCAGCAGGTCCGTCATTATATAATATATACCTGTCCGGCTGCAGTAGTGATATATATATATATTTTTTATATCATTATCATCCAGTCTATATTAGCAGCAGACGCAGTACGGTAGTCCACGGCTGTAGCTACCTCTGTGTCGGCAGTCGCTCGTCCATCCATAATTGTATACCACCTACCTGTGGTGTGTTTTTTTTTTCTATCTTCTTGATACTACTAGTAGCTTACTTTAGGAGTCTGCAGTGCTGCTGACAGTGTCCAGCAGGTCCGTCATTATATAATATATACCTGTCCGGCTGCAGTAGTGATATATATATATTTTTTATATCATTATCATCCAGTCTATATTAGCAGCAGACGCAGTACGGTAGTCCACGGCTGTAGCTACCTCTGTGTCGGCAGTCGCTCGTCCATCCATAATTGTATACCACCTACCTGTGGTGTTTTTTTTTTTCTATCTTCTTGATACTACTAGTAGCTTACTTTAGGAGTCTGCAGTGCTGCTGACAGTGTCCAGCAGGTCCGTCATTATATAATATATACCTGTCCGGCTGCAGTAGTGATATATATATATATTTTTTATATCATTATCATACAGTCTATATTAGCAGCAGACGCAGTACGGTAGTCCACGGCTGTAGCTACCTCTGTGTCGGCAGTCGCTCGTCCATCCATAATTGTATACCACCTACCTGTGGTGTTTTTTTTTTCCTATCTTCTTGATACTACTAGTAGCTTACTTTAGGAGTCTGCAGTGCTGCTGACAGTGTCCAGCAGGTCCGTCATTATATAATATATACCTGTCCGGCTGCAGTAGTGATATATATATATTTTTTATATCATTATCATCCAGTCTATATTAGCAGCAGACGCAGTACGGTAGTCCACGGCTGTAGCTACGTCTGTGTCGGCAGTGGCTCGTCCATCCATAAGTATACTAGTATCCATCCATCTCCATTGTTTACCTGAGGTGCCTTTTAGTTGTGCCTATTAAAATATGGAGAACAAAAATGTTGAGGTTCCAAAAATAGGGAAAGATCAAGATCCACTTCCACCTCGTGCTGAAGCTGCTGCCACTAGTCATGGCCGAGACGATGAAATGCCAGCAACGTCGTCTGCCAAGGCCGATGCCCAATGTCATAGTACAGAGCATGTAAAATCCAAAACACCAAATATCAGTAAAAAAAGGACTCAAAAATCTAAAATAAAATTGTCAGAGGAGAAGCGTAAACTTGCCAATATGCCATTTACCACACGGAGTGGCAAGGAACGGCTGAGGCCCTGGCCTATGTTCATGGCTAGTGGTTCAGCTTCACATGAGGATGGAAGCACTCAGCCTCTCGCTAGAAAAATGAAAAGACTCAAGCTGGCAAAAGCACAGCAAAGAACTGTGCGTTCTTCGTAATCACAAATCCACAAGGAGAGTCCAATTGTGTCGTTTGCGATGCCTGACCTTCCCAACACTGGACGTGAAGAGCATGCACCTTCCACCATTTGCACGCCCCCTGCAAGTGCTGGAAGGAGCACCCGCAGTCCAGTTCCTGATAGTCAGATTGAAGATGTCAGTGTTGAAGTACACCAGGATGAGGAGGATATGGGTGTTGCTGGCGCTGGGGAGGAAATTGACCAGGAGGATTCTGATGGTGAGGTGGTTTGTTTAAGTCAGGCACCCGGGGAGACACCTGTTGTCCGTGGGAGGAATAGGGCCATTGACATGCCTGGTGAAAATACCAAAAAAATCAGCTCTTCGGTGTGGAAGTATTTCAACAGAAATGCGGACAACATTTGTCAAGCCGTGTGTTGCCTTTGTCCAGCTGTAATAAGTAGGGATAAGGACGTTAACCACCTCGGAACATCCTCCCTTATACGTCACCTGCAGCGCATTCATCATAAGTCAGTGACAAGTTCAAAAAGTTTGGGCGAAAGCGGAAGCAGTCCACTGACCAGTAAATCCCTTCCTCTTGTAACCAAGCTCACTCAAACCACCCCACCAACTCCCTCAGTGTCAATTTCCTCCTTCCCCCGGAATGCCAATAGTCCTGCAGGCCATGTCACTGGCAATTCTGACGAGTCCTCTCCTGCCTGGGATTCCTCCGATGCATCCTTGCGTGTAACGCCTACTGCTGCTGGCGCTGCTGTTGTTGCTGCTGGGAGTCGATGGTCATCCCAGAGGGGAAGTCGTACTCGTAAGACCACTTTTACTACTTCCACCAAGCAATTGACTGTCCAACAGTCCTTTGCGAGGAAGATGAAATATCACACCAGTCATCCTGCTTCAAAGCGGATAACTGAGGCCTTGGCATCCTGGGCGGTGAGAAACGTGGTTCCGGTATCCATCATTACTGCAGAGCCAACTAGAGACTTGTTGGAGGTACTGTGTCCCCGGTACCAAATACCATCTAGGTTCCATTTCTCTAGGCAGGCGATACCGAAAATGTACACAGACCTCAGAAAAAGACTCACCAGTGTCCTAAAAAATGCAGTTGTACCCAATGTCCACTTAACCACGGACATGTGGACAAGTGGAGCAGGGCAGGCTCAGGACTATATGACTGTGACAGCCCACTGGGTAGATGTATGGACTCCCGCCGCAAGAACAGCAGCGGCGGCACCAGTAGCAGCATCTTGCAAACGCCAACTCTTTCCTAGGCAGGCTACGCTTTGTATCACCGCTTTCCAGAATACGCACACAGCTAAAAACCTCTTACGGCAACTGAGGAAGATCATCGCAGAATGGCTTACCCCAATTGGACTCTCCTGTGGATTTGTGGCATCGGACAACGCCAGCAATATTGTGTGTGCATTAAATATGGGCAAATTCCAGCACGTCCCATGTTTTGCACATACCTTGAATTTGGTGGTGCAGAATTATTTAAAAAACGAGAGGGGCGTGCAAGAGATGCTGTCGGTGGCCAGAAGAATTGCGGGACACTTTCGGCGTACAGGCACCATGTACAGAAGACTGGAGCACCACCAAAAACGCCTGAACCTGCCCTGCCATCATCTGAAGCAAGAAGTGGTAACGAGGTGGAATTCAACCCTCTATATGCTTCAGAGGTTGGAGGAGCAGCAAAAGGCCATTTAAGCCTATACAACTGAGCACGATATAGGAGGTGGAATGCACCTGTCTCAAGCGCAGTGGAGAATGATTTCAACGTTGTGCAAGGTTCTGCAACCTTTTGAACTTGCCACACGTGAAGTCAGTTCAGACACTGCCAGCCTGAGTCAGGTCATTCCCCTCATCAGGCTTTTGCAGAAGAAGCTGGAGACATTGAAGGAGGAGCTAACACAGAGCGATTCCGCTAGGCATGTGGGACTTGTGGATGGAGCCCTTAATTCGCTTAACAAGGATTCACGGGTGGTCAATCTGTTGAAATCAGAGCACTACATTTTGGCCACCGTGCTCGATCCTAGATTTAAAACCTACCTTGGATCTCTCTTTCCGGCAGACACAAGTCTGCTGGGGTTCAAAGAACTGCTGGTGACAAAATTGTCAAGTCAAGCGGAACGCGACCTGTCAACATCTCCTCCTTCACATTCTCCCGCAACTGTGGGTGCGAGGAAAAGGCTCAGAATTCCGAGCCCACCCGCTGGCGGTGATGCAGGGCAGTCTGGAGCGACTGCTGATGCTGACATCTGGTCCGGACTGAAGGACCTGACAACGATTACGGACATGTCGTCTACTGTCACTGCATATGATTCTCTCCCCATTGAAAGAATGGTGGAGGATTATATGAGTGACCGCATCCAAGTAGGCACGTCAGACAGTCCGTACTTATACTGGCAGGAAAAAGAGGCAATTTGGAGGCCCTTGCACAAACTGGCTTTATTCTACCTAAGTTGCCCTCCCACAAGTGTGTACTCCGAAAGAGTGTTTAGTGCCGCCGCTCACCTTGTCAGCAATAGGCGTACGAGGTTACATCCAGAAAATGTGGAGAAGATGATGTTCATTAAAATGAATTATAATCAATTCCTCCGTGGAGACATTGACCAGCAGCAATTGCCTCCACAAAGTACACAGGGAGCTGAGATGGTGGATTCCAGTGGGGACGAATTAATAATCTGTGAGTAGGGGGATGTACACGGTGATATATCGGAGGATGATGATGAGGTGGACATCTTGCCTCTGTAGGGGATCGGTATGAAATCCCGCCAATCATAATCCCGACGGTCTATATACCGACACCCATTGACCGATGGTCGAAATCCCGACAAGGTCTAAATACCGACACGGACTAAATACCGACATGTAAAATACCGACAAGGTCTAAATACCGACATGTAAAATGCCGACAGGTCGAAATACCGACATGCATTTTTTGATGTTTTTTTGTGTGTATGTCGACATAAATCAACATGGACACCATATAAAGTGTACCGCGTCCACTCGCATGGCTCGCTGAGCTCGCCATGCTTCGGGCACGGTACCTCGCTGCGCTCGGCACACTATTATATTCCCCCTCCAGGTCCACTTGGACGGTAAAGTATGAACAAGTCGGTTTTAATGAAAAAAATCATGAAAAACTTGTGTCGGTATTTCGACCTGTCGGCATTTTACATGTCGGTATTTAGACCTTGTCGGTATTTTACATGTCGGTATTTAGTCCGTGACGGTATTTAGACCTTGTCGGGATTTCGACTATCGGTCAATGGGTGTCGGTATATAGTCCGTCGGGATTATGATTGGAGGTAAAGTGACTGCATCCCCTCTGTAGAGCCAGTTTGTGCAAGTAGAGATTAATTGCTTCTTTTTTGGTGGGGGTCCAAACCAACCCGTCATTTCAGTCACAGTCGTGTGGCAGACCCTGTCACTGAAATGATGGGTTGGTTAAAGTGTGCATGTCCTGTTTATACAACATAAGGGTGGGTGGGAGGGCCCAATGACAATTCCATCTTGCACCTCTTTTTTCTTTCATTTTTCTTTGCGTCATGTGCTTTTTGGGGGGTGTTTTTTGGAAGGGCCATCCTGCGTGACACTGCAGTGCCACTCCTAGATGGGCCAGGTGTTTGTGTTGGCCACTAGGGTCGCTTAGCTTACTCACACAGCTACCTCATTGCGCCTCTTTTTTTTCTTCTTTGCGTCATGTGCTGCTGTTTGGGGAGTGTTTTTTGGAAGGGCCATCCTGCGTGACACTGCAGTGCCACTCCTAGATGGGCCAGGTGTTTGTGTCGGCCACTAGGGTCGCTTAGCTTACTCACACAGCTACCTCATTGCGCCTCTTTTTTTCTTTGCGTCATGTGCTGTTTGGGGAGTGTTTTTTGGAAGGGCCATCCTGCGTGACACTGCAGTGCCACTCCTAGATGGGCCAGGTGTTTGTGTCGGCCACTAGGGTCGCTTAGCTTACTCACACAGCTACCTCATTGCGCCTCTTTTTTCTTTGCGTCATGTGCTGTTTGGGGAGTGTTTTTTGGAAGGGCCATCCTGCGTGACACTGCAGTGCCACTCCTAGATGGGCCAGGTGTTTGTGTCGGCCACTTGGGTCGCTTAGCTTAGCCATCCAGCGACCTCGGTGCAAATTTTAGGACTAAATATAATATTGTGAGGTGTGAGGTGTTCAAAATAGACTGAAAATGAGTGGAAATTATGGTTATTGAGGTTAATAATACTTTGGGATCAAAATGAACCCCAAATTCTATGATTTAAGCTGTTTTTTAGGGTTTTTTGAAAAAAACACCCAAATCCAAAACACACCCGAATCCGACAAAAAAAATCCGGTGAGGTTTTGCCAAAACGCGTTCGAACCCAAAACACGGCCGCGGAACCGAACCCAAAACCAAAACACAAAACCCGAAAAATTTCCGGTGCTCATCACTATATGATACACAATAGGGACGTGCGGTGAGCTAAATGGCTTAGGAGGCACTAGCTAGCACCAGAGACAGATTTAAATGCAATATATGAGCTAAAGGGTACATCTGGGCATTATACAGAGGTGCAGCAGTATAAACCCCTGGAAATTTTTTGAGTTTTGATCTGAGAGGAGCAGAAAAGATTGCAAGGTGAGGCACTGCTTTACATACCATATACTTTTTACTGCAGAGTTTTGGCTATAAAAATTAGTAGAATAATACAAAATCTGGCAATCTCGGATGCCATTACACTCCGCCCTTTA
The DNA here is from genome assembly GCF_028390025.1 of Pseudophryne corroboree. NCBI lineage: Eukaryota > Metazoa > Chordata > Amphibia > Anura > Myobatrachidae > Pseudophryne > Pseudophryne corroboree. The sequence goes on from NC_086445.1 coordinate 334,933,550, forward strand.
TGTTTCTGTATTTGTTTATAGCTTTCATTGTCTTTACTTTACAATTTTTATTTTTAGAAAGCACTGTAGAAAATATTTATTGTTATTATTATTATTATTATTATTATATGACAAGGTTACTGTATGTGGAATGTGACAACCATAATTAACACACACTACACTTTCTATTATATATTCATGTACTTCAGATGTTCAGCCAAAATCTGTTTCTTCTTTAAATTGTGCCCATTTGATATATTAGCTTGTCATGCATCACATCTGCTTGCATTAGTCATTTTGCCATATGTTACTTTTTTAGAATAAGTACAGTATAAGAGTTTACTTACCATCACTATGAATAAAAAGACAAAATATAGCTTTCTACGTTATTTCTGTATTGTGAATTGTTTATTTTTGTGCAATTAAATCCCAACTATAAAAAAGAATTGTGTAATAGTACATCTATATTTATAACAGGATAGCAAATGCAAAGGAATAGGATAGCAACACTTTAATAACACATAATATTATCACATGGGTGTGATTCAAGTTCAACTTTAGATGAACATCAATTATGAAAACAAGAATATTCCTAAAATATAAAAAACACAATCATTGATATTTAAAACTCATGGGGGTTTATTTAATAAGAATTGTATTTGTGTCGATTTGGGGAGGGTTTCATCTCGATTTTTATCGGTCGTTTTTTTTTTGCAACTTTTTGAATTTATTTCATGTAATTTACTAAGCTGTCGAGTTCTCTTCTTTCGTATGTTCCGATGTCGATGTGAATCGTATTGTCAGGCAGTGTTTTACGAGAGTGATTAGTAAAACACTGCCGGGCATAACGCAATGAATCCCGGCCGGATCAGTGAGATCCATGCAGGGTTTCATTGTGTACATTCTACTAAGTGTTGAAAGGGTCACATTTGAAAAAAAAAATTGTGCGGGGTCCCCCCTCCTATGCGTAACCAGCCTTGGGCTCTTTGAGCCGGTCCTGGTTGTAAAAATACAGGGGAAAAATGCATAGGGTCCCCCCATATTTAAACAACCAGCACCAGGCTCTGCGTCCGGTCCTGGTTAAAAAAATACGGGGGACAAAAGATGTAGGGGTCCTCCGTATTTTTTAAACCAGCACCGGGCTCCACTAGCCAGAGATATAATGCCACAGCCAGGGGACACTTTTATATAGGTCCCTGAAGCCGTGGCATTTCCACCCCAACTGGTTACCCCTGGCTGGGGTTCCCGGGAGGAGTGGGGAACCCTTAAATCAAGGGGTCCCCCCTCCAGGCACCCAAGGACCAGGGGTGAAGCCCGAGGTTGTCCCCCCCATCCGTGGGTGGTGGATGGGAGGCTGATAGCCTTTGTGTAAAAAGAAAGAATATTGTTTTTTGTAGTAGAACTACAAGTCCCAGCAAGCCTTCCCTGCAAGCTGGTACTTAGAGAACCACAAGTACCAGCATGTGGGAAAATAACGGGCCTGCTGGTACCTGTAGTTCTACTACAAAATAATACCCCCAAAAAACACTACACAGACACCGTGAAAGTACAATTTTAATAACACACACTTACACACTCACATACTTACCTACCTCCAACGCTGTGATTTACATCCACTTGTCCATTAAAATCCACGGATTACCTGTAAAGATAAAATTATACTTACAACCAATCCAGTGTAGATCTGTTCTCTTCTTTCTCAACGTAATCCAGGGACTTGTTAAAAAAAAAAAAAAAACCCGGTCCACGCTACTAAAGTTATTCCATGTTTACACATGGAACCCCTTTTCCCAAATGGCGGGACCCTCCCGTGACTTCTGTCAGTGAAGGTCCCGCCAGCCAATTAGGGAGTGCCACGTCATGGTGCTCTCCTGATTGGCTGTGCGCTCCTGCCCTGTCAATCAGGAGGAGCGCACTGGTTAGAATGTATCTTAGCGCAGCTCCATTGTAACCAATGATGGGAACTTTGCGGTTTACGGTAGACTGCAAAGTTAATTGGGGTCACTCTTGTGGGTGACCCCAATTAACTTTGCGGTCTACCATAGACCGCAAAGTTCCCATCATTGGTTACAATGGAGCATCGCTAAGCTGCATTCTAACCAGTGTGCTTCTCCTAATTGACAGGGTAGGAGCGCACAGCCAATCAGGAGAGCGCAATGATGTGGTGCTCCCTGATTGGCTGGTGGGACCTTCACTGACAGAAGTCACGGGGGGTCCCACCATTCGGGAAAAGGGGAAAGGGGTTCCATGTGTAAACCCCTACATCTTTTGCCCCCCATATTTTTTTTAACGAGGACCGGACGCAGAGCCCGATGCTGGCTGTATAAATATGGGGGGACCCTATGCATTTTTCCCCCTGTATTTTAACAACCAGGACCGACTCAAAGAGCCCAAGGCTGGTTACGCATAGGAGGGGGACCCCACGCGATTTTTTTCTTTGATTTTTCACACTTTCACACCCCTACCCCCAGATAAGCATTCACGGATCTCACTAATCCGTGCATGCCTATCGGAATACGGATAAAAAAAGCAGGTCTATTTTAAAACTGCTTTTTTTTTTACGGATTTATTGATTTACCAACAGTGTTTGGCTATTGCCAGCAGTGATTGTGAATACAAATTCTTAATAAATTACTGATTTGTATAAAATAACAGGCGTATTTGACGATGGTGTATTCTTTTGTATTTGTGAACTCTGCCGTTAAAACAAATACGTATGCCCTCATCACTGCCGAGATTTGTGTTTAGTAAATTCCCGAGATGACTCTTTGAAAAAAAAAAACTCTGCAAAAATTGTAACCTTAGTAAATATACCCCCTGGTTTCTTTTATTGGTAGCAATGCATACAATCAGGGAAAAAAAATTATAACCTATAAAAACTATCTGTTAGAAATTAAGATCTAAATGAACCCAAATATGTTTTGATTCCTTGTACTATTGTTTGCAACTTTACCAAGAATGGAATACTATGGGATACTATACTGTACATACAGTATGTGAACCTACAACTTGTCAACATTCATAGTGGACCACAGAATGCCAACATGAAGACAGCGACATGTACATTCTTGTAATACATTTTTTTTCTGACAAACCCGAGTTATACACAAAAAAACAAGGAAAGAAAAACAAGCAAAACCACAAATAGTATTATAAAGAAAGTCTCATAAAAATGATTACTTGCTTTGCTGTTCTTTAAGCAAGACACTGGAATTAGTATTTTTAGTTTGCGATTAGTGAATTGTTGCCCATTAGTGGTTGCTTGAATTGTAGTCACCACAAATATGCCCTTTCTTAAAGCCACATACTAACCTCTAGAGCAGGGGTTCTCAAACTCGGTCCTCAGGACCCCACACAGTGCATGTTTTGCAGGTAACCCAGCAAGTCCACAGGTGTATTAATTACTCACTGACACATTTTAAATGGTCCACAGATGGAGCTAATTGTTTCACTTGTGATTCTGTGAGGAGACCTGCAAAACATGCACTGTGTGGGGTCCTGAGGACCGAGTTTGAGAACCTGTGCTCTAGAGATTCTCTATCACCCATAGCTGCAACTATCACTGGATGTTATTTTCAACTTTTTTCTGTTATTACACAGCAGTCTCACATCACCCTGTTTTTCTCTACCCTCCTCTTATTGGACACTTGGAACTCTTACCTTGATGTACTGTAGCTATTGCAAATTTGAGTTTGCATCACTGATGTTAACCCCATGACCCACACAGATAAGAATAAAGATGATTCCATTAATGCAGTACTCTGACTTGGAGGACCTTCTTCAGCTACACTAGTCTCCTGCTTTAAGTATTCATGATATCAAGTTCAGTGGAGTGATGTGTTCAGAGGTTTACAAATATATACCCAGATTTATCTGACCTCTTAGAGCCACAGATATTCCCTATAAATGACACTTTAAAATATATACACTTTGGAAGCTGGCATTAAACTACTCTCACAATGGGATATATTAGGGTCTATTTATTAAGCCTTGGGTGGAGATAAAGTAATGGAGATAAAGTGCCATCCAATCAGCTCCTAACTGCCATTTTTCAAACACAGCCTGTGACATGACAGTTAGGAGCTGATTGGCTGGTACTTTATCTCCCTCCAAGGCTAAAGGGGGGTACTCATGGAGCGATCGCTGCTTAAAATCTAAGCAATCTGACTAGATTGCTTAGATTTTAAGCAGTGATCACTCCGTGTGTACCCCCCACAGCGATAGAGATGCGTGGCCCTGTGCATCGCTATTGCTGGTGCTAGATTGGCCTGCATGCAGGCTCAATCTAGCAGGTTGCTCCTTTCACCCGCTGGTGAAACGAGCGACCCCCCCACATGCTCAGCACACATCGCGCTGTGTTGAGCGGAGGGAGAGATGTGTGCTGAGCGGTTCACTCAGCACACATCTCTCCCCAAATCGGGCCATGAATACGGCCCCTAAGTAAATGGACCCCTTAGTTACAGCACTTTGAAAACTAAAGGACTTCAACAGCAGGTTCCATGGTTATTGTACTCTAACTACCATGTTGAGGTGGGTTCCTCTTTTCAAGATCTACAGTAGCCCAGTTTCACAACAATAGACATTTTTTTGCTCATGGATTATAGTATAAAATGTTAATTGTTTATTCACTGAGCAGGTTATTATAATTATTGTCTTTTCACCTGATGGTTGCTAACTCAATGCTTGTTTGCTTACAGATAACATACAATTTATGAACCTTTGGTCTCTTTATAAGTTCAGAAACATTATTATTAGTCGCCTTTCAGAGCATATTACTATGCTTAACATGTTTTTTGTGCTTCATAAGCATACTGTACATGTTTATATTTTGTTTGTACTTTGTCTATGTCTCTAGTTACTGTAGGTATGACTTTTGATTACTTGAGTTTGCATAACTGTTCTGCATAAGCCCATCCACCACAAGTTATCTATTTTGTCATAGGATTTCCCCTATGCCAAGTACTTTAGCACCAATTATTTGGCTATTTCAATTATTTTATGTTTGGCCCCTCAACTCATTCTCATTCCAGTCCAGTGTTCTCTCCATAGATGATCTGATAATGCATCTACTACCTGGACATGGGATGTTTATAACTCCTCATTATCACTTACTGTAGATCTTGGAGACTCCTGCAATACTTCCTATCCCTATTCTGATCTACTTCAGCCCTTCAACAACACACTAGGCTCTAACATTATACTAGGTTACAAACTGCCTACTGGAGACCTCTGTTTTTACTTACTGATATATTCCTAAGGCGGTTCTCAAAGGGAAAGCTACTGTATACAAACAAGATACATTGAAGAAACAAATCATGAAACATGAAACTGATGTGAAACTAAAACGTTAAAATTTTTAAAATCAAAATCAACAGTTTCCAACTAAAAATAGCTTGCTAGAAATACGTTTAAAAATATTTCTGTCTCTTATACAAGAGGCACTCAAAAAATGTATGTCATAAGGAACAGGGTATGTAGGCTTCCAGCTTACAAATTTTGCATTTGTCTAGAAAAAAAATTACATAGAACATCATGTTACATTATAGAATGTTAAAATGTAAACTCTGCTGATATAGTAATGCGAGATGTGTGCTGACACCTGTGTTTTGGTTTTGGATCTGTATTTTATTTAATTGCTAAAAGCATGTAATATGGGCATGTTTCTTGTTCTTACAGTATCATTAATCTTAATAACATTAATTTCCAGTAATTTCCAGTCAGTTTTGACCCCCTCACAGCACACAATATTGTATTCACAAAAATTGGCTAAAGGTTGGCTGGCTTAACTAACAGAGCACAAACAGACAGCAGTTTATAGCACATCTTTAAAACATTGCCACATAGCAGTGTCAGAAAGGAGGATGACAGTTTAATAAACTATACAACCATACAGGCAGTAAAAAATAATATTTTAATTTATCAAGATCTACAGATGGAGTCTCCATTATTGTTGCTCCCTCTGTGACTACGGGCACCCACCTGGGTGTGTCTGGAGATGCTCCCCATTCACTGCTCCAAATCTTCCATCTACTGATCGTGATCCATATCCACAGAAATTAAATTATTAACACAGTGGGTGGTGGCACAGCACCTACTGAGCATTATTGTAACACAATGCCACTGCCTAGTCCATAACACAACACACACATTAAATGATATATATATATATATATATATATATATTTTATCAATTGACAACATACTGCAAATCACAATGCTTGTATTATTAATGCAGTGGCATGGCCTGGTACTGAACACACTTTTTATACATACTGCTGCAAATCACTGCACTTACTGTATATTATAGTAATGGTGACACACACCCACAACGTTTTGCGAGTACCAATGTGCACAAATAAAGGGTTAATGCTACACTGCGGTCAGTGACAAAATAAATACTAGTGTGCACTAATGGTTAATGTTGCCACTGTATTAGGAGCTCTGGGCTGACTGTGGGCAATTACAGCACCAGTGTGCATCAGTAAATGGTTAATGTTGCCCCTCTATTTGGAGCTTTGGGCCAGCAGTGACAACAAAATAACATCACTGTGCACTATGGGTTAATGCTGCAGTTAAGTAACGGCACCAGTGTTACACACTTACCCAAAATGCAAGTAATATACAGTAGATGTTCCAACACTTTAAAAAAAGAATGTTTTGCTAACTTCCTACATCCATCAAAACTAGTTTATACTGTATTAACACAAGGGACATGTGGGTGCCCATTAAACAGTGTCCTCACTTTGTAATCTGTAAAATAATCTTCCCCTCCGGTGGTCCTGTGTGAAATGGTGCCAGAATCATCATAGGGGGAAATATATGAAATCCAAAACAGAATCCAGGAAGATTAAATTTCGCCTCATTTTTTGCCTGGCAGATAAAGCTTAAAACAGGCTTGGATTCACTCAAAAACTGGAAGTTTAGGTCATTTTCTGAAAACCGAGCCCACTCATCTAATAGTTACTGATTTCTTTATCTATTACAGATCATCAGCAATCTGAGAGACATTGGTGACACATTTCAACCACCCACTGCTACTGTTTAACCTTTCCTTCACAACTAATAATAATAATAATAATAATAATAATAATAATAATAATATAAACAAGGATAGGCGCTATCTATAGCATAGTGGTCTCATCAGATTGCAAAGACAGTCCTGATGGGATGTAATTAGATATGAATGCTTCTGAAGGTTATGTGGATGGTTCTGGAATTTGATAGGCTTGCCTGAAAAAGTGAATTTTCAGGGAACGCTTGAAAGTTTGTAGTCTAGAGGAGAGTCTTATTGTGCTTGGGAGCGCATAACATAGGGTAGGTGCTGCCCTACATAGTCCTTCATTTACAGATTGCAGCAATGGATGGTAAAGAATCAGAAGCGGTTTCAAGTACCTTAGGCCCTAGTATACAGGAATTTGAAAGTGAGTAAGCCAATCTCAAAAATGATTAGTCATCTTACAGGTAGCCAGTAAACGGAGTAGAGAATGAGTCTTATGAGTGTTAGCTGCATTTTGTACCACCAGCAAGTGGTGCACTTATTTTGCTGGAAGACCAAGTAGAGGGTATTGCGGTAGTCTAAGCATAATGATACAAATGCATGTATGACTTTAGGAAGATCTGTGCTAATTGAGTGCTTGATTCTGGCTAAATTCCTCAGATGAAAGAATGAGGATTTGATTGTGGCTGATTCCTGAAGTCTAGTCACTATCCAGGTCAAAACCAATATTCTGTCCATGTTCAGTGTTCTGTAGTTCTGAACCCCCAAGTGTAAGGCCTGTGGGTTGACTATACTGCTCTATTGTCCTGTGACCTATCATAGACACCTCTATTTTTATCAGGGTTCAGTTGTAGCCAACTGGCTCTCATCCACTCTTGGAGTTCAGTTAGACAGTCTTTAAGGTTGTTATAGGGTTTTCAGTACTTGGAGCAAAGGACAGGTACAGTTGTGTATCATCTGCATAGCAGTGGTACAGTAGTTCAGGCCATGACATCTGCTTATTTCATCCAGTGGTATCATGTATACTGCAAAAAGCAGGAGAGATAGTATAGAACTCTGTGGGACACCATATGGTAGTGGCAATGTTGATGATGAGTATACTCCAGATGAAACGCTCTGTGACCTGCTGGTAAGAAATTGTTTGAACCAGCTAAGAACTATGCCATCCAGTTCACAGAAATTCTTCAGATTCTTTAGTCATTCAATTAGAATCCTATGGTACAAATGCTGCAGAGAGAGTCAGATGGATTAATGTTGAACAGTCACCCCGGTCTCTTACCATTAGAAGATCATAAAGCACACATACCAAGGCTGTTTGGGGCTATGTCTTCTATTGAATCCTGACTGGAATGGATCCAAAATATCATGGGTTGATAGCCAGGTTTCTAGTTGAGTTGTAACCACTTTCTCATTACCCTATCCTAGAAAAGTAAGGTTTGATACTGGTTTGTAGTTGGTCATGCAGTCGGGGTCAAAATTACATATTTTAAGTGGTCTGACAATCGCTTCGTTAAATGGTTCAGAAAAAAAAGTCTGTCTGCAAAAATCATTGAACTATTTTTGCAAACACAGGCATAATTATTTCCATACACCCTATTAATAGCTTGGTTGCGGCAGTGTCCAGATCACAAGTGGTGGGATAAAACATTTGGGTAATTGCAGCTATGTCTTTTTAATCCATTTGATCAAAGATGTTCCATGAAGACATGTGGCTTACATTGGCAGGCTTTGTACAGATTTGTCCACATACATTCATCCTTATAGCTTAAGAAATAAATAACAATTTGTCTTGTTATCACTTTATGCCAAGATGGCACATGATCTACTCATGGAAGTAATGATCAATTTGGTTTTCAATGTGACTTTCTGTGATTCCAGATGCCCTTATATAAAGAAACCTCTGTAGGGAAATTTAATAGTGGGCTTATTGCTGGATGCCTTACTCTATCTGAAATGGCACAAAACATGGGTACCCTTTCTCTTTCTCTCTCTCTCTCTCTCTCTCTCTCTCTCTCTCTCTCCATTGTTTAGAGCTTCTTCTAGGGTTTAGGGAGTCTCCATAATGCCAGGTTGTGTCTCTTTATGGATGAAATTTTCCTTTTTGTTACTAACATGGAAACTTCCTTGCTAGCTCTCTATGACATATCTAATAAATAAAATGAAACTACCCTATACAAATAGGTCATGGCAAAACATCTTTACATATACCTGATGAAATTTTCACTTAGTCCCACATCCAATTAGTTTATTATTATTATTATTATTATTATTATTATTATTATTATTTATGTGACCATTCGTCTTTTTTTTAGGATTCAAGTGCACTGGTCACTAGGATATGTGTATCACTTAAACACATAAAAAATATAACAAGCAGCATTATTTATTTTTATTTTAATGCCATTAGCCATTACATTGTTAACCCTTTATTAATGCTGTCACTGCCCACACTGCAGCCCATAGCTCTTAATACAGGGACAGCCTTAATTAATCCCCGGTGCACTGGTGTTGCAGCATTAATTAACCCTTGGCTCCCTTGGGTTCTTTTTTGTCACTACAGTGCAGCATTAACCCTTTATTGGTCACACTGATGCATGCTACCATCACTATAATAAATAAGTGCAGCAGTGTGTAAAAAATGTTTATTTAAAAAAAACTATTTTTTTTTAAAGATTTTTTGTTTTTTTCAACTTGCATGTAGTGTAGGTGCTGTACCTCACTTCATTTTTGTCACATAAATATAAGTACTGCAACTCAGTAGGCTGTACCTACTGTATATATGTTTGTTCACAATTTCATATAAATATATGTACTGAGTATGCAGTGACTTGTTTGTTATTTTCAAAAAAGTAATATAAAAATTGCTCATTTGTTTGTACAATTGTGTACCACACTGCATTTGTTCACAAGTTCACATAAATAATCACTGAGTCTGCAGTGAGTTGTAAGTCATTTGTGTAAAAAAGGGTTCATTTGTTTGTACAACTGGTTGGTGATGTATTGTACTCCACTAAGTTTATACACATAAATATAAGCAGTGAGACACCCCGCAATGTGAGTTGTCATTTGAAATTTAAAAAAAAAAAATAAGTGTTATTTTTAGTATACAATCTGTGTGTACTATATCCCCACTGCAACCTTATTCACATAAATGTAAGCAATGTGACTCCCCGCAGTGTGAGTTGTCATTTGCAAAAAAAGAAAAAAAAAGTTTTTAAAATCAGTCAAATTCAGTTTGTGAAAAAGGCTAACTATCTAGATATTAAGTAAACTTAGAAGCAAATGAAAATATCTGTGTTATAAATACTGAAGCCATTTTGTTTCTGGGTGAATATGTCCATAATTAGGTGTAAAAAAATTTGGTGTTTTTGACTTTTTTGGTATCTGGAGAAAAAATACAATAAACAGCATGATAAAAATAAGTTGGTACAATACCAGACTTAAGTTTTTTTCATTTAACTTTGCAAGAGAAATCAAAATAAATCTTCCATGGTTAAAATACTGTTCCTTGACAATAAGGCAATTTTTTATGTAGTAGATGCATGTTGTTCACTTGAGTGGTTATGTCTATAACTTAGTTTTATATTATTTATTTATTAACAGTTTCTTATATAGCGCAGCAAATTCCATTGCGCTTTTACAATTGGACACAATGATACAACAAAACTGGGTAATAAACTAACAGTCAGAGGTAGGAAGGCGCTGCTCACAAGCTTACAATCTATAGGGAAATAGGCATTGATACACAAGGAAAGGCATTATCTATTGCATATTTGTCCAGCAGATTGCAAAGGTCTAGGTGGGTTGCATGATATCACATCACATCACAGCAATGATGAACCCTGGTCAGAAAGAAGGGAAAGTGAAGAAAGAGAAAATATGTGGAGGATATGTGCGGACTGTACAGTGGGGATATAGGGGGTCATTCTGAGTTGATCGCTAGCTGCTGTTCTTCGCTGCGTAGCGATCAGTGAAAAAAAAGTCTAATCTGTGCATGCGTATGCACCGCAATGCACATGCACGTCGTATGGGTACGAAGTCCTTTGTGGTTTTGCACTGGTTCTAGCAATGATTCCAATCGCACATCCGAATGCAAGGAGATTGACAGGAAGTGGGAGTTTCTAGGTGGCAACTGATCGTTTTCTGGGAGTGTTTGGAAAAACGCAGGCGTGGCCTGGTGTTTGCTGGGTGGGCATCTGACATCATTACCGTGTCACTTGTCGCAGCAATCATCGCACAGGATAAGTAACTACAGGGCTGGACTTGTTTAGCACAAAATGTGTTTGCAGGCGCTCTGCAGCACAGGCGTTCGCACTCCTGCAAAGCAAAAATACACTCCCCCGTGGGCGGTGACTATGCATTTGCATGGCTGCTAAAAACTTCTAGTGAGCGATCAACTTGGAATGACCCCCATGATCGGATAGGAAAACTTATGAAAGTTGAGTGAGCGGTTCTGGAATAAGATACGCTAGCCTGAATATATTAATAATATAAAAAATATGTTTTGTATTTTATAAGCCCTGAAGTCTAATAAAAAAAAACCCATAAAACACCTTGCATTATGTTATCTTAATTTATAAATAAAAGGATTAATACTATTCCTTGTAGGTGGACTATAGGTTCCAGCATGCCTGACATGGCGCTTGTAAAAAAGAATTGAAATAATTATGATTCACACATACAAAAAGTATTTTATTAAATAAACACTCCCCCCCGCACCCTTGTTTTCACATTTATTACTCAATCAATTCATAGGGAGGACTCTTCTTTGTTCCATGTAGCAGCTCTAAAATTTTTAAAAATACAAAACCTTTATGGACAGTGAATTAATAGAGCTACACTGATGGTTAGTTTGTGCCAGTTCACATGCTCTGACCAATCAATTAAATTTACCCCATACTGTAGTTTTCTTTTGTTACTTTATTTTTTGAAAGACAACAAAGATAGTGTCATGTATATTATTTACTGAAGATCTCATTCTTCCTATACAAAATGATCAATATGTCATCTCTCACATGATTTCTTAGTTTTTAGATTAGGTGATTCATCATCATCATCATCAGTGGTGTCAGAAAATGAAAAAAGTAGTTGTCATATCATCATAAGCAGCAATAAATTTATAAGCATGACCCCAAGCTGCACTCTATTTGGGTAAACACTGAAGAAATTGATTGGTGAACAGGGTTAGATTTTCTCCTAGGTGATAATAACCAAATAAAATGTTCCAAACTAAATTTTCCAGTATCATCATGACATTTAAGGTTAAATGTAAAGGCCTTCCTATGCAGACATCTGCAAGATCCCACTGAGTCTGGCCGATATTTAAAAAAGCAACTTGTTTTGCCTTTTAAATAATTGTCAGTAAAATGCCGCTCAAACTCACTACGATCTCGCCGAATGAAACATCATGCAGGCCTGTAGCATCTGTTTTTTCCTTTGTCAAAATGTTAGTAAATCCCGATCTACCTCGTTATTGTTCAGTATCATCATTATTATCCCGATCTACCTCATTATTATTCAGTATCTTCATTATTATCTTCAGAATCAGAAATCTTTAGAGATAATTGTACACTTTCATCAGTCAATTCTGTTACCTTTGATTTCAATCACTGACAAATGCAGCATACAGTACTATAGTTTTTGCCAGCAAGGACACAAGATAAGAGCATTGTATATTTTGATTCTTAGATGCTGCTACTGCTGACAGAAGAGGGGATTTGCTCTAATATCTTTTTAATGCCACTGATGCATAAGTCAGTCGCTCATTCCATAAAACTTGTGTGGCTCATTGCACCATGACTATTTTCCTTTCCATTTATTTCATCAAGGCTAGTTGAATTTTTGCTGTGACTGCTCAAAGTACCAGTACAACAGCTGCATCTCAGATCACTTAAATTTTAGTTTATAACTTCTCTTAATAGACATGTTTTGGGTCTGTGTCTTTACCATTTTTTATGTTTTAACATTATTTTCATTAAAGTAACAAATAAAAAGGCATATATTGGCAGAGATTTCTGAAACACTCTACAATTGCAGTACAATACAGGTTGAGTATCCCTTATCCAAAATGCTTGGGACCAGAGGTATTTTGGATATCGGATTTTTCCGTATTTTGGAATAATTGCATACCATATTGAGATATCATGGTTATGGGACCTAAATCTAAGCACATAATGCATTTATGTTACATATACACCTTATACACACACAGCCTGAAGGTCATTTTAGCCATTATTTTTTATAACTTTGTGCATTAAACAAAGTGTGTCTACATTCACACAATTCATTTATGTTTCATATACACCTTATACACACAGCCTGAAGGTCATTTAATATAATATTTTTAATAACTTTGTGTATTAAACAAAGTTTGTGTACATTGAGCCATCAAAAAACAAATATTTCACTATCTCAGTCTCACTCAAAAAATTCCGTATTTCGGAATATTTGGATATGGGATACTCAACCTGTATTGCACAATTAATAGATTTTTTTCATTTATTTTCTAATTAGAGAACAATGACCATTATACAATGTCCCAAAACAAGGACAGAACAATTCTCAGAGTGAATAACATCTGTGTTAGGAAGTAACCCATTGACAAAAAATAATAATAATTGGTATTTGTAATATTCAGTTTGGTACACCAAATCTAGATCAATTGTAAGAAAACAGCTGTGTTGCAGCCTCAGAACCTATGCTGTCCTGAACTGGCAATGCTAAACTGTAGTATGCTGTGATGATTAGATACTGTAATGACACTGACTACAGATAACTATTTAAATAATTCTCACAGAGATCAATTAGTGTGTTAGCCAGGAAACAGTAGTAGTAATTATTTTCATACCCCCAAATAAAAACATTTGTGAAAAAAAAGTTTGAGCTGTAGTATTTATTCAATGTTGCATTGTTATGCTGGTCTATCTAAATTCTTACCATACCAACACCACATTACGCAGCATAATGAATTGACCGTCATTGGCCTGGCTTTATTTATAGACAATAAAAGTGGTTTCCAAACTTTTTTGAGTCACGGCGCCATAGAGTATCAGAATTATTTTCATGGCACCCCTAGGCCAAAAGTTTCTTATTGAGAAATTCAGAAACAAATATTAAATGAAGTAAATTGTGTTTATATGTCATCCATAGGTTCAGTTATTTGGTGAGAGACAGGATTCACTTCTGCATTGGGTATGGGTCACTAGGTCGACCACAGTTAGGTCAACCGTCATTAGGTAGACCACTATTGGTCGACATGCAGTTGGTCGACGTGGTCAATAGGTCAACATGTACTAGGTCGACATGGAAAATGGTTGACATGAGTTTTTTTTACTGTTTTTGGTGTCGTTTTCTTTGTAAAGTGACAGGGAACCCCAATTAGTGTACCGCTTCACTTACCATGCTTCGGGTACAGGTTACCATTCCCAACTGTAGTCCACGTGGATTGGAAAGTATGAAAAAGTTCAAAAAATGTTTTGTTTTTAAAACTCATGTCGATGTATTCCCATGTCGACTTAGTATACACCTACCTGTTCACCATGGTGACCTATTGGCCATGTCGACCTAATGCATGTTGACCAATAGTGGTCGACCTAATGACTGTCAAACTAAGTGCTGTCAACCTAATGACCGTAACCCTTCTGTTTGTCCACATATTTTATGAGTGGAAGCCACAAGCACTGGTTTTGCCTGTTACGTTAACTGTAAATAATTTTCTCATATGTCCTAGAGGTTGCTGGGGATGACATCAAGACCATGGGGTATAGACAGGATCCGCAGGAGACATGGGTACTCCAAAGACTTTTCATTGGGTGTGAACTGGCTCCTCCCTCTATGCCCCTCCTCCAGACCTCAGTTTTAGAAATGTACCCAGGTCGACTGGATTCACTCTGAGGAGCTCTACTGAGTTTATCTGAAAAGACTTATGTTAGGTTTTTTTATTTTCAGGGAAATATGCTGGCATCAGACTCCCTGCTTCGTGGGACTGAGGGGGCAGAAGCAGAACCAACTTCCTCAGAGTTTCATGGCTCTGTTTCTGGCTGACAGGACACCATTAGCTCCTGAAGGGAACAGAACACAAGCCGTGTCTAGCTGCTCACTCCCACAGCACGCCGTCACCCCCCTCACAGAGCCAGAAGTCAGAAGACAGGTGAGTATGATAAGAATGATTTTCAATCAAGTAAGTGACGGCTGAGGTGCAGCGCGGCTGGCGGGAGAGCAGCGCGCCATTGCTGCCCACACACAGGCAGGGCGCCTGTGTGTGGGCAGCAATGGCGCGCTGCGCTCCCGTGGGCGGGCAGCAAGAAAAATACCTCAAACTGGCTAAAAGGGGGCATAAGATGCTGCTGGCACAGACCTACCCCTGCAATTATAAACATTGTCATGGATACTGAGGGGCAGAGCTTCTTCCTCAGGCAGCTATCACACTACTCAGCACCATTTTCTCTCTCTCCTCAGGCTGCAGAGAACACGATGGTCCTCTCCTCCACTTCTGACAAGTACAAGGTGCTATAAAGGGGGGGGCACAAAGTGATTGTGGTGCATTTGATAGTGTATATTACTACTTAAAAGCACTTTTGGGCTGTGGACATACTGTATGCACAGGCAATACTGGCGCTGGGTTTGTGAACTGGCTGCTCCTATCCTGTGTCCCTCTGACAGATTTTACTGTGGGTCTGTCCCCAAAATAAGTCCCAGTGTGTCTGTGAGTGTGGTGTACACGTGTGAGGCATGTCTGAGGCAGGGAGTTCCTCCCTGGAGGAAGCCATTTTAGGAACACAGAGTTGTAATGTGGTGGCGCTACCGGCACACCAAAAGCCTGCGTGGGTGAAAGAGCTACGTGACAGTATGCATCTGATTAACCGTAGATTAGATAAGTCTGAATCTAAGGCTGCATGCTGGAGAAAATCTGTGATTTTTCAGGATGCTGTTATTCCTTATGCAGGCGGCACCTCTGGGTCACATAAGAGACCATTTGCAAATGTTGTAAACACTGATACCAACACGGATTCTGATTCTTGTGTCCACAATAGTGAATCCAGAGAGATAGATCATAAATTGGCAAAAAGTATACAGTATATGATTGTGGCTATAAGGGACGTGTTGGAGGTTACAGAAAGCACTCCTGTACCTCAGGAGAAAGCTTATTTATGTAAGGAAAAGAAATCCAAAGCCACGTTCCCTCCTTCACACAAACTAAATGCTTTGTTTGAAGGGATGTGGGTGAATCCTGATAAAAAATTTAGTATTCCCAAAAGGATTCACATAGCTTATCCTTTCCCGGTTGAATACAGGAAAAAATGGGAGTCACCCCCTGTGTTAGACAGTGCACTTTCCAGGTTAACAAAGAAGGTAATCCTCCCTGCTCCTGGCACGGCTTCTCTTAAAGAGTCGGCAGACCACAAAATGGAAACGACATTGAAATCCATTTATGTTACCAATGGTACACTGCTCAGGTCCACTATTGCCTGCGCATGGGTGAGTCGCGCTATTGAAAAATGGTCAGAAAGCGTGTCATCAGAAATTGACACGATTGATAAAGATGAGATACTCCTTAAGTTAGGGAATATCAAGGACGCTGCAGCCTACATGCTAGAAGCAATGAAGGATATTGGACCCTTGAGTTCACAAGCTGCTACCATGGCAGTATCGGCTAGGCAGGCGTTATGGATTTGCCAGTGGAACGCGGATGCAGATTCCAAAAGAAACGTGAGGCCTTATTTGGCGATGGCCTGGAAGCGTTAGTCTCGGCCGCTACCGCAGGTAAGTCAACATTTTTGCCCTCTGAGCCTGCACCGGCGAAAAAGACCTATCACCCGCAAATGCAGTCCTTTCGGCCCAATAAATACAAAAAGGCAAGAGGTTCCCCTTTCTTTGCAGGTAGGGGAAGGGGAAAGAAGCCCACACTGGCTCCAGGTTCCCAAGAGCAGAAGTCTACCGCTAATTCTGCCAAATCCCCAGCATGACGCTGGAACTCCCTTGCGGGAGGCCGCTCGGGTGGGGGCATATCTCAAACTCTTCAGCCAGGATTGGATTCTGTCTGGTCTGTATCCCTGGGTGTTGCAAATAGTATCCCAGGGATACAAACTAGAGTTTCAAGACGTTCCCCCATGCCACTTTTTTAAATCGACCTTGCCAGCTTCTCCGCCAGAGAGAGAAGCAGTAAACAGCGGCAATCCAAAAATTATGTCAAGACCAGGTTATAGTCCTGGTACCGTTGTCACAACAAGGGCGGGGTTTTTATTCAAGACTCTTTGTTGTTCTGAAGCCAGACGGCTCGGTCAGACCGATCTTAAATCTAAAAGATCTGAATTTCTTATTGAAAACGTTCAAGTTCAAGATGGAATCACTTTGGGTGGTGATTGCCAGTCTGGAGGAGGGGGACTAGTTAGTGTCGGTGGACATAAAGGATGCTTACCTGCATGTTCCCATTTATCCTCCTCACCAGGCTTATCTGAGATTCGCGATTCAGGATTGCCATTACCAATTCCAGACGTTACTTTTCGGTCTCTCCACAGTGCCGAGGGTATTCAGCAAGGTGATGGCGGAGATGATGGTCCTTCATCAGAAAGGAGTCAATATAATCCCTTATCTGGACGACCTCCTGATAAAGGCGAGATCCAGGGAGCAGTTATTACAAAACATATCCCTCTCCCTGTCAATACTCCAACAACACGGGTGGATCATAAATTACCCAAAGTCACAGTTGGAACCGACGACAAGGTTGTCTTTCCTCAGGATGATTCTGGACACAGAAGTTCAGAGAGTATTTTTTCCACTTAAAAAGGCTCTGGAAATCCAGAAAATGGTAAAATAGATATTGAAACCATCAAGTGTGTTGATCCATCAGTGCATTCAGTTGTTGGGGAAGATGGTGGCGGCCTATGAGGCCATACAGTTTGGCAGGTTCCATGCCGGAATATTCCAGTGGGACCTGTTGGACAAGCGGTCAGGGTCACACATACACATGCACAGAAAGATAATCCTGTAGTCAAAAACCAGGATTTCGCTCCTGTGGTGGTTGCACAGCTCTCACCTGCTAGAGGGATGCAGGTTCGGGATTCAGGACTGTGTCCTAGTAACCACGGATGCATGTCTACGAGGCTGGGGAGCAGTCTCTCAGGGAGAAAACTTCCAGAGACATTGGTCACAACAGGAAGCCTGCCTTCACATAAACATTCTGGAGCTTTGAGCCATTAACAACGGCCTTCAACAAGCGGTTCTTCAAGACCGTCCCGTGCAGATCCAGACAGACAATGTAACAGCAGTCGCATACATAAACAGTCAGGGCGGAAAGAAAAGCAGAACGGCAATGGCAATGGCGACAAAAATCCTCCCCTGGGCAGAAAAACATCTACAAGCTCTGTCGGCAATATTCATTCCGGGAGTAGACAACTGGGAAGCAGACTTCCTCAGCAGACACGATCTCCATCCAAGAGAGTGGGGCCTCCACCAAGAAGTCTTCGCAGAGGTGACAAGTATTTGGGGAGTTCCTCAAATATACATGATGGTGTCTCGTCTCAACAAGAAGCTTCAGAGATACTGTTCCAAGTCGAGAGACCCTCAAGCAGTAGCAGTGGATGCACTGGTGACCCAGTGGGTGTTTCCATCAGTGTATGTTTTCCTCCACTTCCGCTGAACCCAAAAGTACTCAGGATCATAAGAAAGACAAGGGTTAGAGCAATCTTCATTGCCCCAGACTGGCCAAGAAGGGCTTGGTACCCAGATCTTCAGCAGTTACTCATAGGAGATCCTCGGCCTCTTCCTCCTTGGGAGGACCTGCTGCAGCAGGGGCCCTGTGTGTACCAAGACTTACCACGGTTATGTTTTACGGCATGGCTGTTGAGCACCGTAGCCTAGCCAGGAAGGGTATTCCTAAGGAGGTCATCCCCACCCTTATTCAGGCGAGAAAGGGAGTAACGTCAAAACATTACAACCGTATTTGGAGAAAATATGTGTCTTGGTGTGAATCCAAGAAAGCTCCTATGGAAGAGTTTCACTTAGGACGTTTTCTCCATTTTTTGCAGGATGGTGTGGAGACGGGCCTACGATTGGGATCAATCAAGGTCCAGATTTCGGTCTTGTCAGTGTTCTTCCAAAAACAATTGGCCTCTCTTCCAGAGGTTCAGACCTTCGTGAAAGGGGTTCTGCACATCCAGCCTCCATTCGTGCCTCCAGTGGAACCATGGGACCTTAACGTGGTATTGCAGTTGCTTCAATCGGATTGGTTTGAGCCTCTACAAAAGATAGAGTTGAAGTTTCTCACTTGGAAAGTGGTGATGCTTTTGGCATTGGCATCCGCAAGGCGGGTGTCGGAATTGGGGGCATTGTCACTACTCTGAACAGTCCCCAATGCAGCATCTACAACTCTATGTGTTTACTTGTGTTCCTCTTTTAAATATTTTATGGTATTGTTCCTTTATGGTATACATATTTGGTGATGTTTGTCTTTGCTTACATCGAGATTTTATTGATTGTTCAAATGTTGAATATTTAATGACAATAAAACCAAATTCCAATTCCAATTCCAACTCCACTGACTACAGTTAAGCTACAGCATGAATGTCATCTGCCTGACAAATTGAGGTGTCAAATTCAGGAAAAAGTGCATATGTCAAAGTGTGAGGACTTTAAACATAATGTAATATGCAAATCTTAAAGCACATGGCATGAAAATGCAATGCAATATGCAAAAATGTGTGTTAATGAATCAGTTGGAAATAAAAGATTTCTGTACAAAAAAAAATCTTTGCTTAGAAATCTCTAATTTCCAACAGTTACCTCTTGTCAATGTGAGTGCATGGCCTAGCATGTTAATATAACAGTGAACAGAATAAACATACAGTAGAATGAGTGCTGCATGCGGAAATATGAAGGTATCTACAGATAAGCCTTTTGGAATATGTATCTCTCATGAGAGTTAGAGTGCTGGCAAAACAATACACAATGATAATGATGACTATCCGCAGTTGATTCCATTCTGATGGTACATTATTATCAATACATCTGTATTATCTTTCTTATCTAACCATGGCTTTACATTCTCATCGTTTTATAGAATTTTCCATTTACACTTCTGCAGAAAATATTTAATTTTCAAAGGAAAAGCACCTGCATAAGTTTGTATTTAATTGAATATACATTTAGCTTACTTGCATTTTAATTAAAATTTTACATTTACTGTGAAAATTAAATTCTAGTGTATATGACACTTCATTACATTATTTTGTACAAATACAGAAGTCTATTTAAAAAGCAGTGATAAAAACCGTTACTTTTTTTCTTGAAGAAAGTGTTTATCATGCTTCCTCCTATTTAAGAAGCAGGATACAGCAGAGAAATCACTGGATTCTTTTGTGGCACTACTAAACTTACAGTTTACCACATCCCCATAGGTTGCTGGTGTCTGCACAATTCTTCATGTGGTGGAAAGCTTTGCTTTCTGCCATTTGGTAGTCATATATTGATATATAATAGGGACTTTTAAAGCCAGAGAGGCTTTGCTGATTCCTCTTTGGGTCAAATGCAATGCATACACATCTAGCTTTAACACTTAAGGCCTTATCCTGCTACAGTTGCAATTTTTGCTAAGTCGGAAACGGACAATTATCGGACGACTGCACATCTGCTACAAACACATTGCACGTGGGCGACCTGCAGTTTGATTCATATGTGATCACACCTTTGCATCAGCAAATGGATGCAAAGCAGGGAGGCGCCAGGCTGGAGAGGCACTCTCCCTGCTCTGCATCTCTGTGCTGAGCTGCTGTCCCTGCTGCTGTCGACTACTGCACAATGCACAATGCACTCTGCTAGGCAGTGGCCCCCGGCAGCATGAAGCCTCCTCTTCCCTCCCCTGTGACAGGCAGTGTGTGGACCTAAAAGGGGGTGGAGATACATAGGAAAAGGAGTGGAGCTACACGGGACCAGGCTCAAACTGCAGTAGCAACACAGGAGGATAAAATGCTACATCTCCGACCAGCCAGCTTTCTTTAGGAAAGTGGATGGAAGGAGAGTGGTTGAAAGTGTGAGTGTGTGTGTATACAGTATCTGTGTACTGTATACAGTATGTATGTGTGGCTGTGTATGTGTATAATGTATGTACAGTATGTGTGTACAGTATGTGGTGTGCGTATCTGTGTGTGTGAGTATGACTGAGGTATAATGTGTGTAATCATCACTGGTACAGGGAGCGTTATGTGTAAGTGTCACTGGTACAGTGGGCGGTACGTATAAGCATCACTGGTACAGGCAGTGCCAGATTAAGGTCCACATGGGCCTGGAGCTGAAATTTATGAAGGGCCTATTGTGTGTATGCCGCAGCGGGTGTGATCAGCATGGCAGGGGTGTTAGTACTGATGGGGTGTGACCAGTGTTGTGGGGGTGTAGTCTTCACAGGGGGTTTGGCTAGTGGCATACATAGCTACCGTCTGCCTTCAACCACCTGAATCTCCCTTCCCACACCACCTGTTATATTATTAATCACTGAATAACACCTCCCCCCCCCCCCCATGGGTTATTAATAATATTTTTATTTAGAGTGCTTGGACAGAAATATATACCTGAAAATTGCTAATTTCCCAATATCTAGCTCTAAACAAAGTACAAGGAACAGAACATGAAAACATGAAAGAATATTAAATAAAGCGAATATGTGACCTGCACTTTATGCATATGCCGCTACAAAGCCCTTCCCTTGTGTATAAGTATGTGTGCGAATGTGCAAGGACTGAGACACCCACTGTCAGTGTCTATAAATGCTGTAATACAGCTTGGTGCAGTTCCTCTTTCCTGTCTGGTGCTTAGACACCATTATTGGTCGCACCATGGAAACTTGCACCAGTCTTTGGGTGAGTGCAGATTTTCCATCTCAGGGCTTAACTCAGACCTGATCACTCCTCTGCGAATTTGCAGAG
This sequence comes from Pseudophryne corroboree, assembly GCF_028390025.1. Lineage (NCBI taxonomy): Eukaryota > Metazoa > Chordata > Amphibia > Anura > Myobatrachidae > Pseudophryne > Pseudophryne corroboree. The sequence goes on from NC_086445.1 coordinate 334,955,441, forward strand.
GTTTGCTATCAGATAGTCGCCGCCCAGGGAGAGTGAATACCTGCCCCGTGCAAGTCTGCGTACGTCGTGCTAAAAGCTTTGCAAATGCCAGTCAGCTGCAAATCCGTTCGCAACTCACTCACCATCAAATGGTTTTTCCATACTATGCAGTCTGTGCGTAGCCCAGGACTTACTCATACAGTGCGACACACACAGGCTGATCGGGGCCGGAGCCGACGTCACACATCTGCCCCGGAAACGCTTGGGAACGCCTGTATTTTTCCTGACACTCCCAGAAAACAGCCAGTTACCACCCACACACGTCCAATTCCTGACAATCAACTTGCGTACGCCTAGCGATCAAAAAAGACGCAGGATTCTGTCGCAGTTTGGCCTCGCACGTGCGTATTACAATCTGTATGCATGTGCAGTCAATCGATAATCGTCCTTCTTGCGAATTCGTACAACAGCGATCAGGTCTGAATTAGGCCCTGAGTGTGGGCTCCAGTGTGAGCTATGAAGCATCTGTGTGCGCAAACACTTTAGCATCATGTATGCAACACACCCATGAGACAGACCATTTTTGCGTACATTAATAGCCACCTCCTAGTCACTGCCCAGGAACGTCTAGCATATTTAGCAGACATTTCTGATACAGTGCATCTCAGTCACAGCTGCACCTCTGTATATACACGGGATGTAGTTACCATCCCGGTGATCAGCATACCGACGCCAGGATCCTGGGCGCCAGAATGCCGGCAGGGGTCCAATGGCTATTCCCACTCGTGGGTGTCCACGACACCCACAGAGAGGGAATAAAACCTGTGGCGAGCGCAGCGAGCCCGTAAGGGGCTTTGTTGCGCTTGCCTCCCTGCCGGCATTCTGGCGGCCGGGATCCTGGCGTCGGTATGCTGACCGCCGGGATCCCGGCCATCAGTCAAACATACTCTACGCGTTTACACAGTGTACCCTGACCAAAATGCTACAATAACACAAACGCTGGTCACTGTCTACAATTGTTGTGGTACTAATTAGTCTCCATAGAGTGCTGCCTCTAGAGTATTGCATGTATTACTGGCCCATTGCTATATTTACTAGGTTGGAGGGCACCTGCTTTGTTTTAGTATATAAAATATTACTACTAAATAAATACACATTGAAGGAAATTCAATTAGTATTGTGCGGATGTAGCGCCTAGGTTAAGTGCCGGAGCTATTCGATAGAACGCATCACATCCGGCATTTAACTCAGGAGATGCATCTTACAGCGACTAATGCCCAGGGCTTAGTTGCGGTAAACTGCACCTCCTGGGCAATGCTAGTATCACACAGTAACACCGCAACTAGCCTTAAGGCAGTACTTAATGCAGATTTTTGCTCGCTCCCTCGGGATGCTGTGAGTAGAAATCCGCTATTAGCAGGTTTACCACGCGAGCGATTGGGTAACTCAGGGCACTTAACCAAGAAGTTACAACCCCACGATATTAACTGAATTCCCCCCATTGTGTGCTGTAACTAACTAAACACAGCAATCTGCACTTCAGAAGCACACAAAAAACAAAAAAAACTTATCCGCAGCATACAGGTGATCCCCGGCTGCTGTCCCTGGATCTCTGCACCCTAACCAAGCAGGAACCATTACCTTCACTACCCGCCAATAAACATACATAGGGCGGCAATTTACTAAGATGCTACGCTGAGCTGCATTGCGCTGCGATAATAGCTATCTTACCGCTCCGAAGCATATTAGAATCCTCTCTGCCTCCAGGCGCTGTCATTCTTTCAAAGCAGTTTCCTCATCACGTGAACTGTATGCACTAGCCAATGGAGTCAGGAGACAAAGGGATCACGTGATGCGGAAACTGCTTGGAAAGAATGACAGCGCTGGGAGGCTGAGGAGGATTTCTAACATGCTTCGGAGCGGTAAGAGGATACAGCACACAGGTGGCGGTGTTATTCGCTCACTCACTGCCGCCTGCAGCCAGCGCCGTGCAGGGAGTGTGCGGCTCTAGTGGGAAAGGTGGAGGCTGTGGAGGGAGGAGATGTTTGCTCCCAGGTGTCCTCTCTTCCCGGGGAGGAGAGAGGGGTGAGGCGGCTGCGCTGCGATGGGGGAGGAGGAGGCGAAGGGTGGGGGCTTCGGTGCGGTAAGATGGCTATTAGCACCAGGCAATGCAGCTTAGCGCAGCGTAACATCTTATTACATCCCGCCCATACACCCTCCTGTATATACACATAAACCCAATATACTGTAATAATATACACAGGGCACACCATATAGTGGCCGTACACACAGTTATACCCCTTTTCCACTAGCTTTTTTAAACACGGGTAAATGTGCGGGGGCGCGCATTTACCCGTGTTTTTCCTTAGTGGAAACGGGTCCCCCGGCAAATCCTACCCTGGTTCAACCCGGCTAGCTGTCTAGTGTGAACGGGCAGTGCATAGGGAGGGCGGCGCTGGGAGATCATGTTTTGCCGGGTTGGTGAGCGCTGTCTGCAGGGGGCTGCGACCCGTGCTACGCTAGTGGAAAAGGGGTATTACACTGCACACACCATAGAGTGCAAGCAAACAGGGTTACACCGCACTGCTCCAGCACACACAGGGTTACACCGCACTGCTACAGCACACACAGGGTTACACCGCACTGCTCCAGCACACACAGGGTTACAGCATACAATGACAGCACACACAGGGTTACACCGCACTGCTCCAGCACACACAGGGTTACAGCATACAATGACAGCACACACAGGGTAAATCTGTACAGTGGCAGCACACACTGTGGAGACCCACAAACACTAGAGATGTACATAAATCATCAAGGTCACATACATCTCTGAATAAGGCCCTGGTGTTCTTAAAAACTTCAGGGATACAACCAAGTAGGGAAAAATCAGTGTACAGTAGTACTCACTAATCCTGGGTTGCAGAAATACAAGGCTGTAGTTGGTCCAGGCTCCAGGGTATCAGGTACTGGGATGTTCTGGTGTAGTCCAAATGGGTCACACCAAACCATAGATTCTTTGGATGGCTGGGTAAGGGGTGGGGTGGGCAGTGCAGAGCTATATAGATCAAACAGGGGGCTCCAACATTGGTGACTGACACAGGTGAACAGGGGTGGAGTTTAGGGTGATTGGGAGTGGAGCTAAACACAAGGGGGCTCCCACCCACATGACACAGCTTCAGATGACCGGGGGAGGAGCTTAGCGTGGTCAGGGGCGGAGCTTAGAGCAGTCTGGGAATTCCACACTGGTGACACTGCTTCTGATGGCCAGGGGCAGAGCTTAATGTAGCCAGCAGGCGGAGTTTAGCACCTCCAGGGGGCAGAGCGTAGAGCAACCAGGGAGTTCCACACTGGTGATGCAGCTTCTAAAGGCCGGGGGCGGAGCTTAGTGCGGCCAGGGGGCGGAGCTTCGGCGGCTGTGTTGAGGTGATCGGCAGCTGGGGGTGGGTGTTCAGTGGGCACTGGCACTGCTGGCAGTGATTCGAGCAGACAGGCTGCCAGGAGAATCATGTGCTGGCCTGTGCTGTTGGTCAGTCACAGTGGTGACAGTAAAATAGTTTTTGTTCTGTCAACACTGGCTACGCTGCAGGGAATCCCATGGGCCTATTTTCAATGGGGGGCTTGGAGCTGCAGCTCCATCCGCCCCATTGTTAATCCGGCCCTGGGTACAGGGGACATTGGGTGTGTAAGCGTCACTGGTACAGGGGGCATTATGTGTAAGCATCACTGGTACAGGGGCGTTATGCATGTAAGCGTCACTGGTACAGAAGGCAGTACGTGTGTAAGCATCACTGGTACAGGAGGCATTGAGAGTGTAAGAATCACAGGTACAGGGGGCAGTACCTGTATAACATCACTGCTACATAGGGCATTACGTGTGTAAGCATCACTGGTGAGGGAGCATTACGTGTAAGTGTTAATGGTATAGGGGGTGTTACGTGTGTAAGCATCACTACTACAGGGGGAGTTGTGTATAAGCGGCACTACTACAAGGTTCATTGTGTGTATAAGCGGCACTACCACAGGGAGCATTATGTATACAAGCGTCACTTGTACAGGGGGCATTATGTGCAATGTCCCTTTGTAAAGTATGGGAGGGCACAAATTTATAGTTTGCAGGGGTCGCCGAACACCCTAGCACTGGCCCTGGGCACGTGGGGATTTCTTGGGAAAATGTGAGCATGCCATAGCAATTTTCAGGGACTGCAACTGATGTCAGCTGCGATTGAAAACATGATGCCCGGTGCTACGGCATTCTCATTATCAGTCGCCCTGGGTCGTCTGCAACTGTCAATAGTACTCAATTTTTGCATATGCATCACAATTTCTGTCTCAATATCGGTCCAAGCTGAATAAGGTCCAAATCAAACAAATGAGACAAAAAAATAGACATGCTCACTGCTGGGAGTTTTAGTTTAGTATACAGGGTAAAGGGAGGGGGATAGGGACCGGAGCACTGGTTCAGTAACAAAGTGTAGAAGAAAGAAAATGTGTAGTGGGTAGCTCCAAATAAGGATGAATAGATCCTAATCAAGGATAATTCTGTAACAAGGAGGTGCTCCCCTGAGAGTAATGTTTGTGTATAGGCAGGAATGGAGGAAAGAAAAGTACTCTCTTGCTGGGGGCACAAACCCACTATCAAGTATAAAACTTAGCTATTAATAAATAATGTCATTAAAAAAGGGGTATAATTTCCCTACGAAACAGACACATACAAACTACACACATACACACAAACATAGTAAAATGGTGTTGCACACAGATGTTTAACAAAAGAATTAACCAGAAGGTTGAAAAAATAAAATCAGTGTACACACCTTGTGCAAAATACAGGGCCCCTGGCCACAGTAATACTATAGCAAATATGGCTAGGTAGAGTATTTATTTGCTTAAAAAAATGTAAGGAATATCACATTTCCTTGAGCCACATCTTCTTGATACCAATCAGGCTGGGTCAATTGTATGCACAAATTCCTAGAGTGGAAAAATTAGGGATCTTTCCCACTCTATAACCCAATGTAGAATTTATATTTTTGATACTAGATAATATTTGTAGGTAAATTCCTAAATTAGTTTGTAAATTCAGCACCAAGGTGATAGTCTCCCTTCTAAGTGGATTGTATTCAGGTACACAATGTGTTAACTTAACCTACTAATATGGCTATGACTTCCACAGATATCTGCATATTCATATAGTGTGTGTGCCCATATATAGAGTGTGTGTGCTCATATATAGAGAAAACACCACAATATATACAGTACATACATGAAAATTCAGGTCAATGCATCAGGCATACATGTATAAAGATTTTCAAAAGCATATGGTATGATTGCTGTGTAGTGTGGCTGTATTCATATGCAGGATGTGTAAAACATAGATATGTGGGTACTGCACACGGAGAAGGATAAGTATAGATATCAGTCTGATCAGATATACAGATATAGTAAGTTATCCCACTGGTCGTACACTGCAGGCTGTTACTTCATATCATATGCAAAACAGTTGATGATATGTGAGCGGAACTGCTGAAGTGTGTCACAGGGATGTGTAGTATAGAAAATTAGACATCTGCTGTTGTGATCTTCACACAGAAGTGTGTTGGTTACAATAGCATTGAAGACCACTATCAGTGAAAATATACACAATGAGAGTGCCTGTATGTAAATGTATGAGAATAGTGTGGAGTGAACATGTCACTATGATGCCGCTGCCTCAGAGTGTGTAATATACATTATACTCTGGGGGAGAAATCCCGGGTGATAGAGGTATCCCTAGAATAGTTAAGTGGATATGTATGTAGGTACAAAATCCTCTAAACAGTCTGGTGCCCTAATAGGATATTGCAGACAATTGTTATGGGAGACCCATAATATCTAGAGTGGAAGTGAAATGAAAAAGGTATCTGGAGTCCACAGATGGGCTTGGTACCAATGAGGAGGACAGTTAGATATGTTCTAACCCTCCATAACAGGACCATACAGGTGTTTCACCATTTGGGGGGTGGTCTTCTTTAGTGGCACCGTAGTATTGCTCCTTATACATTATGCCCATTGTAGTAGTGCCCCTTAAACATTATGCTCACCTTAGTAGTGCCCCTGACATATTACATCCACAGTTATAGTGCCCCTTACACTATGCCCACAGTTGTAGTTCCCCAGGATGAGAAGCAAAATTCCCCTGGTCCCTTCCTAAAGCATTACATCTGGTACAGGAATGAGCCTGGGGCACATACCTCAGTCACAGCTGCAGCTCTCACACAGGTATCTCCCCACTGGGAGCTTTCAACCCTTATTATGCCCGGGATAGGTGGCAGCTCAGTCCATCTCCATCCTCCTCCCTGTCACAGCAGGAGTGGATTGTGATGGAAAACAAGCCCAGGACATTTAAGAAAACAGCCCTCATGGGGGTGCAGTCTGATGAGGGGGTGGGGTCTTTTGAGGGGGGCAGGATCGCTCGTCACATGGTCTGATTGTACGCAATTGCTGCTTTCCTTGCGTCTTTGCTGAAGATGTGTCTGAGACCAGGGGCAGTTTGGGAACTAAATATGGCGCTGTAAAATTTGGTAGAAGTGGCCTGAAATGGGCAGCACAAGAGGTATAACATACTGTTTAGTCATAGCAGCATCACTGGATGGAAGAGGTGCTGTACAGCAGAGATGGAATAACAGAATGAATTGGGACAATGCAGTGAAATGAGTGTGGTGGGCTGCCTGTTATATGGGGTGTGAGGTCACATGGCAACACACAAAATTGGCCCCACAGACACGTTGGCATACCCCAATTTGAGTACTAGTTGTGCAGTGATATAGAAGTTGTGCACTATTCTGTTTACCATCTATTTTGCTAATAATATGGACAAAACTGAACTCATCATCTTCCCCCCATCCAGAGCAACACCCCCAACCAATATCTCCATCATTGTTGACAACACCACCATCTCCCCCGTTCCCCAACTCCGCTGCTTGGGCGTCACTCTTGACTCCTCTCTCTCCTTTACACCCCACATACAAGGTCTGGCACAATCCTGTCGTTTCCAGCTACGCAACATTGCTCGTATCAGGCCATATCTCTCCCAGAGTGCAACTAAACTCATCATCCACTCACTGGTCATCTCACGACTTGACTACTACAATGTCCTTCTCACTGGCCTCGCTTGCTCCCATCTTGCTCACCTCCAATCTGTCCTGAACTCCGCAGCTAGGCTTATCTTCCTCTCCCGCCGCACCACATCTGCCACTCCCCTTCGACAAAATCTACACTGGCTCCCATTCCCCTACCGAATCCTCTCCAAACTCCTCACCCTCACATACAAGGCCATCTCTAATTCCACTGCTCCCAACATCTCCAACCTCCTTTCCCTTCATACTCCCTCCCGCCCCCTACGGTCGACTAATGACCGTCGCCTCTCCACCGCCCTGGTCACTGCTTCCCATGCACGAGTTCAGGATTTTGCCCGTGCTGCACCCCTTCAGTGGAACGCACTCCCCCGCTCCATTAGACTCTCCCCGACCTTGCAAAGCTTCAAACGGGCACTAAAAACCCACCTATTCATCAAAGCATACCCTCCCGATGCATAACACAGTGCTGAAGCTGCGCCTCCACCCCCCTGCCTCATGCCGTGAACATCTCAGCTTTGCTTGCATACTGCCATCAGGCTACCTCCCACTTGCCTGCACCTCTTGTCATCTGTCTGTCGCCCCTCCCCACTAGATTGTTAGCTCTTCAGAGCAGGGCCCTCTTTCCTCTTGTTATCTTAGCCCTCGTCTCGACACATTTCACTCGCAGCTCTCCCCTACTCAACGACCATCTTTATCCTGCTAGTAAAGGCTCATCTCCATCTATGGCCACCAGCCTCTAGTAGTACGATGATCAATTCATCAATACTTACATCTTAGCTGTATTATGTCTTGAGAACGTGTGGTGCTCTGGTACCTGTACTCTATTTCTGTTATTTATTTACTGTAATGCTATGTTTTGTCTCCCTGTACTGTCCTTTGTACGGCGCTGCGAAACACATGTGGCGTCTTATAAATAAAATGTAATAATAATAATAATAATAATAATAATAATGTATCACTTTATAGATGGGTCTGTCAAGGTCTATCACTAACTGTATGACAAAAACAACAAAAACTTAGTTGTCTCAGAGTACTGTAAAAACAGTAAATTTATCAGGGCTGAGGTGATAATCACACTCTTCAACTTACTGTATATTGTTATTTCTAATGCACATTCACTTTTGAATTACTGAGCCGCTGTGTAAGTAACAAAACACAGTAACGTGCATTTAACCACATATATTATCAATGCTTACTGAAAAGTTATGTTGTAAAGCACTGTCACAGGAACTACCCACTGATCTTTTCTTGTAAGTGGCTGCAGTTGACTACTGATTTTTTTTTTAGATTCATTTAAAATATTTACTGTAGGCATTTCTTAAAAAGCATATAGCAGTAGTACTGTAATTCAAATTTGTGAGGTTTTCAAACACAATCTTGCAGCTATGAAAAAATTATACAAAGCCTACCCCACAACTGTTTCTACTAGTGTCAGAATTAAGGAATAGGGTGTAAAGGTGAGAAAACAGTACACAGTATTTTGCTTTCCTCAATTCCTCACTCCTATCCTCAACAATACTGCAACAAATAGATAAAAAAAATATCAGTAGTTGCTCCACAATATATACATGAAATTCATAATAGTTAGACCTTATGCGAAGTCCTAGATACTCTAAATCAATATAGAGCATTTTTCAAATGCTCTGATGAATCAGAATAGGATGCTCTGTTAGACTCAGAATCAAATTTATTGACTAAGTACAAAAAACATATACAAGGACTTATTCCTGCTAAACCGCATCTCTTTAAACTAGGGATGAGCGGATTCGGTTCTCTGAGCACAAACCCCCAGAACTTCACTACCCGAGCCCGGATAGAGTTTTCCTGCCCAAATCGGAAACCAGAATGAGGCAAAACATCATCAACCTGCTGTCGGATTCTCACGAGTTTTGGATAACATAAAAAGAGCCGCGCGTCACCGCCATTTTCACTCCGGCATTAGAGAGTGTAGCGGGAGGATGTGTCTCCGTCCTCAGTGTCTCTGCGGGAGAGGAACTGGTTTGGCGATTCCAGTGCTGTCTTGTGCTGCTCAGTCCAGTATAGTGTCTTATGCTGCATAAATCCAGTCACAGTGGTGGTGTCCTCTGCTGCCATATGCCCAGTGCAGTGGTGCTGTATTGTCCTGCATCAGCACAGTGGTAGTGTCTTGTGCTGCATCAGTCTAGTCACAGTGGTGGTGTCCTCTCCTGCCATATGTCCAGTGGTGCTGTGTGGTGCTGCATCAGTCCAGTGGTGGTGTCTTGTGCTGCATCAGTCCAGTCACAGTTGTGGTGTCCTCTGCTGCCATATGTCCAGTGCTGCTGTATAAGTCCAGTCCATTGCAGTGGTGCTGTGTTATCCTGCATCAGTTCAGTGGTGGTGTACCTGTGCTGCTGTATAAGTCCAGTGGTACTGCCGTATATGTCCAGTGATACTGCCATATATGTCCAGTGACACTGCCATAAAAAAACAGTGGTACTGGCATATAAATCCAGTCCAGTGATACTGCCGTATATGTCCAGTGATACTGCCGTATATGTCCAGTGGTACTGCTGTATAAATCCAGTGATACTGCTGTATATGTCCAGTAGTACTGCCATATAATTCCAGTGATACTGCCATATAAATCCAGTGATACTGGCATATAAATCCAGTCCAGTGATACTGCCGTATATGTCCAGTGGTACTGCCGTGTGAATCCAGTCCAGTGATACTGCCATATAAATCCAGTGGTACTGGCGTATAAATCCAATCAGTGATACTGCCGTATTAGTCCAGTGATACTGCAGTAAATGTCCAGTGGCACTGCCGTATAAATCCAGTAATACTGCCGTATATGTCCAGTTATTCTGCCATATAATTCCAGTGATACTGAAGTATATGTCCAGTGGTACTGTCGTATAAATACATTGGTACTGGCATATAAATCCAGTCCAGTGATACTGCCGTATATGTCCAGTGATACTGCCGTATAAGTCCAGTGATCCTGCAGTATAAATATTGGGATACTGCTGTATATGTCCAGTGTTACTGCCATATAATTCCAGTGATACTGCTGTATATGTCCAGTGGTACTGCTTAAATAAATCCAGTCCAGTGATACTGCTGTATTTGTCCAGTGATTCTGCCGTATATGTCCAGTGGTACTGTCGTATATGTCCAGTGGTACTGTCATATAAATCCAGTCTAGTGATACTGCCATATATGTCTAGTGGTACTGCCATAAAATTCCAGTGATACTGCCGTATATGTCCAGTGGTACTGCCATATAAATCCAGAGGTACTGGCGTATAAATCCAGTACAATGATACTGCCATATACAGTATGTACAGTGATACTGCTGTATATGTCCAGTGGTACTGCCGTATATGTCCAGTAGTACTGCCGTATATGTTCAGTAGTACTGCCATATAAATCCAGTCCAGTGGTACTGCCATATAATTCCAGTGATACTGCCATATAATTTCAGTGATACTGCCATATAATTCCAATGGTACTTGCGTATAAATCCAGTACAGTGGTACTGCTGGATAAATCCAGTGGTACTGCCGTATAATTCCAGTGATACTGCCGTATAATTCCACTAATACTGTCGTGTAAATCCAGTCCAGTGGTACTGCTGTATAATTCCAGTCCAGTGGTGCTGCCATATAAGTTCAGTGGTGCTGTCCAGTGCTATATATTATTTATTCCAAATAAAGGGGTTATTAATATTTAATCCAAATAATTTTTACAGGGTTTGCCCTGTGTGGTGTAGAGATAAGCTCTCCTTTGCTGCATTTTGTAATATAACTCCAGAAAAATAAAGGAGAACAAAAATTTGGAGGACAGAATAGGGAAAGATCAAGAACCACTTCCTCCTGCTGCTGCTGACGCTGCTGTTGTTGCTGCCGGGAGTCGATTGTCATCCCAGAGGGGGAGTCGGAAGACGACTTGTACTACTTCAACTAAGTAATTGACTGTCCAACAGTCCTTTGTGAGGAAGATGAAATATGACAGCAGTCATCCAGTTGCAAAGCAGATAACTAAGGCCTTGACAGCTATGTTGGTGCTAGACGTGCGTACGGTATCCACCATTAGTGCAGTGGGACTGCAGTGCCAACCCTAGATAGGCCAGGTGTTTGTGCCACACAGTTGTGTCGCTTAGCTTAGTCATACAGCTACCTCATTGCACCTCTTTTACGTCTTTGCATGATGTGCTGTTTGGAAGAGAGATGCAGATGCACACTCTTAGCACTAAGAACACTGATAATAAAAATAATTGAAATAAACCCTCACAATTAACATGGAGTATAATTGAAGTTCTTAGCACACATTTTCGCAAATATGCGGGCCCATGTACTGTGGCAAGGTGACTTCATCACATGGGTCCCTAACATTCCTAATGCCAACACATTCTATAAATTTTTTCAGGACTTACCTCTTAATAGGGACTTATCAATGTGATCTGAAATGCAGGAACCCAGCTAATTAAAACACCTGAGGGTGAAAGGGAGGAGTGCTAATACCAGAGGAAGAAAGTCTTGCCTTCCAGTGTACAATATATACACAAATATAGTGGAAAAAGGGGGGTACCTGGACTGCACATCCTATTACTAAAGATATCAAGAGGAGCTATCATGCTGAGGCTTCTAATACTATGCTGGATGAAGTGAGATGCAGATGGGCTGAGGAATTTGAGGATGAGGTCGACATCTTGCCTCCATAGAGCTAGTTTGTGCAAGGAGAGATTGATTGCTTCTTTTTTGTTGGGGACCCAAACAAACCAATCCTTTCAGCCACAGTCGTGTGGCAGACCTTTTTGCTGAAATGATTGGTTTCTTAAAGTGTGCATCTCCTGTTTATACAACATAAGGGTGGGTGGGAGGGCCCAAGGACAAGTTCATATTGCATCTCTTTTTTTCTTTGCATTATGTGCTGTTTGGGGACTAGTTTTTTTTAAGTGCCATCCTGTCTGCCACTGCAGTGCCACTCCTAGATGGGTCAGGTGTTTGTGCCGCACACGTGTGTTGCTTAGCTTAGTCATACAGCTACCTCATTGTACCTCTTTTTGTTCTTTGCATCATGTGCTGTTTGGGGCCTATTTTTTAAATCTGCCATCCTGTCTGCCACTGCAGTGCCTCTCCTAGATGGGCCAGGTGTTTGTACCACCCACTTGTGTCGCTTAGCTTGATCATACAGCCACCTCGGTGCAACCTTTTGGCCTAAAAACAATATTGTGATGTGTGAGGTGTTCAGAGTAGACTGGAAGCAAGTGGAAATGAATGTTATTGAGGTGAATAATACCGTAGGAACAAAATAACCCCCACATTCTGTGATTTTAGCTGTTTTTTTTTTTTTTCCAAAAATCATCCAGATCAAAAACCAAAACCAAAACACAAAAGGTTGGTTTTGGCAAAATTAATCCAGATCCAAAACACGAGCATGGAACCAGAATCAAAACCAAAACACAAAACATGAAAAGTGCCCGCCGCACATCTCTACTTAAAACAAGAAACATAAACAAAGACATCAATGAACACAACAGCCAACCAACATTCATCAATAAATAAGCCTCTAAAATAGAATAAATTGTTGTCAAGAAGTTGCATCCCCATCTCAATCGTTTAACAGAGATACCGCCTGTGGAAAAACCTATTCAAATGTCTTGAAGTTTTAACCCGACATGATTTATATTGCCTCCCTGATGGAAGCAATTGGATCTGGACATGACCTGAGTGAGTAACTGTGCATTTGCCACAATATTTCTTGCCCGTCTACCAGCTCATAACAAATATAGGAGCTAATTCAGGTTGGATCGCAGTGTGTGATCCAACTGCAAAAAAAAAAAAAAAACATGCGCCTGTCCTGCGCAAATGCCCGCATTTTGGGGGTCATTCCGAGTTGTTCGCTCGGTAAGTTTTATCGCATCGCAGCGATTTTCCGCTTAATGCGCATGCGCAATGTCCGCACTGCGACTGCGCCAAGTAAATTTGCTATGCTGTTAGGATTTTTACTCACGGCTTTTTCATCGTTCTGGCGATCGTAGTGTGATTGACAGGAAATGGGTGTTACTGGGCGGAAACAGGCCGTTTTATTGGCGTGTGGGAAGAAACGCTACCGTTTCCGGAAAAAACGCAGGAGTGGCCGGAGAAACTGGGGAGTGTCTGGGCGAACGCTGGGTGTGTTTGTGACGTCAAACCAGGAACGACAAGCACTGAACTGATCGCAGATGCCGACTAAGGTTGAAGTTACTCAGAAACTGCTACGAGGTGTGTAATCGCAATATTGCGAATACATCGTTCGCAATTTTAAGAAGCTAAGATTCACTCCCAGTAGGCGTAGGCTTAGCGTGTGCAAAGCTGCTAAAAACGGCTTGCGAGCGAACAACTTGGAATGACCCCCCTTATGCGGGGGGGATGCAGAAAATGTGATTGCCTCTACCTTTCAATCAGGCATAGGCGGTTGCAGGGCAGGTGGGCTGCAATGCTTTCTTTCCTAGGCGGAGCGTTGCGGGGCGAGGTCGACAAATGGGGGAGGTGCAGCGCGAACGGGAGCATGGTGGGGGCGTGATTGCAGTGGCTGCATGATGTCACACGCAGCCACCATAATCGGAAACATGGCAGAGGGCCTCTTGCGGGTGCATCCAAGATGCACCAGCAGGAGGCATCCTTAATTTCTGCTAACAAGCAGAAATTGCGATGTGATTGCAATTTCTGCTTGTTGAAGGGGATGGAGGCAGCGGTCAGTATGCTGGGTGGCCTTGCCCTGTCATGGGCGGCCCCCAGTATGTGAACAGAAGGATTGTAAATTCTGCTAATTAGCAGAATTTGCAATCCTTACAGAATTAAGCCCATAGATCCTGTATAGAGGGAAGATCAGTGCCAATAATATTTCACACAGCTTTTATCACCCTTTGGATTCTACTTTCACCTGCTTTGTAGCTGCTCCAAACCACACAATTAAGGGTTAGAAAAGGACAGATTGGATCACTGCCGTGTAAAAAAGGATCAATAATTCCTTTGGCAAGTTAAACTTCCTTAACTGTCACAGGAAATAAAGCCTTTGCTGTGCTTTCTTAACAATAGTGTCTGTGTTGGAATCCCATTTCAGGTCCCTGGAGATAACAAACCCCAGAAACCGGAAGGATTCCACCACAGACACCACACAATCATTTATAGTAATCGGAGACACTACAAAAGTATGCCTCCTAAAATCCACTATCATTTCCACTGATTTAGATTGCTTTAGCTCTAAAGTGTTCTGCCTGCACCAGTATTCCAATCACTTAATCTCCCTTCTGTATGCAGACTCCTCACCATCTCTGATGAGACCAATAATCGTGGTGTCATCTGCAAATTTCTGGATCTTAACAAATGGATCACTCAAGCTGCAGACATTTGTGTAGAACGAAAAAAGAAATGGGGATAGAACACATCCTTGGGGAGCCTTGATAGTAGTAGTCCGAACCATAGATACAGTATAAACTACCCTAATCTCACCTGCTGACTCCTGTCCACCAAAAAATGTACAATCCAATGGTAAGTTGCCATCAGAACCCCTAAACTAACCAATTATGAAATAACAAATGTGGAATGATCATGTTGAATGGCGAGTAAAGTTAGATAAACAGGACCATAACATATGTACTTGGCTTATTGAGAGGTTGTAGATTATAATACAACTCCATATTAACTGCATCCACAACTGATCTATTTGTTTGAATAGCAAATTGCAAATTGTTCCCTCAAGTGAGTCAACAATAATTGCTCAAATGTTAAAATTAGAAGTTAGCAGTAGCGTGGATGGAGCTGTTGGTCCAGGTGCTGGCACCAGTGGGGAAACAGGCTAACCAGCCCTACCCCCTGGCCTCACAGTATAGTACCCAAACTGACTACAACCTCCACCTCCAGAACATACACATACCTGTGACCCACCCTACCTAGTGGCCTCCAGCCAAGATATTACCCCCCACAGCTCCCCAGACATACAGTACCCCCCTAGGCCAGGGACATACACTAACCACCCTATCCCCTGGCTCCAGGAACATGCACTGCCCACCCTACCCCATTGACACAGTACCACCCCAAGTTACACTGTCTATACTACTGTACCTCCTAGATATAGTACCCATCCAATCCAGGGACATATGCTATTGGGTTGGGGCTGAAATGTCAGCGGTCAGGATGCCATTGGTCAGAATCCTGACTGTGGCATCCCGTTGTTTAGAATCCCAACAGTGGTTGGTCAGCATACTACTCCTCACCCTCTAACTCTCCCTTACTGCAGCCTAAACATAACCCCCCCTGCAACCTATTCCATAATCCTCCCTGGTGTTGCCTAAACCTAACCCTTATCCTCACAGCCTAAACCTAACTCCCCCCACAGCTTAACCCTAACCCTCCCTGGTGTTACCTAAACCTAACCCTTATCCCCACAGCCTAAACCTAACCCCCCCCCCCACAGCCTAACCCTAACCCTCCCCGGTGTTGCCTTACCCTAACTCCTCTCCCCGCAGGGTAAACCTAGCCCCCCTTCCAACAGCATAGCAAGGAGGGCCACAACTGTATCCAATATATAAACAGGCCTTGTGAGGAGGGATCCCACCCCCCACAGCAGACCCTGCCCCCATTAGGACTGCTTCCTTAAATGTCCTGGGCTGATTTTCCACCCCAATCCACCCATGCAAATACATAAACTCCAAATCGTATGCCTGCTGGCTGCAGGTACAGAAAAAAACCTAGCCCAACATTCTCAGGATTCGTAAAAATATTTTACAGTATTTGTTATAAACTTATGGCCACAACATTTTGAGCTTCTCAGAGCCCTGTGGTCAGGGTGCATACATTTAAATGAACATTTATATTTGCACCCTTACCACAAGGCTCTAAGAAGCCCTGAAACTGTTATACTATAGATGGAGCCATACTAATCATGGCTCCGTCTGCGACTCAGTGGGCCTGGTGAGGCGCACTTCCGGGAACAAATGGTACATGCAGGCATCATAGACGCGCACAAGCCTCATTCAAAGTAAATGGGAGCGTCTCTTTATGCCAGTGAGGTCAGGTGCGCGCTCCCCATCTGCAATGCAGCCATTCGGGGCTCCATCTGTATTTTTGTTTTATGCAGACAAACCAATTGGCACTTATAAATATTTTAAGATTTAAGAAAACTGTTGTACCTCTTCTACACAAACTTGAAAAAAGCAAGGAAGTTTTGATAATTAAGGCTGATGACTTCATGGACATGTTCCTTGCGCAATGCAGATATGGGCCAGGATGTAATGAAGTCCAAGTTTGGCAGCTGTGCGGGATGCTGACCAAACTTTGATGTTTTTTTAAAGGGCAATCATGTACAGGGCTAAAGCATGCCTTGTACATGATTGTCCTTTTCAAAAAAGGTCCGAATTCAGCCGGCAATCTGAACGGCTGCCAAACTCGGTCTTCATTACATCCTGCACACCGTATGCCATTGCACAATGTGGTTAACTGCAGATTCTGCACTCTCGTGGTGGGAGATTGTTGTTAGTTACAAAATGGCAGAGCTGCAAATTCACATATTTTTGTACCCACTGGAATACAAACACGCAGTTTATGCAACTGAAGGTATCTATCTATCTATCTATCTATCTATCTATCTATCTATCTATCTATCTATCTATCTATCAGTATCCAGTCTCTAGGTTGACTGCACTTAGGTCGACAATGTCTAGGTCGACCACTATTGGTTGACAGTAACTTGGTTGACAGGGTTTCTAGGTCGACATGTTCTAGGTCTACAGGTCAAAAGGTCGACATGAGTTTTTCACTTTTTTTTCTACTTTTAAACTTTTTCATACTTAATGATCCACGTGGACTATGATTGGAAATAGTAACCTGTGCCGAGCGCAGAGGTAGCGGAGCGAGGCACCATGCCCAAAGCATGGCAAGCAGACATGGTGCACTAATAGGAGTGTCAGACCTTGTGGGTATTAGATATATATATATATATATATATATATCTACAGTATATAAAAATATATATATCATGTCCCAAAGGCAGCACTCCAAATAAAGAAGACAGAGGAGACAAGAAGTCCTGCTCTTTTATCAAGCATAAATGCTCTGAAACTTTGCAAGACTTCTTGTCTCCATTCTTTGGAGATAATTCAGACCTGAACATTAGGGTGCATTTTTGCATCCGTGCGATCATGTAATCACCGCCTACAGGGGGAGGGGGTATTCAATGTGCAGGTGTGCGATCGCATGTGCAGTAGAGCTGCACAAACAGAAGTTTTGATCACCCGCTGTGCAAAAACGAATAGCAGCGATCAGGTCTAAATCAGCCCCTTTATTTGGAGTGCCTCCTTTGGGACATTATGCTAAGGCTGCTTTCAGCTTATTTGAATGAGACCACACAGTACCTTGTTAGGAATCAATGAGTGAGATGTATAAAGATAGATAGATAGATAGATAGATAGATAGATAGATAGATAGATAGATAGATAGATAGATAGATAGAAATATTAGAGATATGTGTCCGGTTGCAGAATGTGACCCACCTGAACTTCCCAATTTGAGTCCAGCATGGGATTTCCAGCCAGACTTGTATCCCACATCAAGGCAAAATGTCATCATCCTGCTGTCGGATTCTTGTGGGGTTTTGGATTCTATAAAGGTCCCGGTGATTGGTCTCATTTTCACTCCAGCTGTGGAGAGTGCACTGAATGGAGGTGTCTGTCTCAGTGCTGGGGTTGTGTGGCAAGGGGCGTGGGAATGGGGATGCTGTAGGGTGTATCAGTCCAGTGGTGCTCTGTTAAGTGGTGTATCTGTCAATGGGTGATATGGCCATAATCCATATACATACATGGGCTCTGGACCAGTGTTAAAAAAACTCAGTATACTGTGTGTACATCCAGGGGCTGGTGTGTCCTCTGTATCAGTATTAGTCCAGGAGTGCTCTGTTTGTCGTCTGGTGGTGTATCTGACAATGGGTGATCTGTCCATATACATCCATGGGCTCTGCCCCAGTGTTAAAAAACTCAGTATACTGTGTGTACAAATAGGGGCTGGTGTGTTCTCTGTATCAGTATTAGACCAGGGGTGCTCTGTTTGTCATCTGGTGGTGTTATAAAAAAACCCAGTATACGGTGAGTACATCCATTTGCTCATGTGTCCTAGTGTGTCCTATGTATCATAATCAGTCCAGGGGTGCTCTGTCTGTCATCTGGTGGTGTATCTGACAAGGGGTGGTCTGTCCATATACATCCAGGGGCTCTGCCCCAGTGTAACAAATAACCAGTATACTGTGTGTGTACATCAGGGGTTGGTGTGTCCGACTCCTATCAGTATCACTCCAGGGGTGCTCTGTCTGTCATCTGGTGTATCTGACAAGGGGTGCTCTGTCCACCTAGAGGTGATCTGTCTGTCCATCCAGGGACTCTGCCCCAGTATAAAATTAAAATATTAAAAGCTAAAAAGCCTAAAATATAATTATAAAAAAACATATTTTGCTGTACCCCAGTTTACTATACAATTCTTATTTTATTTTCATAAGTGCTGACACTTCCGGTCACACCACACTTTATTATTATTTCATACTCATACATATATTGTGTGACTCTGTTGGTGAAATTTAAGTGCAGTGTTTGATTACTATTTCTGGCTCATACATGTGTTGTGCGACACTGTGGGTGAAGGTGGTACCACAGTAATATATTTTATTTCGTACTCATACACGTATTGTGCAAAACTGTTGGTGAAATTGAACTGCAGTGTTTGATTACTATTTCGTACTCATACACATATTGTTTGGCAATGTTCGTAAAATTAAACCGCAGTGTTTGATTACTATTTATGACTCATACACTTACACATGTAGGTGATACTTTTTTGTACAAATTGTGGTGTGTGCTGTACCCCACTTGGTTCATGTTTGTTGATAGATATGGAGGACAAATAATTGCAGTGATGTGCGGTGGTGTGAGGCAGGGGAGGCAGAGCCTTTCCTGTCATACTAATGTTTGCACCAGAGTTTTGACTATATAAAGGATATGTAAAATACAAAGAATAAATCTTCTATAAATTATTCTAATCATTTTTATAGTCAAAACTCAAAAGTGCCTCACCTACCTCTCATTTCCGCTCATCTCTGATCAAAACTCACTAAATTTCCAGGAGTTTATACTTCTGGACCTTTGCATAATGCCCACATGAACCCTTTGGTTCATATACTGTGTGTAAATCTAGCTCTGGTACTAGCCAGTGCCTCCAAGGCCATTTACCTAACTGCACGTCCCTGAACAATTGTAACCAGAGGCATAAATGGCAGGGCATGTAAAATCAAAGAAAAAGTAAAAGTTGTATTAGTAAAAGTCAGACTGGTGTAATAATATAACCATTCAAAATTGTTGTCTATGCAATAAAGATCATCACCAATGCCCCCAATGATTAATTAAAATTTTTTAAATCAACAAATTAAATTAAATTACTAATCAATCCTTCCTCCACGGAGAGATCTGTGTTTAAAATCGAAGCAATCTGACTAGATTGCTTAGATTTTAAGCACGGATCTGTCATGTGTATGCATCCCAGCGATAGAAATGCACTGCCCCATGCATCGCTATCGCCTGTGCTAGATTGAGCCTCAATTTAGCAGGCCACTCACTTCACTGCAGTGTGAAGTGAGCCCCCCCCCCCCTCGCTTAGCACATCGCGCTGTGCTGAGCGAGGGGAGAGATGTGTGCTGAGCGGTCTGTGCTAAGATTGCTCAGCACACATCTCTTCCGTCAGTACCCCCCTTTACACTACATACATAGTATACATCACTTTGGAACCTAATCTAGTTATTGATAAAGATCTGTGTCAGACCATTTTTGCTGATTTTGGGTTCATGTTGTTGTTTTGTTTTTTTTAAATGTACAAACACAGCTAAAATCCCATGATTTGGCCTTTTTTTGTTCCTAGAGTATTATTAACCCAAATAACATTCATTTCCAGGCATTTCCAGGCAATTTTGACCACAGTCTAAATCAGGGGGTCCAAACTTTTTGCAAAGAGGGCCAGGTTTGGTGAGGTGAAAGTGTGTGGGGACCGACCAGATACACAAATGCCCCCAGCAGTGCTGCCAGATACACAAATGCCCCCAGCAGTGCTGCCAGATACACAAATGCCCCCAGCAGTTCTGCCAGATACACAAATGACCCCAGTGTTGCCAGATACACAAATGCCCCCAGTGCCAGATACACATTATATGCCCCCAGAAGTTCTACCATATACATATTATATGCCCCCACAATACTGCCATATACACATTATATGCCCCCAGCAGTGCTGCCAGATACACAAATGCCCCCACAGTGCTGCCAGATACACAAATATCCCCAGCAGTGCTGCCAGATACACAAATGCCCCCCAGTGCTGCCAGATACAAAAATGCCCCCAGTGCCAGATACACATTATATGCCCCCAGCAGTGATGTCAGATACACATTATATGCCCCCACAGTGCTGCCATGTACACATTATATGCCCCCACAGTGCTTCCAGATACACTTTATATGCCCCCAGCAGTGCTGCCAGATACACAAAAGCACCCAGTTCTGCCAGCACCCCCTCACCCGCTCCAGACAGCAAGAAAGCTGGAAAGTCCTTCCGCCTCTCTTCAGAAGGTAAATGCATGTTCATGTGGCCCCACCATTAGCTGCTGCTGGTACGCCACTGGTTTGCACTGTCCTTACTGTGCATCCTGCCAACTGGCATCCTGCATTTTGCGTACCACCCTCTGGTGTCCCACGTGTCCTGCTCTGCCCGCTTCCGGCTGCACAGAGGCTGTGGGCCGGTGAAAATGTGAGCTGAGGGGAAATGTGAGCAGAGGCTGTGGGCCAGTGGAAATGTTAGCACAGGCCGCTATTGGCCCCCAGGCCGGACTTTATACATGCCTGGTCTAAATAAAGAATAATATATTTACAATATATATTTTTAGATGTTGTAATCATCTGTACAGATTTTTTTCAGCCTCAATGTAGGATCAGTTCCTGAAAGTTATGTTCGACCTGTAGAAAGGTAACTGTTTCATCCAGCTTTTATGCACGGTCTGTAGTACCATGTAAACTATTTTTTGTAGTAAGTCAACATATTTAATTCCACTATATTGTAGACATCATGGCAGATAGGGAGTGCAATTGCACTTTGTCCCGGATGGGGCTCCCTTTTATAGAAACCAAAACCTGCAAGATCCTAAAATGGATGAAAACAATATTGTGATGTGGTCAAAATTGACTGGAAATTAGTAGGTATGAATGTTATTGAGGTTAATAATACTGTAGGAACAAAAACAGGCCCAAATTCTGTGAATTTAGCTGTTTTTATGATTTTATTCTAAAAAAATACAGATCCAAAAACAAAACACACAAGGGTGGTTCTGGCAAAACCAATACAGATCCAAAACATGAAGGAGATACAGATCTAAAACCAAAATCCAAAATTTGGGACGGACACATCTCTAATATATATAGTTCCCTCTTATACCTCCGAACTAGTGCCACCTGTTAGTGTATTATTATTTTATTAATATTCTTAATTAATATTTTATTAATATTTTATTAATATTAATATTAAGCTTGATTTAACAAAACATAAAAAGTCACTACAGTCAGAATATTTGAGTATTTCTAACATTGTATCACAGTTAACCATAGTCAAGTTCATAAGTATATAACAGTAACTGTGTAATGCAAATAAAATAAGTATTTCAGTATGGAACATGATGTTGCTTAAGTCAATAATACAGTTGAAAATTTTAAAAATGTAACAAATAAGCTGGGAAACCATAGAGGACAAAGGTAAATGGAAGTACAGCATACAGTATACGAATACCTGATACAACTAGCATCCAAACAGTTTTGTACTAATACTGATAGACTATTTAAATGATATGTAAACTTTCAATGCATACATCAAAGGCATAAATCAATCTGTTAAGTATACAAAACAAGTGATATTGCATGCAAATGCATGTAAATGGGGTACTATAGTAGAAAGTATTTTCAAACACATGTTAATGTGATAGTAATCCCTGTTGGTGTAATTAGGCAGACCTCCAAGGTAAGTGTCAGTAAGTGAATTGCAGAATAGAAGATTACCAGCATGTTTTGGTACTCCTTTATCTGAATACTTAGCTAGAACAATATTGTTTGGTCCAAACTACAAATTAATGAATGTGTATAAGAAATGATAATTGCTAACAAACCAGAATGGTTTGCACATACAGTAAAGATTATATTTGACATATCTGTCAAGCACGGCTCAAGTTGCTTCACAATACAGTGACTGCACAGTATGATTGTATTAAATTAATTAAGGTGTAATAAATAGACCAGCAAACACATGCAAGACACACAACCTGAAGAATTGCCTTATAAATCTATGGATTATGTGAAAATGTGATCTCTATGGCAACAGTATTTGTTGCCTAACCACTAAGCACAGAGAAAAAATAGCATATGAATCAAAGTATTGTTATATGGTTAAGAACTTGAGATGTGCAGTGGGCACTTTTCGTGTTTTGGTTTTGGTTCTAATTCCCCGCTCGTGTTTTGGTTTTGGATTGGTTTTGCCAAAACCAGCCTTTCGTGTATTGGTATTGGTTTTGGATCTGGATGATTTTTGAAAAAAACATAAAAACAGCTAAAATCACAGAATTTGGGGGTAATTTTGCTCCTACAGTATTATTAACCTCAAAAACATTAATTTCCACTCATTTCCAGTCTATTCTGAACACCTCACACCTCACAATATTGTTTTTAGGACAAAAGGTTGCACCGAGGTGGCTGTATGGCAAAGCTGAGCGAAACAAGTGTGCGGCACAAACACCTGGCACATCTAGAAGTGGCACTGCAGTTGCAGACAGGATGCAACTTAAAAAAACTAGTCCCCAAACAGCACATAATGCAAAGAAGTAAAAGAGGTGCAATGAGGTAGCTGGATGGCTAAGCTAAGTGACACAAGTGTGCGGAACAAACACCTGGCCCATCTAGGAGTGGCACTGCAGTGGCAGACAGGATGTCACTTAAAAAAACTAGGCCCCAAACAGCACATGATGCAAAGAAGAAAAAGAGGTACAAGATGGAATTGTCCTTGGGCACTCCCACCCACCCTTACATTGTATAAACAGGACATGCATACTTTAAAAAAACAATCATTTCAGCAACAGGGTCTGCCACATGACTGTGGCTGAAATGACTGGTTTGTTTGGGCCCCCACCAAAAAAGAAGTAATAAATTTCTCCTTGCACAAACTGGCTCTACGGAGGCAAGATGTCGACCTCATCCTCCTATTCCTCACCCCTTTCACTGTGTACATCCTCCTCCTCACAGAGTATTAATTCGTTCCCACTGGAATCCACCATCACAGGTCCCTGTGTACTTTCTGGAGGCAAATGCTGGTAAAGGTCTTCCCGGAGGTATTTATAATTAATTTTGATGAACATCATCTTCTCAACATTTTGTAGAAGTAACCTCCTACGCCGATGGCTGACAAGGTTACCGGCTGCACTAAACACTCTTTCGGAGTACACACTGGAGGGGGGGCAACTTAGGTAAAATAAAGCCAATTTGTGCAAGGGCATCCAAATTGCCTCTTTTTCCTACCAGTATACGTACGGACTGTCTGACATGCCAACTTAAATTCTTTCAATGGTGGCAGAATCATATGAAGTGATATTAGACATGTCAGTAATCGTTGGCAGGTCCTTCAGTCCGGACCAGATGTCAGCACTCGCTCCTGACTGCCCTGCATCACCACCAGCAGGTGGGCTAGGAAATCTTATCCTTTTCCTCGCAGCTCCAGTTGCGGGAGAAAATGAAGGAGGAGCTGTTGACGGGTCATGTTCTGCATGAGTTGACAATTTTCTCACCAGCAGGTCTTTGCACCTCTGCAGACTTGTGTATGTCGGAAAGAGAGATACAACGTAGGCTTTCAACCTAGGATCGAGCACGGTGGCCAAAATGTAGTGCTCTGATTTCAACAGATTGACCACCCTAGAATCCTGGCAAAGCTAATGAAGGGTTCCATCCACATGTCTCACATACTTTGCGGAATCGCTCCATCTTAGTTCCTCCTTCAATTTCTCCAGCTTCTCCTGCAAAATTCTAATGAGGGGAATGAACCGAATCAAGCTGGCAGTGTGTGAACTGACTTCACATGTGGCAAGTTCGAAGGGTTGGAGAACCTTTCACAATATGGAAATCATTCTCCACTGCACTTGAGTCAGGTGCATTCCCCCTCCTTTGACTATATCGTAGGTGAATGTATAGGCTGGAATGGCATTTTGCTGCTCCTCCATACTCCGAAGCATATAGAGTGTTGAATTCTACATTCTTACCACCTCTTGCTTCAGGTAATGGCAGGGCAGGTTCAGGAGAGTTTGATGGCGCTCCAGTCTTCGGCACACGGTGCCTGAATGTCGGGCGAATGACATCATCTCCTGAACGCCCCTGTCATTTTTAAAAAAATTCTGCACCACCAAATTAAATGTATGTACAAACCATGGGACGTGCTGGAATTTGCCCAAATGTAATGCACGCACAATATTGGTGGCATTGTCCGATATCACAAATCCCCAGGAGAGTCTAATTGGGGTAAGACATTGTGGAATGATGTCCCTAAGTTTCCATAAGAGGTTGTCAGCTGTGTGCCTCTTATGGAAAGTGGTGATAAATAGCGTAGCCTGCCTAGGAATGAGTTGGTGTTTGCGAGATGCTGCTACTGGTGCCACTTCTGTTGTTGCTGCGGGATGCCATAACTCTACCCAGGGGCTGTCACAGTCATACAGTCCTTAGTCTGCCCTGTTCCACTAATCCACATATCCATGGTTAAGTGGACAGTGGGTACAACTGCATTTTTAGGACACTGAGGACGCTTTTTCTGACGTCTCTGTGCATTCTCGGTATTGCCTGCCTAGTGCAGTTGAACATAGATGGGATTTGATACCGGGGACACAGTACCCCAAACAATTCTCTAAGTCCAACTGAACTAATGGTGGATACCGGAAGCAAGTCTAACACCAACATAGCTGTCAAGGCCTCAGTTTTCCGCATTGCAAATGGATGACTACTCTCATATTTCATCTTCCTCATAAGGGACTGCTGGACAGTCAATTGCTTAGTTGAAGTAGTACAACCCTGGGATTACAATTGACTCCCAACAGCAACAACAGCAGCAGTAGCAACAGCAGGCATACCACTCAAGGATTCTCTAGAGGAATCCCGGTTAGGAGAGGACTCCTCAGTCTTGCCAGTGACACTGCTCCCATTCAATGCCTCTCGCACACTAGCAGACAAACAATAGTAAAGGCTCGATCATTCCTGGAGATAACTATGTATCATGAGGCCTACTGTGACAAATTACATGGCCCTATGTGGGCACTGCTATCATGTAGTGTTAGGACTGCTGACGTCAGAGAAGCCGTGAAGTGTCACAGCAGCTTAAACATGTGTTTGCAAACACGTGTAAACTAATTCTCTGAATTTCTATTACCAGATAGGTTCAGGTATGGTTACAGGTAATTTTTTAGTGTGCTGAAGGGAAATATAGGAGTGGCATTTGCAACCCCCCCTCTCTGTCTGTTTGTCTGTGACCCCTCCCCTTTCCAGCACCTGATACTTAATTATCTCAAGGAATGATCAAGCATTTACCATTGTTTGTCTGCCTGTGTGCGAGAGGCATTGAATGGGAGCAGTATTTAGAAGGCATGCTGTTCCTTGTAGTGCCAATGGGAGATCCTGGGGGTGGCACCTAGGTAAGTTAGCTCTCTGTCTGGATGTGTTTTAGTAATAGCCTTTATCATGAGGCCTACTGTGACAAAAGACATGGCCCTATGTGGGCACTGCTATCATGTAGTGTTAGGACTGCTGACATATCAGAAGCCATGAAGTGGTGCAGCAGCTTAAACATGTGTTTGCTAACATGTGTAAACTAATTCTCTGAATTTCTATTACCAGATAGGTTCAGGTATGGTTACAGGTAATTTTTTAGTGTGCTGAAGGGAAATGTAGGGGTGGGATTTGCAACCCCCCCTCTCTGTCTGTTTGTCGGTGACCCCTCCCCCTTTCCAGCACCTGATACTTAATTATCTCCAGGAATGATCGAGCATTTACCATTGTTTGTCTGCTAATATACAGCACAGGACAGCACGACTGAACTTATATGGCCGCACCACTGGACTGGATTTATATGGAATTATATGGATTTATATGGAATTATACGGCAGGATCACTGGACTTAAATGCCAGTACCACTGGAATTATATGGCAGGATCACTGGAATTATATGGCAGTACCACTGGACATATACGGCAGTGAGGAAGATAGATGCATTTAGCTTAAGTATGTCAGCCATTTTGTTAAGCAACAGCCATGATTTAGAGAAGTAGCAGTGTGCTTTGCTGGTTAGATCATAATAATGCTGACATTTCATTGTTAAGAACATTCTGTGCGAAGCAAGGTCGTATCTACAGTATAAGTCTCAAAAACATGTTATTAGACAGTCTCTCTGTGTTTAGACTTCTGTGAAGGACACGTAGGAGGGTGACAGCCTGAGAGGAGTTATGATAAGAGATACATTATTGTTTTGAAATATGATGTGTATCAAGTGTTCATGCAAGTACCCTTTTTCCTCTATATAATGTCAGGCTAAATAAAGTGAAGCCAGTCTCATTTTGACAGACATAACTACGTGTGTTGTCTGCTTCCTGGGATTCCCAATCGATTGGTAAACAAAGGGTAATGAACAGACAATTGAAGGGGATTGATAGAAGGAGGTTTATCTCCAACAGCAGTATCACTGGACTGGATTTATACGCCACTACCACTGGAATTATACGGCAGGACCACTGGGGTTATATGCCAGTACCACTGGAATTATATGGCAGGATCACTGGAGTTATACGCCAGTGCCACTGGAATTATACGGCAGGATCACTGGGATTATACGGCAAGATCAATGGATTTATATAGCAGGATCACTGGATTTATACATCAGTATCACTGGACTGGACTTTTACGCCAGTACCACTGGAATTATACAGCAGGATTACTGGAATTATATGGCAGGATCACTGGAGTTATACGCTAGTGCCACTGGAATTATACGGCAGGATCACTGGGATTATACGGCAAGATCAATGGATTTATATAGCAGGATCACTGGATTTATACATCAGTATCACTGGACTGGACTTTTACGCCAGTACCACTGGAATTATACAGCAGGATCACTGGAATTATATGGCAGGATCACTGGGATTATATAGCAGGATCACTGGATTTATCCGTCAGTACCGCAGTACAGCAGTATCAATGGACATATATGGCAGTACCACTGGACATATACAGCAGCACAGGGACACCACCACTGGACTTATGCAGGACAACACAGCACCTTTGCAATGGACTGGACTTATACAGCAGCACTGGACATATGGCAGCAGATGACACAACCACTGTGACTGGACTGATGCAGCACAAGACACTACCACTGAACTGATGCAGGACACTGAGGATGGAGACACGTCCCCTCTCTCCACTCTCAAATGCCGGAGTGAAAATGTCAGCGACGTGCGACAATTTATATGGAATTCAGACCCCACGAGATTCCGACAGCTGTATGATGACATTTTACCTCGTTCTGGTTTCCGAGTCATGCGGGAAAATCCGAGCCGGGCTCGGATCCGGGCACGGGTGGTGAAGTTCGAGGGGTTAGGTTCTCTGAGAATCGAACCAGCTTATCTCTATTAAGAACAGAATAAGAACAAAAAAGTTAGTGATTTGGATTGTAAATTAAGTTGAAGCTTAAAGAATAGGGCCTCCAAAATCCAGAAAACCCTTATGGTGCATGCCCACACACCAGGGTTGGGCTGTGGCGTGAGGCAGGTGAGGCGGAGCCTTTCCTGTCATACTAACATTTCTGTCAGAGTTTTGGCTGTATAAAGTATGTGAAAAATACAAATAACATGTTACAAATATCTTCCTTGTATTATTCTAATAATTTTTATAGTCAAAATTCTGGAGTAAAAAGTCTATGGCAGGCGCCTAACCTTTTCACACATCTCTGATCAAAAATTTCCAGCAGTATGAACTGCTGCCCCTGTGTATAATGCCAACATGCACCCTTTGGCTCATACTGTATATTGTGTGTAAATCTGGTTCTGGTACTAGCCAATGACTCCTCAGCCATTTACCTCACTGCACATCCTTGCCACACACACACAAAGGTGTTGTTATGATCAGATGGCATAACAAATGGAGAAACAAAGTAATGGGCATTCTTGGGCGGTGATTAGGAGATGGCCTGATGTTAGGACAACAAGAGGTATATTTATTAATGTTTGATTTGGGTTTTGGGTGATTTTGCATTAAATTTGCATTAGATTTTAAATAGATTTTGCATTTGGAGATTTACTAAAGGTAAAATAAAATTGAATATAAAATTATACTCAAAATCGATTATCAGCAAAACATTGGTTCTTTTACATAGACGACTATAGAATCCACTGACTTACTAACACTCAAATTGAATCGAACAGAAATCAAACACAAATCCCCAAAATAATAGACTAAAAGCAGATAGGCGCTATGCCAATGTCTTTGCAATTGAGCATTTATTGGTAATTTGTACATGCGTATGCTTTGCTCTGCACATGCACGAAAGTCTAATAGTGATGCCGCTCACAGCATTTACATTTACACAGTCAGGTACCATTTGTGGTCATTGACAGGGGAGTGGTTGCAAGAACAGAGGCAAGTTGTGGACATTTTTGGGGTGTGTTGCTGGGTGCACTTGTGAAACCATACTCAAATAGAATGCCCCCAGTGTCTATATTCAGGCTGCCATGATACGTGTCTGTAAATTTAATCAATATGATGATTTTTGAATGATGTGCGTTTGCGCTGGGAATGTGTTACTGTGCCTTTGTGATTGCTCTGCTGGGCATATCTGTACTTTTCAGGGCTGCTGGGCCTTCGGAATAATTTTGCACATCTTCAATCGCAGCTGCAATCACCATAGTGTCCATCAATAAATCAGGCCATATATTAATAATACTGTAAAGGCTCTATGTGACAGATCCAAATTACAAGAATTTAAAGTTTATTTTTTATCAATTTTAAAAGAAATCAAGAAACACTTGAGAATTTCTGCACGTCTAGTAAAAAGGGACCCAAACACACAGGTGCTGTAGATATTGTGGGCCTCGTTAAGAGACAGATGCAGTGCACATCGCTCCTGCATCTTTGTATTCCTCACCCCCACTTGGAAACAGGCTCCAGCATAAGTGGCACTGTGGGCCTAATTCAGATACATTCACAAAGCAGCTATTGTAAACAAACTGGTTGATGTTTTCATACTGCACATGTACCTGAGCCACAGTGCACATGTGCAACGATTGAATTGCAATGGCGGCTGCAATGAGGGATTAGTCTCAACAGAGCTGGTCCTAGGCATATGCAAACTAGGAAAATGCCTAGGGCAGAGGTACCCAAACTGTGTGCCGTGGCTCCCTGGGGTGCCTCGGGACACTTGTAGGGGTGCCCTGGGTTGGTGGTCCAGGACCAATTCAAATTATTCATGGTCAATATAATAGACAAAACCAGTGCTGGTGGCATAAAATATGTGGCCAAACAGAAGCAAACCCTAACCACACAACTGACCCTAAGGATGACATATAAACGTGATCTACTTAATGTAATATTTCTTTCTAAATTTCTCAAAAATAAATTTTTGGCCTAGGGGTGCCGTGAAAAAAATTCTGATATTCTAGGGCACCATGATTCAAAAAAGTTTGGAAACCACTGGCCTAGGGCATTTAATATGCCTAGGGGCACAAGCATCTTTTGCTGATTAAAATGATTTGCAGCATGCCTATATTCAGTGTATGACTGCAGCTGTATCTGCATACAAAATGCTAAGTTACAATGTATTCCTGGAAATCACTGTAACGTAGCATTTCGTATGCAGATACAGCCGCACACAGACTGTAGTCATGCCATATATCATTTTAATCAGCAGAAGCTGCTTGTGCATCCTAGCCACATAGTATTGCAAATAAGATGCATTTTCATAAAAAAAGGCACTCAATGTTAGCAGAGCTGCAAGCTGACTCACGCCAGGCATCTCCTGCTGCATGGCATATTGAGGCAAGATGTATGAGGACACAAGTGTATCTTGGCAGAGGTCACAGTGTTAGCGGCCATGGGAGTGCTGTGTGCAGGTTGGTTGTGCAGTAGTGTTTGGCATATGTGAAAGGAACATTATGTGTGCCATTATGTGTATAAGGGCCATAATAATGTGCAACATATGTATAAGGGACATTATGTGTATAAGAGCATTAATAAAGGCTGGCATAATGTGTAAGGCGCATTAGGTTTATAAGGATATAATTAACATGTGTCATTTGTGTAAGGGCATTACTGTGTGGTATTATGTGTATAAAGGCAATACTAAAGTGTGGCATTATGTGTATAAGATGCCCTACTGTGTGGTGCAACAAATCCTCAAAAAAGCTAGTATGCAAAACTTACGTAGGATCCTAGCCTAGCGTCCTACATGTCTATCCTGTAATATATGTGTTATCTATAATACTATTGTGTAAATGCATAGCAGAAAATCCCGATGAGAGGCAAGGCAGTATATATAACCTAGAGCCGCATGGTACAATATTACTGTTTATAGGGAAGTAATTATTGCCGTGACCACCATGGTGATATATCAGGAAATATAGCGGTGCGTGTGATAAAATATCATGTCAACTTCACTACGCTAACAACGGCTTTATACTACGATTACATTGCTGTTTAATGAACGTCACTATATTGTTTCATATCATATACTATAGCTACGTGACCCCGGCAGTGTTAAATTATTTAATACGGAGATTACTTACAAGTACTATATAACAACATATGGCTCATTATACTTTACACTGAGTATCAACAGGCAGTTTAGCTGCGATGAGGGTCTAATACTAGATATATATCCCTCTCAATATACATATTGGGTGCACGACATTACAACTGCACTTGAGATCGGAGGTACTTGATAGCATTGATCTCATATAACCCTTATCTCACACGAGATCCAAACATCATGTCACTTTATGCCCAGACCCACTGAATATTAATTAAGCATTACTGGGCCTACTATTGTGTAATATTATTTAACAATATACAGTTAACAATATGTGTGGATGAGGGATCTTTTCAATCCAACACCTATATAGGAGTGATGCATAGAAGATCCCATGGCACAGTCTTATTAGAGACAGGCTATTTGGTTACTGTCACTGTCTCAATACACACCGGCTACCCTTAAGATTAACTGCAATGTATGATTACATATTAAATTAACTGCAGCTCATATTACTATTATAAGGGACAGGATATAGCAAGATATTAGATCAATTATAACGTGTCACCCACATTAGGTGCCATGCACAATATACTGTACATTGGACATTATAACTGACCCCCTAATAACAGTGACTCACAGAAGATCCAATAGCACAGTCATATTTTCGGACAGGTTGCAATGTTTACTACTATTGTCACCACATACATTGGTTGTGGAGAGATATAATTAAAGTGTATGATTGCACACTCAAACGATTGCAACCAATGTTATTCCTATAAATGACAAGATATAGCTATTATTGGATCAATTACAACATGTGTCACTAATATTAGATGTCTTGAATAGTATATACCTAATGTCCAATGTTATAAATACATGTTACAAAGTGTACCTACCTGTTCAAGATACTGTGAGGGTGGAGCACAGAATATGATGAACCACTAAATACAGTACAACACTCACTGTGAGATTTAGTGACTTATATCTTCTATCGGTATTTCTCCCATTGGGTGAAGTAGATCAGCAAATAATATCATAATTATAGTGTAGCCATACAGAATATCACCATTATACGTATATGAGTGTGGATAACGGACTACCAATAAAATATATCCCTATAACCGCTATTGTCTGTTGCGGATTATTCTCAAATACACTAAATCATTTGGGGAATTATTAATACTGCTACAATACAGATGGGTCCACGTTTATCTTGACCTTTAATAGGATTAATTGAGCCAGGGTGGTCGGATTTAATCCCCTGCTGTAATGACTTAATCCCCTGCTGTTTTGTTCTCTGTAATGTGTTGCAGCTGAGAACAATAGATGAAGGGTTTATGCTAATAAACCATGTTGTGCCTATGCCAGAAAACTAGTCAAGATAACCGTGGACCCATCTGTATATCATGAAGACTTATTATAACGAAATATTATAGTATAGAATCAATTTCCATCATATGATTATTGACCAGAGGGTACCAAGTGAAAGATTCATCTTATGAAAGGTTGTGAGGGTATATTTATACTGCTTACATGCTTACATTACCTTTGTTTCCAGTAAGAGGAGCCCTGACCCTCTAAGTAATCTCTGTGCAGCACATTATTCCCCTTAGGGACTCTTGGTGATACTGTATATGTTGCCATTTTTTGGATACAATACGATACATCATGCTTACTGCCAGGCAATACTGCTGAGCTTAAAATAAGCAACATTTATTGCGAATATTTGAATAAACGGTAACACTTATTGAACCAGTAACTAATAGGAGATACACTATAGTTATGTATATATTAGAAAGGATCAGATACAATAAAGATGATGAGGCTATTTTATATTACTTTATTCTACTCTCTTCTTCAGTATTCACATTGTCATAAACTCTTACACGACTTTGTATGTTTTTTAACCATATTTCACATAAATGTTGTTGCCTCTAGTGTGATATATTATCCACTCTTAATTTGATAAATAAACGTTATATTTTAACCCCTGGTGCACCAAAACAGATTCCTTTTTCTCTTTCCTTGTCTTTGTGCAACATATATAAAGGGCACTACTGTGTGGTCTAATGTAAATAAAGAGCAATATGGTGTGGTGTAATGTGAATAAAAATCAATTCAGTGTTATGTAATGTGTAAAAGGGGAACTACTGTGAGGAGTAACGTATATAAGATAAAGTGGTACCACTGTGTGATTTAATGTAAATAAGGGACACTGTACCATGATAAAATGTGAATAAAGTTGAACTATTGTGTGGCGTAATTTGATTTGTGGGTACTATTGTGTGTCCATGTCCCTTCCCGGCAAGAACACACCCTTTTTTGGGTTGTGCGACAAATGTGCGCACTGTTCCTATATAAAATATAGAGGGTAGGAATGAGGACTGCTATGGGTGAGGGATGATGGTGCTGGAAAAGGGGTGAAGGAACAGAGGCAGGACTAGCAGTGGTGCTAGGGGGCACTAGCCAATATCTTGCCTAGGGCATCATATTGGTTAGGGCCAGCTCTGAGTCTCAAAGTGAGTGACAGGAAGACAGCGTTTGGGGGTTGTAACAGGAAGTATTCCATTCAGATGCCATTTTGTTGGTTTGCATAAATTAGTAAAGTAGTTGTGATCTCACTTGCTACTGCAGAGATCTCTGCAGCCTAGTAGAGCACCTCAGCCTGCAAAAAGATACATAAGAACAACCACATCTGAATTAGGCACAGTGTGCAACAACACAGGACCCATTCTGCACATGCACAGAACAGGTCCTGTGCATATGTAGATGCACCACCATTGGAAATGTATGCAAACCAGAATTATAGAAGCTACAGCAGCTTCTTTCATGTGATATGTGTTGTCCAATGGAAATGCAGTACATAGGGAAGTGATTGTTCTATTTCATTCAATTTTATATTCAATTTTATAGGTAATTTTATGTTTAATTTTGAAATGTATATCTCAAACTGATCTCAACATCACTAGTCAAAGTCGAGCAACATCAAATTCCATTTTTTAAATCAATTTCAAAATCATATCTTAGTAAATGTGGGATATGATGAGTGAAAAAGAATGTCGATTTGATGAGTGAAAAAGAATGTTGATTTGATTCAATTTCAGTCGATATAAATCGAACTTAAAATCGAATACAAAATAGAACATTAGTAAATTTACCCCCAAAAGCATGTACCATGGGTGCGCATTGCGAGTTTTATGGGTATTCCAGTGAGAGTGGCTCTGCCATTAGCAATGACCCAATATCAGGGTCAACACCTGTAAGCCAGTGCCAGTTACAATGAGACCAGGCCAAGGCCTGGACCATCTCTCTTTATGCAAGTACAATCTTGGCTGCAGTCCATAAGTCAAGGGCATTGTAGGTTGCTCTTGTCTGATAGGCCCATGTGCACTGCATACAGTACACTGGGGCTAATGTAGAGTTGGAAGAAGCATGCAGAAAAATTGGGCGTTTTAATACATATGCAGTAAGTATCAAGATGAAAAGACTTAAAAGAAGCCCTGAAGTAACAATAATGTTAGTGCTGTAGGTACACTGACTACTCAGGTATGTGATGGTCTCAACTTTACAGTATATCTTAAAACAACCCTTTATGCTAAGATAGACAAACCTAATATTACATACAAATGGAGCCATGCTAATTGTGGCTACATATGTGCCTGGGCCGGCTATTATGTAGTGTTAGGACTACTGATATTGGAGAAGCCTTGGCGCGGCTCAGCAGCTAACCATGTCTTTGCAAATGCATGTAACTAATTCTCTGAAATTCTATTACCAGATAGGTCTAAGTATTATTACAGGTATTAGTCAGTGTGCTGGGGGGACACCAGGGGGAAAAATGCACCCCCCTCTGTCTGCTGTTTGTTTATGACCCCTCCCCTTTTTTAGCACCTGGTATAATTATCTCCAGAAATGATTGAGCAGCCACCACTGTTTGTCTACTTATTTTGATTAATACTGATTTCATAAGTTTCAATTAAGTTATGGTATCCAGCTCATACTGGATACTTTAGTTTAAAACCTATGAAGGAGGAAACAAACTGTTCCTTTGCATGTGTTGTACTGGGCATACAGTAGGTCTTTATGGAGCCTATTCAATAAACTGAATAGATCCATGTCACATGTGGAAACAGTAGCTTCTGCAGATTTTAAATAAGGGACTGATTCCAGCATTGCTGCAATGCAGTATAAATCACTAATATCTCCTGCACTCACCAAAGTCCTGTTCTGCTTCGTGACCCCATAGTATGGGAACCTTAATTCACCAAGTTGTGGAAATGGACATTTTGGGAGTTCCTTCCTATTGATTGTGGTCTGGTTTGAAAAGAGTATCCATTCTACCAATTGGTTTGAAAGTGATGGTATGGTCCATGGGGGCAGCTTATTTTCTTAGACACTGTCCCCACATTGGAGTAATATCAAATTGCTTCAGTAGTTTTGGATTTTACATTACAACTCACTGTGAGTCCGATTTTTAAATTGCACATGGCTTTCAGGGCTATATAATGAATAGGCCACTATATCGCTACTATTACAGTACATAGAATGCGAGTGGGTTATCATTGCCCAATTTTTAAGTACTGTGCAAAGAATATATTTTGAATGTCTCTGAAGTGGAAAAGCTACACTTGTAAATTGTTTATCTTTATTAAATTTAATTAAAAAATGGAAGAAACATTAATGAAAACCATAGTTCCGTGGCTGCATGAATGATTTACGTCTGTGAATAAACGTAATAAGCGGTGCTTAGTACAGATGTAGCCATGTTCATCTTACTGCAATGCATCAAGCTGCAGCAAGATCGCTAATGCAATCACTCCATTAATTCCTAATTGAATTATTGAAATAATCGCCAGCTGCAAATAGTCACAGCCCAGCACAGCATGCCACATTGCAGCAAAGATGACCATGGCTACATCTGTAAATACAAAACCATCTGTGCTTTATGTTTAATATAATTGCACCTTTAAATCCAGTTGCCAATACTGCAAGACACAGTGACTTTGAAAAGTTCCATTTGGAAAATGTACCCCCATGTCTATAATGTATTTTAGCATTTATATATAGCAATGGAAATGTACATCCATATTTAGAAAGACCAATTTTACCTTTGTTTGCTTAAATTCATTTTTATTAAAGAAAATTAGACCATGGTAAGAACAGAAAAATCACTGAATAAGGTGAAGTATGGTACAGGTTGAGTATCCCATATCCAAATATTCCGAAATACGGAATATTCCGAAATACGGACTTTTTTGAGTGAGAGTGAGATAATTAAACCTTTGTTTTTTGGTGGCTCAATGTACACAAACTTTGTTTAATACACAAAGTTATTAAAAATATTGTATTAAATGACCTGCAGGCTGTGTGTATAAGGTGTATATGAAACATAAATGAATTGTGTGAATGTAGACACACTTTGTTTAATGCACAAAGTTATAAAAAATATTGGCTAAAATTACCTTCAGGCTGTGTGTACAAGGTGTATATGTAACATAAATGCATTCTGTGCTTAGATTTAGGTCCCATCACCATGATATCTCATCATGGTATGCAATTATTCCAAAATACGGAAAAATCCCATATCCAAAATACCTCTGGTCCCAAGCATTTTGGATAAGGGATACTCAACCTGTATTTGTAAAGTTATTTATACTGTATCTGCTGTTGGCAGAACAATTCCTTTACATTTTTGTAGTGACAAAAAATATACATTTTTGTTTTATATTACCAATTATCAACACTTGTTAAAGTGCAAATCTACACTAAGCTATTCTGTTGTATAAACAGATTAGGTCATGGCCCATATCTGGTCCTTCTGCCTTCAACCTTCCCCTACTGACCCTAATTCATTTTGCCTCATCTGCTCTTTGTCTACTGTTGTCTTTTCCCATCTTACCTATCTCTTTAATCGCTCCCTCTCATAAGGCAATGTCCTCTCTGCATTCAAGCATGCCCTTGTCTGTCCTATTGTAAAAAAAACACCCATGATCCTGAAACTCTGATTACCACCCCTCTCTCTCCTCCCCTTTGCATCTATTTGCAAACTATTTGAGTGGATTGTCTACAACCATCTCACTGACTTTTACAACCTGTATGACTCAATTCAGTTTGTATGTCATCCTCTTCACTCCACAGAAACTGCCTTCACTAAAGTCAGCAATGACCTCCTTGCTGCCAAATCTATGGCCCACTACTCTCTGCACATTCTCCTTGACCTGTCTGCTGCTTTTAACACTGTGGACCACCCTCTTCTCATGAACTGTGGACCACCCTCTGCATGATACTGCCCTCTCCAGGCTGCCCTCCTAAGTCTCTGAGCATTCTTTCTCTGTCTCTCCTCATGACTTCACTTCTCTCCCATTTTTTCTTCCAGAAAGTGTCCTCCAAGGTTCTGTTCTTTAACCTCTCCTATAATTTCTTTATAAACTACATCAACTTTAGGTCAGGTTATCAGCTCTTTTGGCTACCAAAATTATCTTTATGCTGATGACACTCAGATCTACATCTCATCCCCTGACCTTTTCCCATCTCTCGTTACTCATAACTCCATCACTCTCTGTGCTTTTTTTCCTGGATGTCCCAGCGGATTCCTAAATTTAGCATGTCGAACATTGATTTTATAATCTCTAAATGCACTACATCTGCCTACCTTATCCTAAAAGCCCTACACTGGCTCTACTTCCCATTCAGAACCCAATTAAAGTTATACACACTTGCTTACAAAGCCCGTACCCAATCTTCTCTTATTAATATGACTGATTTTATCTCCCTTCACACTCCTGCCTGCCCACTTTGATTCACAAATGAATGCTGCCTTTCTTTCAACTGATTAATTCCTCCCACTCCTGCCCCCAAGATGTTGCCCACTTATTTAGAGTGTGAACCAGTATAACAATGCAAAAGAAAGCAATATAATTGAAATCCTAGGGCCTGGTGGGTTTAGGAGGCCTGCCACCCACCTGCCACCACCTTAATTCTTAATAAATTAATAGCCGGATGATGGTGGGGCCAACTGCCCCTGATTTAGTCTCCCACTCCCGGCATCTCCTCTCTCCTTGGAACTGCCCTAGTGTTTGCTCACATCAGGTCACATTGACACAGCATGGTCCCTTTGCCTAGTGAGTACAATGAGTGATAACCCATGCCATGAAACTATTGGGCATTTGACAGTGTGGCCCCCTTGCAAAACTTGTCCCTTCTTTCTATTGTTCTGACTGTCCTCGACTGTGCCAGGCATGCTTGGCTGTGGTCACCTAACACCTCTAGTACTGCTGGGATTAGCTGCCAGGATTTATACTCTGTAGTTTCTAAACTGCAGCATTCTCTCCACAATACCTGATCTGTCTTTCCAGTACATGACTATACATGTACATGTGTGTTACAGTATATGCTCCATTACTGTTGCTAGAACTTTCCAACAGCTGTTGTTCCCCTCACACCCTGGATTCAGACCCTGATTATTATTTATGCTTTTTCTTATGTGTGAGCTGAGTTCTACCTTAAGTTGTTTTCAGTATAGGCAGGGTTTATTAAAATAATCAGATATGAGTGCTTTGTTGCCATCTTACCAAATGAGCGCTAAGGAGGTTTCTTTTTTGCCACATTCTGCAAGTATTTTTTGTTTCCCTAGCCACCACATGCATCCAAAGTTATTAGAGTCGGAGCCTAAGTTGATCGCAGCAGCAAATTTGTTAGCAGTTGGGAAAAACTATGGCCCTCATTCCGAGTTGTTCGCTCGCTAGCCGCTTTTCGCAGCAGTGCACACGCTAAGCCGCCACCCTCTGGGAGTGAATCTTAGCTTAGCAGAATTGCGAACGAAAGATTAGCAAAATTGCAAATAGAAATGTCTTAGCAGTTTCTGAGTAGCTCGACACTTACTCTGCCACTGCGATCAGTTCAGTCAGTTTCTTTACTGGTTTGACGTCACAAACACACCCAGCCTTCGCCCAGGCACTCCCCCGTTTCTCCAGCCACTCCCACGTTTTTCCCAGAAACGGCAGCGTTTTTTCACACACTCCCATAAAACGTCCAGTTTCCGCCCAGAAACACCCACTTCCTGTCAATCACACTACAATCACCAGAACGAAGAAAAAAACCTCATAATGCCGTCAGTAAAATACCAAACTTCTCAGCAAATTTACTTGGCGCAGCCGCAGTGCGAACATTGCGCATGTGCAGTTAGCGGAAAATCGCACCGATGCGAAGGAAAATAACGAGCGAACAACTCGGAATGAGGGCCAATGTGCAGTGCAGGGGGAGCAGATATAACATGTGCAGAGAGAGTTAGATTTGGGTGGGGTGTGTTCAAACTGAAATCTAAATTGCAGTGTAAAAATAAAGCAGCCAGTATTTACCCTGCACAGAAAAACAATAACCTACCCAAATCTAACTCTCTCTGCACTTGTTATATCTCCCCCACCTGCACTGCACATGGTTTTGCCCAACTGCTAACAAATTTGCTGCTATGATCAACTCTGAATTACCCCCTCAGTTGCTTTACTTTTCAATGAGATTAGCTGGGGAACTTACTTTTTCATATCTACTCCATTAGACTTTCAAGAGGAAAACAATATATGGTTGTAATTGGTTTAACTTAATTTGTAGGTATAATTTGTGCTTGTATTTAATTATATTTTATGTGGAGCATGCATTGACATATTTATTAATAACTGTCAAGACAGTATTCTGTCTTGTGTAATTGACAATTTGCTATGTTATTCAAATAAGACAATGTGAAGTTACCATTTACTACTAACACATCTACATGATATCACTGGGCATAAGAATACATATTTTTAAGCATGATAAAATACAGTCTGTCACAAATTCTTATATTTAATAGCTAGACATATCAGCA
The DNA here is from genome assembly GCF_028390025.1 of Pseudophryne corroboree. Classification (NCBI taxonomy): domain Eukaryota; kingdom Metazoa; phylum Chordata; class Amphibia; order Anura; family Myobatrachidae; genus Pseudophryne; species Pseudophryne corroboree. The sequence continues at coordinate 334,995,240 of NC_086445.1, forward strand.
GATTCATCCAACTAAACAACTAAACCATTGCATGTAAATACGCTATTATCTGTGTATTTTCTCTTCATAATCTCTGAGCATACTGTACATGTTTCCATCTTTTAAAGTCCTGTTACTGGTGGAACTGGATTCTTTGGTTTGTACAGAGTCAAAATATCAGGTACAATATCCACAAAATATTGCTTTATTCAAACATGAATAAATAGATCATCAATAAGCATTGAAAGATACTGTACTTAGAAAAAAGTCTTCACAAAATATGTTCAAGTGGTTGTAGTATCCAGGGGCCAATCCTCACTTCCAGGCTGGATACAATCAGGTCCTGTTGTCAACAGGTTCACAGGATGTGCTGGAGGTCATGCCATGTGTGGGGCCTTTTTGGTTAACCTTCTATGTACCACAGTCTTACAGTTTATATACCAAAGAGGACAAAGCCCAGATACCACTTACATACACTATAAGGTATAACCATGTTTTTCAGCATATAATTGCCAAAGCATACAGTATTTCAGCAGTTACTAAGGATGAAGCAGGTGCAAACGTCAGTGGAACAGAAAGATGTTCAGTTAACCACAAACAGCATCACAGGACTTTCCAATCCTGTCTAAATGTCAGGCAAACAAAGTCATAAAAGTACAGTATAAAATCAAAATGGAAATTTGAATGCAATTTTGTCCCAAACCATATAGAGCCCTAGAATGAAAATGCTAATTTTATTTTTATTTAGTTTTATTTATTTTTTTGTCTTTTATATAACATACCCTTAGTGATAGAGATGTGCAGCTTCAAGTTTTCTAAAAACCAAACCCACCCAAACTTGCTGTTTCTGAGTGCACCTGAGACCCAATTCATGTTTTCCCAACAGGCTTAGATTTCAAAAGAACTAAAACATAATCTTCCTGGCATTGAATTTCCATGTGTTATGGATTCAATAAACTTCCTCCCTTGGTCAATTGGGTGACAGTTCATACAGGATGACGGAGGGCTAGTGTTTGGGGCTGTGGGCAGCACTTTCTGTGGTTGTTGAAAAAGTGATATTGCAGCACAAAATTGAGATGTGGAGGCATAGGGGGTAATTCCGAGTTGATCGCAGCAGGATTTTTGTTAGCAGTTGGGCAAAACCATGTGCACTGCAGGGGGGCAGAGATAACATGTTCTGAGAGAGTTAGACTTGGGTGTGGTGTGTTCAATCTGCAATCTAAATTGCAATGTAAAAATAAAGCAGCCATTATTTACCCTGCACAGAAAAAAAAATAACCCATCCAAATCTAACTCTCTCTGCACATGTTATATCTGCCTCCCCTGCAGTGCACATGGTTTTGCCCAACTGCTAACAAAAATCCTACTGCGATCAACTCAGAATTACCCCCATAGCCAGATATTATACTAATGCCTTAAGTTGAGCTAGCTTTTAGGAGTCAGACTGGAACAGGAGCACTTAAGGAAAAAGCAACATTGTGCACTGTGTCATCATTTATTATTAATAATAACAATAATAATAATAATAATAATAATAATAATAATAATAATAAAAATGCCAGTGGGAGCTCTGTGTTCATTAGGTGCCACATTACTAGAAGTGCTGTGAGTCAGTGTGTAAAAAGTGTGTGCGTGTGTGTGTGTGTGTGTGTGTGTGTGTGTGTGTGTGTGTGTGTGTGTCTGTTTGTTGTTCAGTTTCAGACATTGGGCAATATTTACTAATATTCGTGTTTGATTCGGTTTGTGTCGTGTTTAAACTCGTTTTGTATCGGGTGCATTTTCATGCAACTTTTTGAATCCATATACGCAAAGTTACGAAGCAGTCGACTTTATGGTTTTCGTGTTTTCCGATGTCTATGCCAGTCGGTTTTTTTGGCACATTTACGGCTGTCATTGTCATTTGCGTACGTGTTTTTGTTGTATTTGCTGTTTTTTTTCCTAAGTTAAACGCGGCAGGGTTGTGTTTGTGTGGTACTGTGTTTGAAAGTCGTCTTGTCATTCCTGTAGCCTTGTATTTTGTGGTTTTGTTTCATTTTTAGTCAAAGTTATTTTTCTTTATAGTCCCTTGTCAGTGTGTGTGTGTGTGTGTGTGTGTGTGAGTTGTGTAGTGGTAGTGGAGGAGTGTGTTGTTTGTCTTTTTTTTCTGTGTTAACTGTTTAGACACACAATTATGTGTGACTCAGAGGTGGGTGAGGTGGAGGGTGTGAGTGAGGGGGAGGAGGTTGGTCAGGTGGAGGAGGTGAGTGTTAGTGAGGTTAGTGAGGTGTAGGAGGTGGGTGAGGTTGCTGCAGCAGCCTCAAGTGATAGTGACAGTTAGAGTGCTCCGCAGCCACGCACCACTACTAAGACTGGGCGGAATGTAAAGTTTAGTTTTGCAGAAAATGTGGCATTGGTGCGTGAGCTGATGAAGTATCAGAGGCAGCTATTTGGCCCTGAGGCCGCCAAGGTGCCAACACGGAGGAAGACGGTGTTGTGGGCAAAAGTTGTTGCTGCTGTCAATAGTGAGGGGTTGGTCAAGCGGACGGAGGACACGTGCCGCAAACGGTACTATGACATAAAGCAACGTGTCAAGTCCAAAATGGCCAAGGAGGCGAAGTCGGCTCGAAAAACCGGTGGTGGGCAGCCCTATATTTCAAGATATCTGGAGTATGAGGAGCCCATGCGGAGTGTAATACCTCCTGAAGTAGTCTCTGCAACCCATGTCTGGGATTCAGATAGGCCCAGGAAGAATGGTGAGCATGTGTATTAGCATTTACATTCTATGGCCTTATTTATTTTTATTTTTTTAAATGTGTGTCATGTGACGTTGCATATTACTCCCATCTTCAAGTGTGTGTCAGCAAATACATTGTTTTGGTTAATGTTTTATACAGAAGCCAATGTAACATCTTACTTTATTGTATGTCATGTGTTTTTAGGAAAGATATTTTGCATGTGTAGTTTGGACTTGGTGTGTCTCTGAATTGTCCTGTTTTCCTTTTGGGCCTTTTTTTTTATAATTGTGACTATGTTTTATATTTATGTGATCATGTGCAATGTTTAAAAAACAGTGGTTGTCATGTTAGAGGCTGGAGTAGTGGAAAGTGGTTTGGAAATCACTTACATGTGTAATGTCATTATTAGATAATGTAATATTTTTTAACAAAATACCACTATTTCTTTGATAATTTTTAGTTTGTATTTGTACCGTGACACCACACTGCAGTGTAATTTTTAAAATATTTATACATTTTGGTTTGGCTCATATAGTGGTAGTGTGTGTTTGGAGTGCCACATCACAGAGCAATTTATAAATTGCATCTGTAATATTTTTCCTTTCAATACAAAATGAAGGTGTGTGTGTTTTTGGTTGGTAATGTTTTTTTTTTTAAACTTGTGGCCTATGTCAGTGTCCTGTACATGTTTTCCTGTGTTGATTTTTCCATAGTGCATATGTCTATTGAACAATGTTTATTGTTTTATGTATTGTTTTTTTTGTTTCCGGTCCTTAAGTTTTTTTAAGAAATAAAGCAAGCATTTCTTAAATAATAAATGTTTATAATCATAATGGGTGGATGTATCAACAATAGCATGAATATTTTTATTTTTTATTTTTTATACAGTGTTTAAAAAAGCAGTACTACTTGTCGGCCAGTAACTCCTATCACATCTGATGATGATGACGCTGCGGAAGCAGGTAAAGTGTCCATTGTAGTATAGGGTATGTTTGTAAAGGAATGGCCATAACAAAATTGCACTTTCATTAAAAGGTCCATCAAAAGAAGTATGGAGCAGCAGAAGTGGGACTTCTGTAAGACATCACCACAAAAAACCTGTGGCCGAAAAGAAAGCAAGGTCGTATGTCCCGGGCCAACCACAGCAGGCTACCCCGCCACGAAGATTATCATCCGTATGTTCTGTCCCCCCACTCCAAATTTTGGACACACCTCCAAGATGTCATCCACACTCCCCTCATCTTGATTGTGAGTATCAAACTGAAATAAATGTAAAAAATTTCTGAACGTAATCCAAATTTTTCTTAACCGCATTAAGTCAAAACACATCAAAAACTTAGATACTTACTGCAGTAAGTAAAACCTGAAATGGAATCCAAGCTAAATGGCCTTGTCCACATCCAGTAAAGATATGTATGTCCACTTGAGCCATACAGTATGACATTGTGTGTAAGATGCTGCAACAAAAAAGCATGTTTTTTAATAGAAAAAAGTAAGGTTGTTTTTCCAAATTTCACATGTGTGTTTGAGGTAACATTGCAAAATACATATAAAAACATTACTATGTTTGTTTGATCAAACCTATAAGGTAACACATTATGGATTCCAATGTGTTTTTATGGTGGAGTATGTGTGAGCTACAATAAAACTAAAGTGTTTGCTTTCACAATTAAGTAACCAGACACATTTGCCACAAACAGGCATATGTATGTATTTAAGTTATGAGTGATGATGTTGCTAGGCAGAATAGTTGAAAGCAACAGTGAATGACATGTGTTCCATGTGTAGTGATTTGTTTACATTTCTCAAACATATGGATAGCTAACGGAGATTTGTTTAACATTTCAGCTTCTAGTCCTGGGAACAGCATCCCTCCGCAACAACAGCAACACAGTGACATGGAGGAGACAAACATCTTAGAAATGCAGTCATTAAGGCAAGGAATGAGCCCCCCCGCACCTGTGAGTACAGCACCACAGCAAAGCACACCACCACCACAACAAAGCCCAACAACACCAGTAACACAAGGCCCTGATCAGGTGTTTTGGACCATTTGGGCTAGACAGCAGGTCACTAATGAAGATTGCCTGCATAGGCAGACACAAATGTATGCAAGCCTACCATGTCACCTCAGAAGAATATCAAGAAATCTGAGTAGACAAAATGAACAAACAACCAGAATTGGCAATACCATGGAACTCATGCGTACAGACATTACACAGGTCATGGGCAACTTACAGCGCATAATGGAAGAACAGCACAGACTAATGGAAGAACAGCACAGACTAATGGAAGAACAGCACAGACAACAGCAAATTTATATGAACTTTTTTCAAAACAATCAAAAGATTAATTAAAGTTTATTCCGAATTGTAGACAATCAAAATGCTGCTACACGTGTACTCAATGCCACCCTCACTAACCTGAATGAAACACTCAGATGCATGCACCAACAGCAAACAAGCAGAAGTTCTGGTACGACTACTCCAAATATCACGCCAGTCTCATCACCACCAAGACGCTGCACCAGAGCACGACAACAGGACAGTGCTAAAGGCAAAGGGCAGGACAAGCAGCCACCCAAAATAATGTGAGAAAATACAAGTTAGACATTTGTGATAAGTAACTCGAAATAGTTAGTAAGTGTATGTGCAAAAAATATATAACACTTAGCTCCTTGACAATTTATACAACATCATTAATTATAAGTGGTACAAACAACAACATAAAATTTGTATGCACATTTATTCTTTACCATTTTTTGGGGGCATTGGAGGAGGGAAATGTTGATGGAGCCACACATACATGTTAGCAGGAAGTAAAACAGACCACTTGATTTTTTTCTAATAATTACTCTTTCTAGATACCAGTCATTCTCATATCCTGCAGACACAATAATTGGCAGCCAGGCAGAATGTCTTTAGCAGGAAGTAAACAGACCACTTGATTTTTTTCTAATCATTACTCTTTCTAGATTCCAATCATTCTCATATCCTGCAGACAATCCAAATTACAATGTTATTGATAACTATTTTACCTTTCTATACAACATTACAAGAAGAACACAATTGAGTTGCGTAAAAAGCTTTTAATATGTTGGCATTGAATTTAAAAAAAAAATTGACAAAATGAAAGTCAGTATTTTTGGAACATGTTTGTGTGTGTTAAAAATTAGTAAGAATGTTATTACACATGATGCAGAAACCAACAAATAAGAACTTTTTAACCAAAAAACAAAGAATGTGTATAATAATGTATATATGTGGCAAACTGTGTATTTACTTACACATCAGCAAGTTTACTGCATCAATTTACTGCATTTATTAGGAAAAAAATTATTTCTGATTACAGTAAGTTTGTGTCCCTTAAATATGATGGAGCATCACACATAGGGACACATGTATTCCTCAAGGCTAACATATTATATGTTGAGGAATGTTTTTTGGGAACACAGGTTCTCAAACTCGGCCCTCAGGACCCCACACAGTGCATGTTTTGCAGGTCTACTCACAGAATCACAAGTGACATAATTAACTCCACCTGTGAACCTTTTAACATATGTCTGTGAGTAATTCATACACCTGTGCTTCTACTGGGTTACGTGAAAAACATGCACTGTGTGTGGTCCTGAGGGCCGAGTTTGTGAACCTGTGCATTAGGACGTTACACACAATGATAAAGTAAAATACTAAATGGATTATGTGTGCTTGTAATAAATTAGCACTGCAAGTTTACGATCACTTATCCAGACTTAATGCATGCCACTCATAATCTGTTGTTTTGAGTTTTAAAATACACACAATACACATGCGACATTTGTTTTGCATAAAGCGAGGGTATGTTTGTATGTGTCAAGGAGACAGACACATTCTGAGTAATTGTTTTGCCAATAAAAATGGCAAAACATCTATTTATGAGTACACAACAAATGAAATAAGCAAACCAAACTTACCTTAGAAATAGCGAGTGATGAGCTCTTGCCTAACCTGCCTCCCTACATCTGTACTCCAAGTATCACCAGATGTCTCTAATTCCTCTGCTTGCTGGCTGCTTTCTTCCTCCTCCTCCTCAACATGTGGCAGATGTTGTTGCAAACACATGTTATGAAGAAAGCAGTAGCAGAACACAATTTGAGTCACCTTGGAGGGACTATACAACAAAAGCCCACCAGACTTATCCAGACACCGAAACCTAGATTTCAGCACACCAAAACATCTTTCTATCACATTCCGCGTGGACTTATGTGCATGATTGTAATTGTGTTCAGCAGGGGTATCAGGTCGGGACAATAGAGTTAGAAGCCAAGAGAAACAGCCATATCCTCCATCACCTAAAAGACAGATATAGTAACGTGATTCATGTTAAGATACAGCAACACATAAGTAAAACACTGTGGGGCAGATGTATTAACCTGTACAAGGCATAAGGAAGTGATAAACCAGTGATATGTGCAAGGTAATAAAGGCAGCAGATAATCTGTTCCTAAATGTTCATTTACATATTGGAGCTGATTGGCTGATGCCTTTATCACCTTGCACATATCACTGGTTTCTCACTTCCTTATGCCTTCTACAGGTTAATACATCTGCACCTGTATTTGGACAAAGTATACACAGGCCTACACATATCAAATTGCATACCCAGCAGCCATCCATCTGGCATTTGTCCATCCTCAAACTTATCAAAGAGGGATGACTGACTGAGGATGAAGAAGTCATGGCAGCCCCCAGGGTAACCAGCAACAACACTCATTATTTTGAGATTTGCATCACAAACCACCTGCACATTTGTGGAGTGTTCTAAATGGCGATTAGTATATATGTGCTGCCTGCCCCTAGGTGGTCTCAGCTGAATGTGTGTGCAATCTATGGCTCCAAGCACATTGGGCATGCCAGCCAGCTCATAGAAATCTACCCTGACGGCATGCCACTGAGACTACTGGGTAGGGAAGCAGATTGAGGCCTCGATGTGGGGCTGCAAAACAGCCAACACCTGTGTGTATATTTTAAAGAACAATAAACATGAGATTTTAGGACTGAACTGGCCACCGAGAAATTAAAACAAACAAAAAACAGAAGAGGTAGTTAGGTATACATCACCTGTGTTAAGATTCTGAAAAATGAGGGCTGTGAGATTCCTATGACATCCCCAGACACAGCCTGAAAGCTGCCAGTAGCCAGAAAGTGCAACACAGCCAGGAGTTTGTGCAGGCCTGAGACAGAGCGAGAGCGTGCGCTGTCTCAGGGTCTAGGCCGAGTTTGACAAGGTCATACAGATGGAAATTGTTGTTGCGATTTAGACGGAACATCTGTATGACCTTATCATCGGACAATGCGTTCAAGTTTAAACGCCCCCTAAAAGAACAAGGCCTGCGCAGCCTCCGCGGAACCTGTACAACCTGCTGACCATGTTCAGTTTCTTGGCCCTGGGTACTTACAGGCTGATGTCTGAGTCTGAGGAATCCCACAGCACACAAAAGATCACTGGCCCACAGTCCTGCTGCCATTTCTGAGTGTAGGTGTATTGAAATGGGCCTAACATCCTTTTATAGGCATCCTAATTCAGGTGTGATTGATTTTTGAGTTGCAACACATGTAAACACGATTGAAAAAGCAGGTCTATTTTTTTGGCGCTTTTTTTACCGATTCGCAAAAAAATCCGACCACAATTGAGCACTCAGAAACTAACACCCAAATACGAATGAATAGTGAATTCCCGTATTGTATGAAATAACAGCCACGTTTGACCGATGGTCTATTCATTCGTATTTCGGAACTTTGCAAATCAAACCATTACGAATAGTCCAAACACTGCCGAGATTGGTGCTTAGTGAATTCCCGGATTGGGACTTAGAAAAAAAAACACAAATCGTACAAACTAGAATTCTTAGTAAATATTGGCCATTGTGTTGTAAAATACTGTTCATTGGGTGCCACCATTTATAGAACAGCTGTGAGTCGTAGAGTGTGAAAACAATATAAAAGTTGCGTGTGTTGTTCCAATTCAGCAAACATTCAGTAGTTGCCACCATTACTAAGTGCTGTGAGTCAATATAGATCAGTCAATGTTAAAAGGTGGTCCAGGGGACACAAAGTTCAAGAAAGGGCATCTGAGATCTAAGCAGTATTTCATAATGTTAAAGAAAATATCACCTCTAATAATAAAGGGAAAACTTACTGCCAAAAAAAAAAAATTGCCAATGTGCCATACACCACTTGCAGTTCCAAGGAAAGACTCAGACCATGGCCTTTGTTTACATGTGGTGGTCCTTCTAGTGCTTCTGCTGTTTCATGCTATAGAATGCCTTTTGCAGAAGCCATAGCCATACACAGTCAGGCATCTTCTTCTATAACCTCATGACGATGCAACACCTTCTTGCTCTAGGTCTAGTTAGAGACTTTACCTTTAAATCAGACAAATCAGTGCCCCCAAAAAAAGATCACTAGGGCTGATGAACAAACTGTGTGTTCACAAAGTAAGTCAGCCACCAGTAGCAATTGTCATGCCTGGGTCTAAGGCCAAGAAAGCAACCTCTTTTGTGTGGAATAATTTTTACCAAATCCTAAAAAAATGTTGATAAGCATTATGTACCATTTGTGAAGCCAAAGTAAGTAGAGGTACGGACTTTAACCAACAAGGAACTTCCTCCCTGTTATGTCATTTGCCGTGTGTTCAAGCAAGTTAGTTATCAAAATCTGAAAAAATCCTCTAAAATAATAACAGTCAGCTACCAGCAGTTTAGACCAACACATGTAATCTTCACCATCAAAACCCTGATCATCAACTCCTTTATTAATGATCAGAAGTAGTCCTTCCAAAACATTGGTTTATGCGGGTCCAAACAAACCAAGCACTGAAGCCACAAAAGTTGCAGTCATTGCCAATAAATTGTTTGTTAAACTGTGCATGTCCTTTCTAATATATAACATAAAAGTAAGTGACAATTCCATCTTCCATCACTTTTCTTTTCAATATGAGCTGTATGTTTGGGGGGCATTGGCGATAGTTTTATTTGCATAGACAAACATTTTCATTTGTTTTGATACAATACTAATTTGCAACATAATTTTAAATAGAAATAACCGCTGTGTGTTTGTGCCAATGTTGGTGAACAATATTGTGAGCAGTAAAGTGGTTAAAATTTACTGGAAATGACTGGAAATAATTGTGATTTAGATTTCTAATACTGTAGGAACAAAACAAAGCACATATTACATGATTTTAGCTATTTTAGCAATTAAAAAAAATCCAGAACCTAAACCAAAACACCTGGGGGTAGTTATTCAAAAACTGGAAAACAAAACCAAAACACTGAGGGCGGTTTTTAGCAAAATCAAAAAATTGGGGTCCACGCACATCTCTCGCATCCAGATGGGGTGTTTAGGGATAGGCACTAGGGTTAGGGTTGGGCACTAGGGGGAGGGTTAGGGTTAGGCTGAGGGAGGGGAGGCTTATGGTTAGGCTGTGGAGAGGGAGTTTTAGGGTTAGGCTGTGGGAGGGGAAGTTTAGGGTTAGGATGTGGGTAGGGAGGGTTATGGTTTGGGGGATGGTAAGGGTTATCTTGGTTTCTAAAATGTGTCAGAATTGTGCACATCAGGATGCCACTGTTGGTTTTTTGACTATTGGCATCCTGACTTTTGGTACTATCTGCAGTGATAAACAATAAAACCCGGAAGGGGTTAAGCTTCCAAAATCTGACCCCTTGAGACAAACAATTACAGATCATGATTTAGGCACATTTGGGAGTGGTCTTATATACCTCTAGGCAAATTCTGAATCACAGTGGCTGAAGAGTCCAAGACAGCAGATATTAAATTTTGTAATAAATATTTTCTGATTTTTACATACTGATTTCATCAAAATTATATAATATGTATTCATGCTGTATTTTAGTTGTAATATACTGTATATTATAGTGTTAGTTTATTTATTTAAAGTACACTATTCCCATGTCAATATATTATTGGTGGCACAAATGAAGTCAGATATCACAAGCAGAGCCGGTCATAGGCATAGGCAAACTAGGCAATTGCCTAGGGCATTTGATATGCCTAGGGGCATCAGCAACTTCTGCTGATTAAAATGATATGCGGCATGCCTATATTCTGTGTGTAGCATTTCATATGCAGATACAGCCACAGTCTCACACAGTATATAGGCGTGCTGCATATCATTTTAATCAGCAGAAGCTGCGTGTGCATCCTAACAACATAGCAATGCAAATAAGATGCATTTTAATAAAAAAAAGGTGCCCCAACGTTAGCATTGAGGCAAGATTTATGAGGACACATCTGTACCCAAGCAGAGGCAGAGGTCACAGTGTTAGTGGCAGTGTGAGTGCTGTGTGCATGTGAGTGGGTTGATTGTGCAGTAGTGTTCGGAATATGAGTAAGGAGCATTATGTGTGTCATGTAAAAATGCATTAATAATGTGCAACATATGTGTAAGGGGCACTATGTGTGTCATTATGTGTATAAGGGCATTAATAATGTGCGGCATATGTGTAAGGGACATTGGTGGTCATTCCGAGTTGTTCGCTCGGTAATTTTCTTCGCATCGCAGCGATTTTCCGCTAATTGCGCATGCGCAAGGGTGGTCATTCCGAGTTGTTCGCTCGGTAATTTTCTTTGCATCGCAGCGATTTTCCGCTAATTGCGCATGCGCAATGTTCGCTCTGCGACTGCGCAAAGTAAATTTGCTATGCAGTTAGGTATTTTACTCACGGCATTACGAGGTTTTTTCTTTGTTCTGCTGATCGTAGTGTGATTGACAGGAAGTGGGTGTTTCTGGGCGGAAACTGGCCGTTTTATGGGTGTGTGTGAAAAAACGCTGCCGTTTCTGGGTAAAACGCGGGAGTGTCTGAAGAAACGGGGGAGTGTCTGGGCGAACGCTGGGTGTGTTTGTGACGTCAAACCAGGAACGAAACTGACTGAACTGATCGCAGTTGTCGAGTAAGTCTGGAGCTACTCAGAAACTGCTAAGAAGTGTCTATTCGCAATTCTGCTAATCTTTCGTTCGCAATTTTGATAAGCTAAGATTCACTCCCAGTAGGCGGCGGCTTAGCGTGTGCAATGCTGCTAAAAGCAGCTTGCGAGCTAACAACTCGGAATGAGGGCCATTATGTGTAAAAGGGCATTAATAAAGGTTGTCATAATGTGTAAGACGCATTATGTTTATAAGGACATTAATGATGTGTCTCATATGTGTAAGGGGCATTACTGTGTGGAATTATGTGTATAAATGCATTACTAATGTGTGGCATTATGTGTATAAGGTGCTCTAATATGTAGCGTTGCGTATAGAAAGGGCATTTACTGTGTCGTCTAATGTGAATAAAGAGCAATAGGGTGTGGTGTAATGTAAATAAGGAGCAATTCAGTGTGATGTAATGTGAATAAGGAGCACTACTGTGAGAAGTAACGTTTATAAGGTAAAGTGATACTACTGTGGGATGTAATGTGAATTATGGACACTATCGCGTGATCAAATGTGAATAAAATTGCAGTACTGTGTGGCGGAATTTTAATTGGGGGTACTATTGTGTGGACATGCCCATTGCCAGCAAAAACACACCCCTTTTTGGACTGTGCGCCAAATGTGCGAACTGTTCCTGTTTAAAATATAGGGGGTACAAACACCAAAATAAGTACTGTTATGGGTGAGGGTTGATGGTGCTGGGAAAGAGGTGCAAGGTCAGAGGCGGAACCAGCGGTGGTGCTAGGGGGCACCAGGCAAAATATTGCCTAGGGCATCATATTGGTCAGGGCCAGCTCTGATCACAAGAATGATATTGCTGGATACAGCTTACCAACAGCAATGCCAATAACTCTCAACAAAATTGCCCATTACAGTCTTCTAATTGCAGAGTGCTGACAAATGATCTCACACTAATGTACTATAGTAGTATAATAGTATAAGATGATTGCTGTAATATGATTATACTGATTCACAGTTACTGTATTCCAAAATTAAAAAGACTATTTTTTTCTCTGCTGCTGTTCCTGATGAGAAACAATAGTGTTTGCATTGCCACAGTCAGTAATAGCAAGATAGTTAAATTACAGTATTTCCAACAGACAGTAGACAAGAGTTTGCCAAAATTTGAATGTCTCAAAGAATAGTGCATATTCATTTGCCACCATCAAGAACCATAAATACATACTGTAGATTAGAAGCCTTCAAGTCTTTGCAGAACACAATGGGGTATATTCAATTAGGGTCGGATCCATTCCGACATGCATTTGTCGGAATGGATCCGACAACCCCTATTCAATCCCATCTCAATTCTACTTTAAAAAAAGTCAAATTGAGATGAGACCTGTGAGCGGTGGAGGGGGGGGGGGGCAGCAGGAACAGCCACGGGCAAACAGAGGAGAGCAGCGCTACAGCAGCGTTGCAGAAGGATGTATCAGAGCCATCAGACCTCACGGCAGTGTCCACCTGGCTCCAGCAAGCATGACCTCACTTTCTGGAGCTGGCTGGACACTGCCATGAGCGGCGTGGCTGTGACACATCCTCCTGCAGTGCTGTGCTGTAGCGCTGCTCTCCCCTGTCTGTCCGCGGCTCTCCCCCATCTCCCCGCAGCTCTCCTCCCTCTCCTCCGCTAAGGTTCCTCATCTCAGTCCGAAACTTATTTATGTTGGACTGAGATGGTCGGAAACGTAGCCAAATCCTGTCGAATCTGGCCCAGTTTCACTCAAAAGTACGTGAATCGGCAGCTATACCGCCGATTCATGTACTATTCGACAAGTCGAATTCCCGACTTATCGAATAAAAATAGCGGGGACTGAATAGGTTGAATCACGATTCGACCTTAAAAAGTCGAAAACTGCCGTCTTTTCGACAGATGCCAGCATTCAACCCTAATTGAATATACCCCAATATATTTAGCAAAATGTCATTTAACTTGAATACTTGAAATATATAAATTAGAGCTAAAAGGTTTGGATTTTAGGAAATCTGTACCCACCAGAACTTCTGGGATCTGAGTATATACGAGCTGTGGCTCCGGTTTTTTGCCACCAGATTGATTCCAAATCAAGGTAGAATGTCATCTTCCCAACATCAGATTCTCGCAGGTTTGGGATTCTATATCAGGGACCCACAGTGGTGACTCTGTGCCATTTCACACTTTGCTCAGGCATGCTGATGTGAGCTGCACTGTACTCTGCTGGTTCAAATGGCTGTGCTGTGTCCAGACTATATACAATTGGCTGTGCTATGTCCAAACAAGTGGCTATGCTGTGTCCATTACATGGCTGTGCTGTGTCCATCCACAAGCTGTGTCTATTCCCTAATCTAAATCTGTCACACAGTCTTGCTGCACTGACTCCACAGGCCATACCCCACCCACTGCATTCACATATAATCACTTCAGTGTGTATTGTCAGTTGTGAAAAAAGTAAAAACAAAATAAAAAAGTAAGCAAAGTAAAAAACATTTTTTTAAAAGGTACAAAAAATGTATTGCTTTGTATAACGCTGTATCTTAATGCATTTGTTCACATACATATAAAAGCAGTCTCAGTCTTACTCAACGCAGTGTGAGCTGTACTTAAAGTAAAAAAATAAAAAAAAATTCTATTGTTTGTACCATTCCGGTACACTGTGGATTAATTATTCACATACATTTTAATGCACTTTGAATTGACACAGAGGATTTCAGCTGCAAAGTAAAAAATAAATATATTGTTTGTACTGTTCTGGCATACTTAAAAATGTTTCTTTGTTTTTGCTGTGGTGCGCTCCCTGGGTTAAGGTGGATATTCTTACTTATCGATCAGTCTATAGGGTCATATATGTTCATCGGCGCTTGGAGATGGACGGATCAATAAATCACAGTCTCCGATTTTCCACAAGACACTTCACCAGTTCCCCAATATAGGGATTTTATCAGTCAATGTGTGGGGTTATATAAGTTCATCAGCATTAGGAGATGGACGAACTAACAAATCATAGATTCCTCTTCTCCACAAGACACTTCACCAATTACACCAACATAGGGGTCCCAAAAAATATAAAGAGAAGATTCGCATATGGTGAAGTACAGTAATTTTATTCGACAGATGTGCAAATATGCTAAAACAAATTCTTCAGTGCAAATATGCTACAGGTGATATGGTTATCCAATGTGCAAATAGGCAAAACATATAACTCATAAAGTTAGCAGCATATGAATGATAGCAGCATATAAATAATGAAAAAAATCCACCACAAATTATGTGGACCTGCGTACCAGATTGTGTGGGGTGTCAGATAGCCCACCCAGAAGCGCATGGAAGGTTACTTCCAGGGATTTGCAGCAACCAAAATAACCACTGCGGATTCTCGGCTGGTTCTTGTTCCCCTCTGGTCATGGAAGGTCCCTCCAATCAATCACCAACGCGTTTCAGCTCCTATAAGTGAGCCTTCCTCAAGGTGTGTGGTGTATATGTGGTATACTGACTATTTATACCTTTAGGTGTGCTTTGATTGGACAGGGTTCCATTGGACCAAAAACCAGTTTCAGGATTAATTTTTTCATCCATTACATTATATCCTTATACAACATTTACATTTGATATTTATAAATAATCCATGATTCAAAAATCATAAAAATGAATTAAAAAGGAGTAATTTACAGCCCGCATTGGCGTGCGTTCCACGGCCGTGGAACGCACGGCATATCCGGTTTCCGGTGACGCATCTAGATTACTAAAAACAGTATTCTCTTTTTTTCTTTTGACGTGGACCGCAAACCTTATCTTGCGGTTCACCGCCGTTCCCGGAAGTATAGATCTGTGGTCAAAAAACCTGTCTCTAGTTATCGCGATCTTACAGGGACATAAGACTTCCGGTCTGTGGAACGCAAATGACGTATGCGTTCCACCTGGTCTCGCCCGGAGCGGAAGCCAAACTCTGCCGTAGCTGGTTCCTGCTCGATGCAGCGCTTTTCAAATATGAAGCGCTTCCCCTACATAATGTAACATATAGCTGTGACTGAATAACCCACATCTTTGCTGTATAAAATACCCAGAAATATACGTTTAAAAACAGAATTAAAAAGTGCATAATCAGAAAACATGTGCTATTTCATAGAAACCACTTCAACTCAAAGTCCAAGTTTAACCCTTTTGGACTCAGTGTGCCTATCTCATATATTAATTTCATCTCAGTTTGAGCTAATAACTGTTCACCATTATTCTTTCTCCAATGTTTATGAACAGTTTTTATTCCTATTACTTTGGCTAGGCCATCACAGTTATTCTTATGTATTTCTCTGAAGTGGTTGGAAACTGAATGTGTAGTTAGTCCTTTCTCTATATTTCGTACATGCTCAGACCACCTTGTTTTGAGTGGTCGTGATGTACGCCCGATGTATTGCAGGCCACATTTACACTCTATGAGATAAATACAGTTTTTGGTGTTACATGTGATAAAGTCTTTAATCACATAATTTTTCCCTGAAGACGTTGACACATAATTTTCCACTTTTGATGTTTGTGCGGTGTGTGTTTGGTACATTTTACATAATCCGCATCTGTGGAAACCCGTCGTCTTTATTCTATTGGATTTCTTGGGTGGGATAGCACTTTTAGTGATTTTTTGTTTTAAATTGGGGGCTTTCCGGTATATAAATCTCGGTTCTGGAGGGATAATGGTTTTCAGAATTGGATCACGCACAAGCAGATGCCAATGTTTCTTCACAATTTTTTCCATACTCTTGTATTGGCTATTGAATGATGTGATGAATGGTAGTATCATTTCTTCCGAAGATTTATTGGTTTTGTCTTTTGATTTGAGGATGTCACCTCTTTCCATGTGTGTCACCTCATCAATGTACTTATTCATTGGCTCTTTTGAATAGCCTTGTGTCAGAAATTTTTCTTTCAATTTATTGGCCTGATCTTTAAAAACTTCTACTTCAGTACAGTTTCTTCTCATCCTACGGAACTGTCCCTTCGGTATGTTTTTGATCCAATTTGGATGATGATTACTGTCCGTTGGTATGTAAGAGTTACTGTCAGTGGTTTTAAAAAAGGATTTGGTATGAATTTGTCCCTCCTTTATATATATTGTCAGATCCAGGAAGTTGATTTCCATTTTACTAGTATTAAAAACCAAATTGATATTAAAATCGTTAATATTAATGATCTGCAGAATTCTTCCAATTGGTGACTTTCGCCCTCCCATATAAAAACAATATCATCTATATATCTGTACCAAAATTTGATATTAGACAAAAAGGAATTGTTCTCCCAAACATGAGTGTCCTCCCATAAACTCATGAACAAGTTTGCATACGAGGGAGCAAACCGGGTGCCCGTAGCAGTCCCCCTAACTTGCTGATAAAATTTTCCGCTATACCAAAAGAAATTGTTGTTTAAAATAAAATTGATACCTTCTACTAGAAAGGGGGATATTTTCTTCATAGTCTCATTCTTTTCTAAATGGTATTGGACCGCCTGTATACCTCTTTCATGTTTAATAATAGTATACAGGCTGCTTACATCAGCGGTACATTAAATCAAATTATCATTCCAAATTACTTGATCTAATTTATTTAAAATGTCTGTAGTATCTTTGATGTATGATTTTACCTTTAAAACCTCAGGCTGGAGATGGTAGTCGATAAAATGCGATAAATTCGACGTGATGGAGTTGGTTCCCGCCACGATAGGTCTTCCCGGCGGGTTTTCTAAGTCCTTATGTATCTTAGGTAGTACATAGAAAACAGGAAGACTGGGGTCACTTACTCTGATATACTGTTCTTCTTTCTCTGATAAAATTCCTCTTTCTCTGTATTGGGCTACTAAACTATGGAGATTCTTTTCTATTCTTTCGCTGGGGTTACCTCTTAGTGGGATATAGGTCCCTTTATCTTCTAGTTGTCTTTTTATTTCATTGTCGTAATTCTCGACATCCATCACTACCAGGCCCCCTCCCTTATCCGCTGGTTTGATGATAATGTTGATATTTTCATTCAGGCTATCTATGGCTTTTCTTTGTGCTTTAGTTATATTGGAGTTCCGATTCACTTTCAAGTGAGCATTTTCCAGGTCTGTAGAGACTGCTTTATTAAAACTTTCGATGAAGCAACCTCGGTTAAAAGTGGGGTTAAAAGTTGATTTAGGCCTAAAAGGATCCCTTGTCTGTGTCGTTTCTCCTTTCTGCGTGAGGAAATATTTTTTCAGAGACACTTTCCTCACGAATTTCTGGATGTCCAGATATGTTTCGAACTTGTTCAGTTTGTTGTCAGGGGCAAACTTTAGCCCTTTTTCTAACACATTTTGTTCTTCTTTAGATAACTGATGTTTACTTAAATTGAAAATGGTGATTTTCTCTTTATTTGTCTCTTTTTCTATCCTTTCTTTCATGTGGCCTCTTCCTCTTTTCCCCCTTTTCTTCTTTATCCTGGTGAAGACTAATACCTTCTTTGCCTCCTCCTGTTCCATCCTAAAAAATTATCATTATCCAATGCTCGATACCTATTCTCCATCGTCAGGGGGGGAGTTGATCTGTGCTCCTCACTTCTTCTCCATTCATCCTTTGTATAGAATTTATTTCTGTTTCCATAGTTTCTCTTATATGGTCTATCCTGTTGGTATTTCATTCGTCCTCCCCTCCTTTGGTCTGTTTCTCTAATTCTTGGGGAATACCTCCTGGTGTTGTGGTTCTGGTATGAATTTTTTCTTTTTGGTTTCGGTGTAGCAAATCCCTCTGGAGTCGGGCTTCTCTCACATTCACAAAGGGTTCTGTTTCTGGATTCCCTAACAGATTCTGTTGTATTCTTATGGGTCGATTCCCTTCGGTCTTTTTCTCTACCTTTTTTCTCGGATTTGTCCCTAACAAACTTTCTCTTTTTCTGCAATATAATCTCCTTCTCTTTCCTAACTATCCTCCTTTCCATATCTCCTTATATACTCATCTAATTCTCTGTATGGTGTTAGTAACTCGGTGTATTCCTCTATTTGGCATTCTAAATGTGCTAGGTTCTTCTTTCTCTCTTGAATAATCAGGTTGATTAGAGCCAATGAACATTCTTCCAAAATGGTTTCCCATTTTTCATAGAATTCTGTACTTTCTTGGTCTGAGGCAGGTTTCTTGTCTATTTTTAGGCCTCTTGGAATCATTTTTTCTGTGACATACCTTTCTAGTGTGGTGGTCTCCCACCATAACCTACTTTCTTTGAGTAGGATATCTTCCAACTTTCTCATATTACTCTCTACTTCTTTAATATCTACTTCCTCCTTATCTACATTCTCATGATGTTCAACTATCGTATCCATTGTAAAAACTGAATTTAACAGTAAATTTCTTTGTCCCCTATAACCCAGCATGATGCAGCCAATCTTAACGTGTGACTGTAAACAATAGTATAAAAAACAAATGTGCAGATGGCGCTTCAATACAAAGGTGCAGCAACCTAACAGTCAGGACGGTCACCTCAGTCCCTTAAATAGCTTAAAAATGTTTCTTTGTTTTTTCTGTGGTGCGCTCCCTGGGTTAAGGTGGATATTCTTACTTATCGATCAGTCTATAGGGTCATATATGTTCATCGGCGCTTGGAGATGGACAGATCAATAAATCACAGTCTCCGCTTTTCCACAAGACACTTCACCAGTTCCCCAATATAGGGATTTTATCAGTCAATGTGTGGGGTTATAATGTTCATCAGCATTAGGAGATGGACGAACTAACAAATCATAGATTCCTCTTCTCCACAAGACACTTCACCAATTCCACCAACATAGGGGTCCCAAAAAATATAAAGAGAAGGTTCGCATATGGTGAAGTACAGTAATTTTATTCGACAGATGTGCAAATATGCTAAAACAAATTCTTCAGTGCAAACATGCTACAGGTGATATGGTTATCCAATGTGCAGATAGGCAAAACATATAACTCATAAAGTTAGCAGCATATGAATGATAGCAGCATATAAATAATGAAAAAAATCCACCACAAATTATGCCTTATGCGTACCAGATTGTGTGGGGTGTCAGATAGCCCACCCAGAAGCGCATGGAAGGTTACTTCCCGGGATTTGCAGCAACCAAAATAACCACTGCGGATTCTCGGCTGGTTCTTGTTCCCCTCTGGTCATGGAAGGTCCCTCCAATCAATCACCAATGCGTTTCAGCTCCTATAAGTGAGCCTTCCTCAAGGTGTGGTGTATATGTGGTATACTGACTATTTATACCTTTAGGTGTGCTTTGATTGGACAGGGTTCCATTGGACCAAAAACCAGTTTCATGATTACTTTTTTCATCCATTACATTATATCCTTATACAACATTTACATTTGATATTTATAAATAATCCATGATTCAAAAATCATAAAAATGAATTAAAAAGGAGTAATTTACAGCCCGCATTGGCGTGCGTTCCACGGCCGTGGAACGCACGGCATATCCGGTTTCCGGTGACGCATCTAGATTACTAAAAACAGTATTCTCTTTTTTTCTTTTGACGTGGACCGCAAACCTTATCTTGCGGTTCACCGCCGTTCCCGGAAGTATAGATCTGTGGTCAAAAAACCCGTCTCTAGTTATCGCGATCTTACAGGGACATAAGACTTCCGGTCTGTGGAACGCAAATGACGTATGCGTTCCACCTGGTCTCGCCCGGAGCGGAAGCCAAACTCTGCCGTAACTGGTTCCTGCTCGATGCAGCGCTTTTCAAATATGAAGCGCTTCCCCTACATAATGTAACATATAGCTGTGACTGAATAACCCACATCTTTGCTGTATAAAATACCCAGAAATATACGTTTAAAAACAGAATTAAAAAGTGCATAATCAGAAAACATGTGCTATTTCATAGAAACCACTTCAACTCAAAGTCCAAGTTTAACCCTTTTGGACTCAGTGTGCCTATCTCATATATTAATTTCATCTCAGTTTGAGCTAATAACTGTTCACCATTATTCTTTCTCCAATGTTTATGAACAGTTTTTATGTTTTTGATCAAATTTGGATGATGATTACTGTCCGTTGGTATGTAAGAGTTACTGTCAGTGGTTTTAAAAAAGGATTTGGTATGAATTTGTCCCTCCTTTATATATATTGTCAGATCCAGGAAGTTGATTTCCATTTTAATAGTATTAAAAACCAAATTGATATTAAAATCGTTAATATTTAATGATCTGCAGAATTCTTCCAATTGGTGACTTTCGCCCTCCCATATAAAAACAATATCATCTATATATCTGTACATTGGTTGCTGCAAATCCCGGGAAGTAACCTTCCATGCGCTTCTGGGTGGGCTATCTGACACCCCACACAATCTGGTACGCAGGTCCACATAATTTGTGGTGGATTTTTTTCATTATTTATATGCTGCTATCATTCATATGCTGCTAACTTTATGAGTTATATGTTTTGCCTATTTGCACATTGGATAACCATATCACCTGTAGCATATTTGCACTGAAGAATTTGTTTTAGCATATTTGCACATCTGTCGAATAAAATTACTGTACTTCACCATATGCGAACCTTCTCTTTATATTTTTTGGGACCCCTATGTTGGTGGAATTGGTGAAGTGTCTTGTGGAGAAGAGTAATCTATGATTTGTTAGTTCGTCCATCTCCTAATGCTGATGAACTTATATAACCCCACACATTGACTGATAAAATACCTATATTGGGGAACTGGTGAAGTGTCTTGTGGAAAATCGGAGACTGTGATTTATTGATCTGTCCATCTCCAAGCGCCGATGAACATATATGACCCTATAGACTGATCGATAAGTAAGAATATCCACCTTAACCCAGGGAGCGCACCACAGCAAAAACAAAGAAACATTTTTAAGCTATTTAAGGGACTGAGGTGACCGTCCTGTCTGTTAGGTTGCTGCACCTTTGCATTGAAGCGCCATCTGCACATTTGTTTTTTATACTATTGTTCTGTCATACTGTACCTTTATTATTCCCATACATATAAAAGCCCTTTGAATTGCCGCAGTGTAAGTTAAGCTGCAAAGTAAAAAAATACATTGCTCTATTGTACTGTTCTGACGCACTGTACCCCTGTGCATTTATTATTCACGGAGATATAAAAGCTCTCTGACTTGACGAAGTGAGAGTTAAGCAGTGAAGTGAAAAATATATTGTTCTGTTGTTTGTACTGTGCAATGTATCTCTATGCATTTATTATTCAAGTGCATATAAAAGGTAAAAGCCCTTTAAACCACCACAGTGATCTGCAAATTGAAAAATGGATACTGATCACTTTAATCACTTAACTGATGATTTTTTCCCCAAAAAACCGCACTGAAATTGTCGGGTTTTTATGAGTAGATCAGGAGAAGAACATGAATTTAACCCTATCTAAAATCATTTTAGTAAAGAATTTTTTTTTTATTAAAAAAATATATATATATTTTCCCAAACATCAAAACATTGATCAGGAACATCGTGACCATTGGAACATTGGAAACATCATGACCATCTCTGCTTTTTATTTTGAAAGCCGGTACAGCTTCCAGGTATACAGGGGGGATCTGGGGGTGGCTAATTTACACTTCCCCAGTGCTATTGTCTGCAGCCGCTGGAGGGTGGGTGGTCCAGCCATGCTGACCGATCAGCAGCACAGCTATCAGTAGGGAGAGTGCAGTGAGGCAGAGGGACCTTCTGGTCCCTCTGGCAGCAGCAGCAGCAGCAGCGGAGGGAAGTTTCCAACTGTGCCAACACAGTTTATCCTGTGCAACCAGGACAGCTAAAGCACTTGCAGGCATGGTCGCATCTGATGCAAGCATGTCAGGCAAGTGGTTAAAGAAGAGCAACCAAATTATGTTGCTGCAGCTGCTGCCACCAGTCATGATGATGAGACTAGTAATTAATTGTCATCTACTAAAGCTAATGCTCAATACATAGAGGGTTTAAGTCAGCGCATCTCAAATAATAAAAAAACATATACAGAGGTAATGAAAAAAAAACCTCAATTAAATGGTAAGTTTGGTGCAGAAAAACATGAAATTGGCAACATGCCATTCACCACATGCAGTAGCAAGGATAGGCTCAGTACATTAACCATCTAGGCATCTCCTCAATGTTACGCCATTTGCGGCAAGTTCATGAAATTTATTTTACAAGATTATAATGTAGTTAAAAACCTCATCATCATCATCATCATCATCATCATCATCATCATCCTCATTAATGATCAGAGGTAGTCCTTGCAAAAAATTGTTTTTGGGGTCCCAAACAAACCAAGCTCTTCAAACACAAAAGTGGCAGTCCCTGTCACTGAAGTGCTTGGTTTGTAAAACTGTGTATGTCCTTTTTAATATCAAACATAAGGGTGAGTGGGAGAGCCCAAGGACAATTCCACCTTGCAGCACTTTTCATTACTGTCACTGCTGTATGACAAGGCTTCATAGATGTGCTATAACCTGCTATGTTTTTGTGCCGCTGCTCTGTCACTTAGTAACCAGTCAGCACACTTCAGCCTTTGGCCTAAACTTGATGAAAACAATATTGTGAGTTGTGAAGTGGTCAAAATTGACTGGAAATTCATGTTATTGTGGTTAAAATGCAGTAGGAACAAAAAAGGTCCAAATTATTTTATTTATCTTTTTTTGTCAAGTTTTGGGAGAAAAAAAAACAGTCACAGCATTTTTGCAAAACCTAAACCGGATTAAGAGTTAGAACCAAAACCAGCAAAAATGGTCTGCTGCACATCTCTAATATAAATTCCTTTTTTTTTTTTAACCTGTATAAAAGTTATGAATCCTTTTAATGCTCCAGAAAATTAGAGCATATTGAAATATGCATGAAGGCTGGAACTTTGTAATTACAAAAGAACATAACTGGGACCAACACAAAATCTAAAATGGTGGACAAAGGTGTATCAAAAACTAAAAAGATACCTACACTTTCAAGTAATTTTCATTGTTTAAACATTTAACTGTTTATATTGCTAACATATATCACACAACAACGAAATGTTTCCAATGTGAAAATAGTTACTTCTAATTAATTTCAGCATTTGAAGAATGAATATAATTTTTAAAACTGTTAGCTTTTAGAGGGTCATTCTGAGTTGTTTGCTCGTTATTTTTTTCCGCTACGGAACGATTAGTCGCAAACTGCGCATGCGCAATGTATGCAGCACGCCTGCGCCAAGTAAATTAGCACAAAAGTTTGGTATTTTACTCACAGCGTAACGAAGTTTTTTCATCGTTCTGCTGATCGGAGTGTGATTGACAGGAAGTGGGTGTTTCTGGGCGGAAACTGGCCGTTTTTTGGGAGTGTGCGGAAAAACGCGGGAGTGGCTGGAGAAACAGGGGAGTGGCTGGGCGAATGCTGGGTGTGTTTGTGACGTCAAACCAGGAACGAAAAGGACTGAGCTGGTCGCAATGGCAGAGTAAGTCTGGAGCTACTCAGAAACTGCGGGGTAATCGTTACGAGAAAATTAGCGAATCTTTCGTTCGCAATTCTGCTAAGCTAAGATACACTCGCAGAGGGCGGCGGCTTAGCGTGTGCAATGCTGCTAAAAGCAGCTAGCAAGCGAACAACTCGGAATCACCCCCTTAGTTCCAAACTATAGCCCATTATGATGATGTAGAGTTATTTTGTTAACTACTAGGGGATTTTGGCATTTACAGAATACAAAGGTTTGCAAACCTTAATACAGGAATGTTGAGTCAATGTAGGCCATTTTTTGTTTATTGTCTGTGTTTCAGGTGGGTTGATTTTGAGGATACACAGATGGGTGGATTCCCAGAAAAGTACTTCAGTAAATAACTTTAATGTATAAATATGAATTTATTGTATACTTAGATAAGGTTATTGATCATTTCAGCAGATGTTTAATACAGCAATCACATCAGCAAACTCAGTAGCCCTCTGCATCTAGAGGCTGAATTATATTCAGACCATCCTGGCACTTTCTGCAGTCAATGTTTTCATTCAGGCAGGTAATGCTAATTTTAACACTGACAGATTCCACCTTATATAGGCTGGGAAACTCCTGAATAAGGACTTTTATAAGTACAAAGGTCAAAATAGGAAATATACATAAATGCAAAAAAAAAACAGTAGGGGGCACTGTTGCCTAAATTTTGAGTGTTAGAAATAACATATAAATATAATGTATAACAAGCATAATATAGATTTAAGACACACTGTGAATACCATTGCCCCAGGATTAAGAAGAAAGGATTCTGACTTCCAGTTCCGGGTTCATACCGTGATCAGCGTGTCCTCACAGCTCCCAGGACCTGCACGCACAGCTCACTCTTTACAAAGCCCTCTGGAGCCTCACTTGGTCCAGGCAGCAGCTGTCCTTGTTCTCTGGTGCATGGAGAAATTACTAGCGCTGAACATCTCCACCAGATCGCAGCTTTGTAGGCAGGAGCACAGGACAGAATCCAAGATGGTGCCCGTAGCCACTATACTGCCAGCATCCCCAGCGCATAAGAAAGCCACCTCAGACCCAGACAATTCAGACATCCACCATTGACCCTTGACTCCACCATTACATACTCTGATGTTGTCCATGCTATAAAAACTACCATATGACCCCTCCTGACACAGGCAGTCACTGACATCTCCCTGTTTCTTCAGCAGCTCACACATAGGGTGTCTGATAATGAATCAGACATTGGGAAAGTAATCCATGACATGACAAACTCCCAGCATGATATTATCAAGTTACAAAAAGAAAACTATCAGCTTTAGAACAAGCTTGACAATATAGATACAGATCCAGGACAAACAACATTAGAGTAATAGGACTCCCAGAGTCCTGACCTGGAACTCTTGTAAATTCCACATTACCATCTATCTTATGTATCTCTGTGGATTGCAAGGACATAGCTATTGAAAGGGTACAAAGGATTGATCCTACTCTACATTCATCTGATGCTCACCCCAGGTTGGTGATTTTCTGCTGTTTAAATTACCTGCATAAAATGGCAATATGGACTGCGTCCAGGAAACAATGCCCTCTAATGTGGCAAAATAATAAATTGTTCATTTTTCAATATTTTTATGCTGAATTAATCCGTGATAGGAGAGCCTTCTCACCCCTCTGCTCCCATCTTGTCCAGAAGAAAAGGACATTTGCCCTCCTGTACCATGCAAGACTCCGTTTATATGATGGGGACACATTCTATGACTTTTCCACCCCTTATGATGCCAAGACATTTCTCCAGGAAAAAGCTCAGTGTCCACTATCACTATCTTATTCTAGGACTGCCGACTACATGCTGTTTGTACATATGCTACGGACTGGTGAATATTTTCCATGACGAATGTTATACCTGATACTGCACCCTCTCAATTTTTCCTTGTTCTTCTTGTACTTGTTCTTCTTTACTTATGTTAAAGTTAATGGGTCCTCATCCCTGCCTTTTTGACGGCCCACAATGCTTGTTACATGTTGATGTGACATACCTAATGTTATATGTAGCATATTTTCCTTATGCCCTCAGTATTACTTACTTAAATCTATTTTTTTCCTTATACTGTTAATACTTTTATTGTTAATTCTATTATGTTTTTATTTTCTTGCATCCTTTTATTTTACTCCTCATCCCGCTCTTATTCTTGCCCTGTGTATAACAACTGCCACTCCAGATCGCTATCAGTCATATTCCTTAAAATCACTCCACATGTCATCTTCTCACCTTAGAGTAGGCTGAATGTGGGGGGTATCAACTCCCCGGCCAAAATCAGGAAGATTCTACAATACCTAAAACTAAACAGAACATTAATCTTCCTTCAGGAAACACACTTGACAGATTTGGAGACCAAAATATTACCCATGATGGGTTGGTCAGTTATTGCTGCTGCTTTTACTTCTAAAGCTTACGGAGTAGAAATTCTAGCCAGATAATCCCTCACATTAGTGCTTTCTCATTCAGCCTTGGACCCCAATGGATGATTCCTCATAGCTGAGGTCATCAAAAAGAATATATCCTTTGTATTATGTAATATCTATGCACCTAACACATAGCAAAAGGCCTTCTTCAAAGACTTATTGGTGAAGCTTTCTACGCATACACATGAATAATTGATTATTGGTGGTGATCTAAATGTAATCTCTTCTCTGTATTTAGACCGCTCAAACACTTCTAGCAAGTCCTTGTACCTCCCTTTACTTGGTATTCCCCAGTTTGCCTCCAAGCTTCAAACCACAG
The DNA here is from genome assembly GCF_028390025.1 of Pseudophryne corroboree. NCBI lineage: Eukaryota > Metazoa > Chordata > Amphibia > Anura > Myobatrachidae > Pseudophryne > Pseudophryne corroboree. Next base: position 335,022,062 of record NC_086445.1, read on the forward strand.
ATGTTTGGAGAGCCTTAAACCCCACTGAAAAAAAATATACTTGCCTTTCAGTTGCCCATAGCACCCTTTCCCGCATTGACTATTTCCTTGTATCTCACACTCTAATTCCAGACATCCTTGCTACTAACATAGAAGCAATATTTATCTCAGACCACACCCTTCTCTAGTTTGAGCTTAGTACCTCAAAAGACTCTTCCACCCCCAAACAGTGGAGATTTCACTCCCACCTAGCTCGCTAAAAAAACTGGTGATTGATTGAAGCATTGGATGATTTCTCTTTCACTAATGATTCGCACAATGCCTCTAACCCATATTTCGTTTGGCAGGCTGCAAAATCAGTTCTGAAGGGTACAATTATCTCAATTCACTCTAATACAAAAAACAACTTGCCTCCTCTTACTTAAAACTCCAGAATGATCTGACCACTACCTACCAACAGTTTGAGACATGTCCCTCCCTATATAATAAGACTGCATACATTTTAGCGAAAACCCATTTTGATGACCATTTTGAGACATTAGGTGACAGACATCTATTCAATGCAAACTACCACTATCACAAGTGTGGTAATAATACAGGTAGGCTACTGACCAACTTACTCAATGGCACCTATCCCCCTATGATAATTCATCCGCTGAGAAGCCGGGATGGCAAAGTCACTACCAACAACCAACAGATAGCCACAGTTATGCATTTCTTCTATAAATCCCTATACTAAACCCCCTCCGACCCTCCCCTGGTGGACAACACACAAGACAGCTCCACCACTCACCCTCCTGACTGGGAATATCCCCCCTTCCACAGAACCCCCAACACATGCTTGCTGCTGTTTCCACACCCATATCTACTAATTATGTTGCTCAAGCCATCCATCACCTAAAACCAGTGAAAGCACCAGGACCAGATAGTTTCGCTGGAGAATTCTATAAGTTACTAGCCCCTAGGATCACAAATATTTTAGTTTTGGCCTACGACTCCAATCTTACTGACTTAGGAACATAGGGGGTCATTCCGAGTTGATCGTACCTGTACTAAATTTAGCACAGCTACGATCATCTTCCCTGACATGCAAGGGGACGTCAAGCGCAGGGCTAGTCCGCCCCACGTCAGTCCACCCCCCCCGCACAAGTACAAAAGCATCACACAGCGGCAATGCTTTTGTACTTGTGGAGTAACTCTCAGCCAGCGCAGTTCCTGCGGCTGGCCGGGAGTTGATCGTTGCTGCCCCTGGTCAAAGTGGCTGCGTGTGATGTCACGTAGCTGCTGCAGCCCGCACCCCCGCATGGTCCAGCCATACCTGTGTTGGCCAGATCGTGCCCCCATAATGGCGGCCAAACACCGCCATGCCGCCCCCTCCCACCCAGCGACCACCTCTGCCTGTCAATCAGGCAGAGGCTATCGCTAGGGAACGACAGACTTCAGCTGTCTGGCATGCACTGTGGCGCCAGAGCATGCACAGTTCTGACCCGATCGCTGCGCTGCAATAAACTGCAGCGAGCGATCGGGTTGGAATGACCCCCATAGTAACATAGCTTCTGAGATTGAAAAAATACAATTTGTCCATCGAGTTAACCTGGTAGTGGTCTCATACACTGAAATATTTTTAAGACTAACTTTAACTGTGGTTAATTTTCAACCGTAAACTAAAATACTAAATTTTTTATTACTATCGTACATGATTTACCCACTATAACCCTGTATATCCTTATCCATTAGGAATTTATCAAGCCCATTCTTAAAAGTAATGCCCGAGTCCGCCATCACTACTCTCTCAGGCAGTGAAATCCATATATGTATGGTCCTTACTGTGAAGAAACCTATCTGCCTCTGTGTGAGAAATCTCCTCTCCTCCAAACTAAGCGGGTGTCCACGTGTCATTTTTTATGATATTATCAAAAACAAATCCCATGCTAGCTCTGTGTTTTGACCCCTTATATATTTGTAAATGTTAGTCATGTCCCCTTTTAATCTCCTTTTTTCCAGTGTAAACATGCCTAGCCTAGCAAGTGTTTCCTTGTATTCTAGAGTCTCCATCCTCTTTATCAATTTGGTCGCCTGTCTCTGAACCTTTTCTAGTTCCATGATATCCTTTTTGTAGTATGGTGCCCATACTTGTGCACAGTATTCGAGATGCGGCCTCACTATTGATTTATATTATGGGAGTATAACACTCTCATCCCTTGTATCAATGCCCTGCTTAATGCATGCTAATACCTTGTTTGCCTTTTTTGCTGCATTCCTACTTTGGGTACTACTGTTAAGTTTGTTATCTATGTGTACACCTAAATCTTTTTCCAGTACAGAATACCCTAGTTTCTCCCAATTTAGTATATAGGTAGTGTTCTTGTTCTTGCTACCGAAGTGTATTACCTTACATTTGTCTACATTGAACCTCATTCTCCATTTTGAAACCAATGCTTCCAGTTTAAGTAAGTCATTCTGAAGAGACTCAGCATCCTCTCCTTCTACCCACCCCCATCTTCTTTTCTTCAGCTGTAATCAAAGTTCTTCCAAAACCTGCAGAGATCTCTCCCTTCCTGGTTCCTACTATCCCATCTCCATACTGAACCTTGATTTCAAAATACTCACCAAGATTTGACCTGACTGACTCAAACCCATCCTCCCCCACACAGTACACCATGACCAGACAGGCTTCATCACAAGGTGCCACTCTGTTGTGAATGTTCATAAGGTCTTCTCAGCTATCCAGTTCCTGCGCGCCTCAAACTCCTCAGACCCAGCTAGCATACTAGCCCTGGATGCCAAGACCTTTCTCTACAGCCAGAGGCACAAGACAAGGCTGCCCACTTTCCCCCCATACTTTTTTCCCTGGCCATCGAACCCTTAGTGGTAGCAACCTGCTCTTCCCCAGCTATCACAGGTGTGAAGATAGGTTCAGAAGAACTAAAGATTTCCATGTTTGTAGATGACATGCTTTTGTTCCTCTCTAACCCTACTCACTCTGTCCCTGCAGTTATGAACATTATAACATCCTTAGGTCATATTTCAGTCTTAAAGATCAATATTTCTAAATCAGAAATGCTCCCTATTCAGGGTCCCCCTAACATAACTAGTACTATCCCCCCTTTGTCTGTAAAACAGCTGAACAAAAAACTAAAAAACCTAAGCATCTACATTGCCCCCTCTATCTTCCAGATCTATCAAATGTATCTACACCCCAGCTTTATCAAAAATCTCTGCTCTATATGAAAACTTGTACAGACCTTGAACTTTCCCTACTGTGCCATTTGGTGGTACTAAAGAGCATAATATTCCCTAAATTATTGTACTTAATCCAAATGCTCCCAATCTCCCTAACTCCTTCTGATTTTGCCCTCTTTGATTATCTAAAAGTCAATATTTTTGTGAAGCATAAGTAAGCTAGAATATCTCTTGCCAAACTTTCAGCTTCTAAACAATCTGTTGGACTGAAAGCACCCAATCTCTGCATTTGCACACTATCCATTTTTTTCTGATATATCTCTAACTGGATTTTAGGTACACCCACAAACTAGACCAAGCCATGTTCTATCCCTACTACCCAAGTGCACTCCTCCATACCAAACCTTCTGAGATGCCACCGAGTATTTCTAATAACATTTTATTTGCAGACACCTATAGAGATTGGCTCTCTATTAACAAGAAACTACATAGAGATCACTGTTCAACCCCTTACATTCCATTATGTTGCAATCCTGCATTCCCTCCTTCTTTATCCAACTCCCTCTACACTTATTGGAAAGACAAAACACTCTCTATTATGTCCAAGGTTTTTGATCCAGGAGGAAATATCTACAGAATTACAATCCACCTATAAGCTCGCCAATAATCAATTTTTCATGTATTTGCAAACTCGCCATTATGCATTATCACTGGACCCTATCACTCACCTTCCTCCCAAAGGAGACTTTCTGATCTCACTCCTTCAACTCTTGTATCATATTCCACATAAGACCCAATACCTCTACCCTAAATTCCTCCCTAATACAAATGTCCCTTCCCAACTGTCTATACTTCAGGTATGGCAACAAGACATACCTTCTATAGCTGCAATGTCTGATCTTTACACCAGTTTTGATTCGTCACTGTGTTGGCTTCAATCAGCCATCTCCAAAAGTCCATTTTAGAACAATTCACAGGGCCCACATATCTCCAGCTCAACAAAGTCATATATTACCTGACAAGACAGGTGCTTGCCGGAAATGCTCCCTACTCCCTGCCAAGTTTATGCATTGCTTTTGATATTGTGGGTAAATGTAAAAAAAAATTAGCAAAATTGTAGTTTTCATTATAATGATCTTTCACATACATGTGGTTCCAGATGTTCTTGCCTGTCTTTGTGGCAATTTTGTTAATTGGTCCCTTGGCCCACGTGAAACTAAGGCTTTACCCCTCTTGACTGTAATCGTTATACAGGTTGAGTATCCCATATCCAAATATTCCGAAATACGGAATATTCCGAAATACGGACTTTTTTGAGTGAGAGTGAGATAGTGAAACCTTTGTTTTTTGATGGCTCAATGTACACAAACCTTGTTTAATACACAAAGTTATTAAAAATATTGTATTAAATGACCTTCAGACTGTGTGTATAAGGTGTATATGAAACATAAATGAATTGTGTGAATGTAGACACACTTTGTTTAATGCACAAAGTTATAAACAAATTAGCATAAAATGACCTTCAGGCTGTGTGTATAAGGTGTATATGTAACATAAATGAATTCTGTGCTTAGATTTAGGTCCCATCACCATGATATCTCATTATGGTATGCAATTATTCCAAAATACGGAAAAATCCGTTATCCAAAATACCTCTGGTCCCAAGCATTTTGGATAAGGGATACTCAACCTGTAGTTGCAAAAAAGGTGATCTTAATACATTGGACTACTAAGACTGCTCCCTCCTTCTTTTCAAAAACTTCACCAGCTCTTACTTTTTTGACAGAAAATCTCTATTTCCAAATCCAGATAATGGTCTTACCAAATTTATTAAAAAGTGGGAGCCCTTTTCAGACCCACTTCCTCCTGAGGACAAGAACTTTCTATTGAAAATGTTTGAAAACACATCTTGGTAGCTCAGTCCCCCCTCCCCTCCCCCACACACACACATACACTTAAAGCCTACCTATTTTCCCCCTTACTATTACTATTATTAAAGAAAGATCAATTTCTTTGCTTACTCTCCACACTACCCTCCAACACACATTTAGAAGCCTCACTCTCTCATATCACACTATTATATATGACTAGATTATGACTTATATATTAGGTCTGGCCTGCTGCTGACATTTGTTTTGTGATGCATTTCTTATGAAAGACCCACCAAGTCATGTATAAACCACTTCTCCTCCCAGTGTAATTAGTCCTTCATAATGAGCTGATCTCTTTTATTTACACCCTCCCACCCCTTCTCTTCAGTATGGAATGTCAAGGAAAAAGAAGAGGAATGTGGAATACCCCAATATCCCATAATCTATCCAATCAGAGCAACATGGGGATGATCTGCTGTACCCCAAACTCCAAATGAGTACAGTTTGCAGGCAGATGAAGATGGTGTCAAAGTGAGATTGGAAACACCTGAGTCTTTAGCATCACAGGATCCTGATTTTGTGCCAAAACCTGAGTTGCTGAGTGAGCTACAGAACATAGACTTACTCAGGGTGAGCTAAGTGATTTAAATTTGAGACCTGGATCTATTGAAACACAAAGCATAGCATCCAGAATCAAGGCTCAAAAAGTGGAATCTTCTACAACCTAATCTCAAATTGTCTGTAAAAATATTTGCCTGATGTAATGTCAATGGTTTGATGTCATCTTTGAATGTGGAGTACAAACCATATGACTGGAGACTGTTCATAGACTTATCAAACCTTAGTTTTAAAGCTGTATTGGTGCACAATTGCAATTCTCTTCTTTAATTTCTGTAAGCTATGCTGTTCACATGAAGGAAACATATCCGAATATTAAATTATTTCTGGAATCAGTTATGAACAAAGACCAACAATGGCATATCTGTGATGACCTGAAGGTAACTGCAATGCTCCTTGACATGCAATCGGGATATACCAAGCACTGCGGTTTCTTATGTGAGTGGGACAGTTGGGCTAGGTCTGGCCTCCAAGGGATAATATGTACCTCAGGTAAAATAAAGTCTATCATAGTCATATAGTTGAACAAAGCTAAATTCTTCAGCCCTCTTCACACATCAAACTTGGACTTATGAAGAACTTTGTAAAGGAGATGTGCCAATACTTTAAAATTGTGTGATGATAAAGTTGGGGAAGGAGTCTCTGTTGGACCAAATATTTGTCAACTTTTTATGGATGAAAATTTTCATTGATTATTCAAGGTTAATAAGAGATCAGCTTTGGAAGCCTTTTAACCACTTAACTGACAAATATTATTTCCAAATGCTGCTCAGAATTTGTCATTTTTTTAATGATTGAATTAGGATAAAAATATTTAAATAAAGATTGTCCAAAATGATTTTCTTAAAAAAAAACCACAACATTGAATTTGTTGTTTAAAAGAAAAAAATGCTGCAAATATTGATGGTCAGAAAATCATGACCATCGATGATCGCTACATCATGACCATTGTGACTGTTTCCAGGCATCAGATCCCATCAGCATACCCTGGAGCCCTTCAGGAAGGTTAAGGGCTTTTTTTTTAACATTTCCACAGCGACTGCTAATGTCTGAAGCCGCTGAATGGGGGGTGCTGCTGTGCTGACCGATTGGCACCATGGCAAGCACTGGGGTTAGGGAACCAGGAAGCAGAGGACAGGAGGTCCATCTGAGAGCAGCAATTGCAGGAAGCTTTGCTTCCTGCTGCTGCACAGTGAGCTTTCTGACCTAGCCTGGTGTGGTTTCATCTGATGTGACCATGCAAGACAAGTGGTTATGGTGTTATGTATGGCTTCTTGGGTAACCGAAGATCAGGAAACAATTTTTAGATTTTGAACAACCCTTCAATAAAAGTATCATCAATTAGGCTGCAACATGTACTTTAATTCTAATTCTACTTTCTTGACACTCATCTGGTCTTTTCCTGAAAACTGTGGTTTAGTGAGTTACAAGTATGGTGAGCGATTGCAGCAAGACATTTCAGCAATGGAATGAAAATTTCAGGGTAGGTAGAACATTTCTATGTTTGCTAAATATTGTTGGACAGTGACAATAGATACCATAGAAGAGGAGATCAGGGGGGTCATTCTGACCCATTCACATGCTGCTTTTTAACGCAGCAGAGCGAATGGATCCCTACTGCGCCTGTGCCGGCGCCATAGTGCACCGGCGCATGCCAGATGTCCAAAGGCTATAGCATGGATGCACTCACCTCTGCCTGATTGACAGACAGAGGCGATCGCTGTGCGGAACGGGGCGGAATGGCAGCATTTGGCCGCCGCTTCGTGGGTGCAGTCTGGCCAATGCAGGCGTGGCCGGACAGAACTGGAGGGGGGCCGCAGCAGCTGCGTGATGTCACACACAGCCGATACGGGCTGGGGAGTGATGAGTAGCTCCCAGCCAGCACGCTAAAGCTGCGCTGGCTGGGAGCTACTCTTGAAGTGCAAAAGCATCGCCACTGTGCGATGCCTTTGCACTTCTGAGGGGGAGGGGGCGGACTGACATGCGGGGTGGACTAGCCCTGTGCTGGGCATCCCCCCTGCATCTCAAGGAAGATGATCGTAGCTGTGCTAAATTTAGCACAGCTACGATCAACTCGGAATGACCCCCCCCCCCCAAGTGACAAGCAAAGATTAAGTGCTCTCATGAATAAGCTACTATTTGAGATAGTTATTTTTGTTGCTTCATGTTGTTTCATTAAAATAAATAAGGTGTTAAAATAATATAGGTGTAAAAAAAGTGATCATCACATTCATAGTTTGACAAGAGAAGTCCTATTTGTCTTGTGCCGTAACTATAGAATAAAAATGTATAAAACAACTGCCAGAGACTGTGTAGGCTTCTTACAGGTTTATATTCTTTCATACTTTGTCACTGTTATAGGTATCAGGATATACATGTTAGAATTTTAGAAATCCAACAATGTTAATGCTATGTGTCATTCAGACCCCACAAGATCCCCATTTATACTTTTTTTTCTGGTATGTATACCAGATATGTTATTACTCCTGCTAGTCTTAAAAAAGGCTGAATGACAATTAAAAATCAATGGTTTGGAGTATTAAGAGTAGATTGTTGCAATCTTCTGGACTCCCATTTCTGTGTTTTTTTGGGGGGGTTCCATTAAGAATTCATGTCATTGTGTACACTGGATTTTGTTCTCATCCATTACACTATAATTTACTGATACAAACATAATAACAATGTGTTTTAGGAGACAGAAAAAATACATTTAATTGTTGATTAGCTGCATGACCTGAAAGAGTTTTCAATATACAGTACTGTAGGAATTGGAAAAGTTAAGGCTCTGTTTTGACATGTCCTATTCTATTTGATTCCAGTTAGTGAATTTCTAAAATGGAAAGTCATGCTGTTGTGGATTTTGTGCCATCCCTCATTGTATAGCTGGAGTGGTCTATGGATTTACTTACTGCATTATAATATTACCAAAAAAAAATCAACATTATAGGCTTTATTAATCCTTTTTCTTTATTTCAGATTTTTGAATACTGTTTTCATTCCATGACTGTATGTTATAGGGGTGATTTTTGATCTTGGAATAGTTGGGAGCACCAATCTACTGTATGTGTGTTTTCTGAATTTTGTGATTGCATTTATGAAATTGTAATATATTATAAAAAAGTTTTGACACATACTTACAATATTTGTATTTGATGGTACAGGTCAAGTATCCCATATCCGGAACACTCAGGACCAGGAGGATTCTGGATATGGTATTTTTCTGGACAACAGAATACCTGTTATCCGTATGAGTCCCTGGGGCCTGTGGTGGGTCCAGTGCATCGGTGGGGTGTGTGTGTGTCCCGGGGATCCACAGATAGTTTCATCTGTGGGGGTTCCAGCATGTCCGCTGTGGGTTCTGCCAGTAGTGATGGTGAGGGAATGGCTGCAAAGCCACTCACTAACAAGTTTGCAATTGGCCGTGGACTCCAATGACATTATGATGCCTGCAATGTCATGACATCACTACAGGGTTGGTTGAAATATTCTGGTTTTCAGAATATTTCAGTTTTTGGGTATCTGGATAATGGATACCCGACCTGTATTACAAAAGGGCAGAAGAAATTTTGTGGAATAAACCAAATTCGTTATTATTTAGCTTTGATAAATCTCCTATAATAAAGTCTAAAATAATACATCAACAAAATAAACTGGGTCATTGGTTAACAAGGCATAGCTTCTCATTTGTATGATTGCAGTTTGTTTGTAAAATATTACATTTTATAATAATATGGAGTTATGCATACAAAAGGTAGCATAGTACCTGATAATAACCAATATGATATTTTCTATAATTTCATAAACTGCACTGCAAAAATCACATAATAATATTGGTTGCTTCATGTGCACATTTGTCACAATTATTTACTTTCTCAATTTATGTTGAAATTGTGGCTTTTCTTATATATGCTGTGTCTTTGTAATTATTGATGATGTATGAACATAGTCATACATATTGTGTAAGCATATTTCATTTTAAATAAATTCTATGGAAAATAGAATAAAAAATGGAAACAAAAATAATAAATGAGAACTAAAACAGCTGAAATGGTTTTGTTAATTGGAGACCATATGACCAGCCAATCTGTTTCATAATTTTATGAAGCCAAACTTCATAATAATAACATGGCTGTTTGAGAAAACAAGAAACGAGAGGACAAGACAGTAAAACCTAATAATTTGTTTAAAAAAGACTTAATATACTCTACCTTCAAAACATAATCACAGATATCTACAATCACCTTAATCAATTAAACTACAGAATTACTCTATTGGCATATTTAAATAAATAAAATGTCAACAATTAAGCAGAAATGTAAAATGAAAACTATACTCTTTCTTTAATAAAATAATGCCTTCAATGCATAATGAAAATGCATAATTAACTCTAATCCGTTAGCTAGTATTATGGCATTCTAATACTTCTAATTCTATTGATTAGTTAAACGTCAAAAACATAAGATATAGGGAGTAATTCTGAGTTGATCGCAGCAGCAAGTTTGTTAGCAATTGGGCAAAACCATGGCCCTCATTCCGAGTTGTTCGCTCGGTATTTTTCATCGCATCGCAATGAAAATCCGCTTAGTACGCATGCGCAATGTTCGCACTGCGACTGCGCCAAGTAACTTTACTATGTAGAAAGTAATTTTACTCACGGCTTTTTCATCGCTCCGGCGATCGTAATGTGATTGACAGGAAATGGGTGTTACTGGGCGGAAACACGGCGTTTCAGGGGCGTGTGGCTGAAAACGCTACCGTTTCCGGAAAAAACGCAGGAGTGGCCGGAGAAACGGTGGGAGTGCCTGGGCGAACGCTGGGTGTGTTTGTGACGTCAACCAGGAACGACAAGCACTGAACTGATCGCACAGGCAGAGTAAGTCTGAAGCTACTCTGAAACTGCTAAGTAGTTAGTAATCGCAATATTGCGAATACATCGGTCGCAATTTTAAGAAGCTAAGATTCACTCCCAGTAGGCGTAGACTAAGCGTGTGTAACTCTGCTAAATTCGCCTTGCGACCGATCAACTCGGAATGAGGGCCCATGTGCACTGCAGGGGGGGCAGATATAACATTTGCAGAGAGAGTTAGATTTGGGTGAGTTATTTTGTTTCTGTGCAGGGTAAATACTGGCTGCTTTATTTTTACACTGCAATTTAGATTTCAGTTTGAATACACCCCACCCAAATCTAACTCTCTCTGCACATGTTATATCTGCCCCTCCTGCATAGGGTTTTGCCCAACTGCTAACAAAATTGCTGCTGCGATCAACTCAGAATTAGGCCCATAGTATATACAGTTGAAAAACTGCAGGTATATAGGGCCTAATTCAGACCTGATCACTCGCTAGCAGTTTTTGCATCGCTGCAATCAGATAGTCGCCGCCTACAGGGGAGTGTATTTTAGCTGTGCAAGTGTACAAACGCATGTGCAGCCGAGCAGTACAAAAAGATCTTTTGCAGTTTCTGAGTAGCCCAGGACTTACTTAGCTGCTGTGATCACTTCAGCCTGTCCAGGACCGGAATTGACATCAGACACCCGCCCTGCAAACACTTGGACACGTCTGCGTTTTTCCAACCACTCCCTGAAAATGGTCAGTTGTCACCCACAAACACCTTCTTCCTGTTAATCTCCTTATGATCGGCTGTGCAAATGGATTCTTCGTAAAACCCATCGCACAGCAACGATCCGCTTTGTACCCGAGCAAAGCGCCTGCACATTGTGGTGCATACGCATGCTAAGTTCTGACCTGATCACAATGCAGCGAAAAAAGCTAGCGTGTGATCAGGTCTGAATTACCCCCATAGTACTTATCAGTGACATGTGGTGAGGTGAGGTAGAACCTTTCCTGTCATACTCCAGTATAAAATCTATAAAAATGTAAAATCGGACATTGCCTTTTGCCTTCAATGGACACATTTTCAATGAATCAGGCAGACTGTACAGTATATGGAAAAGTATTTTCAAATGGATACTGTAGTTCTAATATAATAATAACATTAACAATTGTAAATGTGAAACATTGGGGGTCATTCCGAGTTGTTCGCTCGTTATTTTTTTCTCGCAACGGAGCGATTAGTCGCTAATGCGCATGCGCAATGTCCGCAGTGCGACTGCGCCAAGTAAATTTGCTATGTAGTTAGGTATTTTACTCACGGCATTACGAGGTTTTTTCTTCGTTCTGGTGATCGTAATGTGATTGACAGGAAGTGGGTGTTTCTGGGCGGAAACTGGCCGTTTTATGGGTGTGTGTGAAAAAACGCTACCGTTTCTGGGAAAAACGCGGGAGTGGCTGGAGAAACGGAGGAGTGTCTGGGCGAACGCTGGGTGTGTTTGTGACGTCAAACCAGGAACGACAAGCACTGAACTGATCGCAGATGCCGAGTAAGTCTCGAGCTACTCAGAAACTGCACAGAGATATATTTTCGCAATAATGCGAATCTATCGTTCGCAATTTTAAAAAGCTAAGATTCACTCCCAGTAGGCGGCGGCTTAGCATGTGCAATGCTGCTAAAAGCAGCTTGCGAGCGAACAACTCGGAATGACCCCCACTAAGTAAATACAGTTTCAATTTGCATTACTTAAATTATTTTTTATGACATGAATAAGAATAAAAGAATATTAATATAATAATTTACAAATTGAATAAGGACTTTGAAGTTTTAATTTTCTATTCCTCAAACGCTCAGTATCACCTAGACCCAAAAATAATGTGCCAAGCTTTTAAGTACATTAAGTTCCAAACTGTAGTACTCAATTTTAGGTAAATGCACTGCAATATTGCATATTTCACACTTAGTAAATTAGCATTAGTTAGTGAGAAAAAAATGCCAATGCTATAGAATTATAATGTATTGCTTCTTTACCACTTGCATTGCATGGTCACATCAGAATCAACCTTGCCAGCTGGGCTTTACATGACATGGTCACATCAGATGCAACCGTGCCAGAGGAGCCTGCTGGCAACTGCTAGTAGCTAATCTTCCAGCAGCTGGTGGACTCAGCCTACCCAGCAGTCCTCTCAATTGCTGTGGCAACCTCTCCTCAGTCAAGTCTTCCTGCTACTCAAGCTCAGGGGGATCAGGGAAGCTGTGGCTTTCCTTTCTATTCCCTGGCTACTTTCCTTACTGGGTGGCATTTGCAATAGGTGATACTAATTGGAAAGCCCAAAAGCATGGGCTGCTGACCGTACTGCAGCAGCCCCACCTCCCCCTCTCAGCCAGCAGTCATAAGTAATCAATAGAAATACCACCTGCTGCTGGCTGCTTTATATGTAGGATTGTGAAGTTTTGAAGTAAGTGTAGTAAAAAGTTTAGGATATGTGTATATATAAACATCCATGGGGGTGCAGCGCTCATCTATTTTAAAAAATATCAGTCACAGCAGCAGCCTGGAGATTGACATTCACGTAGTGATGCAATTTATTTAAGTTTGGTGCCTTTGTATGTTATTTGTATTCCTGGTGACAGTTGATAATGTCGATATTATCTTAGACCGTCAAGCTATACCTTTAGATACACTATTACCGTGGAGCCGCTATGGCCGCTAGACCGAATACACGTGCTACGCACTTTGTACGCTATTTGCGTACAGAGTCCCGCGCTTGGTACGTACTTGGCGTACACACACCACGCTGAATGTACAGAGTACACACAGCGTGCGCACACACAATTGATAACCTTTAAACCTTGTTAGTGTTACAATGCAATGATATGATTACACTTCAACCCTTAGCAGCAAAGTACTGCAACAATGTTATATCTTTAAACCTTAAGTAGCGCTGACGGTATAAAGTACCTGCAGTGCGTACACCTTATCAATACCTATACACCTTTTACAGATAAATACACTTTAAAACCCTTGCAGGAAAGGGAAGACACAACACTAATTTGTAGTTGAAACCACGGGGTTCTAAGGCCACTTGTGGATTATTTCCAAAAGGTAAAACAGTACAAATCATACACTACAGGCTAACAAGTAAATCTAAAACAGAGTAATGGCTACAGAGAATGTACATACGTGAGAATGTTCGCAAGCGCAACCCGGCCGGTCCTCCGCTAGTCAGATAGAAAGCGTTCAGAGTCTTCTGACCAGCCAGGCAACAATGGGCTTTTTATACACAACATGCATACACAATACAATGGTCACTGTAATCTCATTGTCCATTGGACACAGGGATGTGTCTTTACATTACAGAAGAGGTCATAGGTGGATTTGAATAGATGGGCGATGTCTTTCCCCAACTGCTCTTGTGGGTGGTATCCTCTGGATTCCCGCCGCATACATAATATACAGTAAATACAGTTAATATCTATATTCTACTTCTGCACATAACTATACACTGGAATGTGCGATCTTTCTCTAACCAACACCGGAATGTTACCCTCAAAATACCCTACAGCTGGATACTAGACATCACCTTCCAACCTTTATCTGACCCTCCTATCATGCAAAGGCGAATCCCTTAGTCCTGGAACTGTTTAAACTATTAATACTCGCTGATGTGGTGAAAGGGAACTATGGGTACAAAATGCACTATTTGGGTTAAATATGTAATGTTCTTTTAACCCTCTATGTGTTCACAAACTCTACCGTAAATGCACATACCACGCGCTAAGGCGCATGACCGTGGGAAGCTACTTTACGCAAATTGCGGATATGTGAACGCACGGCAGACTGAGCGCACGCGCAGCGGGCATGTGCATGGGGTTAGTACAAGGCATATACATTACAATATTTTTCGACTTTGACAGTCCACCCTTTGGCAGTCAACAATAACTGCCACTATCTAAACATTAAACAGAAAAATATACAATACAATATCTACAGATGATTGGATAAAAATATACGATACATTATCCATAAAATAATTGGATAGTAGGAGGAGAGGTGTAGGCGGGAAATGTATGACCTAGTGGGATAGTAAAAGCATGTATGTATGTATGAAATCCATGTCTGAGGGGCATGTATCATCGTGCCGTATATGTTCTAGATAAGCTTCGAGGTATTGCGAAGTATACATTAAATCCTTCTCATCCCGTATTAAGGGTCTGTAAGTGGGCCAACAAACACTACCGAGCTCTTTTTGGCTTCTGGTTCCAACAAATGGGGTGCACATTTAGTTGATGATACATGGAGGGGGAACATATGTGAATGCTAATATGTGGATATCACCTGTCGACTATGTGTGTCACTACCTGAAGGTTGTAGAGATGAAGATAAGACACGTATCACAAACTACAATCACATAACATTTGTGCAGTAGTTCTTGGGTGTTAATCGAAGTCTTGTCCGGATGGGTGTTTTTTTGCTGAGAGTGTTCATCAAAGTCTTTTCTGGATGGGGGTATTTTTGCTGAGGGAAAACAGAGGAAAAACGGGTGAAAGAAACGGACCGTGGAATCATGTCTTATCACAACACTGTCTCTATTGATGGGTCATAAATTAAATCAGTTGTTGTACCAATGCCCCCGCTCCTCAAACTCATCACTTTGGTACCGTGCTTGCGCCGCGTTAAAATTCGAACACATCTAAATATCAAACCAATCATTATGACAACTCCCAGGATACAAAGGAGAAACTTTCCTACACTCACGATAACATTTTGAGCCCATTCTCCTAAACCTGAGAACCAATTGCGTGGGTTCAACCATGAGACCCAGCCGGTCAGTTCATTACTCACAGCAGTAAGGGTAAGGTTGTGTCTCCTCCGGAACTCCTACTTCAACTGCAAGATATCGTCCATTTTTTGATCTATGACCTCGGTTGGGTCATCAGTGCTGTTTGTAATGTACGTGCAGCACTTCACAGCATACTGAGTTGCCAAGGTGACACAGTATCCGCCTGTCACCGCTGTAATATAATTTAAAACCATCCTGTGCTGGATCAGTTCCGTTTTGTAAGCTTGCAACTCCCTCCCTATACCTGAAGGTGTCATCATACATCTCGGTGGTATTATCTATTAGGTTCGCTAGCGCGTGAATATACCTATAATTTATCATTCCTCTGGCGGTACGGGTGATATCTAATGCGAGTAGGAATTGAATCCCGGTGGATTCGTGGATCAAATCAGAGGCTGCGTGCTCTGTCCTATCTATAAGGTGTCTCTTAACGATGTGTTCATAGTGAGTATGAGTGTAAGGAGCTTGAGCATTGTGTGTACGTCTTTCATCTTATTATGGGTTATGGTCATAACTTCTGGCAACACTCTTCCAATGTAATACAATCCCTCTGAGTTTGGGGCAAGCCACTTATACGCCTTCCTCTCGCATATGAAATATGCATCATCGGGGAGAACATATGGGACAGAATATGACATTACCATATTGCAAACCTTCCAAGTGAAAAATCCTATCCCTAGTTCTCTCATCTGCTTAGTACACGTATCAGGCTGTATGATATGCGCACAGTATCCTGGTGATACTTCTCCAACCCGCATGGTCCTACTTCCTAGAGTATACCTGTACCGAAAATACCTTCCACCGTCGGCTATTTGGCGTATAAGTTCAGAATCTACGGGCATTCTATCAGCTCTGTGTTGAAATGTCATGGTTTGGTTATTCCATATCACTTCCCAATTTCCCGGCTTTCGGGAATTGGAAATGTTGAAACATACTAAGGATCTATCCACATGATATTGGTGGAGCTTCAAACTAGGGGGCCTAGAAATATTAAATTTCTTGTCCACCGGTCTCCCACCCCTTAATTCAAGTACCTCATCTATTGTTAAAGGATACGTTACTAGTCCTGACTTGCTCTGACCTTGAGGTACTTGTGAGCACACCCCGCATTCTGTTTGGTTTAAAACCTTACCCACTAATGAGTGATAATCACTCAATAAATGACGGTCCATGTTGATATTAAGGCTGGACTGACATCTCTGGATGCACCCGTCCTCAACTATATTTTCACAGTTTCTACAAATACAATTTTCCTCAGCCAATAACCCTTCGCAGTGCCTCCTAGTTTCTTGACTATCAGATCATTTTCTGATACTCGCCTTTGCTCGGTGGATGTGTTGCTCTTGGGATTCTACAAATCTCTCCTTGTCATTAGAACCCATTCCAGATCCCTTCTCGACCTCTCTGGTACTCTCACCGAAACAGACTGCTGTGGTCAACAACAGGGTCAACAGGAAAACCCAGAATGCAGTCTCTTGGGGTAAGTCCATCTTGCTAAGGAGAGAGAAAAAGGAGCAAGGAAGGGGGGGGGGGTAGGAGGGTAATGGGAGATGGAGAAAATAATAAAAAAGGAAAAATAAATTTTGTGCGACAATGCCTCTGGTCTTGTAGTTCTCTGTGCTCAGGTGCCATGACAACAGTCCTGCCTCTCAACCTTCCCGGAACAGGCACTCCAGTGATATGATTTAATCTACACTCTTCTCTTTGTCACGGGCTCTCTCTGGGTCAGCGGCCTTCTTACAGTGGGACGAGTGGACCAAAGTCTCTCTCTCGGCAACCTTTAATGCTGTTGTGCTGGTTAGTAAGACTTGGTACGGTCCTTCCCACCGGTCAATAAGGCAACCTGAGCGTAGAAAATTTAGAATCATTACATAATCCCCAGGTTCAATGTCATGACAATTACTGTTTGGTAGGTCAGGAATCACCAGCTTTAGATTGCTGTTTTGATTCCTCAACTGCTGGCTCATCTTAACCATATATTTTACAGTCACCTCATTATTGCATTTCAAATCATCCTGGGGGTCAATCATTACATGGGGTTGTCGACCAAAAAGAATCTCAAAGGGTGATAGGTTAAGGGGGGACCTGGTAGTGGTTCTGATGCTGTACAATACAAGTGGCATAGCTTCTGGCCATAACAATCCAGTTTCAGCCATCACTTTGCTCAACTTTTTCTTTATAGTGCTGTTTACTCTTTCCACTTTCGCACTCGCCTGTGGGGGGTACGGAGTATGCAGCTTACTATTAATTCCCATCAGTTTGCACATAACCTTAAAGACTTCACCTGTAAAATGGGTACCCCTATCGCTTTCAATTTTCCTAGGGATACCATATCTACACACAAATTCCTGCACAATTTTCTTTGCAGTAAACGTAGCAGTATTTGTGGCAGCGGGGAACGCTTCTACCCAATTTGAAAACACGTCAATACAAACTGACACATACTTTAAATTTCTGCAGGGTGGTAACTGTATGAAATCAATTTGTATTACCTGAAAAGGGCCGTCTGTCGGTGGGATATGGGATGGTTCTGTTGGTATTGACTTTCCAATATTCTTCCTGAAGCAGATAAGACATGTCATTGCTCTCTTACCCGCATGAGAAGAGAATCCTGGCGCACACCAGTAGGCTCTCACCAGCTTACACATACCCTCTTTGCCCAGATGAGTCAGACCGTGTGCCGCCTCAGCTAAGCTTGGAAGATATGCTCTGGGGGCTACTGGCTTACCTTGTCCATCTGTCCAGAGTCCTGAGGACTCCTGGCCATATCCTTTTGACCTCCAGACTGCCTTTTTCTGTGGAGAACACAAATTTTGCATTTCACTTAATTTTTGTGTGTTGACGGTATTGAATACCATCAGTTGTGTGATATCTGTCTGTATGGGGGTGCTGGCTGCTGATTTAGCAGCTTTGTCTGTCCGGTTGTTACCAAGTGACACTGGGTCTTGACTGTAAGTGTGGGCTTTGCACTTGATAACAGCAACTCTGTCAGGTTCCTGTATCGCTGTTAGAAGCCTTTTTATATGGGATGCATGCACTACAGGTGTGCCAGCTGCCGTCATGCAATTTCTGAGGTGCCATAGGGCCTCGAAATCATGCACTACTCCAAAGGCATACCTAGAATTTGTATATATATTGGCTGACTTACCCTTAGCCAATTCACACGCTCTGGTTAGGGCGACCAGTTCAGCAACTTGTGCTGAGTGCGGTGGGCCCAGGGGTCCAGCTTCTATGATACCTTTGTCATCTACGACTGCGTATCCAGTACACAAGTCTCCCGAGTCCGTCTGTCTGTGGCAACTACCGTCAGTGTAAAAAGTAAAATCTACGCCTTCCAGTGGGTTGTCACTAATGTCGGGTCTTGCAGTGAAAGTTTGGTTAAGATATTCCATACAATCATGTGTGTCAGTGTCTGTACTAAATCCTCCTTCAGCATCACTCTCATCCTCCACCCTTTGTGCCTGTCCAGGCACACCTGGGAGATAAGTTGCAGGATTTAGTGCGCTGCATCTCTTTATGGTGATGTTTACAGGGGCCATTAGTGCTAATTCCCACCGTGTAAACCGTGCTGATGAGACATGTCTGGTTTGGGCAGAGTTCAGTAAGGCTGATACTGCATGAGGTGTATGGATGGTCAGGTTGTGTCCCAACACTACATCTTCACTTTTACTCACTAGCAAAGCTATCGCTGCAACACTTTGCAAGCATGTTGGGAGAGACCGCGCTACGGTGTCCAACTGTGCACTGTAGTAAGCTACCGGCCTGCTGGTATCACCATGTCTCTGGGTTAGGACACCTGCCGCACACCCAGCACTTTCCGTTCCGTACAACTCAAAAGGTTTCCCATAATCTGGCATGTCTAATGCAGGTGCCTGTGATAGGCATTGTTTAAGTTTCTCAAATGCCAGTTCGGACTCATCTGTGAGAGAGATCCGATCTGGTTTGTTCGAGGAGACCATTTCCTGCAAAGGTAAAGCCAGTATGGAGAACCCTGGGATCCAGTTTCGGCAGTACCCACACATTCCAAGGAAAGTGCGGATCTGCTGCTGGGTTTGTGGCAGAGTCATGTCGCGAATCGCCTGTATTCTATCAGCGGTGAGGTGTCTCAGTCCTTGTGTCAAGCAATGTCCCAAATATTTTACCTTGGTCTGGCACAACTGTAACTTATCCTTTGAAACCTTGTGTCCCGTATTAGAAAGGTGAAACAGAAGCTGTTTCGTGTCTTTCAAGGACGACTCAAGTGAATCTGAACACAGCAGTAAGTCATCTACATACTGTATTAATACTGATCCGCTCTCAGGTTGAAAGGATTGTAAACAGTCATGCAAAGCCTGGGAGAAAATACTTGGGCTGTCAATGAAACCTTGGGGTAGGCGAGTCCAGGTGTACTGTACTCCCCTGTATGTGAATGCAAACAAGTATTGGCTGTCAGGGTGCAGAGGGACCGAAAAGAAATCAGAACAAGGTCAATGACAGTGAAAAAATTCACAGTAGGGGGAATTTGCATGAGGATGACAGCTGGATTTGGCACTACGGGGAATTGTCTCTCAACTATCTTGTTTATCCCCCTTAGATCCTGCACTAGCCTGTAACCCCTCCCCCCACTCTTTTTCACAGGGAAGATGGGACTATTGGCATTACTGGACGTCCTAACCAGGATGCCCTGTTGTAGCAAGCCCTATATGACTGGGTACACTCCTAATTCCACCTCTGGCTTCAGAGGATACTGTGGGATTTTTGGAGCTATCCTACCATCTTTTACTTGCACTACTACAGGAGCTACATTTGCAATCAATCCAGTGTCTTGTCCATCCTTGGTCCAGAGGGATTCCGGTATCTGGGAGATCATTTCCTCTACCTTGAATGGACACCTGTCTATAACAGCAGAGTGTGACATTAACCTTTGTGGGGTATCTAACATATCCTGCACTTCCTGAACGTGGTTCTCGGGTATATCTAAGTAGACACCCTCAGGAGTACAATATATGACACACCTCATCTAACACACAATAAAGTTCTCCCAAGTAGATTAGTCGGAGCCGATGCAGCTAGCAAAAAGGAGTGCTTGGTCTGCAAAGGCCCTATCGTAATCTCCGCTGGTCTACTTAAAGGGTAGTGTTGCACTACTCCTGTTACCCCCATTGCTGAAATTGTTTTACCCCTTGTTTTCATACCTACCGTTGAATTTAACACTGACCTGGCCGCCCCTGTGTCTACAAGGAAAGGTAGTGATCTACCATCTACATCAACCGTAACCTCGGGTTCATTTCCAAGGCTAGCAATCAACTTCACTGGCTGCAGACTACAGGTGTGGCCTAACCCCTATTGTATGTTGTGACCCTCCCGCAGCACGCTGGCAGCTACAATATGTGAGGGGGTAGCTGAGAATTTTCAGAGGTCTGCCAGTCCCTCCTAGGTGGGTACCTCCTTGTTTCCCCTGCACGTGGCTCATAATTCCTCCTATGCGGTCCCTGATCCCAATTACGTGTGTTATGCTGTGAGTCATGTTCTGGTCCAGGGGGTCGATATACGTTGCTTTTATAATTACAGTTCCATGTGTAATGTCTTTCTCTCTGGCAATTATAACATTTTGCTACATACGACTTACCATCAGGGGTCTGGGGTTTTGGCTGATGTGGCATCGTTGTCATGGCTTTGATACTTACGGTCATCAGCTTATCCCCCTGTGACTCCCTGTGCTTAATGATGTTCCGATCTTGCTCGATTGTGGACTCTCTTAATGCAGCCACCGAGATACCTCTCCAGTTAGGTTGAGTGGTTTGTACCCTTGTTCTCAACGTCTCTTTCAAACCGTCCATTAATACGGACACAGCTACCTCTCTATGATGTACATTTTTCTTAATGTCCTCAACCCCAGTGTATCTAGCCATTTCCTGCAGTGCTCGATGGAAATATTTAGAAGCAGTTTCACCTTCTTTTTGTCTTATGGAAAAGATTTTATTCCACTTGACAACAGTAGGGAAATATACTCCTAACTGCAGATTGATCTGTCGTACATTCTCCTGAGTGTATTCATCAGTGAGAGGTACTTCTGCGTCTAGTTTACAATCATCAATGAATTTCACAGGGTCAATATTGGAGGGCAAACATGCCCGTAGCACTGTCCGCCTGTTAGGCGCCGGGGTCCGCTCGTCGGTGCGGCCCGGCGCCTAGCAACCTGGGACGCCGTGCGCGTACAGCCGCCGGCTCCCTGGCAACGCTAGACGCCGGGCGCACGGAGCCGCTCTGACCCTAGCAACGGGGACGCCACGTTCGGGCCGCGTTCCCCGTTGCTGGGTCTGTTCTAATTGTATCATGATGTGCTGATTATATCATGGTGTGCTGGCCGTGCAGCATGCAAGCTGCACGGCATTAATTGTGATGACCCAGTCTGGCTCCTGATTGGGGAGCTCACACTTATAAGCACCCTTTGGACTTCTCACAGACGCCGGTGATAGCTTCCTGTTTGCCTTTGTCAGTTGCAGAGAGTTTCCAGTCCTGCTCAATCCGGTTGTTCCTGTCCTCAGTGGTCCTGTACGCGGATATTTGTCATCTATTCCTGGAGTCTGACCGAGCACCTTTAACATCCTGTGGTGTTCGTGAGTCGCGGCGCAGCCGTGTGTTGCGGCTTGTCCGCTTACTGTTTATTATTTAGTTTATTTGTGTTCTGGAGCTTTTGCGGAGGATTCCGCTCCCACAGATCCACTCTGGTATCCAGCGGTGCTGGATAGGAGTAACGGATCAGTGGATCTTTGGTTGTCCTTTTCCCTGGCGGCTAGTCCGCACATACCTTGGTTTAAGTTAGTTAGTTTGTAACCCCTGGCCTGGTTGCTTAGTCAGAGGGCCCCTTGTTATCACCCTGTCTCGGATTTCCCTTTGTCTCCCATTAAGACCTGAGGGGGCATCGGGGTTGGGCAGACATAATCCGCCCTTCGAACGCGGCTGCCATGGGCTCAAGCAACCATAGTCTCGCAGGGGATTTCTGATAACACGGGCGAGACAACGGAGTTAGGGCGCCAGGGGTTACTAGGCTCTCCTGCTCCCACAACCAGCAAATCTTCCCAGTACTCAGACCTCTGCCATTAGATCTCCTCTGGTCTGGAGTACGGGAATCATAACATTATCACCGGCCAGACAAAAAAAAAAAATTAAAATTAACAGGAGTTGATTTTTTTTTTACTTATTCAGTTGGGAGATTTTTGTCGGCCTCATGAATCCCACCGGTGTTGGGCCAAATCCTGGCCAGCTTCTAGTTAGTCAGATTCAAGAACTTACTCAGATGGTTCAGGATCTGTCCCTCCGGGTGAGGTCACAGGAAGATCTGTTACGGACTTCCCCGAGGGTCATTCCTGAACCAAAGATGCATCTGCCTGACCGTTTTTCTGGGGATAGAAAACAGTTTTTTAATTTTAAAGAGTCTTGTAAACTTTATTTTCATTTAAGACCAGTCTCCTCAGGTACGGAGGCTCAGCGGGTTGGAATTATTATTTCTCTGCTTCAGGGGGATCCTCAGACCTGGGCTTTTGGTTTAAAGACAGACGATCCAGCCTTATTGTCTGTAGATGCCTTTTTAAAATCGTTAGGGCTACTGTATGACGACCCTGATAGAGAGGCGTCCGCTGAGAGTCAGTTGCGTGCTCTCAGACAGGGTAGGAATCCCGCAGAGATTTATTGTACGGAGTTTCGCCGTTGGTCGAACGACTGTGGATGGAATGACCCAGCCCTGCGCAGTCAGTTTCGCCTCGGCTTATCTGAATCTATTAAAGACAGTCTCCTTCAGTATCCCGCTCCTGAGACTCTCGATAAACTCATGGAGCTCTCTATTAAGATAGATCGTCGGCTCAGAGAGCGGAGGGCTGAAAAAGGAGCGTCTGTCGGGTCTACTCCTTGTGTTTTTTCCATCCCTGTGGACATGGAGGAGCCTATGCAGATAGGTCTCTCCAAATTGTCTCCTGAAGAAAGAACCAGGAGGCAAAATTCTGGTCTTTGTTTATACTGTGGAGGTAAGGGACATTTTGCCCGTAGTTGTCCGAACAAGTCGGGAAACTTCCCGACCAAGTGAGTTGTGAGGGGGTTCACTTTGGTCTGCAGCTTATCTCCTCAAATAATTCACTGTTAGTTCCTGCTAAAGTTTCCTTTGGCAGCCTCTGTTCCTCGGTCTCTGCTTTTGTGGACAGTGGAGCTGCAGGGAACTTTATGGATTTAACATGGGCCAAGGCCTTAGGTATTCCTCAGTTAACCTTGGGTAGGTGTGTCACCATGCATGGTTTAGATGGGAGTCCCTTGTCCAATGGGGTTATTTCTCTCTGTACACCTCCTGTTTTACTTTCGGTAGGAGCTCTGCATTCTGAAAAGATTGAGTTTTTCCTTACCCATTGTCCAGCAGTTCCTGTGGTTCTGGGTCACCCTTGGCTGGCCTTTCATAATCCCATCATTGATTGGCAGTCGGGGGAGATCTTACAATGGGGTACCATCTGTAATAAAGAATGTATTACGCTTCCTATCCGAGTAGCTGCCGCCGTTCCCGCACCCATTCCTGTGGAATACCAGGATTTTGTTGATGTATTTTCTAAGGGCAATGCGGATATTCTGCCTCCCCATAGGCCTTATGATTGTGCCATTGAGCTAATTCCTGGTGCCACGTTGCCTAAAGGAAGGTTATATGCATTGTCTGGTCCTGAAACTGTGGCCATGAATGAGTATGTGAAAGAAAGCCTTGGGAAAGGATTTATCAGGCCATCCAAATCCCCTTTAAGTGCAGGTTTCTTCTTCGTAGAGAAGAAGGATGGTTCTCTCAGACCCTGCATTGATTTTAGAGCTTTGAATAAAATCTCAGTAAAGAATACTTACCCTCTGCCGCTGATCTCTGTCCTCTTTGATCAGCTACGTTCGGCTGTGATTTTTTCTAAGATTGACCTGAGAGGAGCATATAACCTCATCAGAATCAAGTCAGGGGATGAGTGGAAAACGGCATTCAGTACTCAGTCAGGCCACTATGAGTATCTGGTCATGCCATTTGGCCTGTCTAACGCTCCGGCAGTCTTCCAGGATCTCATTAACGATGTGCTCCGTGAATTTCTTGGAAGGTTCGTTGTAGTCTACTTAGACGATATTTTGATATATTCTGATTCTGTAGAACAACATGTTACCCAGGTGCGTCAAGTTCTAAAAAAATTACGTGAAAATCACCTGTATGCCAAGCTGGAGAAGTGTGAATTTCATGTTACGGAGGTATCCTTTTTAGGGTACATTATTTCCCCTCGGGGATTCTGTATGGAACCAAAGAAGCTCCAAGCCATCCTTAGTTGGGCGCAACCCACCAACTTAAAAGCAATTCAGCGTTTTTTAGGGTTTGCGAACTACTATAGAAGATTTATTCACTCTTTCTCTGACCTAGTTGCTCCCATTGTGGCACTAACTAAGAAGGGAGCAGATCCTACCAATTGGTCACGTGAAGCTGAGTTATCTTTTCAGGCCTTGAAACAAGCCTTTGTCTCAGCCCCTGTCCTCAGACATCCCAACCCAGAATTGCCTTTCATTGTTGAGGTTGATGCCTTGGAGGTTGGAGTGGGGGCTATCCTATCTCAGAAGGATCCGGATTCCCTTGAATTACATCCTTGTGCCTTTATGTCCAGGAAATTCTCATCTGCAGAATCCAACTACGATGTTGGTAACCGGGAATTGCTGGCTATTAAATGGGCTTTCGAGGAGTGGAGACATTGGCTTGAAGGAGCGACTCATACTATTTCAGTTTTGACTGATCACAAAAATCTTCAATACATTGAATCAGCTAAGCGACTGAATGCCCGGCAGGCTCGTTGGGCTTTATTTTTTACTCGTTTCAAATTCATTATCACCTTCAGGCCAGGTTCCAAGAATACTAAGGCAGATGCCCTGTCACGCAGTTTTCTTCCAGTTCAAGACAACAGTCCTGTTACTCCCATACTGCCGTCTTCAACCATTCGGGCAGGCCTCACACAGGATGTATTTACCCAGTTAAAGCTGCTTCAACATCAAGCTCCTGGAAATACTCCTGCTGGTCGTCTTTTTGTCCCTGAGTTTTTGAGAGCAACTGTTTTGACGGAGTTTCATGATAGCAAAGTTGCCGGGCATCCGGGAATCGCTAAGACTTTGGAATTAGTCTCCCGCTCAGTATGGTGGCCTGGTCTTTCCAAAGACATTAAAGAGTTTGTTTTTTCGTGTCAGGTCTGTGCACAGCATAAAGTTCCCCCGTTCTTTACCCATCGGTCAACTTATGCCCTTGAATGTTCCTCTTAGGCCATGGTCGCATATCTCCATGGATTTTGTGGTGGACCTCCCTCTGTCAGCCGGATGCCGAGTCATATGGGTGGTAGTGGACCGTTTTAGCAAAATGGCCCATTTCATTGCTCTTCCCCGATTGCCATCTGCCCAGGGATTGGCAGTCTTGTTCCTCCGCCATGTTTTCAGACTCCATGGCTTACCCACTGATATTGTTTCTGATCGGGGTCCACAATTCATTGCACAATTTTGGAAGTCTTTTTGTGCTTCATTAAAGATGAAGTTATCTTTAACGTCCGGCTATCATCCCCAATCCAATGGGCAGACTGAGCGAGTTAATCAATCTCTAAAACAATATTTGCGTTTGTACTCGGCCAAACTCCAAAATGACTGGTCGGAGTTTCTTCCATTGGCGGAGTTTGCTTATAATAATGCCTGTCATTCTTCCACCAATGTGTCTCCATTTTTTGCAGTTTTTGGTTTTCACCCCAGAGCTAATTCATTTTTTCAACATTCCTCTGTCTCCTCACTGGCCCTGACCTCTCATCTTAAACTTATTTGGAGAAAAGTGCACCTGGCTCTCAGAAAAGCGGCATTCCGGGAAAAAAGATTTTCTGACAGGCTCCGGCGGCCGTGCACTTTTAAAGTAGGAGATAAGGTGTGGTTGTCGACTCGCAACATTAAACTTCGACAAACCTCAGCCAGATTGGGTCCTAAATTTATTGGACCATTTCACATTATCAAAAAAGTCAATCCAGTTGCTTTCCGGTTACGGTTACCAAAAACTTTACGGATCGGAAATACCTTCCATTGCTCATTGCTGAAACCATATGTTTCGTCCAGTAGATTTCCTCGTAAAATTTCTCAGGGGAGATCACCTATAAATGTTCAGGGTCAGCAGGAGTTCTTGGTGGAGAAGGTTCTCGATTCCAAGTTGTCCCGGGGTCGGCTTTATTTTTTGGTGCATTGGAGAGGTTATGGGCCGGAGGAAAGGTCTTGGGTCCTGGATGAGGATCTTCATGCCCCGAGGCTCAAAAGGGCATTTTTTCGAGAATTTCCTCAGAAACCTGGCTTTAGGGGTTCCTTGACCCCTTCTCAAGGGGGGGGTACTGTTAGGCGCCGGGGTCCGCTCGTCGGTGCGGCCCGGCGCCTAGCAACCTGGGACGCCGTGCGCGTACAGCCGCCGGCTCCCTGGCAACGCTAGACGCCGGGCGCACGGAGCCGCTCTGACCCTAGCAACGGGGACGCCACGTTCGGGCCGCGTTCCCCGTTGCTGGGTCTGTTCTAATTGTATCATGATGTGCTGATTATATCATGGTGTGCTGGCCGTGCAGCATGCAAGCTGCACGGCATTAATTGTGATGACCCAGTCTGGCTCCTGATTGGGGAGCTCACACTTATAAGCACCCTTTGGACTTCTCACAGACGCCGGTGATAGCTTCCTGTTTGCCTTTGTCAGTTGCAGAGAGTTTCCAGTCCTGCTCAATCCGGTTGTTCCTGTCCTCAGTGGTCCTGTACTCGGATATTTGTCATCTATTCCTGGAGTCTGACCGAGCACCTTTAACATCCTGTGGTGTTCGTGAGTCGCGGCGCAGCCGTGTGTTGCGGCTTGTCCGCTTACTGTTTATTATTTAGTTTATTTGTGTTCTGGAGCTTTTGCGGAGGATTCCGCTCCCACAGATCCACTCTGGTATCCAGCGGTGCTGGATAGGAGTAACGGATCAGTGGATCTTTGGTTGTCCTTTTCCCTGGCGGCTAGTCCGCACATACCTTGGTTTAAGTTAGTTAGCTTGTAACCCCTGGCCTGGTTGCTTAGTCAGAGGGCCCCTTGTTATCACCCTGTCTCGGATTTCCCTTTGTCTCCCATTAAGACCTGAGGGGGCATCGGGGTTGGGCAGACATAATCCGCCCTTCGAACGCGGCTGCCATGGGCTCAAGCAACCATAGTCTCGCAGGGGATTTCTGATAACACGGGCGAGACAACGGAGTTAGGGTGCCAGGGGTTACTAGGCTCTCCTGCTCCCACAACCAGCAAATCTTCCCAGTACTCAGACCTCTGCCATTAGATCTCCTCTGGTCTGGAGTACGGGAATCATAACACCGCCAATCTTTGTTTGTGGGTTCGGTGGCGTTACCTAGTTCTCTAATAAACCTCTGACATGCGGCTAGATCCTTTCTGGGATCGGGGAATTCAGACATAATTGTCCTCAATTCTGTCCGGGACCAAGGACAATGCATAGCAATGTTCCTGACGGGAGTGGTTCCCTGAGCGTCAGTCTTCCCATTGGGGACTGCGATCACCCTAACAGGATTTAGCTCAATTACATCATTCTTGGTTGCTTCTACAATGTGAGGTGCAATTGTCTTTGCATAATGTACTGTACCGTACTTACCTGTGGACACGACCTCACCTGTCCCTCCGCTAGGGGCCATTGCTACTGTTCTTACTGGTTGGGCCGTGCCCACTTGTGTGTCTTGTATGGTGGCTGCTAGAGAGAGTGCCGATATCGTGCTGGGCTCATCTTCCTGGTCGCAGTCCTGAGGGAAGTTTAAGATGGGATACAACTTGCACGGGTTATCATTAATACATTTATCAAGTTCACTCTTATCATATATTAGTATGCCATTATCTGTAGCCACTTTCTCTCTTGTAATATACGGTGGTGGTGGTGGTGGTGGTGGTGGTGCAGTTGCAATCAGTTTCCTGCTAGGGATGGAACCGGCTGCGTGAGCTAGTCCCCTTTGCATTTCACTCTCTTGTTGCCATAAATGTAAACAGTTTGAGTGTCTGATCCTTTCTTTTCGGGATTTTAACAGACATATCCTAATCCTTAAATTCTGCAACATCTCTGGATTAAAACTGCCTACCTTAGGGAATGGTTCCCTATCTTCCGCAGTCATACGTTCCCATTCACTGCATAAAACCTCTGCGTGTGATCCATATTTCTCACACATTATGTACCTCGCCGACCCCTTGGGCCGCGGAATATCAACCTGAACCCTGGTTGATTGTCCATTACTTGAGCAAGTAGCCCCCATCTTTTGCAGGTATTGCCTTCTCAGCTAATTCCTACAAAAAAAACAAAATAATCAATTACAAGGCAACGGTAAAAGTTCTCCGAGTGCTCTCACCCACTCATGCCCACATTGGCCAATACACCTAAACACAGTCGTCAGTGCTGGTACATAACCAACCTAGGGCCCCTGTGTAACCTCTTATTACTGGAAATGTGTAGGAGTGACTTATCCTAACCAGTAAATATTGGTCGTTTGAGATTTCCTGAGTGACCAGAGAAACTCCCTTAAAATAAAAAAATGTTACACAAATCACGTTGCGCGTGCTAAACCTAGCGCTTATGATCCCGTGATTTTATGCAAAGGTCGTAAAAGGGTATCGCGGTGAGCTAAGTATTGCACCCACGAACGCGCGGTCCAATCGCCCAGCGTATAGGTAACTGTTACTTATCCGCTGTGCGACCAATGGAATCGTTTTTCAGGCTGCGAAACCTCAGCCGGAGCGTATCTGAACGGGCCTATATGGGTACTACGCCAACCCCCTGGGCTGCGCTCTCTACACAAAACGCTGACCTTTTAGGCTGCGGTATTCAGAGCTTTGCTTGACTTTGTCAGCGGTTTTCTGTCTTTGCTGACCTCTTGGTCTGCTGTACTACTACTTGCTCCTTTGTACTCTAATCAATGTTAACGTGAACAAGCCACTCTCACGCCACCAAGTGTCCACTCACCTGGTGTGGTCTCCTACGGGATCCCGAATTCCCTGGGTCCACAAAACCTTTATTGTTTGCACACTTACGCTCGCTCACTCATATACACTTTGGTTTTTTTCTGTACAGAAAATTAACTTTCATTCAGATAAAACAGCCTTAGTTCCAGAGGTAATACAGTAAAAAAGGTTTTTAAACTAAATATTGGAAACTGATCAATTTGTGCTATTATCGCGTGGCTACCGTCTCGCGCCTAAACTAAAACAATGCTATTGTGTGATTTGTATTTAGCGGTCGTATTTTTACGCACGTTGCGTAAACACGCCACGTGTGTAGGCCTTTACGTTGCGTACGCAGTCCCGTACTGTGTCCGAGACACGTGTACAAAGGCCCTCATTCCGAGTTGTTCGCTCGGTATTTTTCATCGCATCGCAGTGAAAATCCGCTTAGTACGCATGCGCAAAGTTCGCACTGCGACTGCGCCAAGTAACTTTACTATGAAGAAAGTATTTTTACTCACGGCTTTTTCTTCGCTCCGGCGATCGTAATGTGATTGACAGGAAATGGGTGTTACTGGGCGGAAACACGGCGTTTCAGGGGCGTGTGGCTGAAAACGCTACCGTTTCTGGAAAAAACGCAGGAGTGGCCGGAGAAACGGTGGGAGTGCCTGGGCGAACGCTGGGTGTGTTTGTGACGTCAACCAGGAACGACAAGCACTGAACTGATCGCACAGGCAGAGTAAGTCTGAAGCTACTCTGAAACTGCTAAGTAGTTAGTAATCGCAATATTGCGCATACATCGGTCGCAATTTTAAGAAGCTAAGATTCACTCCCAGTAGGCGGCGGCTTAGCGTGTGTAACTCTGCTAAATTCGCCTTGCGACCGATCAACTCGGAATGAGGGCCAAAGGCCGTACGTCCGCAGTACTACAAATCCCACACTTCTATAAATGTAAGCGATTTTTAACTATAATCGCTTACTTAACACAGCACACAGTTTCTTCTGTATAAACCTTTACAACTAGGCCAGGCTGTGTGTGCGTCTTACACTAACTTCTTTAAATATTAACTCTATATTTTAACTAAATAGCAACAAATTTTCTCAGTATAGGTCAAAATGAATCTAGTAATCAATGCTTATGGAAATAATGCGAGCAGATATGTAAAGTACAAAATACAGGTGTATGCGTGTGTTGCGTGCGCATTTGGCGCCAAACAGAAATTTCACAAATTTTAAAAATAGCTTTCGCGTTCTTACCTTACGGATCCCTCCAGCATCCCTTCAAACCATGCAGGTCAGACGTTATCTAATCAGCACTAGTGTATCCACCAACCAAGAGAAGGCTTACAGGGGATACCTTTCCGCCCTTTGCTGATAGATAAAATCTGCGAAAACCTGCTAGGCTGCGGGTATGAGGAAGAACCGGACGATGCCCCCAATTGATAATGTCGATATTATCTTAGACCGAAAAGCTATATCTTTAGATAAACTATTACCATGGAGCCGCTATGGCCGCTAGACCGAAAACACGTGCTACGTATTTGCATACAGAGTCCCGCACTTGGTACGTACTTGGCGTACACACACCGCGCTGAGTATACAGAGTACACACAGCGTGTGCACACACAATTAATAACCTTTAAACCTTGTTAGTGTTACAATGCAATGATATGATTACACTTCAACCCTTAGCAGCAAAGTACTGCAACGATGTTATATCTTTAAACCGTAAGTAGCAATGACGGTATAAAGTACCCGCAGTGCGTACACCTTATCAATACCTATACACCTTTTACAGATAAATACACTTTAAAACCCTTGCAGGAAAGTGAAGACACAACACTGATTTGTAGTTGAAACCACATGGTTCTAAGGCCACTTGTGGATTATTTCCAAAAGGTAAAACAGTACAAATCATACACTACAGCTAACAAGTAAATCTAAAACAGAGTAATGGCTACAGAGAATGTACATACGTGAGAATGTTCGCAAGCGCAACCCGGCCGGTCCTCCGCTAGTCATATAGAAAGCGTTCAGAGTCTTCTGACCGGCCAGGCAACAATGGGCTTTTTATACACAACATGCATACACAATACAATGGTCACTGTAACCTCATTGTCCATTGGACACAGGGATGTGTCTTTACATTACACAAGAGGTCATAGGTGGATTTGAATAGATGGGCGATGTCTTTCCCCAACTGCTCTTGTGGGTGGTATCCTCTGTATTCCCGCCGCATACATAATATACAGTAAATACAGTTAATATCTATATTCTTCTTCTGCACATAACTATACGCTGGAACATGCGATCTTTCTCTAACCAACACCAGAATGTTACCCTCAAAATACCCTACAGCTGGATACTAGACATCACCTTCCAACCTTTATCTGACCCTTCCTATCATGCAAAGGCGAATCCCTTAGTCCTGGAACTGTTTAAACTATTAATACTCGCTGATGTGGTGAAAGGGAACTATGGGTACAAAATGCACTATTTGGGTTAAATATGTAATGTTCTAATAACCCGCTATGCGTTTACAAACTCTACCGTAAATGCGCATACCACGCGCTAAGGCGCATGACCGTGGGAAGCTACTTTACGCAAATTGCGGACAGGTGCACGCACGGCAGACTGAGCGCACGCGCAGCGGGCATGTGTATGGGGTTTGTACAAGGCATATACATTACAATATTTTTCGACTTTGACACAGTGCAAACACAGAACACAGTGCTCTGAAACATTGAAAAGTATTCTCCTGCCATGTCTATCATTTTTAAAAAGCTATGAGTGCAGCACCTCCATGGATGTTTACTGATTAGATTTTATGAAGCACTGGGTGAAGCAAGACATTGGATACTGTAAGTGATGGATTAATCTTGCATGAGATAGATAGATAGATAGATAGAGAGAGAGAGAGAGAGAGAGAGAGAGAGAGAGAGATACCGATATGTGTGTGTGAACAGTGACAGTTATTTTGCTAAAACATGCAGTCAACATGATGAAAAGAAAAGAGTTTTTAGAAAAAACAAAAATGCATCATAATGCAATCAGGCAGGTAATGTTCTCAACATATAAATATGTAAACATATCAAGAGAATCACATATCAAAGTTTATGAAACATCCATTTTTAAGGAGTAAAAAAGTACAAAGAATGCTGGCAAACACTGTAAATGCATAACGATTCTGCAGCGTGCCTCTACCAAGTTGACCCCAAACTGGAAGTGTGGCAGTAAACCTTTTTCAGCCCTATCTTCATATCACACCCCATATTAGATGAGCATGGACCAAAAATGCTGCATTATAAATACTTTTAGCCTGATGGAACATGTCTACAATAATACAAATACTAAAAAATACCATTTGCAGAGATCTGCCGTGTACAGAGATTTGACTTCCTCATAAACATTGACTTGTGCTCCTATATCCTTTGTGGGCTTTAGAGGCCCATCCCAATGTCGTGACTTCCAGTTTCACTGCCATGTTGTTTTCTTCTTATTAGGAATAAATATAATTTCTAGAAAAAAATATATATACAGTAGGTGACTTCAGAGAGAAAATTATAATGATGATGGAGGGTTGCGACACCCACAGGATTTGTAGATCCAGATCACTGGTTTAGGTAATCAGCGTGACTTCTCAGAAGTTTGTCAATGTTTTATTTTAGTATATAAAATTTTGCCAGGACACAGTGTCCTGACAAAATTTTATCTAATAAAATGAAACATTGACAAACTTCTGAGAATTCACGCTGATTACCTAAACCAGTGAGTTGGATCTACATGTCATGTGAGTGCAACATCCAAATAGGACATAAAGGGCAGTCCCTAAACTTCAGAAAATATTCTTAATTTAATTGGTTTCATTCAAGTAAACTTCCATAATTCATGCCATTCAGTCAGTAAGTCAAAATTTCGGTCCTGTCTGCCCTTTGTGAAGAAATAATCAAACATTCACAAATTTTCAGCTGCACAGCAAATAAATGGTATTTACTGTGCTGCCAAGCTGTGTGATAGCTTGCTGATGTCTTAACAAAGGTTTGACAGAACCGGAATGTTGACTCATTGACTGATTGGCATGAACTACGAAACTTAACTTGATTGATATCAATTAAAACAAGAATTGTTTTCTAAAGACTTCTGAGTAAACACTGTGTCCTATTTGGATGGTTCCTGTAAATATACCTGCCAATTACACCAACAGGGACTGTGATGACTTTGTATTCAGATACAGTACATATACTTTAATATGGAGTTCATCCCTTTTTGTAGCTACAGTATAACAGCTTCTACTCTTCTTGGAAGTCTTTCCACAAGATTTTGGAGTGTTTATGTGGGATATTGTGAACATTCATTCTTTAGAGCATTTATGAGGTCTGGCACTGATGTTGGATGAGTAGTCCTGGCTCACATTCTCCTTTCCAACTCATTCCAAAGGAACTCAATGGGGTTGACATCAAGGCTCTTTGCAGGCCAGCCAACTTCTTCCACACCAAACTCCAACCATGTCTTTATAGTCCTTGCTTTCTGCACTGTCGCAAGTCATGTTGAAATAGAATAGGGCCTTCCCCAAACTGTTGCCAAAAAGTTGGAAGCATAGCATTGTCCAAAATGTCTTGGTATACTGAAGCATTAAGATCGACCTTCACTGGAGGTAAAGGGCCTAGCCCAAATCCTGAAAAAAAGCCCCATACCATTATCCCACCTCTACCAAACATTACAGTTGGCATAATGCAGTCAGGCAGGTAACCTTTTTCCCAGCATTCACCAAACCCAGATTCACCCATCTGACTGCCAAACAAAGAAGTGTGATTTGTCATTCCACAGAACATGTTTCATTTGTTCCACAGTCTAGTGTCGGTATGTACTTTACACCACTCCATCTGATGCTTCGCATTGGACTTGGTGATATGAGGCTTGCATGCAGCTGTTTGGCCATGGAAAACTATTTCATTAAGCTACCACCACACAATTTTTGTGCTTACATTAATGCCAGAGGAAGTTTGGAACTCTTCACCTTAGCAGTCGATAATACATGGTCTTCTGCTTCTTGGTCGAGTTGCCGACTGCATGGGCAGGTGCTTGAATTTATACACCCATGGCAATGGTTCTGATTGTGACCTGAATACAATAAATAACAGGTGTGGCCAGATACTTTTGACACTTTATAGTGTGTGTGTATATATATATATCCCATATATATAGCATGGGAAAGTATTTTTCTCTTTATTCATTTTTTTAAATATCCTTAATATTGTAGATTTTTTTACGTAAGCATATTATGTAAATAATATCTATATATCCTTATTCATTGTTAATTTTATTAATAAATATGCATTTTATGTAAAATGATATTGACTATGGTTTAAATAGCTATTATTTGCATAATCTGCTAATTCAAAAAATATAAATTTTGGGGGCATTTTTGGAAAAACATATTAGCGAATTAAGTCACTTCCTTAATAAACAAAGTAATGTAACCATGTTCTTAGATATCCCAAAACTGTGAAGGTCCAAAAATTATACCATTATTGCGTATATCACAAACATAAAAAGTATTTTATTGTCCCTGCTCAACTACCTCTTTCAATACTACATGTGAAATCATGAACTGTGTATCTGAACTCAAGCTAAAACGAAAACTTTACAAAACTGATTCGCTAAGGTTGAATTGAGGATTTCTGATCTATGGAAAAATTATTATGCTTCCCACTTAGTTCATACGGTATGCATGTTGGTTTAGGTCTTATCACAGTTTAGATTGACATTGAAATGGCCTTAGTGGACACCATTTCTTTATTAATGATACTGTGGAGTATTTTGCACTCCATTTACTTCAGCTCAGCAGTTGGAATCACAAGAGAGGAAATGGTGTGACTTATCTCTTCAAACACTGAGTCAAGTTTAGAAATGGTATAGCTAAAACATCAATATACGTTCAAGAAAATTCCTCCAAAATGTATCACTGCTAGTATTACGACCTCCAGGCTACAAACCATTTATCCTTAAATGACTGTTGAAGAAATTCTGGTAAACTGATACTTTTAGACACTTTTATTTAAGTTGCCCTAAATTATGCAGTTTCTGTTCAGAGGATAGAGATATCATTTTAACTTTGCTAATGATCCAAATCCCTGACCTATTTAATATGTCTTTAAATATACCATGTCAAGAGCGTCTGTTTTAATCAAAAGAATATTGTTTGTTCATACCGTTTAAAGAGTTTATACAAATAAACTGTTTATTATCACTTGGAACCCTAATATTAAACCGTTTCAAGTACCTAAACTGTTCCAAATTAGTTGATAACATGTTCAGCCTATTGAATATTATTAATCACACTATTAATAAGCTTCTAAGATCTTATTTTCCCACAAAAAATGTGTACCAAGATTTATCTCCCCCTTACTCTATTTTCCTTTTCCTATTTTAGAAAGCTACAGCATTTATTTAAAACTAGCTGTTCTAATCATTCTTTGCATGGGAGTTTCTGATTTTCACATTTGTACATACAGTATAAATGATTGTAAAAAATTTGGTAAATCTAAAGAGATGTACAGTAAATATGAGACATGTTAGTGTAAGTAATGTAAATATTAGTCCATGGTTTTTGGCGTTACCCAAGGAGCACCCGTAGCAGATACGGTAAAAAGTGACAGGAGCGTTTTTGGAGTTTCTTAAATTCTACACACTAGAGGTGCAATCCAAATTTGACCCGATTGTCCATTTGGGTATTATCCTTCACGCAACAAAAGCCATACATCGGTAATGATGTCATTATGTCAACCCCCTTTTCATCCACTTAGGGGAGGTTTATTAAAATTCTAATTACGTAGTTTTCCTATTTCCAACCTGAAGAATACAGATGGAGCCATGCTAGTTGTGGCTCCATCTGTGCCTGGGCGCGCCGAGAGCATCTCCGTCCGTCTAGGCATGGAGACGCACCTCATTGACTAGAATGGGAGAGCGTCTCCGTCACACGCCCGGACGGAGATGCTCAGAATGGGAGCGTCTCTCTGCACTCCCGGCGTGACTAGGTGGATGAATCGCCTAGTCACGCCCGGAGTGCACGCCTCCGAGTAAACTGATCATATGAGCACAGCTCCATCTGTACCTATGGTAGGTTTTATCATCCTAACATATCGGGATGTAATAGAATTAGTGATGAGTCAGTCAGTGAGTGAGGACTTTTGTGTATATATATATTTTATATATATATATATATATATATATATATATATATCAATTAAACTTTTTTCCCCAAGTTATAGTTATGGTTTCTTGAAGGCTCAATTGTTTTAGAAATACTTATTGTTATAGGTTTAATGTTATAATATGAATCTTCTCTTTATTTAAAAAATATATAAAAGTTTTTGTTTTTATATATAGTTGTGCTTATATTGAGCACATTTACTACAGTTGAAAAATAATTCTACAGTGGTAAAGAAAATGTTATAAAATAAAATAATTCTTAATAGTAGTCATGTGCAATTTTAGCACCGTGGATTTTGTGTCCTGGACAAAACATAAAAAATATCAGTTTGGCCGGCAACCAAGATAGACGTCCCTGTGTGGAGCTCCTGGCTGGCATTCTATTATTATCTCATTGAGCCCGCACATGGGTGGTCATTCCGAGTTGTTCGCTCTGTAATTTTCTTCGCATCGCAGCGATTTTCCGCTAAATGCGCATGCGCAATGTTCGCACTGCGACTGCGCCAAGTAAATTTGCTATGCAGTTAGGTATTTTACTCATGGCATTACAAGGTTTTTTATTCGTTCTGGTGTTCGTAATGTGATTGACAGGAAGTGGGTGTTTCTGGGCGGAAACTGGCCGTTTTATGGGAGTGTTTGAAAAAACGCTACCGTTTCTGGGAAAAACGCGGGAGTGGCTGGAGAAACGGAGGAGTGTATGGGCGAACGCTGGGTGTGTTTGTGACGTCAAAACAGGAACGACAAGCACTGAACTGATCGCACTGGAACAGTAAGTCTCGAGCTACTCAGAAACTGCACAGAGAAGTCTTTTCGCAATATTGCGAATCTTTCAGTCGCAATTTTGATAAGCTAAGATTCACTCCCAGTAGGCGGCGGCTTAGCGTGTGCAAAGCTGCTAAAAGCAGCTTGCGAGCGAACAACTCGGAATGAGGGCCATGGCTCCCATTTGGCTCTGGATTTCACCTGCCTACCACCTGACCACCCAGTGTAGCTGACGAGTGAGATCTCGGAGCCAGGGGAGGCATCTAGCCTCCTTGTGGGTTGAGGCCCACACGCTTTCCTGATGCTGATCCAACGTCCTGCGGGGATCGGATGTGGCTCTATGGTGTTTGGATCACCATATCTCCTTATTGCCATCTGATATCACCCTCCACTTTCTGCCGTTGCAGACTACGCCAGCTCTACCCAGCTGTTACCGTAGTGGGACCAGAAGACTTCGCACAGTGGCAAACACAGGATTTCTAGAGTGGGGTTTCCAAATGCAATCCACAATCTCCCACTCTGCGGAACATTGGAGCAAGTGTGGAAGTCTTGAGGAGTGGTAGAAGAACCTAGTAACGACTGTGGATTTTAATGTAAACCTTGGTCTTTTTATACACTGGATACTGTATGGAATACAGTATTAATATCTAGTGCAATAGTATAGGCTGTAGCAAACATATTTAAATAATACATAAATACACAAACATAATAGAACCAGTACTGCACTTTCTAAGCACACATTCTTCCCCCTTATGGTAAGGCTCCCTTCACTTCTTCCTGGTAGCTGCTCTCTGGTCCAGTGCACTGATTGAGGACTCAGATCCACACATGGCAAACTAGGTAGAATAAGCTGTTACCACTGCGTATGTGAACAGCTCTGCTCTGTCTCCTAAACTGCATGATGTGGCGGAAGCACTGATAATCATATTATATACTATTGCTATTGTCATAATTTGAGCCACTGGCCAGGAGGATGGGTTTTCCAGGCAACCAGAGATCCCCCTGCATTTTCCTATGCCACATTTGTGGCTTCAGCTCTGGCCGATTGTACAGCTGTGGCGGGTGCAGTGGTGCAGGGACCCGCTACCTCTCTGAGCTGCTCCACACATGCCAGCGGCTCTCTTTACTAGATTGCCACTCTCTGCCCTTGGAGGACCTGCTGCGGGAGGTACACAGCACTGTCAGCTGAAGCAGTCTGCTGACTGTCCCTCCATTGCACGGGAATCAGTGGCGTTTAACTATATACAGGTGACTCTGAGTGCATTCTTGTTCATACAACCCTTACACGCCCTTAGTACTGTTCTTGCTCCTATATTTCTGGGCTAGGGTGGCTCACAGGAGGTGAGGGGAGACTTTATACACTCAGTGCTTATTATTATTATTATTATAATTTGCTCAGTCTCTGTTATTAATGCTGATCCCATGTGCTGCATGCTGGCTGTAGACAATTTGGAGGCTGGTAGGAATATTTTGGAAACCGCAGTCACCTCTGGAGCATGATCTCATATCCCTGGCAAGGAAGCATCCTGTGTAGGGTGTTTGGTGTCAGATTGTAGGTTTCCAGAGCCTCACATCTATTTTAATATATTTATACAACAGGACACACACCCTAACTCTGCCTCCCTTGCTAGCACCTAGATACAAAACCCTCATAGGGCTTATTACATGTGCTCCTACTCACCCGCTCCCCCCCATAAGGTGCATGAGGCCTTGCCTATTCCTCGTTAATTTGTGAATTGCAACACTAACGGTCCTTCTGTTGATATACATACCCGCTAGTTTTGTTTGTATCATTATCAGTTTGCAGCAGTATCACTTCTTCAATCTCTTCATATCACCTCGTCATGGAGAAACTTATGACTCCCAAACCTTCACATTCTAGAGGGAAGAGATGTAAGTTTGATGTCTTACCTAACGATTACTTGGAACAAGAGGACTCTGAGATTGATGATGGTGATCTCCCCTCATCAAGGCCTATCACTTACAAAGATATGGTGAAAGCGATTAAAGTCACAATGGAACTTTTATTGCATCAACAAGCTGAAAAAGTTGCTGCTAGTATTAAGAAGCTGGAAAAGCAACTGGTGTATACGTCTTCTCAAGTCAAAACTAATGAGCATAGTCTGGGAGAAGTCTTTCAAGATGTAATCCAATTTAAACAACAATCTGAGGAAGACTCCACTTTGTGCCGCCAGCTTCAAAATAGGATTGATGACCTCGAGAATCATTCCAGAAGAAACAATCTATGTTTGGTAGGACTCCCTGAATCTGTCAAGCCTGATGCTTTATTGCCCTTCATCACAGACACATTAACATCTTTGGTCCAGTATCCATCTGATGCTAATCCACTGATTATTGAGCCCATCGACTGCAGACTTCTAGATGTTCTGCAAACACATGTCATATTTCGGTGTCTAAATTATGCACAGAAGGAAGAATTGTGGAGGGCCTTTCGGAAAAGAGGCTTAGTGATCTAGGACTTACACCAACTTTTATTATTTCAAGAATTTTAATCTTAGGTATCTAAAGCTAGACGAGATTTTACACCTATCTGCTCTGATCTAGTGAAGGCTAAAAGGCGTTTTGCACTCATATTCCCAGCACACCTGAGAATTTTCTCTGAACATGGCTACAAAGACTTTCAGTCTGCTACCGATGCTAAAGTGTACCTTCAGGAGAAGCTTGCAGAAGTTGATACGCATCGATTATGTCAGACCAAAACTAAAGTGGGCGTAAGCTGTATCCTTGAACTGTTGCATATTCTTTATTGCAACTAAGCTGGTTGGATACATTATGTTACCTTGGAATTTGTTATTTTGCTGCAGTTATGCTTAAGCTTCCTCTCACCTGGTCCAAATCTCTGCTCCTGCGCCTACTATATGTGAGGTGGTTGGGATCTTGACGGGAGGGCTAGCTCACCATATTGCTAGATGGAACAGTCTTGATTGGCTGCAGATTTTGGTTGATACATTTTTTTTACATTGACAGTTAGGTGTGGTTCACGTTCTCTATACGCGATAGACAGTGTTGTTTTATTATTACTTGTGAAACTGTTAAATGTATCCTGATACCCATACACTATATTTGTTTAGCCGGGCCCTCTTGTCACCTGGGGGGTTCTTATTAATTTCTTGATGAGCTACGGCCTATCCCTTTAGTGTTGGGACATTCCTTATGCTCGTTATGGCAAACTATTGCATTAGGCACATGCTCGCATGTGCTCGCATGTGCCTTGGTTATTGCTAGTTTATTGTTTATTTTCAATGCTAATGGTTGTGCTTTTGTGATAGCTGATTTATTTGTTCCTCCACTCCTATGTCCCTCCTTCTCCCACTCCTGTCTGACTGGATCGTTCCTTCCTGAGGTACAACACTATAATTTGAGTATTATCATGCTATGGTCTATGTATATTCTGTCTGTCATAAAGGTCTTGACCTTTGAGTGTATTAGCAACTGTTCATTGTAAGTAATTCTCCTTATATATGTGACAATATGGCGACACTGAAGATATGCACTTTTAATGTAGGGGGTATTAATTCCCCGGCTAAGAGAACTAATGTTTTGCTATACTTAAATAAGCTAGGTATTGACGGTGCTCTCTTACAGGAGAGACACCTCACAGATTCAGAACATGAAAAGTTAGCAAAATATCGGTATCGAGTAGCTGGTTATTCTTTTTACAATTAAAATGCTAGAGGGGTTGCCATTCTGCTGAAAAACTCGATAAATTATGTGATACATTTTATGTTTAGTGATCCTCATGGTAGGTTTGTGTTTATAGATGTTACACTTAACAAACAACGCTTACTACTATGTTCAGTTTATGCACCCACTATTTACTGTAGACCATTTTTTATCACATTGATAAAGAAATTGTATAAATTCCTCGATTCTAAACTTATACTAGGGAGGATTTCAACACAGTGACCTCACCCCTTCTGGATCGTAGTGGCCCTATGTCTAGATGTAACATTTCTTCACAGTTGGGAATAAAATTCTCGTGTGACCAATTACGTCTTAGTGATGTTTGGAGGGACAGGAACCCCTCTTCCTGCTCCTACACTTGTGTTTCGGCAGCCCATGGGTCACTCTCACGATTAGATTACCTCCTGGTCTCAAATAGTCTAGTTTTGGTTACTTCTAGAATAGAAATAGAACCAACAGCCTTATCTGACCAAGCTGCAGCATGGCTTAGGTTAGGTACACATGCAAACCAGGGCTCCTACAAGCATTGGAGATTTCCGATCTTTTTGTCCTCTTCTCACAGCTTCTGCTCTTTTTTAAAATCAGTCTGGCAGGACTACATATGTAACAACACTGAACATGAATCCAACCCATCTTTATTCTGGCAGGCAGAAAAAGGACATCTAATTTCATACATGAAAGCGCATAATGCATCCCAATCAGTAGAGTTCCTTAAAGCTAAAAACTCTCTATCTGCGTCCTATCGGATTTTTTCTCATAACCCTACTTCGATTAATAAGACCAAATACTTTCAAAGTATATCTCAGTTCAACACTATGATATCTCAGGAAGCAGCCAAAAGGACTATGTCATCGAGATATAGGTTCTATCGATTTGGAAACAAGTCAGGAAAATGTTATCTCACTTGCTCCAGGGACAGGGTCCTCCGACTATCATAGTGGCATTGTAGGATGAAACTGGCGCTATTCATTCTAAGGGTTCGAATATTATTTGCATTTTTACGGATATTTATTCTAACTTGTACTGTATAAGCAGGTTCCTATTTCCTTAGAGAATAAAAATTAAATTTGGGAATCTATTGCTTTACCACAAATCACCCCTCCACAGGTGGAGGCACTGTTGGCTCCTTTCACGGGGACTGAAGTGGATAGAGCTATTGAAAACTTGAAACCTCCTAAGGTTCCCTGGCCCGATGGGCTCAGTGGCGAGTTTTATACTGTAGGTTGCTTCAGATTCACATAACACCAATATTGACTCATTTTTATAATT
The DNA here is from genome assembly GCF_028390025.1 of Pseudophryne corroboree. Classification (NCBI taxonomy): domain Eukaryota; kingdom Metazoa; phylum Chordata; class Amphibia; order Anura; family Myobatrachidae; genus Pseudophryne; species Pseudophryne corroboree. Next base: position 335,064,317 of record NC_086445.1, read on the forward strand.
CTATAATTACGTCAGGGAACATGCCTTTATATTTAAATGCTGCAGTGGTTAGAGTATTACCTAAATCAAGGAGGGATCCCAGCTCACCAGCCTCATACAGACCTATTTCCTTATTAAATTCTGACTATAAAATTTTCAGGAAAATTCTGGCGGACCGTTTAAAGGTAATAATTCCTTCTATAGTTCACAAGGACCAAGTTACCAATGTCCACAAGGTACTGACCTTGATACAGAATTTGGGGTCTTCTGGGAATTCAGCCCTGGAGGTTCTTTTATCTCTTGATGCAGAAAAAGCATTTGATATGGTAACATGGGATCATATATTTGAGACTCACCAGAGGTTTGGATTCCCAGAGACCTATCTGTATACCATAAAAATTATGTATCATAATCCTTACACCTAAATTTTGGTTAATGGTTTGCTGTCCGTTCCATTTGATGTACAAAGAGGGACAAGGCAAGGTTGTCCTTTGTCCCCTCTTTTGTTTGCTTTAGCGCTTGAACCCTTGGCTGTTGCATTAAGGGATTGCCCCAATTTTCAGGGATTTAGCATTGGTTCTATGGAATACAAATGATCATTATTTGCCGATAATATGTTGCTATTGATCTCCCAGCCAGATAGATCTATACCAGCTATTTTGTCTATCATTTCCATATTTAGCTCTTTTGTGGGGTATAAAATAAACTTTGATAAATTGGAAGTACTACCTCTTGGTGGTCTGACTTCTTGTAACCTTACACCCTCTATCTTCTCATCCTTCATGATAGTACAGGATAAAATTAAATATCTGGGAGTATATCTAACTCACTTGCTGGGAGAGTTATACTGTATGCGGAGAATTTCCTTAAGGTTTTTAGGCAATTAGATCAACTTATTCAGCAATGGCAGCACCTACCGCTGTCGCTTCTTGGCAGGAATGCTGTCATAAAATCGGTTATTTTCCCTAAAATAACTTAATTAATGTTAATGCTTCCAATAAGGATGACAACATCTGACGTATGTAAAAATAGATGCAAACTCTTAAAATTCTTATGGCAGGGCAAGAAACCCTGTATAGTGTACCAAAGGCTCATCCTAGACAAATCACGTGGGGGAATTAGATTCCCAGACTTAAAAGCATTTCAAACTCTACTCATTTTCGGTATATTAAGGGGTGGTTGTTGGAAGATTCCACGTTTATTAACCTAAAATTGGAGCAGGACCTCTTATATCTCTACTCGCCTGGAGCTCACCTACAAACTCCTAGGGTTAAAATCCCTAAACAGATTAGAGAGAATATTTTTTTCATGATACTTACTTGTCCTGGTTAGCTATAACTAAAAGACTGGAACGCCCGTCTCTAAATACTAAATATATATCAATATGGGGTAATGTTGATTTCCTGCCTGGTCTTGACAATGCAAAAGTTCTGGAATGGAAAGAAGCGGGAGTTGCACAAATAAAATATGTTTTTGATCCGGGAGGGGCTCTTTATTCTTTTTAACAATTACAGGAAAGGTTTGGTATTTCCAAGACTGATTTTTTTATGTACCTACAACTCCGTGATTTTGCTCAAACATTTACCTGAACGTCTCTCTTATTACCTCACTCAGATAAACTGGAGATATTATTAATTCTTCTTTAGAATAAACCTTATAGAGTTAATTACCTCTATTCTGAATTAATAGGGACATCTATGACCAAGGTGTGGTCGATCACATCCCAAGCCTGGGCTTCTTCTATTAAAGATCCAGACTCTTCAGAGTATATTCTTTAATATTATGCCTATACCTTAAACTATCTTTATTGCACTACACTACAGGAAACACACATAAAGTTAATTAATAGAACGTATATCTCACCTGCACAGAGAAGCCATTTTGTCCCTGAAGAGGAGGGACTATGTCCAAAATGCAAACAGCTGGGAGCTAATCTGTTCTACTGTTTCTGGGAATGTAGAAAGGTAGCCAGATTCTGGAACAAGGTCATTTGACTCATTAGAGATGTCACCAAAATATAATTCTCTTGTCAGATATTCCTATACTGTTTTGAAATTTTGATGCCTGGGTCCCTCACATGCGAAATGTCCCAAAACATGCTTTATTCCCATTTCTCACCTTTATTCTGACTGTGGCGAAGAAGGCCATTTTGAGATACTGGACAAAACCAATAGCTCCTTATATCTCTGATGTTTGGAACCATTTATTAGACATTCTTTATTGAAACTCGTATAAACACTTTTTATAAAAGGTGGGGATTATATATTAATCACCTTGATACCATGTGTCCCACTGATATCATGGGGGATTTTGATTCCTCAACAAGCTATCTCTGCACATTTTAACTGTTCTGTCTGGTCATGAGAACATTTTAATATACTATAATACACTGTACTGTGTTACATATTACTTACTGTCTGGGATATAGGGTAGCTTCAATGCATGGTATGGCTTTGATAAGGGCTTAGGATCAACCTTTATGTTATTTCCTATGTACTGAATTCAGATAATTGTATAATCTGCCGGACTTTCTGTCTTTTGTACCTTTTGATCTTTACTTGCCTCTGTATACGAACCTAGCATCCAGTCAGACAGGACCCCCTCCTTCTTCCCTGTAATGTCACTTTGGTTATATCTGAATTTTGGTATATTATGGATATACAGTAGTACACTTTATACTCATATACGTACGGCCTCCTTTAACATCATCTGATACTACAGTATAGTTAACATTGTGTCATTTGAGTGGTTTTATATGTTAACTATCGTCTAGACAGGGGGCGATCGGGCACCGGTCAATTTGATACAGTATTAATACGAGAGAACCAAAAATTGACAAATAGATACTCCAAAATTGGAAAGAAAAGAAAAAAACACCTGTTTTTAACTTAGATAGATGACGTTGTCCTTGTTGGTGGTGCGCCCAGAGCCAGAGAGTACATGTACTGGAAAAAGGGACAGAGGGAAGGCTCTTGTGTGGGCGCACTCTTTAGAAAATGAGGAAAATCCCTATGACATATGAAAAGAAACATTTAAAACATGGTTTTTAATGTTAACGTTTAAAACGGAAATACCCATGTAGTTGATCCATATGAAATAAAGATGATTGAAGTTTTAAAATGTTTTGGTCTGTTTAATCACAAAGTGTGATTGGAATGGTTGTAGACATTTGATCGTCTTATCCCCATGGTTGTAGACATTTGATCGTCTTACCCCTTTTTCCAGTACATGTTAACTATCGTAACAGGAATCTGTTATTGTATGTTATTTAATTTTCTTATGCTTCCTCAACTTATGTGCTGTACACGTTGGCTGCTATGACTATGGGGGTCATTCCGAGTTGATCACTCGCTAGCAACTTTTTGCTGGCTTGTGATCAAATAGTCGCTGCCTATGGGGGAGTGTATTTTCGCTTTGCAAGTGTGCGAACGCGTGTGCTGCCGAGCGGGCCGAAATTTGTTTGTGCAGTTTCTAAGTAGCTCTAGACTTTCTCAGCCCTTGCAATCATTTCATCGTGTCTGGTCCGAATTTGATGTCAGACACCTGCCCTGCAAACGCCTGGACATGCCTGCGTTTTTCCAACCACTCCCTGAAAACGGTCAGTTGACACCCATAAATGCCCTCTCCCAGTCAATCACCGTGTGTTCGGCTGTGCGAATGGATTCTTTGTTAAATCCATCGCTCAGCAACGAACCACTTTGTACTCGTACGACGCGACTGTGCAATGCAGTGCATATGCATGCGCAGTTTAGCCACGGTTAAGATTATCACTGCGCTGCAAAAAGTTGCTAGCGAGCGGTCAACTTGGAATGATCCCCAATTTTCAGATTTTTATGTACTGCTGTGTGTACTTTTGTAATTTGTATTTTGTGTTAAAATAAAACAAAAAGAGAATAAAAAAAATCAGCTTAAGAAAAGCATTTCAATTTTAGTTATAAACATAATCCAAATTTCTTCTATTAGTCCCATTTATGAGAATCAAGTCAAAATTAAGGGTGTATTACAAAATTATTTTGCAAGTGACATGGAGATCTGAAGCACACTCAGAACTTCCTTGTCTACCTTATTAGTGTCTAGTATTATCAAATCAAATAAGGAGTGTATCCTCTTAAAATAACCTTTTCCATTTATTTGGGGTAGAAAATACACAAAATGTCAAATTCACTGCAGTACTGCATATACTGTACAATTGATTACACAAAGATATTAGTCTATAAGACAAATATGGTATGCAATTCTTTTTGTGCAATATTGCACATTCCACATATTCAGATTAAAGGGTTAATACTCAGTTTCATATGGGACTGCTACATCCCATTACGTATAATGCAATTTAATAGTCTTATAATATGTGCAGTAATCAGGGTCCAAATACTCCAGTGTAGATTATCCACTTCACTACTCAGCAAATGTCACTTGGTGCTGGTTCTATGCAGGCATTATTGTCCAGGTGGAATGCTGCTTATCAGTAAGTATGGAGACTTATTGACTGCCACACACTGGTAACATGATAGCCCTGATGAAGCCTGGATAATGGTAGGAACATGTTGGCATAGTAATAGAGTGACCAGATAGGAGAAGAGTATGTCCACTCATCCAGAAGTGGGAGATCCTGGTAGCTAGTAAACAGTGAAGTTTCTCAGGGAATACAGCTGAGGTCAGCGGCAGCAGAGGATGATATAAAGTTCAATGCTGCAGCAAGACTTTAGAGCAGCGTGGTCACTTATAATTTCAGTCAGCAATGAAAGGCAAAATCCAGTAAACTGGATCACTGGTAAAGGGGAGAAAGTTCTGCCGACTCCATGAGATGCCATACTAATTGGTAAGCAATGTTCTACCTGGAAAATAAGCCTGCACATAACCAGTGCCAAGTGACATTTGCTGAGTAGTGAAGCAGACAATCTATACTGGAGCATTGGGACCCTTATTACTAGACTATTGAATTGCATTATATGGACTGGTGTGTAGCAGTCCTATATGATACTGATAGGTCTGTTTACTAAGCCTTGGCTGGAGATAAATAAAGTACCAGCCAATCGGCTACTAACTGTCATTTTTAAAATAAAACCTGTGACCTGGCAGTTAGGAGCCGATTGGCTGGTGCTTTATCTCCAGAGACTTTATCTCCATCCAGGGCTTAGTAAATAGACCCCTGAGTATTAACCCTGTCATCTATATATGTGGTAGGTGCAATTGGTGTTGTCTTGTAAATTATTGGTGCTTTACAAATATGGACAATCTTGTCTAACACCTTGCACCTTCAGCAAACTCGGAACCTATTACATATACCACATGGTTTACATGTCAACATTCAGAATATAGACATGGACATTATGTCAGCATGTGACTGTTAGATTCTCAGTTTGTATTGTACTCTGGACTGGGGACGCAGGGTATTACTAGCTTACACTGGAGTGAATGAAACTAACATGGTAAATAATACTTCTCATCATTCAGTAACACCCTAAATGAGACACAGGAAAATAGAGTAAAACTATGTTAACGCAAGTAAGCTACCTGGCAGTAGCAGCTGCAGTATACATGTATATAAATTAGAACATGTAAGTGCTATGAGTTTAAGATGCTTCAGTCTGTAATACACTAGAACATGTGTGTCTGCAATAGCAGCTGTACTGTAGAACCGGCTACAGTCAATGATAGCAGCTTTGTACATAGATGTACCAGGTAGTGTTAGAGGCTGAATGGAGGAAGCTATGGAATAGCAGAAACTAGTTGAAGACCCAGGTACAGTAATACTGCAGGCAGCAGACAGAACCATGCTGTAAGATGAGCACTGATTACAACATGGAGAAAAGATGATGATTCCTTGTTGCAGAATGAAGAGCACTGAGTACAGGGCTGAATCAAATGGTAGATTAGGAGCAGTCTGATTAACGCCAGAGGGAAACTTTAACAGATGCCCAAAAACCAAGGAACAGAGCACTGCTTCTGAAACAGGAAACAAGGAAACCTAGAATACTAATTATACTGGCAATGGGCAGGTGGCAGAGAGTGGATTAAATAGGGAGCTCCAACAGAAGATTGGACATTAAAGTCATGTTCAGCAAAGATAATCTGTTAATGGCTGTAACAGTTTAAGATGAGCCTCTGGCAAGATGGTTGTGTCCGTGCTCTGCCAGACTGCAGCTACAGAGGAATTCTGAGATGATAGGCAAGTAGACACATGCCAGCCAGTAAATCAACAGCACATGGTGTGGTAAGAGGGTTAACAGTAAGGACCCAATTTGTTACAGTAACATATTGACATGCATAATCTTTATATGGTCATAATGTCAATAGGTTGTCATGTCAACATTGTGTATAGTGGTCATGTTTAAACAGAGTTTTTTTTTCAGTGTTTAAGCCCAAACCCTACCCTAACCCTAACTGCCATCTAATCCTAAACTGTTAGCATTTTGACTGTCAATAGTGACAATGTCAAAATAATGACCATGTTGACATTCAGACCATGTTGACATTGTGAATGCTAAAATAATGACTACAGTACATAGCAAAATTAATGGAAGTATGACTCCATATGCCAGGACAGCACATCCCACCAGACCGTCAGCAACCAGCCACCTCCATCCCTCAATACCCCTCTCCATCCCTCTCACCAACTCTGACATCTTTTTCCCATGTATCTGGTGAGGAAGTCATTGCCCTCATCCATTCCTCCCTCCCACCACCTCCCCTTTTAACCCAATCCCCTCTCATCTCCTCTAATACCTCTCTCCTTCTGCCTGTTCCCATCTTGTCCACCTTCTCAATCTCTCCCTCTCATCAGGCACTGTCCCCTTTGCCTTCAAGCATGCTCTTGCCTCCCCTATTCTTAAAAAACCTACCCTCAATCCAAACACTCTCTCCAATTACCGACCCATTTCTCTCCTCCCTTTGCCTCTAAACTTCTTGTGCATATTGTCTACAACCACCTTAGTGCCTTTCTTTCCTCCAACTCACTGCTTGACCCATTCCAGACTGGTTTCCATTTTCTCCACTCCACTGAAACTGCCCTCACAAAAGTCTGCAATGACCTCTATGCAGCAAAATCTAATGGCCACTACTCTGCTTATTCTCCTCGACTTCTATGCTGCTTTCAACACTGTGGACCACCCTTTCCTTTTTCAAATCCTTCACTTCCTTGGTCTGCGTTATACTGCCCTCTCCTGGCTGTCCTCCTACCTATCTGATCATTCATTCTGTGTCTCCTCTCATGATGCCACCCCCCCCCACTTCCACAAACTGTAGGTGTCCCCTATGGTTCTGTTCTTGGTCCTCTCTTTTTCTCTCTATATATGTCTTCTTTAGGTGAACTCATTAGCTCTTTTAATGTCTAAGATCATCTCTATGCTGATGACATTTAAGTCTACCTTTCCTCCCCTGACCTCTCCCTTGCTCTCTTCACTCATGTATCCAACTGTCTCTCTGCTATCTCTTCCTGGATGTCCCATTGCTTTCTTAAACCTAACATGTCTAAGACTGAGCTGATCATCTTCCCACCCTCCCGCACAACCTCACCTCCCAAAATGTAATTATCTATTGATGGCACTACTATCTCCTCTAGCCCACCAGTACACTGCCTTGGAGTAATCCTTGACTCCTCCCTCTCCTTCAAACCACACATTTAGCACCTCTCACAAACCTGCCACTTTCATCTCAAAAATATTTCCAGGTTTAGACCCTTTCTCACCCAGGATGCCACTAAGATCATTATCCACTCACTGGTCATTTCCAGGCTGGACTACTGTAATCTTCTCCTATCTAGCGTACCTGACAAATACCTCTCTCCACTCCAATTTATCCTCAACACTGCAGCTCAGCTCATTTTCCTCACCAAATGCACTATGCCCACCTACCCTCTCCTACTAGCCCTTCATTGGCTTCCCTTCCCTTCCAGAATCCAATTCAAACTTCTCACACTCACTTTCAAAGCCCTCACCCACTCCTCTCACATTTACATATCTGACCTTATCTCCCTTTACACTTCCGCCTGTCCTCTTCGCCCCTTCAAGATTTCACACATGCTTCTCCCTTGCTCTGGAATTACCTACCTCTCCCCCTCAGACTATCCACCTCTCTACAAAACTTCAAATGGGCTCTCAAGACTCACTTCTTCACCAAATCCATCCTAATCTCATTCTAATCCTCTGTTCCACACTCATTGTATACCCCATCTGTGCCACCCCTGTCTGTCTGCCCCTCCCCTTTAGAATGTAAGCTCTCAAGAGCAGGGCCTTCAATCCTCAAGTGCTTATCCTTCTCTTAGTTAAACCATCCTCGACTGCACCTATTACCATGGTTTTCTGCCACTCTGATACTTATTTCAGTGTTATTTACCCTGTACTTGTCCTATATTGTCTTCAACTGTAAGTCACTATTGTCCCGTTTCGAATTTTCATTTATGTACTCTGTAATTGGGCGCTGCACATCCCTTGTGGTGCAATATAAATAAAGGATAATAATAATAATAATAATAGTATGGTGCAAAAATTGTAATAGGTAAATCATTAAGTGTATCTTTATTCTTTCATTCTAGTTGTGTAACTTGTCATCCTCATCCTCCTGATCAGCAAGTTGATGATTTTCAGTTTTGAAGGAGAAGGAGATTGAAAAATAATACATCATTAATTTTTTGAAAACAATGAAATACCCATCCAAATTTATATAAGGAACAAATAGCATGGAGTACCAACAAAAGAGACAAAGCATGCACCAATCTATGACAGGCTAGGCTGCTTACAGGAAGTCTCAAAATTGTGTGATATTGTAAGAACCAAATCCTGCCTTTTCACATCAAGTACTGTATAGAGGTAAAGCCAGTGCAATGCTGAAGGGAATGTACAAGCCTAATTACTGTAGGTCTTAGAAACCAATGACAGCCTGCCCATGCTGGGCCTTATGGAACTACAAGTTCCACTATGCTTGTGGCAAATGTAGGAATTCAATTCTCACAAGTCCTGGAAATGATGGTCTGCTAGAACTAGTATTTCTACATTATATACTAAATAAAGACATGACAACATGGAAAACTACTTTATTAGAAATAAACACAATTGTCTTTCTTCACATTATCATTTCATGTCTAAATCTTTAGGATTATTATTTTCTTCTTTCCTGATAAAAAAAGGATTAAAAAAGAAACACTATTTGCAGTGAAGCATGACGTGTTCATAACTATTAATGCATTTTATTTAATTTCGAATGTGGCATCTAGAAATAAAGTGGCAAAGGTGGTGAAGAGGGTTGGTGCTGAGAGAAATGGAAAATCAGTACTTATCATAAATATCGGAGTATGTCGGTCGTACAGGTATTTTTCTTATTCCCCTTTGGTTTTCTTATCCAAATGTTCTGGCTTACATATTTAAATGTATCATTAAACTCATCAAAGTTTCTTTCTGAAGATGGTTAAGACAAATATCACGATCAGAAATGCTTCTGAAACGGGTGCATACCTCCACTTACACAAAACAAAGTTGATAGCAAGCCTATCAAGGTATCTTTTATGCCGAGACCATATCCCCCATACTTCAATCACAATTCGAAATATACAAGATGGAACAGCAAGAATTGATCTCTATTGCGCGTACCTTCCTTACACTTATATAGTGCGTAATCCTCTTATAAAGGTATCTTTTTGTGAAAAAAGGTTCGTACCAGTACTCACAGATGATGTCATGTGCAATAAGCACATCAAGGTATCTTTGTCTTCTTTCAATTAGATGGAGACTTTTATAAAAGTGTAACAATGTTTTAATAAAATTACAAACAAAACCAATAAAAGTAAAATATTGGCTGCAGGAGGCTGCCCATCCGTGATGGGGATTGGTCAGACCAACTCGATCCAGCACAAAGGGACCGGTACCCTATCGGACTGAATAGTAAAAATACACAAGTGGTCATACCTTTCCCACAGAATGGGTGGGGCGATGTCCAGCAGGCAATAGTCCTCAGCCAACGCGTTTCGAGTAGGTCACTCTTTGTCAAGGCTGATGGAGGACTGTATTGATAATGAATTTATAGTAAATGTCCGGGATGTGAACTTGATGACGTCACTTCCGGTTCCGGATGGTCCCGGTGAGACGTATGTGAAAATAGCTTCTATATCTTCTATTATAAATGTATGTATTGGTGGTAAAAGTGGTGTATGTCTTAGGAGGTGGTGGAACATGTTAGAAGACCATAAGGGAGTGAAGAGAGTCTTATTGAACCACCGCGACCGGAAGTGACGAACCGCGGCTTCTGGGTAATGTAGTTTTTAGAAACCGGAAGTCTTCGTTTCCATCGCGGTTGAGAGCGCAGGCCAGGAACTGATGATGTGGGGATTCTGGGTATTGTAGTTTCTGTGTCCCGGAAGTCTCATACCGTGATACAGCCTGAATTTCTTAAACAGGAAGTATTCTGGGGTTTGTAGTGAAATTCGGTGGTTTCACCGGCAACGGTCCCAAGTGGAACTTCACATAAATGTCAGAGTTGTTTTATCCAGAAGTCTTCTGTGTATTTGTTCATTCACAATTTCCACTAAGGCACTATTTGAGAGATGAAATTACATTAATGAAAAATCGCTTTTGTAGACAATGAAGTTTTATTTCAAAAAAAGAAAAAAGGTGATGAAAAATGACACAAAGGTGATACATGTGTAAGGATTCTATGACAGACTGTGAGGAAAAAGAGGGTGGAATCACATTGTATGTGAATATTCTGATAATTAGATATTTTATATAAACCATTCGAGCTCAAAATCTTGATTGAGTCCCCTGGCATTTAATGTTTTTAATTAAAAAATTGTTCGCATTTCTGTTCTAGCCAATCTACTTTCCACATTTTTGTCTTTCCATGTTGCTTTAATATGTTTTAAGCCAACTAATCTTTCTACATGATTAATCGAGCAGTTATGATGGCTTTTGAAGTGATTTGAGAGGTGGTGTGTTTGGAGTCCTTTTTTAATGTTTCTTAAATGCTCTAAGATTCTTATTTTTAATTGTCTCGTTGTCCTTTCTATGTACGCTAGTCCACAGGAGCATTCCACTAGGTACACAACATTCGGGGTGTTGCAGGTGATGAAGTCTGTGATTCTCATGGATTTGTTATTGATCTTAAGTTCTGTGTATTTAGAGTTGGAATCTCTGATGTTTCGACAGCCTATACACATACCACACCTGTGGAATCCTTTAGTTCTGATCAAACTTCTTGATGGTAATGGAAGAGTGCTTTTTACTAAATGATCCTTGAGATTTTTAGACTTGCGGTATATGAATGAGGGTTTGTTGGGGATTATTTTGTTCAAAACTGGATCCCGTTGGAGGAGGTGCCAATTTTTTTGAAATATTCTTTCCAGTTGCTTATGTTGGGCATCATATTTGGTGATGAATGCCCATTTGAACTTATCCTTATCTTTCTCTTTTTGGTTTCCCTCTATCTCTATTGGTTGCAGCAGAGTTTCTCTTTCTTTTTTCTCTGTTTCCTCAATTACTTGGTTCAACATCTCTTCATTGTATCCCTTCTCCATAAAATTGCGCTTCATCTGTTCCATTTGGTCCTTGCAGATTTCTTTCTTGCTGCAGTTGCGTTTCACACGTAGGAATTGGCTTTTTGGTACTCCATTAAGCCAAGTATTGTGATGTTGGCTGTCCGTGGGTATATAGGTATTGACATCTGTTGGTTTATGGAAAGTTTTTGTTTGTATGTTATTGTCTTCTATATAAAGGGTCAGATCCAAAAAGTTTATTTGAATTTTGCTGTGTGACAAAGTGAGGTTAATGTTGAATTCATTCTAATTAATTGATTTAAAAAATTCCAACAAGGAGTTCTCACTGCCTTCCCATAAAAGTAACACGTCAACTATATATCTGTGCCATTTTATCAACTGGGAGCCCCAAGCTACGCTGCTGTAGATGTTCTTTTCTTCCCAATAATTCATGAATAAATTGGCGTAGCTTGGGGCAAATTTAGTTCCCATTGCGGTTCCCATGCGTTGTATGTAGAAATCGCCGTTGAAAAAGAAATAGTTATTCTCTAGAATAAATTTTATGGCATCGATAATGAAGTTCTTTTTTTCTAAAGAATAATCTGACTTATCCAAGGACCATGTTATTGCTTCCAATCCTTTGGTATGTTGGATACAAGTGTATAATGATGTAACATCTGCTGAGGCGAGGATACGATCCGTGTTCCATTCGAAGTTTCTCAGTTTATTGAGTGTGTCCCCTGTATCCTTCAAGTAGGAATTGCTCTTTACTACTAGAGGTTGCAGAAAGGAATCTATAAGCGATGATAGATTAGATGTCAAGCTATTGGTTCCAGCAATAATAGGTCTTCCGGGTGGATTGTTAAGATCTTTATGAATCTTAGGGAGTATGTATATGCTTGGAGTGGTTGAATCTAATACATCAATGTAGTCATACTCCTCTTTAGAGATTCCTCCTTTTTTCAGATGTTCCTGCATTAGTTGTTCAAAATTCTCTTTGATTTTATTGCTGGGATTTCCTTTTAATTTGCCATAAATTGTGGTATCGGCCAGTTGTCTATAAACCTCTTTGGTGTAATTCTCTTTATCAAGAATGGCAATTCCACCTCCTTTATCACAAGGCTTAATCACTATTGTCTCATCTTTAGCCAGATTTTAAATCATACCTTTCTCCTTTTTGGTGAGATTTGGCTTGGTGCAAATTTTCTTTAGATGCTCCACTTCATCTAGTACTACCTTTGTGAAGGTCTAGATAAAGTTGCCTTTGATGTACGAAGGATAGAATGTGGATTTATTTTTCTTCTTTCTCTTTGACCCTTCTTCCTGTTCTGTGTTTTCACTCCTTGTTTCTGGATGTTCTTCGTTGGATGGTGTTTGTTCTTCCCCTTTTGTTGCAAAAAAAGTTTTTAATGTAATTTTTCGCACAAATTTTTGGATATCGACAAACTTGTCGAATTCTCCCATATTTGATGTTGGAGCATATTTCAGGCCCTTCTTTAAGATTTTCTCTTCTTCTTTTGTTGAAACTCTATGTCTTAGATTATAGACAGGATTTCTCACCTCTGGGGATTGTATTTCTGTAATTACAGATTCCTTGGCTATTTTCTTCTTCTTCTTTTCCCATTTTGTTCCCCCACGACACCCTCTTTTTTATATTTATGTTTCTTTTTCAATGGGGGCTCTTCTCTATTGGAGGTTCCTATGGGTGACTGTTTGTTTGTGGACTTCTGTTGGTTCGATGTGCATTCGATCGTCCATCCAATAACCATGTCCTTTCTTCTAAAAAAGGGGTTTTGGATACTCGAGTAGATATTTCGGTATCTCTCCTTTCTTGTGTGTGGTGTGTGGGTTTCCTATGGATGGGTCTATGTGATGACCCCCTGTGTGATTTCATGTGTTCCTTTCTTGAGGAGGATTGTCTAGATCGATTTCTTGATCTTGATATAGATTGTCGTTGCTTTCTATATCTATAGTCTTGTTGTCCTCCAGGTCGTTCGTATTTCCGATCTTGGTAATGCCTTGTTGTCATCTCTCGGTATCTGGACTCAAAGGCCCTTGTTCTCCTATATCTAATTGCTTCTGGATATTTCTGTTCCCTGGACACATAGTGATAGTATTTTCCTTTGGGAATCTGATCTTTGGCATCTATTTGCCCCCAACAAGATCTGTTTTCTCAAACTATAACCAATTAGAGGTACTCTTAGTTGTATGTGCCAGTGTTTGGTAAGCATCTTCTGTAGCTGTTTGGTATTTTGATTGAATTGTGTAATGAAAGCAAATTTGAATTTATTGGCTACATAAGATACATACCAAACACTAGCACATATGTACTTATCAAGATGAGATCCTAGCTGACCTACTGCCAGAGAAACTTAGACTCATCCACAAACAAGCACCTGAACTTAAGCACCAACTTCAGACTAGGGAACACCAGCACCTGAGAAGATAGACCATTTTAAATCCAACACTAAAAAAAGAAGAATACTGCATTTAACAACATACATCATGCAATAGCACTTGATTGAATGCCCCTGTAAACTTCAATTTGTGGGCAGGACAACCTGGAAATTAAAAATCAGGAATTCTGAACATACAGTATCATGAACATTAGAAAAGGGATTGAGACTCACAATCTTTCCCACCATTTCAAAATACACCATAAACAGAATCCAAGGGACATCACTTTTACAAACATCCAAAAAATATCCAAGAACTGGAGAGGAGGGAATTTCAAAAAGATCATCAACAGAGAAGTACTGAGATGGATCTTCACACTGAAAACTTTCAAATGAAACAACTTTAGTAGGTCAAAACAACAATTATGGGATAAAAACTGTAAATCAGACTTTTCCCCAAATATGGCAACAACTACCAACCAACCTTAGAACCTACACCAGAATTATGGGATAAAAACTGTGAACCAGACTTAACCTCAAATATGGCAACAACTACTAACCAACCTCGGAATCTATACCAATTAAACCCACAATATGTCATACCCTACACCCTTCTATACCACAAAAATACAAAATCAGCCAACATACACCAGTTACCATGGTATAATGCATACACACCAAGGTACCCACCATACAATATACCCATTACCTAAATAAAGTTGAGTACATAGGAACTATCTATGGTAATTGTAGACACATAGTATCACTAGAATATGGACATACTATATTGATTTGTAAACCTAAGAGGCAGCCACCTACAATCCAAAAGATTCTTCACTGCAATACCATTCTGGTAAATGCCCACTCATATATTCATCTTAACCTGGACAATTATGTGTGCATACACCTGCTTTACAGATTGCAACATGCCAACTAATGTCATCACCATTAGGCACTGTTAAAAACTTGACCACATCCACGACCAGGGGCGGATCCAGAAGAAAATGATAGGGGGGGCACCATGGAAGGGGCAAGTACATTTGCATGCGGCTTCGGTGCATGTGAGGTGGCGCTTCTTATACAATGCCCACAGTTGTAGCGCTCATTATGCAATGTCCACTGTACTGGTAGTGCCCCTTATATAGACCCCCAAGTAGTGGTGCCCTTTTGCAATGCCCGTATTGCCCCCAGTAGTAATGTTGCCTGTAGTAATGCCCCCAGTCATTATGCCCCCAGTGGTAATTCCCCTTCAGTCATGACCCCAGTAGTTTACCCCTGCCCCCTTTAGTTTAGCCTCCCAGTGGTAATGCCCCCAGTAGTTTAGCCACCAGTAGTAATGCCCCCCTGTAGTTTGCCCCATTGTAGTTTAGTCCCTGTAGTTATGCCCCCTTGTAGCTTAGCCTTCAGTAGTAATGCCCCCAGTAGTTTGGCCCCTGTAGTTATCCCCCAGTAGTTTGGCCCCTGTAGTTAAGCCCCCAGTAGTTTGGCCCCCCTGTAGTTTAGCCCCCAAGTAGTAATGCCCCTGTAGTTAAGCCGCCAGTAGTAATGCCCCTGTAGTTTCGCCGCCAGTAGTTGGCACCTTTGTAGTTGGCCCCCAGTAATAGTCCCCCAGTAGTTTGCCCCCAGTAGATGCCACCCAGTAATAATGTCCCCCAGCAGTTTGCCCCCAGTAGATACCCCCCAGTAATAATGTCCTCCAGTAGTTTGCCCCCAGTAGTAATGCCCCTTATAAGTTTGCCCCAATAGATGACCTCCCAGTAGTAATGCCCCCAGTAGATGCCCCCCAGTAATAATGCCCCCAGTAGATGCCCCCCAGTAAAAATGTCCCCCAGTAGCTGCCCCCAATAGATGACCCCCCCAGTAGTAATGCCCCCAGTAGATGCCCCCCAGTAATAATGCCCCAGTAGCTACCCCCAATAGATGACCCCACCAGTAATAATGCCCCCTACGAGTTTGCCCCAATAGATGACCGCCCTGTAGTTATGCCCCCAGTAGATGGCCCCCAGTAAAAATGTCCCCCAGTAGCTGCCCCCAATAGATGACCCCTCAGTAGTGATGCCCCCAGGTTATAATGCCCCCAGTAGTTTGCCACCCCAGTAGTAATGCCCCTTGTTGATGCCCCCCAGTAGTAATGTCCCCCGTAGTTTGCCCCCAGGAGATGCCCCCGCTGCATTAAAGAAGAAAAAAACATACTTACCGAGCCCCGTTCCCGCGCCGCTGCAGTCCTAATCCTCCCTGGGCGTCCGCTCCTCAGCACTATGAGAGAGACATGACTGGCGTCTCTCCCATAGCGCACGGCGCACAGTGACAGCGCCGGAAGCCGGAGCTCAGTACTGAGCTCCTGCCTCCGGCTACCGCTGTGCAGGGAGACGAGCGCCCGCTGGTAACACAATCTCAGCGGGCGCCCGTCATCTCCCTGTGCGGCGCCGGGGGAGAACGGGGGAGCGCAGAGGGAGAACGGGGGACGGAGGGGACGGAGGCCAGAAATGACAGGGGGGGCACGGGCCCGAGTGCCCCCCCCCCTGGATCCGCCACTGTCCACGACGGCACATTTTTAAACTCCCTGAAGAAGGACAGGAGACTGATACACATTGAAAGACACTCAGCAATACATCATTGTGGGATTGCATGCATGTGCCAATGGTATCCCGGAAAAAACACTTCCTCCCACAACGGACTAAGGGGGTCATTCCGACCCGTTCGCTCGCTGTGTTTTAACGCAGCAGAACAAACGTGTCCCTGCTGCGCATGCACCGGCGCCATAGTGCGCCTGCGCATGCCGGATGGCCGAAGGCCGTAGCAGGACAGCGATTGCCTCTGCCTGATTGACAGGCATAGGTGATCGATGGGTGGGAGGGTGCGAAACAGCGGCGTTTGGCTGCCATTTTGTAGGCGCAGTCCGGGCAACGCAGGCGTGTCCGGACCGAACGGGGGGGCGGGCCGCGGCAGCTGCGTGACGTAATATGCAGCCACTGCGGGCCGGGGAGCTACTCCTGAAGTGCAAAGGCATCGCCGCTGTGCGATGCCTTTGCACTTCTGTGGTGGGGCCGGCACTGACATGCGGGATGGGCTAGCCCTAAGCAAGGCGTCCCCCTATATGTCAGGAAAGATGATCGTAGCTGTGCTAAATTTATTTGCTTTTTCCAGGAATCTCGATCCGGGACCATGAGCAGGGGGAGTAGTGCACCTCACCACTAGGCCACGATGCCTGGTGATAGAGATGCAAACTATTTTTACCCAATACCTTTGTTTCAACTTTATTACTTTCCTAAATCTACAGTACTGTATGAGGAATCTTATATTCTTCTGCCCTGAAGTAGTCTTATAGGGAAAAAAAAACATAACGTAGTACATATTAATTGTCCCCAAGCTTTATAGACAACAGGGTCAGAATATTGGACTGATGTTGACTTTTTTAAATTAATTTACTTTAACAAACAGCAAATATAGTAATCATTATCAACATATATATTACAGCAACTTATTGGGAGGTGAGGCAGATATACTAGCAAATAAACCATATCTCCAGTTAGGTGTGGTTTGACTTGTTGCCATGTCGACAGCCATCAGGTCAACATGAGTATGTTGACATAGTCAAACTGTCAGCTTGCAGCATGTTTACAATGACCATGTTCACATTGATCATATCTACTAGGACGATATGTTTACATAATTGACAGCAAACATCCCTGGTGGTCTAATGGCTTTATGCCTTCTCCCAGCAGCAGCAGTTGCTCCAGCATCTTCTTCTATTTCCTGTGGTGCTGTAAGAGTTACTTCTGACATAGGCCTCCAATGTTGCAGCATTCCTTAAGTATTTCTTCCCTTATCCCTAACTCGAACTCATTTTCCTAGTGCATAACTCTAACCTCCCCTGCCTGCTGTCACGCTCGGCGTAAGTTGGGGTTCCGCCAACCGAGTTTTGGCTGAAGGGACAGCTACCTGTGAGTTGAGTAAATGATGTGGCTGAATGTAATTCCTCCTCATGGGGGTGGAAGCCAAACCAAGTGTTAAGGTTGGCCAGAGGGCAAAAAGAAAAGGAGGACTCCATAGGAAGATAACTGTAGTTTTAATGAATAATCAGGCTGTACACGAATATTGGAGAAAAAGAAGAAACTGGAAGAATTAGAGTCTATGGTTAAATGATTTGCAGAGTGAAGCTGAAAAACTCCGGTAAAGAAGAACTGAAGACTGTGTTTTATGATAAAAAATGAGGCTGAAGTACTTGGACATTGGAGAAATGAAGACGTGGTTTGTGATTGAAAGACGAGGCTGAAGAACTTGGACTTTGAAGAAATAAAGACTGTGTTTGTGATTGAAAGACGAGGCTGAAGAACTTAAACTTTGAAGAAATAAAGACATCTGCGGGAACCACCGTTAGCACCTGGAGCTCCTCTACGACCTGGGACCCCGTGAGTGCTTCCATGAGTGGCAACGGACTTAGACAGCAGGACTGCAGCAGCATTTAGGTAACTGATGGATGAGAGCAAGCAGGACCAGGGAAGGAGAAGTAACCTGGGAGCACAGAGCTGGAGAAACTTTCACAAGGAGGTAACTTGAAGCACTGGCACTCTCCCTCTGAGCTAGCCCCCTTTTGTAAGGGGAGAACACGCAGGATTGGCTGGACACAGATTGGGAACTTCATTGTTAATACTCTGGTCTCCAACATGGCTGCCCTCAGCACAGGAGACATACTTAGCTGTTAGCACACAGCTTTAGCAAGCTTCTGTCTCTGACACACTATACTGTGTCACCACTAGAGGACCTTACCACAGCAATCCCTGCCACAGCGCCCGGCTTTCCAGACCCTCGCCCCCCGGCCCTTGACAGCCGCACATCCGTCCAAGAGGACCCGCCACCAGCAGCTCCCTGCAGCCGTGCCAACCAGCGGGACGGTAACCCACAGGAGCACTCGCTGGAGGTAAGGCTCCGGAGCCTGACACCTGCAGCCTAATCTCAACCTACTGCCTAACCACAACCCTCCCGGTATCGCCTAACCCTGTTGGCATACTGAAACTATTGGCATTCCACATGACAACATTTCAGATGTTGACACTGTGAACCTGGTGCCTGTTGACAGTTTGATCCATGTCAATGTTCTCACGTGGACATTGTGGTGTTGATCTTCTGAACCTTGACATGGTTACTGTTGACCGTTAGACCAGATACATGTATAGCATGCCACTGGAGGGTAAGTGAATTCTTCTGATTTAAGTTTGTTTACCCTTGATCCTCTGTAGGTGTAGGGGGATAAAGTGAAAGTTACAGGTGTGTCTTAATACATCTATCCTTAATATGCCATATGGTGTGAGATGCCTGGCATCACTGAACTGCTCTGAGAGGTGTAGTGTACTTTACTATGTTTTTTCTTTTGTTTGTTTGTTTTTTAATGTCACAGATACAACAAAACACCACTCAGTGTGTACTCCAGTGATTTTTTTTTAAACATGTACAAACTTGAATATGAAGCACAATAGAACAGGGCGTCAAAAATCCGCATCCACTGCATAGTAGCACTTCGTATGCAGATTCAAACTTATTTGCACACTGGTGTACTAATGTCACACATGAAATTGTTCAGAGCAATCCTGCAAAATAGTTTTGTTTTATTACAATGGTATTATGCACATTTTAAACAATAAAGATGCATGGTGCTGCCTAGTTGGTCCTGGTCCCTCCCCTTTTTCCTGACATTTTGCAATGTACATACTTTATTGATGTTAAAAGAGTATTGTGCAATCTGCAATGTTTCCTGCATCCTTGCACTGCTACTTATTTACAGCATACAACCCCTTGCTGGTGAGCTGTATGATACCCTGCTCCACTGAAGCTCTGCTACATGAAAACCAGTATCAAACAGTGAGTATGGCTGTACCTGCTATCTTTCAATAAATCAACACAACTTGTTAAGTAATTGAGCTGTTCATAGTTTGAATCATCTGCTAGTGTGTGCCTATATATCTATGCAAACTAAACACCTGCACATAAATCATTTCTGACTGTTAATGAGGTTACAGGGCAGGTGGTAGATCTATGGGTGCCCTAAGTGGTGCATGTGATATGACCATCAAAATGGTTCCCTTCTTCCTCAGCAGGGGCGTCAGAACATTTTTTGTTTGGGGGGGCAAGATAAAATCTCAGTTTGGTGCCCCTTGCTCCTAGCCTCCATAGACATGTCTCTTTCACCTGTTTGGAACTCTATGGAGCAGCTTGGAGTGGCCCCTTGTACACAATACACCTGGTAGAGACCCTTGTACACATTATATCAGGTAGAGTCCATTACACACTTTATGCCAAGTAGAGGCCATTACACACATTACGCCTGGTAGAGCCCGTTACATTTACAAATTACACCTAGTAGAGCCCGTTACACATTACGCCTGGTAGAGCCTATTACATGTTACACATTACGGCTGGTAGAGCCCTTTACACATTACGCCTGGTAGAGCCCATTACACACTACACATTACACCTGGAAGAGCCCGCTACACGTTACACATTATGCCTGGTAGACCCTGTTACACATTATGCCTGGTAGAGCCTATTACACATATTTGTCAGAGCCCATTACACACATTTGTCAGGTCGAGTTCATTGCACACATTTGCCAGGTAGAGCCCATTGCACACATTTGCCAGGTAGAGCACATTGCACACATTTGCCAGGTAGAGCCCGTTGCACACATTTGCCAGGTAGAGCCCATTGCACACATTTGCCAGGTAGAGCCCATTGCACACATTTGTCAGGTAGAGCCCATTGCACACATTTGCCAGGTAGAGCCCATTACACACACATTTATCAGGTAGAGCCCATTACACACACATTTGTCAGGTAGAGCCCATTACACACACATTTGTCAGGTAGAGCCCATTACACACACATTTGTCAGGTAGAGCCCATTACACACACATTTGTCAGGTAGAGCCCATTACACACACATTTGTCAGGTAGAGCACCTCCTCCTCATTGCTCCTCTCCCTTCACCTTCCCACAGTCAGCAGCTATGCTGCTGCTTACCTTCAGCGTCATGGCCAGCATGTCTCTGTCTCTGGGCAGCACGCAGACAATGCAGGAAATGAGGTTTGGGGGGGTGGAGCACACTGGGAAGGTAGTTTCAGCACTGCCCGCTATGCAAAGTTATAGTAACAGCGCAGGTAGTGCTGATGCTGGCAGCTGCACAGGCGTGTGGGGCCGGGTGGATGGCGCCTCTCTCATGTTTTGGGGGGAGCGAGCTGCCCCCTTGCCCCCCCCCCCATTCCAACTCCCCTGTTCCTCAGGCATTATGTTCTCAGCCCCTTGGTTTATTCCTTAGCAGATGGAAGGTGGGGACAACATATTCTATTCCACAGACTGCAAGTGTGGTAATTGGACTGCAACTCTATGTGGGGCCATTAGAAAACCAGTTAAGAGACAACAATTGGCACCCAAGACAACCACCTAGGTTCATTTAATGGTAAAGTTAGCCCTGAAAAAGTACCTCAGCTTTCTTTATTTACCGTATGAAAGATATTTGAAGATGACAAGCTACCTTTAAAAATAATAATATTAGATTAGGTAAAATGAAAACACAGGAAGCAAATATTATTATTATTATACATTTTATTATTAGTAGTAGTAGTAATAGCAGTAGTAGTAGTAGTAACAACAACAACAACAGTAGTTGTAGTAGTGATAGTAGTAGTATCAGTCTTGTATTCATTTTTTACAGTATATGTACATAAATCCGCTTACTGTAGATTAATATATATACATAAGCATAAAAAATAATGTACAGTGGATGATTCTTGTGATTCTTGTCCATTGAATAAAATACTCTTATTACATTATCTATGTCTAATTCTAATGCAGACTTTCTTTGTCATGATTTATCTATTTTTGCATAATAGTTCATATTTTCATATATATTAAAATACAATACTTTTCTTAATTTATACCAAGCATTTTCCTGAATATATTTAAATAAATCACTACAATATTACTATTACTAATATTATTATTATTCTCACCTCCCACAATTTAATTATTTATTGATGGCACTGCTATATCCTCTAGCCCACAAGAACGCAGTTTTGAAGTAATTCAATGATTATTACCTTTCCTTCAAACCTCACATTCAGCACCTCTCACAAAACTGCTATTTTCATCTCAAAAATATTTCCATGATCATACTCTATCTCACCCAGGATGCTATTAAGAACTAGAGATGTGCACCAGACATTTTTGGGGTTTTGTGTTTTGGTTTTGGATTCGGTTCCACGGCTGTGTTTTGGATTCGGACGCGTTTTGGCAAAACCTCCCTGAAAATTTTTGTCGGATTCGGGTGTGTTTTGGATTTGGGTGGGTTTTTTTTTCAAAAAACCCTCAAAAACAGCTTAAATCATAGAATGTGGGGGTAATTTTGATCCTATGGTATTATTAACCTCAATAACCACAATTTCCACTCATTTCCATTCTATTCTGAACACCTCACTCCTCACAATACTATTTTTAGTCCTAAAATTTGCACCAAGGTGGCTGAATGACTAAGCAAAGCCACCCAAAAGGGCGGCACAAACACCTGGCCCATCTAGGAGTGGCACTGCAGTGTCAGACAGGATGGCACTTAAAAAAAATTGGCCCCAACCAGCACATGATGCAAAGAAAAGAGAAAAAGAGGTGCACTGTGGTCGCTGGACGGCTAAGCTAGGCGAAACAAACACCTCAATATCACAGGAATTATTTGTTCTAATCATTGGTATTATTGGTCCAAATCACTGGAAGAAAATGACAAAATCACTGGAATTATTTGTTCTAATCAATGGTATTATTGGTCCAAATCACTGGAAGAAAATGGAATGGATGGATACTTGCAGTGACACAGATCTGCAACATACAGCAATGGCCTACTGTACAACTATATACTGTTAGTCACCAAAATGCTGCACTGTAATACTAGAAGCTATAGAAAAGTATATATATTTTTGTATATATCAGTACAGACAGAGCAGTGTAACTGTGACCTATGTGTCCTGACAAGCAGTATAGAGGCTATAGAAAAGTATATATATTACTGTATATCAGTAGTAGTACAGAGTGGTGTAAATGTGACACATGTGTGTCCTGACAAGCAGTATAGAAGCTATAGAAAAGTATATATAATATTACTGTATATCAGTACAGAGCGGTGTAACTGTGACACGTGTCCTGACAAGCAGTATAGAAGCTATAGAAAAGTATATATTATATACTGGTGGTCCCCAGTCCCCACAATGCAACACACTGATCAGATATTTGCAGCACACTGAGCACAGATATGGAGCGTTTTCAGGCAGAGAACGTAGATATTTGCAGCACACTGAGCACAGATTATTTGCAGCACACTGAGCACAGATTATTTGCAGCACACTGAGCACAGATTATTTGCAGCACACTGAGCACAGATATTTTCAGCACACTAAGCACAGATTACGGAGCTTTTCAGGGAGAGAATGCTGCCACGTCCTCTCCGTTCAATCTCCAAAGCACGAGTGAAAATGGCGGCGACGCGCGGCTCCTTATATAGAATACGAATCTCGCGATAATCCGGCAGCGGGATGATGACGATCGGGCGCGTTCTGGTTAACCGAGCAAGGCGGGAAGATCCGAGGCTGCCTCGGAACCGTGTAAAATGGGTGAAGTTCGGGGAGTTCAGATCCTGAGGAACCGAACCCGCTCATCTCTCTTAAGAACCTTATTCCATGGACATGCGATGAAGCAAATGGCTCAGGAGGCATCAGAAAGAGTACCAGAGCCATACTTACACACAATTTATGAGCCCAAGGTTTCATTTCGACATTATAAAAAGGTGCAGCAGTGTATAATGCTGGAAATTTGGTGAGTTTTGATCAGAGATGTACGGAACAGGAACTGCCTCACCTGTCATAGACATTTTACTCCAGAGTTTTGATTACAGAAATACTTAGAAAATATTTATAATATATTCTTCTTATTTTTTTTATATAGTCAAAACTCTGGCGTATATTAAGGGCCATTTTTACCGGCCTGTGAGCCGTGAACTCGCACGGGGCGCTCAGAACAACCCCTGCTGCCCACTGCTGTCCTATTTCAGTGGCCTTATCCCCGCCCCTCCACATACTCCGCTCACTGGGCAGAGTTCAGTGGTATGATGCATTTGTGCCACGTTCACTGGAGACGCCAAGGAGAAGCAAGCAGGCACCATTTTGCAGAGCATTTTGGGTAGGAGGAAGCAGCACTTGGATGGGTGTGGGTCAGTGCATGCAGCGGCAGCATAAGTAGGACCGACCAGTCACCCAGACTCTCAAATAGACCACCACTGCACTGACTAAGAACGAGAGACCCCCGCTGCAGTGAGAATGAGCATTATTTTTATTCACTCACAGACTTGGTTTGCTCTTTGGCTGGATCCAAATTAAATAATACTCCACTTATGTGTTTTCAGTGCCAGCAGTGAGTGACTGTGTGCCAGACAGTGTCAGTACCCCTTGTTGGATGCAGTGTCATTATACATAACTGCTTCTCTCTCTCTCTCACTCTCTCGCCCCCTAAAAAAAAGTTTAAAGGGCTCTACCTGGCATATCGTGTATAATGGGCTCTGCCTGGCATAATGTGCATAATGCCCTCTACCTGGCATAATGTGTATAAGGATCTCTGCATGGTGTAATGTGTATAAGGAGCTCTGCCTGGCATAATGTGTATAATGTGCTTTAATAAGATCACACAAGCATATTCAGGCACAGTTCAGTCATTTACTATCAAATTTAGTTGGTACAACTAAAGGCATATGTGACACCTAGTTGGCTGTGTTGGTCTCGTTAAGAAGCAGCTCCCAGCAGGTACCTGGTATAGCTCACACAAATAACAATTTGACACACCAGAGTAAACTGGGATAAGAGTGTTGACAATTTGAATAATAAAAATAAATTTTATATCAATTAATAAAATATATAAATATATAAAGCATACACATATAACAATTTAATAAAAACACAGTTGCCCTTCAATTCACAAAAAATGGAAATAGCTTAATTGCTATAGAATAAATCAATAAAGAGGACACTGGGGGTGATTCAGACCTGATTGTAGCTGTGCTAAATTCAGCACAGCTACGATCATCCACACTGACATGCGTGGGGATGCTCAGCACAGAGCTAGTCCGCCCAACATGTCAGGCCCGGCCCCACCGCACAAGTACAAAAGCATCGTACAGCAGTGATGCTTTTGTACTTGAAGAGTAACTCCTAGCCAGGATGCAGTTACTTGTCATTGTAATGGTCGCAGCAGCTGCGTGTGATGTCACGCAGCCGCTTCAGCCTGCCCCCCGCATAGTCTGGTCACGCCTGCGTTGGTCAGACTGCGCCCACAAATCGGCACCCAAACGCTGCCGTACCACCCCCTCCCATCCAGTGACTGCCTCTGCCTGTCATCAGGTAGAGGCAATCACTGGGCTATGACAGCTGTCAGCTCTCTGGCATGCGCCGGCGCACTGCGGCACTGGTGCATGCGCACTTCTGACCTGACCACTGCGCTGCAATGAACGGCAGCATGCAATCAGGTCAGAATGACCCCCACTGTTCTATATATGGTCCTTGAGGTGGCCGCAATTCAAATAGAGTACCTGGTAATAGATCACAATACTGAATAGTGACCCCCACGGATGTTGAAAAATGGCGTTATGCTCAACTTCCTTAAAGAAAGATTAAACTCTCTTACGTGCTCTTTCAGTTGGAGGTGGGAGCTGGCAGTAGCATGAGGATGTAGTCCGTTTGGCTGGAGTTAGGCACTCACTTCTCACGCAAACCTCTGGTGCTTGCTCCTTGTTAGAGTGTGTTAAAATGCAGGTAGCAGCTCTAGTGTAACACACTGTTTACCAGTGATGAGCTGCTTACTCCTTCATCGAGCTCCCGCCACTACAGTACATCCATCCAAGGGAGGGAGGATGCCATCTGTGGTCTATATAAATGGGGGAAAAGTAAACCAGGATCCTCCGTGAAATAAAGCAGATAGGAGCAGGGTCACAGTGTCCTCATACCAGTGGTCTTTGATGCGTTTCTCCACCATTAACACTGGCGGTATCCCAGCCAATCTCCACACTATAATCATTAAAGGATCACACAGGTGTATACTGTATAATCAATACAAATAAGTACCGTACGAATGTCCAACACAGATAACCTAACCATTGCCTTTGACATTTTTTTATTTATAAACATCACTTAAAAGGTACACATATACCTTGGAATTATTAATCCATTTATCTACCTATTTATTTATTATTAATTAATTTATTTGTTAATTTAGCAGGCATCAATCAGGAGTAGGCTGAGAATTCACCTAATAAAAATAATGACAATTCTTAAAATACAGAGACAAGTAGTAAAGAGGCTGTAGCTGAATAGTTTAGGCTCACATCTTCAGTAAAAACACTCACAGTACCCGGGTTATAGCCCCAGGATGGATTAATGCATCAATCACCCACCATAATTTTTTCTTTGTTCTTAAAATATAAATAGATATTAGTTTTAATTTTACTTTTACTTGTATTTTTCTTTTCTTTATATCCAGACATAATTTATTAAATAATAAGGATCATTTTCTCTTGATGGTAACACAACTAATAATCAATTAACATAGAGGTGTAACTACATAAAAGAGTACTTTTCTTCATAGTCAATTTGTTTCACAGCTAAAAAGCGTATAGTTTCACACCCAAAGGGACATTCTTCTTTATAGTGTTTTCACTCATTTAACAGGCATCGATATGGAACAGGCTGAGACTTCTCTTAATAAAGTCAATAACAATTCTTAATATACAAAGATGAATAGTAAGGAGGCTGTAGTCGAGTGGTTAAGGCTACCGTCTTCAACAAAGACACTCACATCACAGTACCCAGGATGTAGCCCCAGGAGGGACAGATGCATCAATCGCCAGCATAATTTTTTTCTTTATTCTTTAAATATAAATAGATAGTAATTTTATTTTTATTTATATTTTTATTTTTTTAATGTCTAGTTTTAGTTTATTAAATAATAGGGATCATGATCCCATGATGGTAACACAACTTATGAACAATTAACACAGAGGCGTGATTACAAGTAAGGATGCTTATCTTAATAGTTAATTTATTTTGCAGCTAAAAAGTATATAGTTTCACACAGGGCCAGTGCTAGGGTGTTCGGCGCCCCCCTGCAAACTATAAATTTGATCCCTCCCATACTTTAAAAAGGTGTGTGGTCTTACACTGAAGAGGCATGGCCACACAATAGTACCCCCATTTAAAATTACGCCACAGTAGCACAATCTTATTCACATAACACCAAATGTAGTAGTGCTTCTTATACACAAAATCCCCCCTGTAGTAGTGCCACTTACAAAAAAATACCCCCCTGTTGTAGTGCTGCTTACATAAAATGCCCCCTTAGTAGTGCCGCTTACACAAAATCCCCCCTGTAGTGGTGCCGCTTACACAAAATGCCCCCTGTAGTAGTGCCGATTACACAAAATCTCCCCTGTAGTAATGCCGCTTACACAAAATTCCCCCTGTAGTTGTGTCGCTAAGACAAAATGTCCCCTGTAGTAGTGCCGCTGACACAAAATGCCCCCTGTAGTTGTTTCGCTGACACAAAATCCCCCTTTAGTAGTGCCACTGACACAAAATCCCCCTGTAGTTGTGTCACTTACACAAAATCCCCCTTGTAGTAATGCCGCTTACACAAAATCCCCTCTGTAGTTGTGTCGCTTACACAAAATCCCCCCCTGTAGTAGTGCTGCTTACACAAAATTCCCCCTTTAGTAGTGCTGCTTACAGAAAATCCTCCCTGTAGTAGTGCCGCTTATACACATTTTGCCCACACAGTCACACAAATACACATACATACACATACACACACACACACATACACATACACACACACACACACACACACACACACACACACATACACACAGATACACACACATAGATACACACACATACAGAAACAGATACACACACACTTTCTCAAGCTCACTCACTCTCTTTACATCTTCTTACCAAAAGGAAGTCTGGCTAGCCAATGCTGTCCATCCTCCTGTTCCTCCTCATGATCAGCCTGGTCCCGTGTAGCTCCACCCCTCCGTTCCATGTAGCTTCGCCCCCTTTCTGGTCTTCCTCCACAGTGTGCTGTCACACAGTCAGGGAGGGGGGAGTAGACGCAGAAAGCTGCCGGCGACACTACCTGTCGCAGTTTGACAGGCACAGCAGCCGTCAGCAGCAGGGGGACAGACGGCGCAGCAGCAGGGATGCAGGGCAGGCAGAGCGCCTCTCCTGCCTGGCGCCTACCATCACTGTATCCCTTTGCTAAGTGGGTAGCGCTGGGCCTGGTTTCACACCCAGAGAAACATTCTTCATTATATTGTAAAGTCGAACATTTCACTGAAAGATATCAACACATCAAAAACAAGGGGATATAGATATACAAGTGCATATATACAGAGAAGGGCAAAGATCTCGCAAGATCCAGAGGAGAAACCAAAGAGTTTGAAATAAGTAATAGAAGAAATAAGAGCAGGGGTGAAACAGATGTTCAGCAAATCAAAACCCTCAAAATAACACCCGGCTCTGACAACAACCACTAAAGCTATTACTTAAACAAAATTAAGGGACAGATGATCACTCTTCCTTTAGATTTCTTAACAATAATAATTGATCAATTACTACTAGCGACTGGGAAGGAATGATGACACATGCAAGAGATCTAGTCTAAACTAATCAGAGAGGAAGAAAATAGTCAGGTCTAATGGCATGTCATCGACACACACACAATGTAGCTGATAATTCTGCCATAACTGAAAGTCATAACCGACACCAATTCAGACTTTTGTTCAAAATAATTTAGAAACGAGAGGTCATAATTAGATGTTGTTAAATTCAATGGATTCATTTAGTCCTAGCGGTGGTAATGTACCCAGGGAATAAATCAAAAAGCCTCCTGCCTACAGTTGAGGTTAAATCTGTCACCTCTTCTTCTTGTGTTCTGTATTTGTTCGATTCCCTGTATTTGTAACATATTGATTTCACCCTTGTGTTTCATCTTAATGTGCCTTGATACACTATAACTCAAAAGACCTTTAAGGGCATTCCTTTGGCTCGTCACTGGTAAACCAGTGGCAAATACAGGATTTCTAGATGGGGGTTTCCAAATGCAATCTGCAAATATCCCTGCAAAACATTATAGATGATCTATAGCACAGGTTCTCAAACTCGGTCCTCAGGACCCCACACGGTGCATGTTTTGCAGGTCTCCTCACAGAATCACAAGTGACATAATTAACTCCACCTGTGGACCTTTTAAAATGTGTCAGTGAGTAATTAATACACCTGTGCACCTGCTGGGTTACCTGCAAAACATGCACCGTGTGGGGTCCTGAGGACCGAGTTTGAGAACCACTGATCTATAGTATAGGCAGTATCAAACATATTTAAATTATATAAATAATGTAAGTGGTCAGGAAAAGGTCAAACATACTATAATAAATAAAGGCACAAACATTATGGAAATAGTACTGCACTTTCTAAGCACACATTCTCCCACCTCATAGTAAGGCTCCTGTCTCTTTCTGGTAGCTACTCTTTGGTCCAGTGTACTGAATGAGTGCTCAGAACCACACACACAGCAAACTTGGTAGAAAAAGCTGCTTGTGCAGACACTATAATAATCATATTATTATATACCATTGCTATTGTTGTATTAATTTGCCACTTGCCAAGAGGAGGGGGGTTTCTGGGGAAACACCAGAGGTTTGTGTGAGAAGTGAGTGCATAACTCCAGCCAAACAGACTAACATAATCATGCTACTGCCAGCTCCCAGCTCCAACTGAATGGGTACGAAAGAGAGTTTTATCTTTCTTTAATATGGTGCAAGAGGCATTACTGTATATGGCTTATTATGTTGCAGGGGTCATTACTGTGTGGGGCTCAGTTCCAGATTAAGGTCCACATGGGCCTGGAGCTGAAAATTATGAAGGGCCTATTGTATCCACTGCAGCAGTTGTTACCAGCATGTCAGGTGTGTGACTTAAAAGTTTCATAAAATCTGATTACATACAGTAGCATATAAATCAATGAATTCATCTGATAGAATATTGGTCCCAATATTGGGGTATGGTCACCTCTCAAAAGGACACAGCATAGTTTTCTAATAATAATCTGTGCCCCTTTTAGTTTACTAATATTATGCACCCCCTTCAGTAGAATAGTAATCATATATGCTTGGTTTAGTTTTCAAGATAATGCTCCTCCTTATCAGTTAAATAAATGGAACGGGCGTCCCACTAAGCCACACTCCCCCATCCACACACGTTATCTATACACTTATACCCCTTTCACACCAGCACCTCTGAACACGGGTTTTTGGCACATGAACACGCATAACTCGTGTTCATGTGCGGTGTGAAAGGGTGCCGGGGTTGAAATACCAGGTCGAGTGACCGGTATTTTAACCCTGCTCTTGACTGTGTGGTGTGAACGGGAGCCAGGTCGATGCGACCCATTTCCAATTCACTCTCTATGTACGGGCGGCGCTTGGAGATCAATATGCCGGGCTGCTGACTGCGCTGTGAAAGGTGCCTGAGGCGGGTCACACCCTGGCAGCTCCTGGGTAAGGCTCCTGGGTGCGACCCGCCTCAGGTGGTGTGAAAGGGGTATTACTGAGCTACAGATGGGTCCATGTTTATCTTGACCTTTAATAGGATTAACTGAGACTGGGCAGTCTGACTTAATCCTCTGCTGTAATGACTTAATCCCCTGCTGTATTGTTCTCTGTATTGTATTGCAGCTGAGAACAATAAATGAAGGGTTTATGCTAATAAGTCACGTTGTGCCTAGGCGCAGCAAACTAGCCAAGATAACCATGGACCCATCTGTACTGAGACAAAAATAATCCATACACTGTCATCCACCTGATGACAGTGTGACCACCACAACAATTGATTAACACAGGCCTGTCACGGACACCCTAGGCAAAACGGGTATGGGCCGTTGGGTGGACACAACTGAGGTCGACAGTCATTAGGTCGACCACTATTGGTCGACATGCATTATGTCGACTGTACTCGGTCGACAGGTCAAAAGGTCGACATGAGTTTTTATGGTGTCGTTTTCTTCAGAAAGTGACGGGGACCCCCAATTAGTGCACCGTGTCCCCTTGCATGGCTCGCTTCGCACGCCATGCTTCGTGCAAGGTGCCTCGCTCCGCTACCGCTGCACTCCCAATTGTACTCCACGTGGATCGTACAGTATGAAAAAGTCCAAAAAATGTAAAAATTTTTGAAAAACTCATGTCGACCTTTTGATCTGTTGACCTAGTAAATGTTGACCTAATGACGATGTCGTCCTAGTGACTCTGCTGACCTAATGACTGTCGACCTAAGTGGTGACGACCTAATGACCGTATCCCGTCAAAACTTCAGCCTGCTGCCCCCCCCCAAAAAACAAAACAAAAAAAAAACTACACACCAGTAGCCACTTTCCAGCCCCTCAGGTGAAAGTGTGAGGGTAGCTTCTTAGAAGTTTACAGACGTTCAGCGGCCGCCGTCTGCATTAAGTTTAACAAGAATGCATCTTTCAGAGTTATCTTTTATTTTGTGATACGCAGACTCAGGGCTGCCCCCCCAGATCCTGGCGTCATAGGTAGCTGCCTAAAGCCGCCCAATGGTAGAGCCGGCCCTGCCCATGGAGGAGGATATACCGAGACTGATGGAGAGTAAAAATAAGAGATGAAGGGAAAGACTGAAGGGGCAGGTGAGACATATGGGAGGAAAGCCGCAAGACAGAGAAGGGGAAGAGAGAGGGGAGTACAGTATATAAAGACAGTGTAGCAGGAGAAAAAAAGTGCAGAATAAAAATAGACAATATGGGAAAGAAAAAAAGGCGAGTGTCAGATAGATAAGGAGAAACAGACAGCAGGGGAAGGAGAGATTCATGGGGAAGAGATAACATGGAAAGAGGGAGATGGAGTAAGAGCTGAGGTCAACTGCTAGTATATTTATAAAACATAATCTGTGCCACTTTTTTTTTTAAACATTACGAACAGAGGTTGATGAGGCTATTCAAAAATGTATCCGATTGGACAGAAAAGAACTTTTAATGGCGAAAGAAAGATCTGATGTAACAGGTAGAATGATGT
Organism: Pseudophryne corroboree; assembly: GCF_028390025.1. Classification (NCBI taxonomy): domain Eukaryota; kingdom Metazoa; phylum Chordata; class Amphibia; order Anura; family Myobatrachidae; genus Pseudophryne; species Pseudophryne corroboree. The sequence goes on from NC_086445.1 coordinate 335,096,319, forward strand.
TAACAAGTACCTATGCTATATCATCGGGAGCCATTAGACGTTCCATTCTATCACATTGGCATATAATACAGAGTGATCCTGTTTTAAAACATGCTTGCAGTAAGGAACCACTTTTCTACTATAAGCGAAGTAGCAATTTAAAAAACCAACTGGTTTATTCTGACATCAGCCCGAGAGTGATGACGAATCCGGGATGGTTACAATTGACACATGGAGTGTTCAAATGCACTGGTTGTGTGAACTGCAGTTTCTTACATACAGGAACTTGTTTTGTGCATCCAATCACGGGAAAGAGCCATCCGATTAAACAACGAATGTCTTGCTACACAAAATATGTGGTGTACCTGATCTGGTGCCCCTGCAAATTGATTTATGTGGGGAAAACCCAGAGGATGCTTAAGGAAAGGATATCAATGCATCGCAGCTCCATCAAAATAGCATTGACAAAGATTGATACCAGCACACCGCCAGTAGCACGCCACTTCTCGGTAGCAAAGCATGGTATAAAGGATTTGAAGGTTATGCCAATTGAACAAGTTCCTCCTTCCAGAAGAGGAGGAGATAGGAACCGTACATTACAGGTTGAGTATCCCATATCCAAATTTTCCGAAATACGGAATATTCCGAAATACAGACTTTTTTGAGTGAGATAGTGAAACCTTTGTTTTTTGATGACTCAATGTACACAAACTTTGTTTAATACACAAAGTTATTAAAAAATATTGTATTAAATGACCTTCAGGCTGTATATAAGATGTATATGAAACATAAATGAATTGTGTGAATGTACACACACTTTGTTTAATGTACAAAGTTATAAAAAAATATTCGCTAAAATTACCTTCAGACAGTGTGTATAAGGTGTATATGAAACATAAATGCATTCTGTGCTTAGATTTAGGTCCCATCACCATGATATCTCATTATGGTATGCAATTATTCCAAAATGCGGAAAATTCCGATATCCAAAATACCTCTGGTCCCAAGCATTTTGGATAAGGGATACTCAACCTGTATTACAAAAGGAATCCAAATGGATATACAATCTGGGATCGATGGCACCCAATGGACTGAATGAAGAATTGTTATTTACTTTCTTTCTATAAAATAATTAATATAGGCAGTATAGTGTGGGGAATAATCTGATGGATCCCTGACAGTGTAGTTTTATACGCACTGACAACTTGCTTATTTGATAGATAAAGAATGTGTTTCACTCATTTTTTAGCACCTCTTGAGATAGAACCGCTTTTTTTTTTTTTTTTGGTTGCCTGCACCAATCAGTACCTTAGAGATTAATTAGTGGATTTATAACTCAATATTTATGCTCTTTGTTGGATCTGTACTTTATTGGTATGGTCCGGTTTCCACTACATAGATATTGGCTAATTTACAGTTTACTGATGTAAATTTTCTAGTGGATGCACGGAGTAATGTGCAACGTCTGTGGCGTAAACAGACAGCCCTGATGACGCCCAGTGAGTTCTAGTTGCCGTGGTAACACTGTGTGTGACGCTAGATCCGGAGGGATCGCATTACAACACTGTGGCCGGGGAGCATGATGTGTGCGGCACCCGGAAGTGTGGTGAGACCCGATGCACGCGCTGGACGGAGTTACCTATGGGTAGGACATATTGCTATGGATATCTAATAGATGCAATGTCCCCATTGGATGGGAATTAATGAGGCATAGATTGGAGCAGGTAACATAGGTGTTTGTAATGTTTGTGTGTATTTTTGTGTATATAGGGGGTCATTCCGATTTGTTCGCTCGTTATTTTTTTATCGCAACGGAGCGATTAGTCGCTAATGCGCATGAGCAATGTCCGCAGTGCGACTGCGCCAAGTAAATTTGCTATGCAGTTAGGTATTTTACTCATGGCATTACGAGGTTTTTTCTTTGTTCTGGTGATCGGAGTGTGATTGACAGGAAGTGGGTGTTTCTGGGCGGAAACTGGCCGTTTTATGGGTGTGTGTGAAAAAACGCTACCGTTTCTGGGAAAAATGCGGGAGTGGCTGGAGAAACGGAGGAGTGTCTGGGCGAACGCTGGGTGTGTTTGTGACGTCAAACCAGGAACGAAACTGACTGAACTGATCGCAGATGCCGAGTAAGTCTGGAGCTACTCAGAAACTGCTAAGAAGTGTCTATTCGCAATTCTGCTAATCTTACGTTCGCAATTTTGATAAGCTAAGATTCACTCCCAGTAGGCGGCGGCTTAGCGTGTGCAAAGCTGCTAAAAGCAGCTTGCGAGCGAACAACTCGGAATGACCCCCATAAGACATAGTGGATTTGTTTGTGAATATGCATGGATGGCTTCTCTGACATTTATATGGCTCCTGGACCCTGATGAAGGTGCTGTGGCACCGGAACAGCTGTTGGTGGAGCTGCTGACTGGTAACATGCATTGAAATCTGCACATTGATTGCCTATCGATTGAATTGCACATGATTGCACGATGCACTTTATTTTCCAGAAAATAATGGATTAACAATAAAAGAAACTTTTTCTGCTACTTCAGGTGTGCTGGTATAAGTGGACTTTCTGCTTTTGCTATATATTAATATGGTAATACAATATATATAATAGCTATATAGAATAGCATTCATAAATGCAAGCTGGGGGGATTAAATAAGCATGGTGTAGATGTACAGTAGCTCCCGGGTTAAATGTTCATAGCTATTCAATTGACTGTCTCACACCCAGCACTTTACCGCAACTATTGCCATGGGCTTAGTTGTGCTAAATGCATCTTCTGGATTAAGTGCTGGGTGTAATGGTGTTCACACGCGGTAACACCTCAACTAACCTCTACGCACTAGTTAACATGTGCATACCACGCAGGCAATTGAATAGTTCCAAGCACATCCTCGTGATGCTAACTGACTGTACCCCACATCAATATGCACTTCGGAAGCACCAAAAAAATACAATGAACAAATTATTACACACACACACACACACACACACACACACACACACACACACACACACACACACACACATAAGTTATCATGTTTACATGCGGGGGCGGATTGACCATAGGGCTCATAGGGAAGATTCCAGTTAGCCGATGTGCATTTGTTGACATGTGAGGGGTGGTGCTGCCACCATGGTCACACGCTATATATAACTCTGTGAGGCCACTTCTACAAATTTTTCCAGGGGCACTTTCAGATCACAATCCACCCCTGCACACATGCATGTAGTTACAATTTAACAGCCAAAGACCTGTCCCCCGCGCTACCAAACTTCCACCATCATCTTCACGGACAGCAGCATACAGATGATTCCCGGCAGCAGGCATTTGCAGAATAGCATCTTGTGGCATTCCCGCAATGCGTATGCATCATGGGAGGAAATGCTATGAATACGCAAAAAGACATATCTGTACTTACACCCAAAATACAGTGCATGTATACACACACTGTGCATATACAGTACATACACTCCCTGGTGGCCCACCATACACTGGCTACCACTGCATAAGTGATCAACAGCAGCCAGCAGGAACACTGACTTACCCAACCAGATAAGCAATCACTTCACCTGAGCTGGACTGCCTACGTGGAGCTGTGTTGGGTGGTGTAGCACACATGTTGCTTCTCAAAGCCCGTAGGAGGATATAAGACACTATTATGCAGGCAGGAAGTTTCCCACTGCGCTGCGGCACATACTGTGCTGGTGTTTGATCCATGACCATGGAAGGAGTGGGGACTCCAGCGGCTGTGCTGACAGAAAGGGGAGGAGTAATCTGGAAGCTGCACTAGGAGAGGAAGCGGGTCTCCATGGGCCGCGCTGGCAGAGGAGGGAGGAGTGATCCGCCGGCTGTGCTGGGGCTGGCAGAGCGGGAAGGACTCGAGGAGTGATCTGGCAGCTGTGCTGTTAGGGGAAGGGGAGCTCCGGTGGCTGCGCTGCCGCTGGTAGAGGGGGAGGATTGATCCGGCAGCTGCACTAGTAGAGGAAGCAGGTTTCTGTGGGCCGCGCTGGCAGATGGGGGAGGAGTGTTCCGGCGCCCGCACTAGCAGAGGAAATTGGTCTCCCCGGGCTGTGCTGGCAGAAGGGGGTAGGACTCAAAGAGTGATCTGGTGGCTGTGCTGTCAGGGGAAGGGGGGCTCCGGTGGCTGTATTCTGTAGCAGGAAAAACAATTCCTGACTACAGCAGCACCTCAGAATGCTGTGGGCCTATTTTGATGGAAGGCCTGGAGCTGCAGCTCCATCAGCCCCGTTGTTAATCCGGCCCTGGTGGGGCTTAATATGTTGCAGGGGGCATTACTGTGTGGGGCATAATATGTTGCAGGGGCATTACTGTGTGTGGCATAATATGGTGCATGTGCATTACTGTGTGGGGCATAATATGGTGCAATGGGCATCATTTAGTGCAAGGAACATTGTTGTGTATGCTTTATTATGTTGCAGGGGGCATTACTGTGTGGGGCATAATATGTTGCAGGGGCATGACTGTATGGGACATAATATGGCATTGGGGCATTACTATGTGAAGCATAATATGGTGCAGGGGAATTTCTACACCCCTCTCTTACAAGCCCTTCACTGGCTCCCCTTTCCTTTAAGAATCCATTTTAAGCTTATCACACTCACTTACGAATTATTATTATTATTATTATTATTATTATCCTTTATTTATATGGCGCCACAAGGGTTCCGCAGCGCCCAATTACAGAGTACATATGCACATAATCAAAACAGGAAAACAGTGACTTACAGTTGAATACAATATAGGACAAGTACAGGGTAACTAAGCATAACTACACCAGTAAACGACACAGAGATAAGTTTCAAGGTGGCCAAAAAACTGCGGGATTTGGGCAGTTGAGGATTATTAAAGTAAGAAAAGGATAAGCACATGAGGGAAGAGGGCCCTACTTGTGAGAGCTTACATTCTAAGGGGAGAGGTAGTCAGACAGGGGTGACACAGATGGGGTACATAGAGAGCGTATATGTAATTGTAATGAGATTATAGATTGAGATTGAGACTCCATGTATTTGTAATACATTATCTTAATTTAAACACATACCCATCCTCTTCGCTCCGCTAATGCATGTTGGATCTCCTGCCTATTGATTACTTCCTTCCACTTCTACCTCCAACATTTTTCTTATGCTGCTCCCTATCTCTGGAACTCTCTACCTCTCCCTATCAGACTCTCCACCTCTCTACAGAACTTCAAACAGGTTCTCAAGACCCACTTCTTTACCAAACTCAGCCAACTCAAATCCTAACCCTCTGTTCCATGCTCACTGTCTACCCAGTGTCCACCAGGGAAATGCAATGATAGGGGCCTATACTTTGGGGCCCGGCCCCATCTGTGTCACCCCTGTCTGTCTGCCCTCCTCTTAAGAATGTAAGCTCTCCCAGGCACTTCCCTCATGTGCATTTCCTTCTCTTAATTAAACCATCTTCTACTCCATACTCCTTTTGATGGCACTGAATCCCTCAGTTTTCTGCCACCTTAATACTTATTTCAGTGTCATTTGCTGATACAGCTATGTTTATATTCCCTGTACTTGTCCAATATTGTCTTGTACTGTAAGTCACTTTATTCTTGTTTTGCTTATTTGCTTATTTACAATTTTCAGAAGATAGACAGACAGACAGACAGACAGACAGACAGACAGACAGACAGACAGACAGATAGATAGATAGATAGATAGATAGTAGAACAGTTGCACCCACAAGATTATTGAATCCACATCAGCTGGGGTGCATAAATTCAGAGATTTACCTGCTCCAGCAGGATCCCAATAATATACTTTTTGATAAAGGCATGCACTCACCAGTTTTGCTCCACGTGAAAAAAAAGATTTCAATCCAACCTCACATCAGCGGCAAATAAATGTACAGGGTCAATATTTTGGTCCTCGTCTGGACCTTTCAGAAGACCAGTAGTACAGCAGGATGCGGTCAAGATCCCGCCGGACGGGATCCTGGCGGTCTGAATACCGACACCGGGATCCCTACCAGCACAATCTCGACATATTCTCCCTCTGTGGGTGTCCACGACACCCATAGAGGGAGAATAAATTAGTGCCCGCAGCGTGGCAAGTGCAGCGAGATCGCAAGGGGCTGCGTTGCACTTGCCCCCCTGTCGGGATTGTGCCGGTCAGGATCCCGGTGTCGGTATTCCAGTACAGCAGACAGTTTCTCACCATATATATATATATATATATATATATATACCGTATTTTTCGGACCATTAGACGCACCGGACCATAAGACGCACCTAGTTTTTAGAGTAGGAAAACTGGAAAAAAATATATTCTGACTTCTAAGAGATATTTCTGTGATTTCTCAGACTTAATACAGTGCAGCCTTCTGTCAGAGCCAGAACACACAGACACACACACATCAGAGACAGCATACACACACACACACACTGACAGTACCAGTGGTTCCCTGCGTCTCCTGAGAAGGGAGGAGGTAGGGAGGAGGTGGGGGCGAGTGGGGGAGTCACCTGACACCGGCTCTGCTGCTGAGATGTGGCCGCTCTGCTTATGACGGCACAGAAGCAGCAGCAGCATCAAGGACCCGACGCTACCCGCCGGCCGCCGCTACCCGACAGGAGGGAGGAGGTATGAGGGAGCGGGGGAGTTACATGACGCTCTGCTGATGACGGCACAGCAGTAGCATCCAGGACCCGCCGCTACCCGCCAGCCTCTGCTACCCGCCGGCCGCCGCCACTACCCGCTACCCGCAAACGGCTTATTCGCTCCATAAGACGCACATACTTTTTCCCCCACATTTTTGGGGAGAAAAAGTGCGTCTTATGGTCCGAAAAATACGGTATATATGTTTGTATCTATCTATCTATCTATCTATCTATCTATCTATCTATCTATCTATCTATCTATCTTTCTATCTATTTATATAAAAGCCCTCACTCACTCAATGACTGACTGACTGACTGACTCATCACTAATTATCTAATTTCCCGATATGTTAGGAAGCATAAAATCTAACATAGGTATTCTTCAGGCGGGAAATCGGAAAACTGCATAATTAGAATTTTAATAAACCTCCCCTTTGAGGATGAACAGGAGGTTGACATAATTACATCATTACCAAAGCATGGCTTGCGTTGTGTGAACGAAAATCCTGAAACAGACAATTGGATCAAAAATTGGATTGCACCTCCAGTGGGTAGAATTTAATAAACTACAAAAAATGGTCCTGTCACTTTTGACTGTATCTGTTATGGGTGCTCCTTGGGTAAAACCAAGAACCATGTATTAATATTTACTTACATTAAGACATTCTCAAATTTACATTGTATAGATTTACCAAATTTTTAACACTCATTTATATTTATAACCGTGAAAATCAGAAACTCCAGTGCAAAGAGCGGGCAGAACAGCTAATACATGTGTGCGTGTGTGTATATGTGTGTGTAATATATATATATATATATATATATATATATAAAAATAAAAAATCATACAAATTCAGCACTCACCTAATATTAACACTTCAAAATGTAATTAATATATATATATATATATATATATATATATACATTCAAAAAGAGACAGTACACTGTTAAATGAAATGAATAGCGGTGCAGGGTCCAGAGGGTTAATATAAGAACACTGACTTCATAGAAGTACAAAAACCAGCACTCACATTTAGCAGGTGTTTTAATTATCAACACATCAGCAGTTTGTAATCCATAAGGTATCCATATGACAAAGGCAGCAGCCCGACAGCTGTTTCAACCATGTCCCAGAAGAAAACTACTTGGAGTGCTGATTCTTGTACTTCTTCTATAAAGTGACTGTTTATATATATATATATATATACAAATGTTTCATAGATGATGTTTTTATGCTGTGGGGCGGTACCGAGCTTGAAATTAATTGCATGTTGGAGTATCTGAATAACCTAAATTCCACTGTGCGGTTTACAGGACATTCGGACACAAAGTCTATTAACTTTTTGGATTTGACTATTTTCACAATGGTGCCAGCCTGGGGACAACTTTATTCAGAAAAGAGACGGATAATGTAATACACGCTACGAGTAACCACCCGCCATCCTTGAGATCAAGTCTACCGATCTCACAGTTTATGCGGGTTTTGAGGAATAATACAGATCCAATCACCGCTGAAAGGCAGATCGTGGAAATGAAAGCTCGCTTTGTTCAGAGGGGGTATAGAATGTGTGTCATCAATAAATGTATATACAAGGCACGGTCCAGACTGGTTGAGGTGAAACCGATCAAAAGAGCCACGGATTATATATGTCACACAGTTTGATGCAAAATCGCCTGCTGTTAGAGCGTCACTAAGAAGGCACTGGCCAATATTGAACTCAGATCAAAAATTCAAAAATACATTTGAACATCCACCTATGTTGGCCTACAGACATGGGCGCAATTTAAAGCAATTGCTGATGCATCCGGCTAGACAAACGGCCTGTGCTGAAAACAATTGGTTAATCATGCAAAGAAAAGGCTGTGTCAAATGCCTAGGTTGTGTGACATGTCGCTCTATTTTGGTCAGTGAGAAATTTCCACATCCTCTAAGTGAACAACCAATTACAATTACAATTCGATACCGATTGCATTGTCAGATGGACCATGTCATTTACATGCTCTTATGCCCATGTGGTCTCCCATATGTGGGGATGTCCACCTGCTCATTTAGGGAACGGATGGCAAACCACCGTAGTTCAATCCATCAAGCACAGCAAACAGGTCATACAGACAAACCGGTGGCCCAGCATTTCTTAAACGAGGGACATCAAGTGGCATCTCTAAAATGCAGGATAATTGATTGGGTCCCTGTCCCCAATAGAGGGGGGGACCGTTCACTTCTTCTAAAAAGACTTGAAGCAAGATGGATACACAGACTGGGTTCAGTGGCACCAAATGGTTTGAATGAGTCAAACCTTTAAAAAAATTTCTATGCTGATACATTACTTCTTGATCCATAGGATATAGACCTTGCCCGATGCAACTGATATGCCTTTTTTTTCTCTTTTTTTCTTTTTAAATGTATTTAATTTGATATATGTGTGTTTTGAATTTTAGATTAATTGCAGTTATCCTTATGGTGCAAGGGAGGGATGATGAACCTGCTAAATTAAAGTTTGCTACATTGTTCTAGAAATAAGAGATTTATATGTTGTAGTGTATCATCTCCCAACCTGTGCACCCTGAGGATCTAATTAGTTAGGGGGAATGTTTTTATTGCACTGTCTGGCTCCATTGCCCTGTGTTTTGTAGTCTATTTGCACGGTACCATTTCTAAGTTGAAATTCTCTTCTATTATTATTCTACTACTTGGAGGGGATCGCTAGTGTGTTTTAATGACATTTGGTGAAGATATGTTAAACTGAATGGTTTTTCTAAAATGCGTTCTGTGTTGGAGAAGATCAGCGCCTCTCTTCCTGTTTGCGTTCCATGTAGTGCTTGTTCACTTCCGGCCGGGTGACGTATGCATTCCACGGACCGGAAGTGCCTCGTGCAGGGATGCGGCGGCTGTTTGAGATGGGCTGTTTCAGATCCAGTGTCCCATACTCGAATAGGATATAGGTACATGTGCTTTAAGCTTGTGACTTGTAATAGTTTACTGAAAGATTGGTGACTAGTTTGTTGAGTAACAGAGTAAGTTATCTGTCTCAGAGTGATGATGTCATAACTTTGTTGGTGCCAATTTCAATTGGTGAGGGTATTTAGAGCCATTCATTCAGGACCAGCGTTACTGCTGGATGTCTGGATTTCTGTTCTATTTTGCTTGGAGCTGTTATTGATGTGCAGTGCCTCCTGAGGAAGGCCCATGTTGGGCCAAAAGCGCTTGAGGACAATCTTGTCATTATGCTGACCATGTAAAGTAAATTACCAATAAATTAACAGTTGTGTTTGTTGAAATGTCTGGAGAGTGCCCCCTCTGAATTTTATCTACAATTTCAATACCTCGGTATTTGAGTGGACACCCCAGCATTTGTTTAGCATGAAGATGTGAGTGCTACCATCTTGTATCTATATATCTATCTATCTATCTATCTATCTATCTATCTATCTATCTATCTATCTATCAGGGACATGCAGTAAGGGGAGGCAGGGGAGGCAGTGCCTCCCCTGTGATTAATAGTAAACATTTTACAAAGAAGATACTTATGATACAATTTTTATTATAATAATTTTAACTCCTTAAATTAGTTTGGGAGGCACTGATAGCAGTGCCTCCTGTAGACAATGGGAACGGGATAGAGCGGGGGGCAGGGCCAAGCACTGCACTTTAAAATCCCATTTTAAAAACTGCTGAAGGTGGCACTTAAGTGCCTTGCTGACAGGACACCACCCCCATGTTAACGAGGCAACTGTGATTGGACAGCGAATCCAGTGCTGGATCCGTTGTCCAATCACCAGAGCCAGATTAACAATGGGGTGGATGGAGCTGCAGCTCCAAGCCCCCAATGAAAATAGGCCCAGAGGACCCTCTGCAATCTGACACCCATGCAGCACAACTAGCTGGTGTATCTAGCAGTGTCAGCCAACCTCAGAGTACTGCCTGCCCTGGTGCTCACCTCCTCTCACCCGCCTCGCGCCCGCCTACCCTGGTGTACAGTCCAACTCCAACATGCTCGGAATGGATGCTGTGTGGCTGTCCCCTCCCTGTCCTGCTGCTGCACTCACTGTGAGCAGGCTGAGATGTCTGGATAGCCCCACCCATCCCCAGGACCAGACCTGCAACCTTTTTGCTACTAAAGCCTCAGGTTCAGCAGCCTCCCTCTTCTGTTAGGGTTAGCTTATCTGCTGCAGCAGCTTGACCATTCTACCCCATACTGGTGCTATACAGACCCCCAGCAAAGAGCCACGTCCATGGAGTGCCCAGGTGCAGGGAAAGCCAGGCAGAATGAAGCTAGATGGCCACCGCTGCCAGTACAAGCCGCACACCCTGCGTGGATCTGAACAGGAAGATCACCAGGAGCCGGCCCCAGGGGAGAGAAGAGCTCAGTGAGCACCCTCACCCTTGCACCTGCAATAAGGTGAAGGCAGCGACAACCACCAGGAACAGGAGAGATGGAGCTCCGAGGTGAAGTCTCCCAGTCTGGCAGGCCATGGTCGAATCCACTGTCCGGCAGCAGCAGTGGGTGGATCTCATAGTAGGAAGGTAGTATAGTGCTGTTACTGACTGTATGTATTGTGGGGACATGAAGTAGTATGGTGATGTAGTATAGTGTGTGGAGAGCTAAAACAGAAATGCATTGCGAAGTAGCGCAGAATGGTGGTTTGGGAAGGTAGTGCTGTAATGTGGTGTAGGAAAGTGGGAAAGTAATGCGGTAATGTGGTGCAGGTACGTAATGTGGTGTTGGAAGGTAGCGTTGTAATGTGGTGTGGGAAGGTAGCGCAGTAATGTGGTGTGGGAAGGTAATGCGGTGATGTGGGGTGGGAAGTTAGTGCAGTAATGTGGTATGGGAAGGTAACGCTATACTGTGGTGCGGGAAGGTAATGCAATAATGTAGTGAGGAAAGGTAGCGCTATACTGTGGTGCGGGAAGGTAATGCAGTAATGTAGTGAGGAAAGGTAGCGCAGTAATGAGGTGTGGGAATGTAATTAATTACGGTGGTGCAAGAAGGTAGCTCAGTACTGTGGTGCGGGAAGGTAATGCAGTAATGTGGTGTGGGAAGGTAATATAGTGAGGAAAGGTAGCGCAGTAGTGTGGTGTGGGAAGGTAGTGCAGTGCTGTGGTGTGGGATGGTAGCGCAGTACAGTGGTGTGGGAAGGTAGCAAAGTAATGTGGTGTGGAAAGGTAATGCAGTATGGTGGTGTGGGAAGGTAGTACAGTATGGTGGTGCGGGAAGGTAATGCAATAATGTGGTGCGGGAAGGTAGCGAAGTAATGTGGTTTGGGAAGTTAGCACCTGAATGTGGTGTGGGAAGGTAGCGCAGTACATGGTGAAGGAGGGTAATGCAGAATGGTGGTGTGGGAAGGTAGCGCAGTATGGTGGTGTGGGAAGGTAATGCAGTACAGTGATGCGAGAAGGTAGCGCAGTAATGTGGTGTGGGAAAGTAGCGCAGTATGGTGGCGTGAGAAGGGAATGCAGTACGGTGGTGTGGGAAGGTAAAATAGTACGGTGGTGTGGAAAATTATCACAGTACGGTGGTGTGGGAAGCTAGTGCAGTACTGTTGTCTGGAAATGTAACGCAGTATGGTGAAGTGAATGTGGTGTGGGAATGTAACACAGTACGATGGAGTTGGAAAGTAGCATAGTAATGTGGTGTGGAAAAGTAGCGCAGTAATGTGGTGTGGGAAAGTAATGCAGTACGGTGGAGTGGGAATGTAGCGTAGTAATGTGGTGTGGGAAGGTAGCGCAGTAATGTGGTGTGGGAAGGTAGCACAGTAATGTGGTGTGGGAAGGTAGCACAGTAATGTGGTATGGGAAAGTAGCGCAGTAATGTGGTGTGGGAAGGTAACGCAGTAATGTGATGTGGCAAGGTAACGCAGTAATGTGGTGTGGGAAGGTAGTGCAGTATTGTGGTGTGGGAAAGAAGCGCAGTAATGCAGTGTGGGAAGGTAGATGTAGTGCGGGAATGTAGTCTGGGGAGGTAGTGAAGTGAAATAGTGTGGGGATGTAGTGTAGTAATATACTGCAGGGATGTAGTGCAGTGATGTAGTGTGGATAAGTATATTAGTGATATAGTGTGGGGATGTAGTGCAGTGATGTAGTGTGGATAAGTATCATAGTGATTGTGTGGGGAAGTAGCACAATAATGTAATGTGGGTAGGTAGTTCAGTGATGTAGTGTGGGGAGGTAGTTCAGTAATGTACTGCAGGAAGGTAGCTGAGTAATGTAGTGTGGGGAGGTAGTGCAGAGATATAGTATGTCACCACACCTCTTCTTCTCACCTGGGAGAACCTCTCAACAGCGCTGATCACACAACTTGCGGTGGCACACAATAGGCCCTTCCTAAATCTCAGCTCCAGGCCCATGTTGACCTTAATCAGGCACTGTCAATCACCCATATGCGGCGCAATGGTCGGAAGTGACGGCGGGTCCTGGCGTTGGAGCTGTCCCGAGCTCCAGGCTACAGCAGCGGTGGAACGAGGAGTGGTGGCCCTGAAGGGTGTAGCGGTGGGAAGCGGCGGAGGCCAGCGCTCTTCCCTCTCCTTCCTCCGCCACTCCAGCCAGCAGCAGCACCTGCACTGTCTAGACACGCAGGTGAGAGAGGGGGGCCAGTGGGCTGGGTATAGCACTGATTGAGATATATATATCTACTCTATATATATATATATATATATATATACTAAATATATATATGTATATATATATACAAAACAAATACTCTCGATCTGCGCTTTCACACAAATAGATATGTGGAGACTGGATTAGGTTGCCAGATCCCGCTAAGTCCCTTGTTAGAAGGGACTACAAATATATATGAAATATATAGCAGTAGTGGAATTGGCACCCTTAGGTCATATTTCCACCCAGTAATTAAATAGGACTCAACAGAGGTCTCAAGAACATAGAATTGCTCAATATTTTAGAGTATAAACATCACATTAACATGTTCCATATAAAATTTATTAAAACATAAAAACACAAACAGTGGTACAGAAAATAGTAAAGTTTCCTTCCTTGACAAATGACACCAAACAATTGTACAGAGGACAAATAGAATTATCTTAACAGACTCCTCCTTCTCCTTATAGCAAATTCGGAGATTGGTGTTATCTATTTTATAACACCAATCTCCAAATTTACTATATGCTGTACCACTGTTTGTGTTTTTATGTTTTAATACATTTTATATGGAACATGTTAATGTGATGTTTATGCTCTAAAATATTGAGCAATTATATGTTCTTGAGACCTCTGTTGAGTCCTATTTAATTACTGGGTGGAAATACGACCTAAGGGCGCCAATTCCTCTACTGCTATATATATATATATATATATATATATATATATATCTTAATCAGTGCCTCCCCAGCCTATGACCTCACCGCACGTCAGTGATAGATATATATATATACAGTATATATATATATATACTGTGTGTATATATATATATATATATATATATATATACACATACAGGTTGAGTATCCCTTATCCAAAATGCTTGGGAGGTATTTTGGATATCGGATTTTTACGTATTTTGGAATAATTGCATACCATAATGAGATATCATGGCGATGGGACCCAAGTCTAAGCACAGAATGCATTTCTGTTTCATATACACCTTATACACAGCCTGAAGGAAATTTTAGCCAATATTTTTAATAATTTTGTGCATTAAACAAAGCATATGTACATACACACAATTAATTTATGTTTCATATACACCTTATACACACAGCCTGAAGGTCATTTAATACAATATTTTTAATAACTTTGTGTATTAAACAAAGTTTGAGTACATTGATCCACAGAAAACAAAGATTTCACTATCTCACTCTCACTCAAAAAAGTCCGTATTTTGGAATATTCCGTATTTCGGAATATTTGGATATGGGATACTCAACCTGTATATACAGTATATATATATATATATATATATATATATAAACATACAGTAGAATACCAATACCAAATAACTCTGTATACATAAAAAAAATAAACATCTTTATGATTAAGTTTCATTTTTAAATTAAGATGATTGTGTACAGTGTATCTAATGAATAATATATTAGGAAATAGAATAGATATTACTGCATTGAACTTACACAAATAGTTTATTTGCGTAGACTATGTTAAAAGGTTATAAACAGATAAGTGGATTCCTGCGCTGGATAATGTAGGCAGCAAATGGATATCTACCAGTGTTATCAAAACTGGAAAAGGCAACAATAAACAAAACAAAGATTCGATATCTTATGCGCCCAACATTTGATAGGATTAAACGAATACTTAATCTTATGAAAGTTCTCGTGTAACAAGTCCAAAAGGTTCTCCTTTCTCCCTCCTTTAGGTTAGAAGACCCAAATTTTTTCTTCCTCCAAATAATACAGTGGATGGTAACCGGGGAAGGTAAAAAACAAACAGAAAAAGTCCAATGTGTAGTACAGTCTTTTCCACAGTTCAGAAAATATAAAATATATCAAATGAAGAATCTGGGAGCATCATCCTTAGTATCTTAAATACAGGTCATTTTTTCATCTCCCAAGGACATACACTACTGACGGGAGCTTGTGAAAATGTCATCCCTTCTGTGTAAAAATGACCAAAGAAACCGTTATATGATTATATCTACTTGTTACAAGTAAGCTACGTGTAAGCTGAAATTCTTTCTGACCATTTGGGTAGTACAAGGGAACTAACTGTGAGAAGTAAACAACAAGGAAAAAGATACCATTATGTGCATGAGAATACGTGTAAGCTTACAAAGTGAGCACTAATACACATCATTACGTTGATTTGGGTGGTCCCCTAATTTAGACCATACACGGAGTGGGAATTCACTTCTAAAGATCCCGGTCTTCCCGAATCGATTTATATTTTCTGAACTGTGGAAAAGACTGTACTACACATTGGACTTTTTCTGTTTGTTTTTTACCTTCCCCGGTTACCATCCACGGTATTCGTTTGGAGGAAGAAAAAATTTGGGTCTTCTAACCTAAAGGAGGGAGAAAGGAGAACCTTTTGGACTTGTTACACAAGAACTTTCATAAGATTAAGTATTCGTTTAATCCTATCAAATGTTGGGCACATAAGATATCGAATCTTTGTTTTGTTTATGTTAAAAGGTTATTTATAATTTTTAATTATTTTGTGATTGCTCAACGTATATAAAAAGTGACCATAAGATAAGGGTTGACATGATTCAAAAATATTACTGTAAAAGCACTTTATAAATAAAAGTAAAAAAGCTGAATGTACTGTACAGCATGTGTTGTATTAAGTAGCTAAGAAATAGGAAGTCATTGTAAAAAAAGAAGAAGTTTTGTTAGTTGACAAACAATGGAAACGTACGGGTAAATGAGGGACATGTAAAATATTGAAAATCAAGAGATTCAGTACAGGTATGATATATGCCTTATTATGATATCCCAACATGGTGTCAATTATTATAGCTAGCATGGCTGCAAGAAGAGAATGTGGGCCTGAGTCGCAAGCAAAAGAGAATGCAGCAGCATCTTCATCTGACCATTTGCCTCCCATGCTTATGGCTGTGCACATGTGTACACAGCCGCTTGCCTTTTACACGACCATGACACTCCCATAACACAGCCAGTGAATGGACTATTTTGTGTGTACTATAAACCGCATCCCAGTCACAACCCATCCCATCATATTTCTTCCACACTTCTGACACCATCTGAATTGCAAAAGCACGTTTGTGCATACACTGCTAGCAACGCATGTTCCATAGAAGATTTCCCGCATACACAGACCCAAATAAATGCTCAACTTTCTGAATCAGACACGGGGCAAGATGTAATGCCGCCCAAATTTGGGGACCGCGTGGGATGCCGGCCGAACTCTGCCATTTTTTTAAAGGGGCAATCACTTACAGGGCATGGTTTTTGCCTTATAAGTGATTGCCCCTTTAAAAAAAAAGCATTACATCCGGCCCCCTGTGTGTTTTTCAAGAGCTTCAACAACCAATATATTGTTACACAAGTAATGGTGTGTAAAGTTACCATGTAATTCGGATTTAATAAAAATATTGCTTTGCCATAGGAGAAGAGTGGAAATGTAATATTGCAAAAAGAGGACCAAGAAAAAAGTTCTAGTACAGGCATAGGCAACCTTTGGCACTATTAACACAAAAATGTGGTAATAAAAAAAAACTTTTAACTCAAAGCTGGAGTCATTCATGATTTATTATTAACTCTACTCATTCTGTACCATCCACAGGAAATTGATTACAGCACCCAACAGATCTTGCTGCTTTGGATTCTACAGTCCAGCTTTGAAAACTTGTAGGTAATTGACAGGATTTCAATTTAAATTCTGAATCAAGACAGAACATTACTGTGAATCAGTCTGTCCTCTCACCATTTGTTTACTTGATTGGTGCCCCATTGTTGTGGTTGGAAGGCTTTTGGGGGATGGAGTGGAATCAGTGTGGACACCTGATGGCTTTTCAAACTTAAAGTGCTCAGTTCAAAGTGGGTCTGATTCAGATGTGGATGAAGGAGCTATCACTGCTGCTTCCATATAAGCTCTAATATGGAAAGGCAGGAGGGGGCATCATGCCTCCTGCATGTGCTACTGATCCAAGCTGAATCCTAGGATGCAGCATCGGATCATCTGCAACACCATGGGGTCACGCAAGCTGGCCGCCGCAACTTCAACAAAGAGGCCAAGAAATCTCTGTCCTCTGACAGAGATCCTGGTCGCCTCCCTCCCCCACAATGGTGGTGAAATGCAGGTGTGTCAAAGCCATTTTCAGGGCGTGTATCTGACATCATCTGCAAACACTTCATTGAAAAACATTGCACCTGGTACGACTGCATTCTCATTGATTTGGGTATGCTGGGGTTAGATGTAACTGTGGATGGTGCTCATTTTTTTGCATATGCATTGCAATTCTGCTAATGCATACAGAGATTTGCGAATGTATCAGTGGGCATATTTTACCCTTTCTGGGCGGCTCTTCACATGTGATTTGTAAGCAATAGCAGACTTGTGAAAATCACTGTCTCAGCCTCATTAGCTATCCATAGTGACATTGACCACCACAGGAAAAATACAAATTCTGATTCATGCTCCTTACATTATTTGTAATTTTTCATCCTTATAGTAATGCCCCTTACACTATATGTCACACACCATAAGGCCAATTACACATTATGCCACACACCATTTTGCCCATTACACATTATGTCACACACTGTAATGCCAATTACACATTATGGCACACACCATAATACGCATTGCACAATAACACACCATAGTGCCCATTACACAATTTGCCACATATGTATTGCCCATTACACAATATGCCAAACACCATAACGCCCATAACACAATGACAAACCATAATGCCCATTTAACAATATGCCACACACAGTTAAGCCTCACACACAATATTGCCCCTTACAAATGATGCCCCACAGTAAGGCTTCTAATTATTTTTAAATTACCTGCTCATTGTCAGGGGTATCATGTTCGTTGCCAAGGGTTCCATGCTCATTGCCGGGGGTTTCATGCTCTGGGTTCCGTGCTTGTTGCCAGGGGTGTCCCTGCTCACTGCCAGTTGTCTCATGTTAATTGCCAAGCAGTTTCCCTGCTCATTGCCAGGTTTTTATGCTCATTGTCAAGAGGTTTCCTGTTCATTGCCAAGGGGGTTCCCATGCTCACTGCCAGGGGTCTCATCCTTGTTGCAAAGGGTTTTCCTGCTCATTGCCAAGGGTTTAATGCTCATTGCTCATGGGTTTCCCTGCACACTGCCAGGTGTCTCATGCTTTTTGCCAAGAGGTTTCCTTCTCATTGCCAAGAGATTTCCGGCAAATTGGCAAGTTTTTTATGTGCATTGACAAGTGGTTTTCCTGTTGGCTGCCAGGGGTCTCATGCTCATTGCCAGGAGGTTTACCTGCTTATTGCCAGGGTTCTCATGCTCATTTCCAAGGGGTTTCCTGTTCATTGCCAAGGATTTCATGCTTGTTGCCAAGGGGTTTCCTTGCTCACTGCCGGGGTCTCATGCTCATTGCCAGGGGGTTACCTGCTCATTGTTAAGAGATTTCCCAGCTAGCTGCCAAGGTGTCTCATGCTCATTGCTAAGGGGTTGTTGTTTTTTTAATGTAGGCGGGCAGGTGCAGGGATTGCATAAAAATAGCCCCCACAGCCTCCACAGAGGCTTGGGAGTACCGGGGGAGCCCACTGTGTAAAAAAAGCCAAACCAAAATGGCTACTGTGGAGCAGGAGACAGATGCTATAGGTCTTACTGGACCCTTAATCTGGCCCTGTCTAGACCCCGATGAGCGGTGTCGGCATGAACTTTGGGATTAACCTGGATCTCCTTTAAAGGGGGAGATTCAAATGTTTGAAAAGTTGGTTGGGTGTCTGTTTTTTACTGTCTATTAGACAGGAAAAAACTGACTCCCAACTGCCTTTTCAAACATTTGAATCTCCCCCATAATGTGCTTGTCTGACTTGCTCAGAAATGTTACTATCTGATAGGCATTTTATGCCCAGCATGTTTGTGTCTAATTACATGTTTGTTTATTTTGTGATGCAGCTGGCAGGTTTTTAGTGCCCACAGAACAACATTTATTGATTTTAAAAATAAATAGTTTTTAGCAGTATTACGTTATACACATGTTATTATATTTTTATAAGTGAATACAACCTGGAATCTGGCTTGGATATGAAATGAAAAATTAATTATGAACTATGATGTGTTGTTTAATGCTCCTGTGAGGAAAGTTGTTAGGTAATCATAAGACCAAAACGGAAAAAAGGAGTGTGGTAGAAATTCATTTGGCTGTCCTTTAATATACCTTTTCCACTTTGTGGAGCTGATCACCTGTGATGAATGAAAAACTTAAAAAACAGTCTAAACTACAGTACATATCTCTGTTTTATTATTTTGTTTGAGGAGGACATAAAAACAAGGGGAGCACCAATTCAAAGAAAATTTATATTTTGGAATGAATGATACAATAAAGTCAACAGATGCTAGTTAAACACTCCTTTAAATGTGTACTTTACCTGAGACTTGATTAGAATTACAATTTAAATAAAATATATATTTTTTGGAAAAAGTGTCCAAAAATGTTATCTAGCAAAAAGGATGCAAAGTTGGACATACACTGTGCCTAACTGAAAGGAGAATAAAGCATTTTATGATCAGATTATGTTTATTAGCTTTCTTCAGTAGCTTGCAATCTAATAAACTTCACACATCCAGATGCATCCGCACATCAGTCAAGCCCACTTATCTAAATAAATAATGACACTGACAACCAAATGTGGCGTGAAAGGGGTCGGCTTTTATTGACTGAGAGGAAGGGCTATTAAAGTTAAACTTGGATGAAAAACTCCCTCTCTAACTAAGGTGGCGGGGAGAAGAACGGTTAAAATATTTGTAACACATAGCATAAAGCAGACAGCACATGAAAATAAAATATCTTAAATTTACAATTGAAATAATATCCTAAATGTTGGAGGGCCTCCTGCCCAGATGTTCAGTGATCGCCCTTCTGCCACCAACCCTGACAATCCAGAATCCAACCCAACCATGGGCCATCTGCCCCTCCATGGCCAGGGGTCGACCTCCTGCCACTACCCCTGACCACAACACAACTCGTAAGGACAGAGCTAAACTCTGCTCCTATGGAATAAAAAATTGGGCCACCAGCCCCAAGATCCACGTATGATGCTCACCAACTGATAGCATATGGGCTCACCTGGTATGGTTATGCCCCATAGTAAAAATATAAAAGCAACCAAAACTCAATTCCAAAACTTAAGAATTAAACCTAATAAATCAAAATTAAATAACCGTTATGAACCAGCCAACTGCCAGGTTCCTACAAACCTGCCACCATCATCAAAAACCCTAAACTTGACAAACTAACAGGACCTCAAGACTCTGATGATGTCCCCAAATATGGGCAGACCTGCAGCTGACAGGTGAGCCCCATCTGACCAGTACAGGAAATCACACCGTGAGTCACAACTAGACCCCTTTGTCGCTGGACAGCCCTACCGTCCTCCTGACTGGCTCAATCGCACCCTGGTTAAAAGCTCCTCGCCAAACCCTCCGGGGCACGATGTTGACCAGATGACAGTACAAATTGGCCATTCAGTTATCAACTGCAAAAGATGGTGCTGAATTTCAAAGCGCATATCTAAGCCAGACCTACACACTAAATCATTACCCCCTACATGCACAATCAGGAAAAGTGGATAACCAAAACTATCCACAGCTGATAGCAACCATTCTCGGAAACCGTCCCACCGGAGCCCCTGCGCCCCCAACCTGCATATGAGCTGCTGCTCCGGGAACCTCTCAAGATCACAGGCCACAGATGAAATGGATAGCCAGTAAATATAAGAATTGTCAATCAACCAAATAATTAGCGGATCTAACCACCGTCCTGTAAAATAATTGTGTAGAAAGGAATGCATAAGTGTAAACTGTAACATAACCTGAGGGGAAAAAAATCCTAGCCATGATAGGATGATGGGGAGGGAGGGGGAGTTTTGGGTCGCCCGATTTGACTTGAGAAAAATACAAAACATCCATCAGCCGGCAAAAGCCGTAATTAAAACTGAGGATAAAACAAAAATTCCTCAAGGCCCTCACAATCGCAAAGGCGATTGCTATGAGCGGCTAATCCTCAAAGGGGGCGCACTGCCAGGGGAAGGCCTGATATAGCATCTAACTGCACCAGACCTCCACCTACCCAGTGCCCGGATCTAGACTTTGGACCAACCCGCCACAGCAGGGGCAGAGGCAGCGCCAATGTGGAAAGAGTGAGTCCCATAATCAACCAGTGACAGACCCAGGTCCAATAAACAGCTCTAAAAATAACAACCAGAAATGGTACCTAGTCAGCAGGGAACCATCACTATGAATGAGCCTCCTGTCAGGCTAATGAGGCCAAAACCCCAAATAAGCCCTGGCCGTCACCACCAGACAAATGCAGCGTATACTGGCCTGACCCATTCAGACCCAATGCCCACTACATCGGTCTCGGAATGCTGAATCTTGCACCACAAACCGTTGAGGCGTACGGCAACCTGGCTCGTCAGCATGGGAGAAGCTGCTGCACGGAAGAGTGCCACCAGCTCGCCCACTCTGAATGCACCATGATAAGCCATCCTGAAAAGTAGAACTTCATAGTCCGAGGAGCAGATCCTCCTCAGCGACCCCAAAATTTGACTCAACAAGGAACCAGCGCCAGGAAAAAGGACCTAGCAAAGTCCCTCTCCCTGCGAAGATGCAAAAGTGTGAGATGTCTGCAAGCACCCATCAAACATACGCACACGGTGTCCCATTGACATAAAATCACCAAATGAAGACAAAAAGCAAGTCAGGAACGGTCTTACCCCTATGGCCCCTCTCCAGCAGGAAACGGTTCCAGCTCTCCCAGGAAGCCAAATAAGTTGTGAATGTTGTTGGAGACAAGGACCTGTGTGCTAGGTCCTCCAGTCCCATCGGATAACCAGACACACCTAATCAGGACCTTCATCACCCAAAGAAAGTGTTGAGGGAGCCAACCGTCTAAGAGTAACCACTCAAAACGGGAAAGGGGATCAGCAATTTTGTTACGGGCACCTAGAACATGCTTGGCTTGTAATGTGATGTTGTTCACCAAGCATGTCAGCAATTTTGATATGGGCACCTGGAACATGCTTGGCTCGCAACGTGATGTTGTTTACCAAGCACGTCAACACTATTTGGGCAAGAACACTAAGACCGGCAAGGAAGTAGACTTCTGCCTATTCATGGCAAAGACCACTCCCATGTTGTCACACCAACATATATCCTCCTTATTCCGCAGGCAGTGGCCCCATAATTCCAACGCCAACCTAATAGGAAAATTTGAGCAACCACATGTTTCCTATGATGCGATTGACAATCCGATCCTCTGGCCAACTCGCGGCGCACCACCTACCCGAGAAATAAGCGCCAAAGCCAAAGGCACCTGCTGCGTCCGTCAAAAATTACAAGGCAGTACTGGGAACAGTAGTTTCTTGCTACAAACATACCCCGTTAAATTGGAAAAGAAATGCGACCCAAAAGCACAAATCCCTACAAATCTCATGAGATAATCTCCAAAGTTATATATACGTCCAATTCCCACTGTCACCCTTTCTTTTTCCCTATAAAAAACACCCTGCCGGTGAAGTTAAACAAACCCACTAGAAATTGAGCCTACTGAAGTGCGAGTTTGCCTGCCACAAGCGCCAACAATATTCCCTCATGGAGACGGCGCACTTTATCTTCCGGAAGCCTGCACAAACCTGCCTGAGTATCAATTTTAATACCCAAATACACCAAAGAATCCATAGGACCCTCAGTCTTTTCACCCGCAACTGGCACTCCAAAAACCTCAAACAATTCAAGTGAGTAGTTTAGCAGAATCATATGCCAATCCGAATTAGTGGGGCCGATTGAAAGAAAATCATCCAGGTAGTGCGTAATTTCCGTCTCCACCGATGTCTCTTGTAAACACCAGTGTAAGAATGTGCTAAGCCACTTAAAATATGCTCAAGAAATTGAACAACCCATAGGCAAGAATCCGCCAACATAAAAACCCATCATTCAACTAAAACCCATAAAGCGAAACGCCAACGGGTGTAAAGGAAGGAGGCGGAAAGCTGACTCGACATCCAATGTGTACATGAGTGCCCCACTACCAAATGACCTGACAATCTCCAACACCGAGTCAAATGACAGGTAGACCACCCTACAAAGCACCTCCGGGATAGCATCATTCACTGATATCCCCCAGAGGATAGGAAGGATGCTGTATAATCCTAAATTTCCCAACAACCTTTCTCGGGACCACCTGCACTGGTGACAGCACTAAATCCCGAATGGGAACCTTCTGAAAGGGCCCCACCATGTGTCCAAAACTAGCCACAGCAGAGACTTTCGCATTCTAAAAATCTGAGAAATCCGAGCGGAGCGTAAGTTCAGCAAGAAACCACCCAGAATTGACCCAGGTAAGGGGACGCCATCAGTAAAGCCTGATCGCAGAAACTTTGCGCCAGCCCGACAAGATATCTCTGCAGCCAGGGAAAAATCTCCAGCAGTTTAATCGGAGTGGGAGCCCTACCTAACAACAGGGCCTGCTGGACCGCGGTTTTGCCGAGTCAACGGCATAGCAACCCCCCTTGCCGCTGGTTTGCTGCAGTTTTTGATAGCGTGGCTCCCACCGCACCTAATGCAGGAGTACCGCAACAACACCCCCTTACCAACTCACACTGGCCATTGTGACATGCAAAGCAGTTACCGTGTCCCACGCGCGACGGGCCTGCTCTAAAGCTAGAGAACCCCAGCCCAGATTGCTTCCCTCAACTTTAATGCAGTTACCTTCAGTCGTTTCCGGCGACCTGGGTAACATCAACATATAATTACACATTCTTCTTACCTAAATCAAAAATGTCGCGCTCCATACTGCTTTCTTATAAAATCCTCATCATAGTGTCTCCACGCATATCCCTTATACGTATTAAAAAGCATATGAATCAGAAATTGGCAGCGCACCACCTTCATATACTCATCGGGCCAAAACTCCAAGTAACAAGCTGCAAATATCAGCATACACCTAACCCAATTCTGGTAAGAACGGAAGGTATCTTCACTACCTTGTCCTTTCTTCCTCGCTGGCAACGCTTTTCTATCATCACTGGTCAGTAAGAACATAGTAGTCTAACAACCTTTCCGGATCCGGTCTCGGGCCCGGGGCCTCAACCTTTTACATTACTGCCACCTGCGCCTCTTCCTACCGCGCTTGGCGGAGCCCTTACCCGTATACCTGCTTGCACCCGAGGAGGAGGACCGGGTACCAGAGTCTCCTCCACTACCAGGGCTACCCACACTCTCCCTGGACCAGTCCGGATCCAAAGAAGACTCACCAGCCTGCGCAGCCGCGGCCGCTGACTCTGCTCCATCTTGACCACGTCCGGACGCTTCTGCTCTTTCCATTTCGATTGGTGACCATGGCTCTGTGGAAACAAGAGAGGCATCATTCCTGGTTGCAGGCACCCCAGTCAGGCTGGAAAGCTGGTCCAGGTCACCAGATAAACTTATCGATGCCAACACCGTGGTAAGAGCCCGCGCTACATCAATAGTAATGTAACCGCATCAACACCCTGCCAAAACTACCGCAGCACAATTGACGATAAAACAGAAATATTCAAAGCAGGAGTAGCAACGCAGGATGGGCAGCCACTTACTACCTCCTCATAAGTTCTACGGTTCCAGAGAGAGGAAATAGCACCCCCAAATGGGCTGCAACAGCCCTGCTGAGCCTTCACTATTGGCCGCTGAGGAACTTTCATCCACCCCAGATGAAATCTGTTGCGCACTACCATGCTGAAACTCTCCGCCTGTCCCTAGCATTGTCCCCTCTTAGCACAGCCTGATCACTACAGTTGCCATGGAGACACCAGTATCCCCCTGCCACTGCTCCAGCATGACCTACTGAATCAGGCCTGCTGCGTGATGTCAACCGCAACCTCCCTGACCTGACAGCACCCGCAGCAACCTCGGCACCTAGCCTCATAGCTTCATCCGAAGCCTCACCAAGCTCTCTGAGCGGAGGCCTAACTTGCTGCCCATGAGAAGCCATGCCCCCTGCATCGTGGAGCACCCAGGCCCGTCCAGCCCAGTACACAATGCCACCAGTCCTGGAGCCTGCAACGCCACTAGATGACCGCACAGAGTGGGAACACTCCTCAATAAGTCCCCCAGCAGGGAGTGCTGCAGCCACCGTCATGCCCGACCCCCGTGTCGGAGGCCAGGCCTGACGCTGCTGACACCGTCAGGCTTCCCCCATGAGCAGAGAGGACCGCATGGGAGACTGAGAAGTGGCTCCATGCGTGGAGCGGCTTGGAGGATGAGCCCGTCCCTGAAGTCCCGTACCACTTTTCACTGAGACCAGGTCCGCGTCAGCTAAGCGCGCTGGCAGACCTGTGCTGCACCTGTGCCTAGCAGACATTGTTCAAACTGACAGAAAAAGAGAAAAGGAAAGGAAAGAAAGGAATAAGAAGTAGAATGAAGGGACAGAATAGAGCAGCAATATAGAGGTTGAAATATAGAATACAGTGAATACCACACTCTAACAGAATCTCTGTACTTATCCGTCCAACCATAAAACTGGAAAGAGGCAGAAACTTCTAGGCTGAATTCCTACATCCCTAGCAGCACCACCCCTGACTCTATCACAACCAATCAAATCCAAACAGCACATACACAACGTTCCACCCCCAAAAGCCTTAACCCCTGACAGGCCATGGTGATACATTGACTGACCTGCTAAAATGCCCAGTTCGGTGAGTATATGCTGTTCAGGCACACAAGATGCCCTGCACAGTCTTTCTCTACCACAGACACATACCATTGTTTTTGACTAGGGGATGAAACCATAGCTAATACCCCTTTCATATTGCAAACCTGGCTCTGATCCGGGATTTGAACACGGCTCCAACCCAGCTCCGGCCCGTGTAAGAGACATTCACATTGCAATACTGACCTGGGTTATTCCCGGGTTATTGCAGTGTTGGTGTCTTTTTGTTCAACCTGGGTCACCAATGTTAAAACCAGTGTGATGTCATTTTAAAAGGATCACCTCTACCCGGGTCGACTCAGCAGCAACCTGGGAAAAAGCTGGGTTATTTTGGCGATGTGAAAGGGGTATTACTGTATGTAGGAGACCTACATAAACACACAGTTGAGAAATAACATTATTTTTATTAACCTGTTATAAATAAAGTTGTTAAATAACAGGAAACCTAAAAAGCAATATAAAACTTAGCCTATGCTTATACACAATAAAGCTGTGTAACAACCATTCTCGTGCGCATTCAATAGCTGTCTGGTCCTTTCCGACGGAAAGGACCCGGTAGCACTCTATTCAATGATGGGCCAAACCTGCAGGTTTGGCCCAATGTCGACAGTGTCAATCCCACTTTTTTAAAAGTGGGATTGACATTGTCAGAAAAGGGGCTAAAACCTGTCGGGTTTGGCCCCACTTCTGTCAATACACGCGGCTCGGCGGCTGAAGCCGCCGATCCACGTGCATTCCGTCAGCATTCCGACAAGTCGGATTTCCCGACTTGTCGGTAAAACTGTGCCCGGATTGAATAGGTCGGAACCCCTTCCGACCTATTCCAGTCAGAAACTGCCGTCTTTCTGACAAGACGGCAGTTTCCGACTCTAATTGAATACACCCCTTAATAGAGAAATCAGTACATTGTGGCAGTGACAGCATAGTTCCACATGGATTTAATGTGGAACATAAGGATGTCCCAGGTTTAGCAGAGCAGCAGCAGGACTGAAGGTTCCAATCCAGGTTTTGCTTTAATCAGTTGTCAGCCAGAAGCTTGGCTAATTAATTAAAAACACCTGTAATCTGCCTTTAAGTATGTGTTTAGTGCAGGGGTTCTCAAACTCGGTCCTCAGGACCCCACACAGTGCATGTTTTGCAGGTAACCCAGCAAGTGCACAGATGTATTAATTACTCACTGACCCATTTTAAAAGGTCCGCAGGTGGAGCTAATTATTTCACTTGCGATTCTGTGAGGAGACCTGCAAAACATGCACTGTGTGGGGTCCTGAGGACCGAGTTTGAGAACCTGTGGTTTAGTGAATACAGACATTGCTCCTGATGGCAGTTAGTGCTTAGGTGATAGGTGGGAGTGTGGGGTTACTTTAGGAGCTATTTGGAACACGCATTGTTTGTGATTACCAATATTTGGACTGTTGGCTGCTGTTGTGAGAACTGCTGGCAAACCTGACCTGCAAATCTTGCATTTGAAGTTGTATCCTGCCTGAGGTGTAAATAAAAGTGTGCTGGATTCTACCCCATCTAGGTGATTTCTGTCACACAGTAAATACAGAAAAGTAGTATATGAATACAATTTGAGGTAACAAATTACTTAAAATTATGCTCAGCTTTTCACAATGCACATCTTCAATTTATTAGGTGACATATAAAATATTTAAATAAAATAGTATTTGATATGAAAGAACACATTTAGTGTATTTGAAAACTTTAAAAATATGTGCAAACATATTTGTTACAATATCATTTGTCTAAATACCCCAAATACATTATATTATCTTTTGGCTGGTACCATTTGTACAATATTTTTTTAATCAGACTTTAATGCCTTCTACTGGAATAAAAACTATTCATGCTTTCATTTTATAGTTGAAATAAAAACAACAATATTAAAGCCAACGTGAAAATCATACTTTAAACTCATTTATTCTGGTTATTCAAGCATAACATAGAGAAAGAAATACATTATGAAAAACATGCTTTGATATAGGCTATAAAGCTGATATTATGCATTCCATACAGAAACAGCAATTTTAAACATTGAATATCTTCACAGATAAAAGATAAGCATATGTGCATTGGTACTCCCTGCTGACGCACTAGTTTACTACAGTAGCTCATTATTTTTAAGAATATAATGACCACATTTTATATATCTGTCTTAAATTTAATTCTTTTGCTTTCTGTTTCATTTTTGTGGTAGATCAATCAATGAAAAGTTACAATTGATACAAAAAATGGAGACTTGGAAAAAGTAACAGAAAGCAATTGAGAAATAAAATCTTTTAAATTTGGCTCTGGTATACAGTAGTTGTAACCAAAATAAACCAACATTTACAGTACATATTAATGTTACCTGATAAGACACACTGTCCTATTGTTATGACATACATTTGTGCATAACAAAATACTATTCATACACATTTGTATAAATATAGACCCTGCGTCAAACTGGGTGTCCAGGAAACTGCTTCTGGTACAATTATGCCAGGACAATGTTTTGAGGCACCTGGTTCTCTACACTCTCACCTGCAATCACCTGCGATGCAGGTAGTGGGTGTATAGAGCCGGGTGCTTCTAAACACTAGTCCTGCATAAATGGAATGGAAGCAGTTCTCCGGTCAACCCAGTCTGACCATGGGGGTAATTTAGAGTTGATCGCAGCAGCAAATTTGTTAGCAGTTGGACAAAACCATGTGCACTGAAGGGGGGGGGGGGGGGGGGCAGACATAACATGTGCAGAGAGAGTTAGATTTGGGTGGGGTGTGTTCAATCTGAAATCTAAATTGCAGTGCAAAAATAAAGCAGCCAGTATTTACCCTGCACAGGAACAATATAACCCACCCAAAATCTAACTCTCCCTGCACATGTTATATCTGCTCCATCTGCAGTGCACATAGTTTTGCCCAACTGCTAACAAATTTGCTGCTGCGATCAACTCTGATTTAACCCCCCCCCCCCTTATACAGGACACTCAATAGTTTGTGATTTGTAAAAATATTGGGGTATTGATGTTTAGAATATTTGTCTGAATAAGTTTATCAATAAATATTTAGAAAATATACATTTTCGTACTATGGCCCTCATTCCAAGTTGTTCGCTCGTTGCCGAGTTTCGCTATATTGCGATTAGTCGCTTACTGCGCATGCGCTTAGTTATCTTACTCAAAAGTTAGGTATTTTACTCACGGCATAACGAGGATTTTTCATCGTTCTGGTGATCGGAGTGTGATTGACAGGAAGTGGGTGTTTCTGGGCGGAAACTGGCCGTTATATGGGAGTGTGCGAAAAAACGCTGGCGTTTCTGGGAAAAACGTGGGAGTGTCTGAAGAAACGGGGGAGTGTCTGGGCGAACGCTGGGTGTGTTTGTGATGTCAAACCAGGAACGAAACTGACTGAACTGATCGCAATGGATGAGTAAGTCTGGAGCTACTCAGAAACTGCTAATAATTTTCTATTCGCAAATCTGCAAATCTTTCATTTGCAATTCTGCTATGCTAAGATACACTCCCAGAGGGCGACGGCCTAGCGTGTGCAATGCTGCTAAAAGCAGCTAGCGAGCGAACAACTTGGAATGAGGGCCTATGTGTGTAAATTAGTTCAATTGTAATTAGATATTTAGAATGCATATACTGTGCTACATGTATTGTATAAGTTTGAAACATTAATTACATATAATTTTCCTTGTAGCATCAAATGAAAGAAAATAATAATAATAATAATAAGATAGATAGATAGATAGATAGATAGATAGATAGATAGATAGATAGATAGATAGATAGATAGATAGATAGATAGATATTTGTTTTTTGGGGGGCCCTCAAACTACTGATTTAAAAAACATTACTTTAATAGTATATTTTAAAAAACGACTATGGCAGTCAAAAAACATAACATTAAGCTAATCAAAAAATTATTGGTTCATAGAGAGAGACCAGATTAATGAGGTTAAAAGCCTCAAGGTAGACAAATAAGTGGATGAATGCGCCGGGCGCACTACCGGGAATGAATGGGACGTGTGTGCATCATAGATGTGCACGTGCTCCATTCACTTTGAATGGGAACGTCTGTGTATGCTCAGCGGGGGCCGAGGGGGCAGGCGCACCTAGGCACGCTGCTCTCCTCCCGCCTGCGATGCAGCCAAGCTCAATGAGCGTGGCTCCATCCAGGGCAGTTTCTAGCCAATTTGGCTCCCAGTGCGAGATTTAAAAATGCGCCCCCCATGACATTAAAAAATGTGCCCCCCCCCACACAACTAGATTAAAAAACAACAACTTGCGCCCGCACCCGGCATGGGGGCATGGCCTCATCTAAATGGGTGTGGCCTCATTTAAATGGACATGGCCTCATCTGAAAAGACTACCTCACAATCCAGTTTTTGACCATGCTCCAACAGATCACGACCACCACAGGAAAAAAACATTCTACCATATTAAGCCCCACACAGTAATGCCCCCTGCACCATATTATGCCACACACCGCAATGCCCTTGATACATTAAATCCCCACACTATGGCAGGCAAGAGTCCCCATTTCACACATTACGGCAGGTGTCCCCATTTTACACATTGAGAGAGAGAGAGAGGGAGAGAGAGAATACTTACAGAGGCGATTACCGCTCTTCGGCCCTCCTCACCAGTCGCTCCTCGCGCCGGCCTTTCCCTCTTCCTAACTTGGATCCCCCTCTGTACTCCGCTCGGGGGGTGGGGGGGGGGAATTTCGCGGAGTGACGGGGTTGCGTTGTGACGTAACGACGCAACCGCGTTATTCCGTGAAACTCCGCCCCCTGAGCGGGTTACTTGGGGAGAAATAGGAGGGGGAAGTAGGGAGCCACAGTTAGTGCCGCGGCGGGCGCCCAGTGCGGTTGCACTGCTCGCCTGCCCCAAGAAACGGCCCTGGCTCCATCTGTAGTTAGGCAGCAATGCAGCAATGAAATCACTTACAACTCTGTATATATAGAGTACCTCTATCTCAAAAAGTAGAGTACCTCTATCTCGAAGAGTTATAAGGGTTGAAAATACTTTATCACAACATTCATATATTGTTCATATATACTGGATCACTTGCTGTTTCTCCTATAATATTAAGAGTAGAGTAGCATATATGTATAGCCTTGGCATTAGAATTGCTTTTAAGATTTCAGCAGAAATGTACTAATTTCCTATGGGTGAAAAGGAGACCTAGAATATGGCTGAAGTTCCCAGTCTTAAGTTTTACTTTTATGCAGCACATCTAGCGCAGGGAGTGTTGTGGCAATCATATTCCTCTTCGTGGAGAAGGCTACAACTGGAATCTTAATTGTCACATTTTGTTTTGATTTCATCTTCACTATGGGTACTCAGTCTCATAGGAATACATCTGTCATGGATGTGCTAAATTGTGAATCTGGACTCAGCGGTGTTATTGGATTGAGGTCTGGAGATCTTGGGCAAAAACTGGGAGGTCTGATATAGCTCATCCGCATGCGATGGATAGACAAGACTAAAGCACAGACATGATAGCTTGGTATCTAGTACAGAAATAGTGTAAATGTGAGAACACATAACTAACAGGGAATGCTGGGATGTGAAACAGTACCACCTATACAAGATTTGATGCTGGGATGCATTGCAGTACCAGCTATACATGATTAGATGCTGGGATGCAGAGCAGTACAGCAATATAGGACTATATGGTAGGATGAAGAGCAGTACCAGCTATATAGGATTTCTGGGATGTGGAGCAGTACCTGCTACACAGGAATGCTATAATGCATAGCGGTAGAACCTATACAGGATTAGATGCTAGGATGGCACTTGTGATACAGCAACAGATGCAGCAGCTGACATTGGAATTGCACCACTGACACAGGAACAACTACTGTGGTTTTAGACTGGGATGACACCAGCGATACAGGAGTCAGGGAGTTATTTATGGGAATAGCACTGAAAATCTCCAGATAGCTGAAACTAACGGAGTCACAATGTAACTTGTGGCCACTCTGGAGACAACAAAGCAATAGCCACTTGTGAGTGTTCTGGATGCTTCCTTGTTCACCCCTGGCTGCCTGTGGATTGGCTGGGAGTATCATGTGATCACAGAATGGTTTCTAGTTGGTATTTGGCTGATCATCTGATCCAAAGTTTCATGGCTGTGCCCATCTCTGTTTCTCGAGGGAACTCTGGCATGAAGCTTACTGTCAAAATGTAAAGAGAATGGCAAGTACTAAAGGACTGGAAGCAATACGTTCACATAAACACTGCAGTTCAGGCCATTGCACTTTCACCTGCACTGAAAACTCTGCTGTAATCAGGAACCTGCAGACTTCATAGACAGAGTCACATCCAGGTGCATAATCAGCCTGGAAAGGAGTGCAGCAGTTAGTAACACAGATCCATGCTGCAGCTTGCATGCTGAGCAGAATTAACGGACAATTCTGGAAAACTGCAGGGAAGATGGTAAGGGTAAGACACAAGACAATCTGGTACATTAGAGGAGAAATAGGATTGTGACAACATCTGTTTTAAAGTTTCTTACTATTGCCTTCATGGCTGCAGTCTGGTATAGGACTACAAAATCTTCAATCTTCTATCTTCGTCTCCATTCCATTACCCTTTGAGGGTTAATCCAGACTTATAAGTCATAGGGATTTTCAACATTGAATCAGATGGGATCTACTCTTTTTAATTGATACAGTATTGCACCATTACGATCCTTTCTGTTCATTACTGAAATTCAAAATACAGTAGGCTTGGAGTGCCCTCCCATTGCTTATATCAGTATCTACAACAAGTAGCTATACTTCGCTTTGTCCCCCTGTCACAATTAGACAGAGAACTACAGTACCCTTGAATAACTTTGCTTCCTTCAATCTATGGGTTTGCTCTATGATTTATTGCCTCTTACTATCTCACAATGCCCTTCTTTTGGCTCTTTATGAGGAGCAGGGCCGTTTCTTGGGGCAGGCGAGCAGTGCAATCGCACTGGGCGCCCGCCGCGGCACTAACTGTGGCTCCCTGCTTCCCCCTCCTATTTCTCCCCGAGTAACCCGCTCAGGAGGCGGAGTTTCACAGAATGACGTGGTTGCGTCGTTACGTCACGGCGCAACCCCGTCACGATGCGAAACTCCCCCCGAGCGGAGTACAGAGGGGGATCCAAGTTAGGAAGTGGGAAAGGCCGGCGCGAGGAGCGACTGGTGAGGCGGGCCGAAGAGCTGTAATCGCCTCTGTAAGTATTCTCTCTCTCTCTCTCTCAATGTGTAAAATGGGGACACCTGCAGTAATGTGTGAAATGGGGACTCTTGCCTGCCGTAGTGTGGGGATTTAATGTATCAAGGGCATTGCGGTGTGTGGCATAATATGGTGCAGGGGGCATTACTGTGTGGGGCTTAATATGGTAGAATTTTTTTTTCCTGTGGTGGTCTTGATCTGTTGGAGCAGGGTCAAAAACTGGATTGTGAGGTAGTCTTTTCAGACGAGGCCATGCCCATTTAAATGAGGCCACACCCATTTACATGAGGCCATGCCCCCTTGCCGGGTGCGCGCGCAAGTTTTTTTTTTATTTTTACCAGGTGTGTGTGTGTGTGTGTGTGTGGGGGGGGGGGGCACATTTTTTAATGTCATGGGGTGGCGCATTTTTAAATCTCGCACTGGGAGCCAAATTGGCTAGAAACAGCCCTGATGAGGAGGCCTGGGAATGTGATAAGGGGGGAGCCTTGGGTACCAACAACTGAAAACAGATTAGGTCTAAATAAGTTGCACCAGCTTCTTTGGTCTGCCATCATGAGAATTATTTAAAAATATACCTAAGCTGATACATGGTCCCACAATGCTTGCATAAAATATTTCCCTCATCATTAGTACTTTGCTGGTGTGGTTGTGGTGAGGAGAGTACTTTGTTCCACATACTCTGGACATGTCCAAAATTGGGAATGGTTCATCGATTTATATTCCAGCTTACTAATGTCACTATGCCTGCCTCCCCAACCTACTCTCTTTTAACCAGACCTATTGCTGGTGTGTCAAAACCTATGCAGAAACTTATTTGGACAGTCAAATGTCATGTCACATAGCATTCAATTGGAAGTCCCTTTTGCCCCACTCTGCTATCTCTATCATGGAAGCAATATGGTTCAACTACCAAATGGAATTAATTTCTAGCATAGTTAACAATAAGGTTACTCTATTCTCTTCCACTTGGTCGACATGGCTGTCCTTTCATAATACTTCTGAACCTTTGTTCTAGCCCCAGAGCCACCTAAGGATTATCCCTAATAGCCAGTGGTCCTATTTTGTGTGGGACTGGTGAATAGAGTTTGACTGCACAAATGTTTCCTTGATATTATCTTTGCAACCTTTACCGGCCGATTAACCATTTACTCTTCACTAATCTGTGATTGTGACATGTTTGGATGTATTTTAAAAAAATTTCCCCTTCCTCTTACTTTGTTTGAAAACAGATTTTCAATAAAAAGTTGATACATGTAAAAAAAATAGCTTTTAAGAAATCACATGTGCAGGCTCTCATGTAACCTCATAGCAGGTTAATGTGTTGGTAGTCATGGTATGCTTATGCAGCAAAAATTATAATGTATGGCTGCTGCACAGTGTTTGCCTAAGCACTGAACAATGTGTGAAAGGATCCCATCCTATACATGGAAGTAGATGGATAGCATGAGAGGCATCTCCTGTTAAACTAAAACAAACTGTTCATACAGAGCAGGTTTACATACCCTAAATGAAGGTCCAATGAGACTGCCTGAATAGAGAAATAAGAAAGAAGATATAATTCTGAGATATGACAGGGCTGAAACTAGGATTTTGGGCACCCGGGGGCAAGACAGTAATTTGGCGCCCCCCATGCACACAGACCAGGGGTGTGTACCGGGCAATTTGTTTTGTGTTTTGTGTTTTGGTTTTGGATCTGGATATACTTGATGTTTTGCATCTGTATTGGTTTTTCCAAAACCACCCTTGCAGGTTTTGGATCTGGATTTTTTTTTAAATCATAAAATCAGCTAAAATAACAGAATTTGGGGGTGTTTTTTTTCCTACAGTAATATGAACCTCAATAAAATAAATTTTCACTCATTTCCAGTCTATTCTGAACACCTCATGGCTCACAATATTGTTTTTAGCCAGTTTAGGCCAAAAGGTTGCCCCAAGGTAGTTGGATGACTAAGCTAAGCGACAGCAGTCGGCAGAAAACACGTGGCAGTTAACAATATATTTTTAAATGCTGTAATCATGTTAAAATTGTTTTCAAATTAAGATCAAGTTCTTCTGTTCATCAAACATATTTTTGACATTTAGAAGGTTCGATAAGCATACATTAAAAATTATTTTCAAATTAGGATTATATTTTTCTGTTCCTCAAAGATATCTTTGACATGCAGAAGGTTAGTTATACTAATTTAATTTAAATTTCGTTAATTTATCATTATTATTAATAATTCAGAAAAAGTTCACAAAAAGATGATTAAGGCAAAGAAGATTAAAAAAGACAATAATTTAGATGCTGTAATCATGATTTTAACTTATTTTTGATCAAGTTCCTCTGTTACTCAAATAAATATTTGATGTGCAGAAGGTTTGTTGTACAAGTGTGGAAAGTTTAGTTATATTTATTTAATTTAAATTTAGTAAATTTATAATTATTATTAATAATATTAATTTGAATTAATCACAATGTAGTGATAAGATGAATTCTGAAAATAGGACAATCAGTTATTATCTAAGAATATGAACTATGGACACAGCACCCTGAAATGGACGGAGCACGTCTGGATGTATACTGGGAGGATACAGCACAAAATATATAAAAAAAGATGTCTTTCATTTTGGGTGGGCTGACAGAACACCTCTAGATGGACAAAGCAGCTGCAGTCCATGGATGTATACTGGAATGACACAGCACAAAATATTAATTTAAATTAAAAAAAAGTATATATACATATAGATATATAATTTTTTATATCACACACTGCAGTTACAGTGTCACATAAATGAATTAAAAAATATATATAATTACACACTGTGGTTGTCCTTCACCCTTCACCGACAGCGTTGCACAAATGAGTCAGAAATATTTAGAAATATTTTTTATATAACACACTGGCGGTTACAGTGTCACACAAATGAGTCAGAAATATACATAATTACACTCTGCAGTTGACCTTCACTGTCAGTGTTGCACAAATGAGTCAGAAATATGTAGAAGTAATTTTTATATGACACACCGGTAGTTACAGTGTTGCACAAATGAGTCAGAAATATATAATTACACACTGCGGTTGACCTTCACCATCAGCATCACACAATACGTGTATAAGTAGGAAATAAATATAATGCAATCTGACCGGCAGTGTCACAGTACTTATGAAAATAAAATAAAAATTGTATAGTACACTGCAGTACAGTACAAACCAAAACATATATATTTTTTATAATTATAATTTTAGGCTTTTTGTTTTTAGCTATTATTATTTTAATTTTACACTGGGGAGAAGCCCATGGATGGACGTACAGATCACCACCGTCAGATACAGCAGACAGAACACCCCTTTTTCAGATACAGCAGAGAGAGCACCCCTTTCAGATAATCAGACAGAGAACACCCTTTTTAGAGACAGTAGACAGAGAGCACCCCTTTTTCAGATACAGCAGACAGATAGAGCACCCCTTTCAGATACAGCAGAGAGAGCACCCCTTTCAGATACAGCAGACAGAGAGAGCACCCCTTTTAGATACAGCAGACAGAGAGAGCACCCCTTTTTCAGGTACAGTAGACAGAGAGAGCACCCTTTCAGATATATCAGGCAGAGAGAGCACCCATTTTTCAGATACAGCAGACAGAGATAGCACCCCCTTTTCAGTTACAGCAGATTGAAAGCACCACTTCCAGAAACAGCAGGCAGAGAGAGCACCCCTTTTTCAGATACAGCAGACAGAGCACCTACCCCACGCCACACCAGACAACACAGTACTGGAAACGGACAAGTCTGTTCAGTACATTCTCCACAGCTGGGATGAAGATGGCACTGATGCATGGAAACTTATGTAGAATCCAAAACAAAGAAACAAGCCCAGACGCGCTGTCACAGCTGCCAGTAGGGATTGTCAGTCCCAATAAAAATTGTAAAGAAAGAATAGGAACTGGCGCTAGGTGTTTCCCCAATAATACAAACTGTGGATGGATTTCAATAAAATAACATACAATTTATTAATTAACTAGACATCACATGCTAAAAGCAGGAATAAATTCCAATAGACACATGTAGTTAAGGGCATTGATGGAGCTCAGAAAAATATTCAATAATGGCTGCTAGTGAGTGTCCACAAAGGATCCCGGACTGAAATATTAGGCAGAGTTCCCTGGGGAGAAGAAATGCAAACAGCTGGTGTTACCCTTGTCGATGGAGGCTTCCAGAGAATTGAAATTGCCAGCAGGCAAGCTGTGCTGTTGGTGTGAGCACTGGGTCTCTCCAATCGGTGCTGTATAAAAGGAATCCCACAGAGGAAACTTTCCAAAGTAGCTTGTTCAAAAGTCCATATCTGGATCCATTTGAAGAACAGGACACTGATGTGGTAGCAGCATACACACTTAACGCGTTTCCCTAGGCTCGGTCACCTAGCTTCATCAGAAGTAAAGCTCAGTCTGAAAGTGGGATCTATTTAAACCCCATTTGATAACCTGATGCCCAGCAGGTGTGATGGAAATACCATTCAATTAACCACAGTTTAATTAAAAACAGGAATACAATGTAATCCATCTACTTAAAATGTATGGAGGAGTTAGTAGGAGGCAAACCCACAAGAAAACAATAATTCATTTCATATATAAACAAACAAACAAGCAAACAAACCTAGTTTTAAAGATTAGAAAGGTCAAAGGCCAGTGCAGTCACATGACTCGCTTCCAGCCACCAGAATCATCATCTGGTTTCGGATTTATTTAATTTATTGATCACTTAGAGTCCCCCCCTTTCCCACCATTTTCGGGGCATAGGGACCCCCCACACAGCCCAACCTACTCACATTAATACCCACGATCGGCGGTAGGGAACGGGCACATTGGAAGAACCCCGTGGAGCACTAGACGCTCCTTCCGGGTCACATGACAGGCCAAGACCAGTTGTAAACTCCCGTCAAAGGCGCCCTGGTTGCTAGGCAGCCCTGGCACGCACCGATGCGGTGCGTGATGACGTCATGCCCCTGTCATGTGACCAGGAGCCCGGAGTAGCTGCAATATGTGAAAAAACATGTTTACTCCCAATCATGGGCAAATAAACATGTACTAAAAGATACACTGAATTGTTTGGTATAGTCGGACCAATATATACATTATCACTGAGGCACTTGAAGCACTAAAATTCAGACATTTAGCAGTTCTTGTTAGAAGAGTTATAGGAAAATAGATTGTAATAGTACAGATTTTTATATATATATAGGGAAGCAACATAGATCCTAACACACAGTGCCCTCATATATGCACTGGATAATAATCAGTTGACATCACCATATTCTATATACCCTCCTCTTATACCACTAGGTTAGGATAGAGATTGGTTTGAATTTGACTATAAAATAGTACACAGATAATATGTCTTGTGATGATACAAATACCAATAAAAGATAAGCAGGGGATTTCCATAGGGTGATAATTAGTAGGTCTAATTGACATTTAAAAACCACCTGACCTTAGTCCCACCACCACAGATGGGTGGTTGCGCAGCCAAGGGGGGACTCCAGTTGGTAGGAGTGGCCTGAACACTCGGATAACTACCGAGTGACCGATTCCCTGGGACGTGCTGACAGGGAAAACCACTGTCCCGTCAAAGATAAACGTGGAAGCCTCCAAGGCCACGCATACCACACACAGGTGGCACGGATTTGTCACCTGTACCCTCCGGGTGTGGGAAAAGGACAGTAATAGAGAACTGATTATCCAGGAGAATCAAAAAGACATTAATAGGGCCATTGTAAATGATTATAAACCCCTATGTTCAATTCCCTTGTCTCATTGAGACACCTTAATTTTTATACCACTACATTCAATTCCATTGTCTCATTTAGACCAGTGGGATATACTGAATTGAATTGGAGCATCCAGTAGATTTCCTTCTTACATAGTAATGAAAATCTATCTCCCCCCCTTGCAGTTGGGGCCACATGTTCCAGTGCCAAGACAGAAAGACACCCAGGATCTTTTTGATGTTTGGAATGAAAGTGACGGGACACACTATGTTGTAGGAAACCTTTGGTAATATTTCTTTTATGTTCCATGAATCTGGTGCGTAATTTTCTAGTGGTGCGACCCACGTAATATTAATTACAGCTGCACCAAAGAAGGTAGATGACATATGAGGAATCGCAGTTCATAAATGATTTGATAGAATGGACATCTGATTTATTTGGTAGCTCTATCGACACTGTTTTCCTAGGTGTGTGTAAACAAACTTGGCATTTATTCTTGCCACAATGAAAGAAGCCTAGTGGCTTATTGGTTAGCCATTCAGATCCTGATTTTTGTTTGCTGTTAGTATCTTTATTTTCTACTTTTTTCAAAAAGCTGGGAGCTAGAAGAGTTTTTAGAGACTTATTTTTTCTATAGATTATTTGTGGGGCATGGGGGAGTGTTTCCACCAGGATACGATCTTGTTTCAAGATTTTAAAATTTCTATTTATTTATACTACGAATCTGGCCCGCACAACTATTACATTTACAAATAAAGGCAAAGCTCTTATCCTTATTAACAGCATGTTCATCTTTCTTGGAGTGATAGTGTAAAAGGCTATCTCTGTCTAACTCAGACACCTCCAAAAGGGCTTTTTGTAAGACATTTTCAGGGTACCCACATTCCCTGAAAGAAGTGAGAAGGGTGTCTGCCTGTTCCTTAAAAGTGATGAAGCTGGAGCAGTTTCTTACAAAAAGCCCTTTTGGAGGTGTCTGAGTTAGACAGAGATAGCCTTTTACACTATCACTCCAAGAAAGATGAACATGCTGCTAATAAGGATAAGAGCTTTGCCTTTATTTGTAAATTTAATAGTTGTGCGGGCCAGATTCGTAGTATAATAAATAGAAATTTTAAAATCTTGAAACAAGATCGTATCCTGGTGGAAACACTCCCCCATGCCCCACAAATAATCTATAGAAAAAATAAGTCTCTAAAAACTCTTCTAGCTCCCAGCTTTTTGAAAAAAGTAGAAAATAAAGATACTAACAGCAAACAAAAATCAGGATCTGAATGGCTAACCAATAAGCCACTAGGCTTCTTTCATTGTGGCAAGAATAAATGCCAAGTTTGTTTACACACACCTAGGAAAACAGTGTCGATAGAGCTACCAAATAAATCAGATGTCCATTCTATCAAATCATTTATGAACTGCGATTCCTCATATGTCATCTACCTTCTTTGGTGCAGCTGTAATTAATATTACGTGGATCGCACCACTAGAAAATTACGCACCAGATTCATGGAACATAAAAGAAATATTACCAAAGGTTTCCTACAACATAGTGTGTCCCGTCACTTTCATTCCAAACATCAAAAAGATCCTGGGTGTCTTTCTGTCTTGGCACTGGAACATGTGGCCCCAACTGCAAGTGGGGGAGATAGATTTTCATTACTATGTTAGAAGGAAATCTACTGGATGCTCCAATTCAATTCAGTATATCCCACTGGTCTAAATGAGACAATGGAATTGAATGTAGTGGTATAAAAATTAAGGAGTCTCAATGAGACAAGGGAATTGAACATAGGGGTTTATAATCATTTACAATGGCCCTATTAATGTCTTTTTGATTCTCCTGGATAATCAGTTCTCTATTACTGTCCTTTTCCCACACCCGGAGGGTACAGGTGACAAATCCGTGCCACCTGTGTGTGGTATGCGTGGCCTTGGAGGCTTCCACGTTTATCTGTGACGGGACAGTGGTTTTCCCTGTCAGCACGTCCCAGGTAATCGGTCACTCGGTAGTCATCCGAGTGTTCAGGCCACTCCTACCAACTGGAGTCCCCCCTTGGCTGCGCAACCACCCATCTGTGGTGGTGGGACTAAGGTCAGGTGGTTTTTAAATGTCAATTAGACCTACTAATTATCACCCTATGGAAATCCCCTGCTTATCTTTTATTGGTATTTGTATCATCACAAGACATATTATCTGTGTACTATTTTATAGTCAAATTCAAACCAATCCCTATCCTAACCTAGTGGTATAAGAGGAGGGTATATAGAATATGGTGATGTCAACTGATTATTATCCAGTGCATATATGAGGGCACTGTGTGTTAGGATCTATGTTGCTTCCCTATATATATATATAAAAATCTGTACTAT
The DNA here is from genome assembly GCF_028390025.1 of Pseudophryne corroboree. Classification (NCBI taxonomy): domain Eukaryota; kingdom Metazoa; phylum Chordata; class Amphibia; order Anura; family Myobatrachidae; genus Pseudophryne; species Pseudophryne corroboree. The sequence goes on from NC_086445.1 coordinate 335,137,576, forward strand.
TACAATCTATTTTCCTATGACTCTTCTAACAAGAACTGCTAAATGTCTGAATTTTAGTGCTTCAAGTGCCTCAGTGATAATGTATATATTGGTCCGACTATACCAAACAATTCAGTGTATCTTTTAGTACATGTTTATTTGCCCATGATTGGGAGTAAACATGTTTTTTCACATATTGCAGCTACTCCGGGCTCCCGGTCACATGACAGGGGCATGACGTCATCACGCACCGCATCGGTGCGTGCCAGGGCTGCCTAGCAACCAGGGCGCCTTTGACGGGAGTTTACAACTGGTCTTGGCCTGTCATGTGACCCGGAAGGAGCGTCTAGTGCTCCACGGGATTCTTCCAATGTGCCCGTTCCCTACCGCCGATCGTGGGTATTAATGTGAGTAGGTTGGGCTGTGTGGGGGGTCCCTATGCCCCGAAAATGGTGGGAAAGGGGGGGACTCTAAGTGATCAATAAATTAAATAAATCCGAAACCAGATGATGATTCTGGTGGCTGGAAGCGAGTCATGTGACTGCACTGGCCTTTGACCTTTCTAATCTTTAAAACTAGGTTTGTTTGTTTGTTTGTTTGTTTGTTTATATATGAAATGAATTATTGTTTTCTTGTGGGTTTGCCTCCTACTAACTCCTCCATACATTTTAAGTAGATGGATTACATTGTATTCCTGTTTTTAATTAAACTGTGGTTAATTGAATGGTATTTCCATCACACCTGCTGGGCATCAGGTTATCAAATGGGGTTTAAATAGATCCCACTTTCAGACTGAGCTTTACTTCTGATGAAGCTAGGTGACCGAGCCTAGGGAAACGCGTTAAGTGTGTATGCTGCTACCACATCAGTGTCCTGTTCTTCAAATGGATCCAGATATGGACTTTTGAACAAGCTACTTTGGAAAGTTTCCTCTGTGGGATTCCTTTTATACAGCACCGATTGGAGAGACCCAGTGCTCACACCAACAGCACAGCTTGCCTGCTGGCAATTTCAATTCTCTGGAAGCCTCCATCGACAAGGGTAACACCAGCTGTTTGCATTTCTTCTCCCCAGGGAACTCTGCCTAATATTTCAGTCCGGGATCCTTTGTGGACACTCACTAGCAGCCATTATTGAATATTTTTCTGAGCTCCATCAATGCCCTTAACTACACGTGTCTATTGGAATTTATTCCTGCTTTTAGCATGTGATGTCTAGTTAATTAATAAATTGTATGTTATTTTATTGAAATCCATCCACAGTTTTTATTATTGGGGAAACACCTAGCGCCAGTTCCTATTCTTTATGTAGAATCCAAGACCGGCAAAAATTTGAGAGTTCTGATGCCTTTCGGCCTCGCTTTCGGATATGAGTAAGGCAGGAAGTCCAAAGCCAGACTCGGATCCTGCCTCAAATCGTATTGTTCAGGTAGGTTCGGTTCACTGAGAACCTAACCCACTCATCCCTAACACACACACACTTTGAAAACATGTAAAAAAACACAGTATTAAACATTTGACAAAGTGACAACAAGCACCGTCAGAGTGCATCCAGCACACATTCCCTCGGAAAATGGATAGGAACACAAGAAAACTAACATGCACCTCAGATACAGTATTGTGGGGGACTCTGGCCAACTGCTGTAGGACTACAAAGCCCAGCATGCCAGTCAGGACCTAGGATCAATCGAAGAGGAGGAGTACCAACAGTCTGGTGAGAGGACACACACAATGTGGGTCATCCTGGCTGCAGAGAGGAGTCTCTAGGACTGGCTGATGTTATATTTCTGATATAAGCCATGCAATCACTGTATCACAAACACAGGGGGTGGTGACTCTGACTGGCCAACTGCTGCAGGACTACAAAACCATGCATGCTAGTTGGGACCTAGGACCACACTTTGGGAGGCTGCAGCTGACCTGCATATACTGACCTCACCTCAGTGCCCAGGCTAATTATCGGCTGCTTCTTCCACTCACCCTGTCCTCTTATGGTAGAGCTGCCATGCAGGAAGGGGGAGGTGCTGAGGAAAAGATCTAGGGGCAGACTTAGTTTACACAGGCACAGAATTGTGTGAACGGCAACCCCATAGCCATTCATAAGTCTTCTACTAGTTGTCGGGTGGGTAGTTTCCAAGGAGTCCACATTGGTGGTACTGATGAGCAGGGACCTGCAGCGAGGGTTCTGGGACCCAGCAGTAGGTATCCCCTTAGGGCCCTGTCCTCCTCTGGTGAAGCTTCATATGGGAAGGGGGAGGTGCTGAGGAACAGGTCTGGGGGAAGACATCGCTCACACAGACACAGGATTGCGTGAGCGGCCATGGACCAGCGCTCGGGAAATGAAAGGGGGCAGATGGAGAGTATGTGGACACCACTTCTTCCCTATTCATTAGCGTTCCAGTTGCCAGGGTGTGGGGAGTTTTCCAGTAATCAACGTTGGTGGTGCTGTGGAGCGGGTACCTGCGGTGACTCTTCTTGGAATTGGCAGAAGGTAGCCCCTTAGGGCTGAGAGGAAGGTATCCCTACAGCCCCCTTCAGTTGCGGCCATGAATATGAAATTAGTGTACAAGGGAGAAATTGCAATATGGTGCAAATTATTATATTGTGTGTGAATATGCAGTGAATAATAAGTGAATGTGCAGCCCCTAATACAGAGAAACAGAATAGAAATAGCAAATCCTGTATGGAACACTTTTCTCCTTGTACCCTGATGTACATGCAGTGCAGGGAATCAAGAATGGGTGTGTGCTCCCACTGAATAACCCAAAGAGAGGACAATACCTAAGTGTGTATGCAGAGCTCCTGCAGGGCAAATTTAAGGTAAATGTTTATATATATATTTTTTATTCCTGTGTAAATTTATGAAAGAGGATTGAAATGTCTGAATAATTGCGTGAACATGTACAGATATTTAAAAGTCCAGGGAGTACTGCCCTACAGTATGTGGAGATGTATTTGAAAAAGAGTACAGTATAGCAACAATATTAATGGGACTCATTCCAAGTTGATCGCACGCTGCCGATTTTTGCAGGGCAGCGATCAGGTTACTACTGCGCACGCACGTCGTACAGGTATAAACAGCATTGTTGCTATGCAATTCAATTCACACAGCCATTCGCAAGGAGATTGACAGAAAGAGGGCGTTTATGGGTGTCAACTGACCGTTTTCTAGCAGTGGTAGGGAAACACAGGCGTGTCCAGGCGTTTGCAAGGCGGGTGTCTGACGTCAATTCCGGGACTGGACAGGTTGAAGTGATCGCAAGGGCTAAGTAAGTTCGGACCTACTCAGAAACTGCAAAAACTTTTTTGTCCCACTCGGCTGCACATGTGATTGCACACTTTCAAAGTGAAAATCCACTCCCCCGCGGGCGGCGACTATACGTTTGCACGGCTGCAAAAAATAGCTAGCGAGCGATCAACTCGGAATGAGCGCCAATATGTTATAACAAGCTACAGGGTTGAAGGTTGTGATAGTGAAGGTATTGTTTGATATTTTTGCCCCCATTAAAATGACTTGTTTAGAGGCATTAAAAATTGGTCTTTGAATAAAAAGATGAAATACAGAAGTACAAACATGATAAACAAAAGATAAACAATCCTAATCTCTTTTCAATATTAAGGGGGGTATCCAATGAACCCTGATGCCGTTTCATCCGATCAAAATGGGTGGATATCACAATTAATGCCCGATGGTCATTATCATGGTATCCATTTAGAGGCCATTTTTATTGGCTGAAATTGGACCCGTGATCACGTGAAAACATATTGGGTCGGGGGTAAGTCCCTGATCCTATCTGTTATATCAACTCCAGCAACCTGCTTTTTGTGGATTATGCACCCAAAGCATAATCCCCAATAGATGCCAGCATTGAGGAGGCAATTGAGGCTAATGGGATAGCCCCCGGCAATACAATTACTTATGCTCATTGACCCTGGGTAATTGGTTACCGCCCTAATAATGATGGATATTTAAATATTATAGCTAGTAGTATTTTAAATGACCTTTAAATAAAAATACGGATATACACAGTTTTTATACTGGGACATTTTCCAGACCAAAAAATAAATAAATAAATGTGAATCTGCTTATGTGCAAGCGGAGAAATAATAATAATAATAATAATAATAATCATTATTATTATTATTATTATTATTATTATTATCATCATCATCATAACATGTACTACATATCCAAATTGTTGTACTTTAGTAAATTATTTTATTTTTACATTAGTCTTCAGTTGCTGAATTAACCAATAACTGATGTTTTGATGACGTTATTTAATTTTGCTTATATCTTATCAAACTCTGACTACTTATACTCATATTCTACTAATTGTCTTATAACTTACTGTACCTCTGTCACCTGTTCTGCAGGCTAGGATATCCAGATTTGCCTGAGTGTTGTGCTTATCATACAAGCTGCTGCTTGTGTCTGTGTTGCTAATTACTGAATCTCCTTCATGGGCGATTTATTCACCTGAAAGTTCTCTGTTTGTGAAGTCTGCATAATCCTGATTACAGCAGAGGTTGCAGTTTAACTAGCAGTGCCGGACCTGAACTGCAGAGATCATGTGAATGTATTGCTCTCAGACTTTAGTGACTCTACAGACAGATATCCCGTATTATTGGTTCTTGCCGAATATTCTGTATCATCAGCATCACCTGTATCATATGTATCATCATTTCCATCACCTGTATCATCTGTGTCATCAGTTCCAACCTGATACTTAATAGCATCGGTTCAAATCTGATACTCAATACCATCGGTACCAATCCGAAACTCAAAGCCATTGGTTGCAATTTGATATTCAGTACTACCTGTGTACTTGCTATTCCATTCATCCATGATATTCTGGCACCAGTACTGGGAGACCTAGTCAGAGGGCTGTGACCTGCATGTTGGTCACAGCTGTGCCCAAAATCCCTTGCAGGATTCCCTGCTAAAAAACACTGGTGTGTTATAGGCCCTACAAACTGGCCGATTTTTTGAAAGATATGAACGATCTCGTTCATAAATGAACGAGAACTCGTTCATATCTTTCAGTGTGGAGACTCCTGCGATGAACGATGCGCGTCCCCGCGCTCGTTCATCGCTGGTCTCCCGTCGGCTGTGCATGCAGGCCAATATGGACGATCTCGTCCATATTTGCCTGCACTTCAATGCAGCCGCGTGACGGGGGGAGTGAAGAAACTTCACTCCCCCCGTCACTGCCCCCCCGCCGCCGGGTCGCTCGTCAGCCGTATCCGCCGTCGGGCAGCTCGGCGGTGGGTCGGCCAGTGAGTAGGGCCCCTTAGACTCCATGCTTCTGCTCTGGGTTTCCTACAGCAGTGATTTAATTATAGAATTTAGGTGGTCATTCTGAGTTGATCGCTCGTTGCTGATTTTCGCAGCACAGTGATCAACTGAAAAAATGGCAATTATGCGCATGGTATGCAGCGCCCATGCGCTAAGTACTTTCACACAAAACTTTGTAGATTTACACAAGCTTGAGTGACGTTTTTTCATCGCTCGAGTGATCGAAGTGTGATTGACAGGAAGTGGGTGTTTCTGGGCGAAAACTGCCCGTTTTCAGGGAGTGTGCTAAAATGCAGGCGTGCCAGGTAAAAACGCAAGAGTGGCTGTGGAAATGGGGGAGTGGCTGGCCGAACGCAGGGCGTGTTTGTGACGTCAAACCAGGAACTAAACAGACTGAGGTGATCGCAGTCTAGGAGTAGGTCTGGAGCTGCTCCTAAACTACAGGGAATTATTTAGTAGCAGTTCTGCTAATCTTTCGGTCGTTATTCTGCTAAGCTAAGATACACTCCCAGGGGGCAGCGGCCTAGTGTTTGCAATGCTGCTAAAAGCAGCTAGCGAGCGAACAACTCGGAATGAGGACCTTAGTCCAAAACCTTTAATTGGACTACTCTAAGAACAGCTCTTCCAAGATGGATCCAAGTTATTATTATTATTTTCCTTTATTTATATGGTGCCATAAGAGATTCGCAATGCCCAAGTACATAAACAAAATAATTAAAACAGGAAAATAGTGACGTACCGTTGAAGACAATATAGAACAAGTATAGGGTAAATAAACATAGCTACAGCAGCAGATGACACTGACATAAGTATCAGGGTGACAGAAAACATCAGAATTTGGTGCAGTAGAAGATGGTTTAAGTAAGAGAAGTATAAGCACATGAGGGGTTGAGGGCCCTGTTTATGAGAGCTTACATTCTAAAGGGGAGGGGCACAGACAGGATGGACATAGAGGGTTAGGATGAGATTAGGCTGGGTTCGGTGAAGAAGTGGGCCTTCAGTACCCATTTTGTAGAGAGGTGGAGAGTCTGAGGGGGAGAGGTAGAGAATTCCAGAGAAAGGGAGCAGCATGTGAGAAATCTTAAAGGTAGGAGTGGGAGGAAGTAATCAGTAGGCAGGAGAAGTGGAATGCATTAGTGGTCGAAGAGGATGGGTGGGAGTGTAAAGGGAGATAAGGTCAGAGATGTAAATGGGAGAGGAGTGGGAGAGGGCTTTATGAGTGTGTGTGAGAAGTTTGAATTGGATTCTGAAAGGGAAAGGAAGCCAGTGAAGGGTTTGTCGGAAAGGGGAGGTGGATAGAGTGCATTTGGTGAGGAAGATGAGCCAGGCTACAGCAATGAAGATCGATTGGAGTGGAGAGAGACATTTGTCAGGGATGTCAGTTAGGAGGACATTACAGTAGTCCAGTCTGGAAAATTACCAGTGAGTGGATAATGGTCTTAGTGGCATCCTGGGTGAGAAAGGGTCTGATCCTGGAAGTATATTTGAGATGAAAATAGCAGGTTTGTGAGAGGTGCTAAATGTGTGATTTGAAGGAGAGGGAGAAGTCAAGGATTACTCCAAGACAGTGCACTGGAGGGCTAGAAGAGATAGTAGTTCCATCAATGGATAATGTTCCCAGTCAATGGATTCAAAACATATGTGCATTTCTCTGTTGTCTCCGAACTGTGAATCTTCTAAACATTCTGATTCTCTGGCTTCATCGGTCAATCAGCCTTTCAAGTGTTCTGATGTTTCACAATCATCCTATCCTTCAAATCTTGTAATAAGTGTTGGATCTTCCACTTCATGCTACTTCCAGGATTTTCTGAGTAATCAAGCTCTCAAGAAGGAGGATTTAATATTCCAATTAGACTTGGACTCAGACTCTAACTATGATCCAGTCCATGATGCTACTACTCTTCTGAAAGGTCCCATGTTTTCTGATAAAGTTTTCTCTTTACAGTTAATTCCACTCTCTCTGGTCAAATCAAGATGTTCCCGTCGGAAGAGAAGGAATGGGCAAAGATCTTAAATTCATCACCAGATACCTTTGTTGAAGATTTCCATTCCTCGTACTCTCACTAGGCAAGAGGTGTGTCCAGAGGCCTCACCTATAAAGGGGAGGGGGGGGGGGGTACTGTCACAATCCTGACTTATTATTCTCATATGTTTTTCTATGGGGTATATTCAATAAGATTCAGATCCATTCCAACATGCAGTTGTCAGAATGGATCCGACAGCCCCTATTCAGTGGACGGACAAATCAGACTGTCTGATTTGTCTGTACCCAGGGTCCTGTCCTGTCGCTGCTGTCAGTGGCTGTGGATGTGCTGACAGCAGCGGCGGGTGGTGTAGATGGTGGGGGGAGGTATGGGTGAGCAGGACAGCGGTGGGGGTAAGATGGGCAGTGGCGGGAGCTGAGATTGGTGGCCGGCAGGGGGACATGTCTGCATTGTTGGTGGGAGATGCTGCAAGGAGATAGGGGAGAGAGGTGCCTGGCTGGGGGGACAGCCAGGCACCTCTCTCCCTGCAGCGCCTCCCCCAGCTGCTGCATACATGTCCCCCTGCGGCCAGCTCCCCCCACCAGCTGCTGATCTGAGCTCCCCCAGCCGCACTCTTTCCCAGGCAGAATGTACTAACCTGTCCTGCCACATTAACTGCTTTACTCTGCGGTCCCCTGATATTGTCTACAATAACCTGCTGTCTCCAGCTCCCCCACGTCGCTGCTATTTGCTCCTTGTTTACACATGCACCGCTGCGGACACTCAGGTCTCAGCTATAATAAAGCTGAGACCTGAGTGGCCGCAGCGGTGCATATGTAAACAAGGAGCAAATAGCAGTGCCGGGGGGGGGGGGGGGGGGATCTGGAGACAGCAGGTTACCGTGGAAAATATCAGGGGAGTGTAGAGTAAAGCAGTTAATGCGGTGGAACAGGTTAGTATTTCCCACCCCCCATCTAATCACCTCAATCCGACCTGTTTTCAAGTAAATTTAGTTTGTCAGAAAGGGGGCCAAAACCTGTCTATTGCTACTCATAGAAAATAGCTTAGACATGCTATGCTATGCATGGCATGGCAAATTGAGCAAAACAGAAAAGGTGTGTGTGGACACATCTGTAACTCTGTCACCTGTTCTGCAGGCTTGGATATCCAGATTTGCATGAGGGTTCTGCTCAGCATACAAGCTGCTGCATGTGTCTGTGTTACTAATTACTGAGTCTCCTTCTTGGCTGTTTATGCACCTGAGAGTTCTCCGTTTCTGAAGTCTTCAGAATCCTGATCACAGCAGAGGTTGCAGTCCAGCTAGCAGAGCTGGGCCTTAACTGAAGAAATCATGTGAATGTATTGCTTTTCATCCTTTAGTGCTTTCCATTCTCCATGCCAGAATTCCCTCCAGAATCAGTGAAGGGCACAGACATAACAGTCTAGATCAGGTAATCGGTCAAACACCAACCAAGAGCCAGCTTGTAATCATGTGACACTTAGCCAATCCCTGATCAGCCAGGGGTATTTTGGAAGCTTCATGGACACTCTCAAGCTGCCAGGGCTTTGTTGTCTTTTAACCTGCTGTGAGGTATACATCAGTTTCTACAAACAATGTCCAGGCTGAAGACTTCCAGCGCAGTGTTCATCTCCAGAGCCCCCTGGCTCCTGAATAGCTGGTTCAATCGCATCATCTGCTCAAATTGATGTTTCCTGAATAACTGGTTGAATCCCAGTGTCTGCACATATTGTCCTCAGCCTAGCTGCGTGATTCTTTGAGAGCCACTGCGAATAGTAATCCTACTCAGCATTTCCAGTGCATTCCCACCTTGCTTCACTCCGGCTCCCTTATTGGTTCCTGTCTGATATTCTGTAACATTGGTTCCAGCCCGATATCCTTTATCATCGGTTTCAGCCTGATATCCTGTATCATCGTTTCCAACTTGAGGGGGCATCGATTGTGATTATTAAGTGAAGTATGGTGCAAGTGGCATTACTGTTTGGGGCATACTTTTGTGCAAGGGGCATTACTGTCTGGGGCATTACAAGTGCATTACTGTGTGGGGCATAGCAAGGGGCATTACTGTGTGGGGCATAACAAGGGGCATTACTGTTCAAGGGATAATATGGTGCTAGGGGAAAGACTGTGTGCAGCATAATAAGGTGTAAGGGGCATTACTGTGTGGGGCTTAATATGGAGCAAGAACCAAGGAGTATTACTGTGTTGGGCATAATATGGTGTTAGTGGCATTACTGTTTGGGGCATAATGCGGTGAAGGTAGTATTTCCCTGCAAGACCATGCATATTTCAGTAATATTATGTCCCTTTTTATAGGGCATGCACACATACCTCTCCCCCCTCCATGACAGTGAGGAGGGGGGGGGGGTTGTTGTGTGCACACTGGGAGACAAGTTGGCTATAACCAACCCTGCATGAGCTCAGTAGACAAAATTCTAGTTGGTTGTTTCGTGACTATGTATTAATTAAGAAGTTAAATAATTAACTTGGAAACTCTATCATTAGGAAATTCCTTAAACAATCTGAAAATACAAAACTGCAAAATGTAAAATGTAGCTTCATTGCTGTTATTTTCAAAACCACACTTCATTCAAAGAGGCCTATATATTTATAAAAGGGAATTGGGTCTATTTAGCAGATTAAGTTTGCCATTGTCTAAGTTTAACCTTTATAACACATTAATTACTGTATATACTGCATAATAAATTATACTTCTGTTGACACAGAGAAGAACATAATAAAACAACCAGAGTAATTAGTACATTTGCATAAAGGACAGTGCCATAATCAGTAAGTTCAATAAATTCCTCCACTAATTATAACCAAATACTATATAAGAAAGACATCAAATACATTTTGACTCCTGTTACATTTCCATGTAACATGGAACTACCCAGCTTTGCCTTACTACAGTGAATTACATATAATATATTGTGATAAGATGACTAATATTGTGATGGAAGGAAGGCATACTGTATGTGTCCCATGTTTATTACCTATGTGTTTTAAAACCCCAGGAATAGTGCTTTGTTTCTGCTGAGAACTTTTGACTTTTCCTGAAAGCTGGAAAGAGTTCCTGGGGTTGGATGGAAGAAGAGAGCCCAGTACAGGTCTTTGGGCTATTAGCCTCACAGAAGGCTAATTAGGGCTTTCAGCTCTATGGGTGGGTTAAAAAGGCTGTTCATTAGTCTCTCACACTGCTTGGGGAAAAGAAGAGACTAGGGAGTCTCTGTGAGAAATACCTGCTATTGAAATCCAGTGAGCTGTGCCTGGTTAAAAATGTCTTATGTTGTTTTGTTTTGTTTTAGTTAGCAATCATACTGTGTATACTATAGTTATCAACACACGGCACTATAAAACTCGCTATGGCCAGTTGCACTAAACAACTAACTTGTGTGATCTCTCAGCTGCTGCGGAACTGGTAATAGAATAACTTACTGTAGGGAGGTTAATTTGGGCATTCTGGAATTTGACAAGATTGCCTGAAAAGGCAAGTTCTCAATTTTTGGAGACTATGTGTAAGAATATGCATTTTACAGAGGGGTTGCAGTCTGAACAAAGCCCTGTAACCATGAATTTAAGCAGGTAATTAGTGTGGATTAAAGATGCAGCATTTTAATAACTGTCCATTCTGTAGGTAAGTGTCTTTAGCAACATAGTTCCCTATTTTTGAGTTATCTACAAGGCAAATAAAACAAATTGAAAAGGACAGAACTGAAAACCGATCCTGGTGGTATATTACTAATAAATTTAGTAATTGTTTAATTGTTTTCAAACCTTTATTTGGTACTTTACCAATCTGTAAATGTTACTTCTTCAATTATTCTTATACTTAGAACTGTTACATGTTTTTGCAAAATCCAATCCAACTCAGTTGCACACAAGATCTATTTTGAAAGTGAACTAATTATTAGATTTATTAGGCATGACATGTCCTTTATCAAACTATGCAAAACCATGTTATCAAATTATTTCCCTCAAAACCTATTCAAATCAATTACCTGCAGCTATGATAAAATTATTTTAAATTCTCAAATGTAGTAAGATGATTTAATAAACTGTTGTAATCAAATGGCAATAATTAATACATAGTATTATGGTTATTAACTGACAAAAAAATGTTAAAAGCATTTTGAGAATAATGAATGCATTGATGCATGGATTTTTTTTGTCTAAATTATGTAAAACATAAAAGGTCAAAAGAGCATACTGAAGTGATAAAATATAAATCTCAAAAATACAGAAGATCCTTTAAAATACTCAATAAAATAATCTTGCCACTGGAACCTGTACCACTGAAATTCATGCTTCCTAATTGCAGTTAAGCATAATTAACATTTTCTGCGTTGGAGTACATAAGATTATAAAAACCACTTATGTAACTCACTCATCTCTATTTTCCATGTATACAGTTATTATCTAATTAGGGCAAAATAGATACTTAAAAGCAAATTAATGCAAAAAAGAAGTATGTATATGAGCACACAGTTTTCAATCTGTTTACAAAGGCACATAGCTGTTGTTATTATTATTATTATTATTATTATTACTAATAATAATAATTGATTTTTTTAAATATAAAAATAGCTAGGTAAACAAAGAAGGAGGAAGATGTAAGTGATTATAAAACAAGCATGAAGGAGAGGTAAATGTATAATTCTATGGTGAATTAGTAATGTGGCTTCAAGTAATAAATTACTATTTATGTATGGAGCTACATAAATATGCAGAGTTTAAAAATGTTGCAATTTCAAATGCTTAAACAATAGCTACTGTACTGTATATCCAAAACTTACAATGAGTTCTATCTGTAATTATTAAGAAATGTATGGTTGATTCCCTAAATATCTGATAGTGATGTTCTTATTTAAATGCAATGCTCTTGCTCAGTAAATTTGCCATTTGCAGTTACCCACTGTCTGCTTGCTCTAGTGAGGCTTGTGGTTGTAGTCGAGGGGTGCAATGCTATACCATTTGAAAATTTGGGAAACCAAATTAGAGCAATTAATCAGTGTATTATGTACTGTTATTCTTAAATGTAAAGTGCCTTGTATCCTGTTGAATAAAAGCACTACATAGATAGGAAGCTTCTGAGCAAGGCCCTCTTACCTCTCTGTCTATAATATTTATTTATTTATTATTATTATTTATAAACAGTTTCTTATATAGTGCAGCATATTCCATTGTGCTTCACAGTAAGAACAACAGTAATAAAACAAAACTGGGCAAAAACAGACAGACATAAAGGTAGGAAGGCCCTGCTCGCAAGCTTACAATCTTTAGGGAAATAGACATTGATACACAAGGATAGATGCTACTTATTGCATAATGGTCACAAGATTGCTAGGTTCTTAATTGGTTATATGATATGATCACCCAGCAATGATGGCCAAGGGTCAGGAGGGTTTGAGAGTAAAGGAAGACAAAATATGTGAGTTTATGTTTACTGTACAAAGAGGATGTAATTAGATAGGGAAGCAATGAAGGTTATGTGGGTAGGTCTGGAAATTGATAGGCTTGTCCGAAGAGGTGAGTTTTCTGGGAACATTTAATGGTTTGGAGACTAGAGATGAGTCTTATTATGCATGACCGGATAAAGGGGGTAATTCCAAGTTGATCGCAGCAGGAAATTTTTTAGCAGTTGGGCAAAACCATGTGCACTGCAGGGGGCGCAGATATAACACGTGCAGAGAGAGATAGATTTGGGTGTGGTGAGATCAATCTACAATCTAAATTGCAGTGTAAAAATAAAGCATCCAGTATTTACCCTGCACAAAAACAAAATAACCCACCCAAATCTATCTCTCTCTGCAAATGTTATATCTGCCCCCCCTGCAGTGCACATGGTTTTGCCCAACTGCTAAAAAATTTCCTGCTGCGATCAACTTGGAATTACCCCCAAAGTCCTGTAATTTTGAGTGGGAACAAGTAATACGTGTGGACGAGCGATACAGATCTTCTGCAAAGTGAAGAGGTCTGGTAGGGAGATATTTTGAGATGAGTGAAGAGATGTATGTTGGTGCAATTTGGTTAATAGCCTTGTATGTAAGTAAAAGTATTTTATATTTAATACTGTAGAATGCTGGTAACCAATGGAGGGACTGACAGAGTGGATGAATGTCTAGTGAGGAAGATTAGCCTCACAGCTGCATTCAAAATAGATTGTAGTGGTGAGAGCCTATGTTTGGAAAGACTAGTAAGGACACTATTGCAATACTCAACGTGGGAGATGATGAGTGCATGGATTTGAGTTTTTGCAGTGTCTTGTGTAAGATAAGGATGTATTTTTGATATGTTTTTTAGATGCATGTAACATGATTTAGAGACAGATTGAATTTGTGGAACAAAGGACAGTTCAGAGTCAAGGATGACACCTAGGCAGTGAGCTTGTGGGGTAGGGTGGATAGTCACATTGTCAACAGTTATGGTGATATCAGGTTTGTAACTACTCTTGGCTGTTGAGAAAATAATTAATTCTGTTTTGGAAATGTTGAGTTTGAGGTGGCGAGATGTCATCAAAGATGAAACAGCATAAAGTCATTCAGTGACATGGACCAATACAGATGGTGATAAATCTGGGGAGGATAGGTAGATTTGAGTATCATCAGTGTACAAATGATACTGAAATCCAAAGGGGCTGATTAGTTTACCAAGAGATGAGGTATAGATCGAAAAAAGCATAGGACCTGAGACTGAGCTTTGTGGTACTCCAACTGATAGAGGTAGAAAAGAGGAGGTAGAATCAGAGAAGTGAACACTAAAAGAGCGATTAGATAGGTAGGATGAGAACCAGGGCTGTGTCCTGAAGACCTAGGGATTTTAGTGTTTGTATGAAAAGAAAATGGTCAACAGTGTCAAAAGCAGCAGAGAGATCTACAAGAATAAGAAGTGTGTAATAGCCTTTCGACCTAGCAGTCACCAGATTGTTCACTACTTTGGACAGTGCCATCTCTGTGGAGTGTTGGGCACAAAAGCCTGACTGAAGTGCGTCCAGTAAGTTGTGGGAGTTAAGAAAGTTTGTAAGGTGAGTGTAGGCAAGTATCTCAAATAGCTCAGAGAGAGATGGGAGCTGAGAGATTGGATGGTAGTTAGAGTGTTTGGGTCAGAATAGTTTTTTTTTCAGAATGGGAGTAGTCACTGCATCCTTAAACAGAGAATGAAAGCTACTGTACCTTTTTTTTTTTTAAAGTGGGGATAAACACAGGAGACAGAGTTTTACTGACTTGGGAGGGTGTAGGATCAAGAGGAGAGGTAGTGGAGTAGGAGGATGAAAAGAGTGATGATACTTCATCTTCACTTATGGGATCAAATGAAGAGAAAGTGCCAGAGGGTTCAGGTAGGGAATTGATCAAGTCACTGGCTGAGTTAGAGCATAACATTTAATCTCGTATTTTATCAATCTTATCCTGGAAGTAGGAAGCAAGTTCTTGTGCATGGATAGTAGCTAGTGGGGGAGGTGAGGGAGGGTAAATAAATTATTTAAAAGTATTAAAAAGTTGCTTGGGGTTGGTGGCATGAGAAGACATGAGAGATTGAAAATATGTTTGGCAGTGTCCAGGGCCTGATGATAGGAGTGGTAGGTGGTCTTATATGTGAGAAAGTCACCTGGATTCTGATATTTATGCCACTGATGTTCTACTTTACGTGACATTTTTTGTAGGTGTCTTATTGATTTAGAGTGCCACGGTTGGCATCTAAGCTTACGTGGAGTGTTATGGGTAGCTGGAGCCACTTCATCAAGTGCACTCTCTAGAGTCTGGTGCAGGTGGGATATATCAGTCTCAGGTGAGGTAACTGTAGAAATTGGTGAGAGAAGTTGTTGCAGAGTGGTGGAAAGTTGTTGAAAATTATATTGTTAGTATTTCTGTGGCTTAGAGGAGGCTTTCTTGGTTTTAGCATCAAGGAGTTTAAAGTAATGGAAGAGATTGAGTAGGTGATCAGGTTGTGATCTGAGAGAGTGGAAGGAGTGTTAATGAATTCAGAAACAGAGTATTGTCTGGAGAATACTAGGTCAAGTCAGTGGCCTTCCTGATGAGTAGAGGAGTCAGTCCATTGGGTGAGGCCACGCGAGGAGGTTAGAGAGAGGAGTTTGAAGACATGAACAGATTGTGGACTGCCAAGAGCGATATTGAAATCGGCCATGATGATGGTTGAGATGTCAGAGGATAAGCCAGGCAGAAAAATCTTCTAGAAATTGTTGTTTGGGTTGCCCAGGAGGGCAATAGATAGCTGCATCATGCAGAGAGAAGGGGGTGAAAATCCTGATAGAGTGAACTTCAAAAGATGTGAATGTGAGTGATGAAACCTGTGGTAGAACTGTGTATGTGAAAAATTGGGAAAGTAATATTCCAACCCCATCACCTTTACTATTACCAGGCCTGGAGGTGTGTGTGAAGTGGAGACCATCGTGTGACAGTGCTGCAGGGGAACCTGTATCTAATTGTGTGAGCTATGTTCCAGTTATAGCCAGCAGACTGAAGTTTTGAGAGATGAAGAGGTCATGGATGGATGTTAATTTGTTACAAACAGAGCATGCATTCAATAAGGCACATATTAGTGACTTGGAGGGTCATGCGAGACATGTGATATTTATGAGGTTAGATGGATTTCTATGTTTTGAAACAGGTGACCGTGAGTGGGACAGGTAGTTGGGGGCCTGGATTTGGTGATGTGTCACCAGCTAATAAAAGCAGAAGAGTTAGATAAATATTGGTGTAGGTTTGTGAGTGTTTATTATGGTAGCCGATTGTGGTTGTCAAAGTACTTGTAGAGAAGTAAGTAAAAAGCTCATCATAGTAGCTGTAATGTGCACAGAGGGGTGAGTTGTATGGTGAGTGTAGAATGTGTTAAATTTGGTAAAAATTCCATGAATTGAAATAAAACAGTAGTTTGGTGAACATGTTGTGGTAGTCTGTGAGTTAATTTTAGGTTATGTGTATAGGAATAATTTGTTTAAATTTAAAATTGCCTTTCCTTGATGTTGCTCAATGTTTGTTCAACTGTTTTTTAACTGTTTTGATAGCACACATCGTTAATCCACACTAGCTGAATCCTCATGCTAGATTCCCCCTTGACTGAATCTAAAGAAATGCTATGTCTGATTAAGATACAGGCCTACCTCTGAACATTTGGTCACCTGATTGAAATGCTAATTGATCAAAGAACATAGATTGCACAGGGTGGGTAAACAGGCAACAGCCTACTCCTAAACTTATCCACAATAAATTACATCATATACATAGGTAATTACAATTACAAGAAACTCATTATGCACATACATTCAAACAGATGAGAAGCATAAGACTTGATGTATTTTTCAAGCAGCATGTGGGTTAATCTGAGACTTGTAGTGCAATAGAAATAATTTCACATACATTCAAACAGATGAGAAGCATAAGACTAGTATTGTTTTATCACTACTGTATTTTGTTCCCAAATGTAACGTGCAGTGTAAAATGCTGGAGCTCTAAAAGTAACTGTTAATGATGAGAATGATTATGATGATTTGTGGATGAAAGGATCGACAATGTTGTGGTCAACAGTCATCAGGTTGACACCAAATGGTCTACATGCATTAGGTCAACAGGTACAAATGGTCGCAAGATGAAAGGTTGACAGTGCTTAAGGTAGACAGTTACAAAAGATTGACACTGTGAAATGTTTTTTGAGTTTTTTGGGCCAAATCTTGTATACTTAATGTATTTTCATGTATATGTCATGTTTACTTCATGTTATGTGACCATCATCAGAACAAATGTGTACTCTTGCCATGCTTCAAGCAAATAGGCTTGCTTATAAAAATATATTTTAAAAAATCTATAAAAAGAAATAAGTCATAATGACAAAAAAATCACCTGGCCTCATCAGCCAGTACTTCCCCTAGGCATGTGCATCACATATCTAGGGGAGAACAACCACTGCCCAGTAGATGTCCACGTATATGGTAAATCAAGCAATTGTTGAGAAAATATGTGAAAACCTCCCAAAACATATGTCAACCATTTAAGTATCAACCACCGACTGTTGGCCTTTTGAACATATCATGGGTCAAATTTAATAGAGTGAGACTTTCAGAAAATTAGAGATTTGGTAAGGTTTTGCAGTTTCTTTTAAAGTGGCAATCATTTACACAGCAAGATCAGCCTGGTTGTGCAGTGTAAATGATTGCCACTTTAAAAAAAAATGAAAACCCTAACCAAATCCCTCACTTTCTGAAACTCTCACTCTATTACATATGGCCCCATGTGTTATCCTTATGTATGGCACTGCTGAAGATATGTGGCACCATATTAATAAAATATTATTATTATTATTATTATTATTATTATTAAATAATGTCCACATGGAGTCTAGATGCTCAAAAAAATAGCACATACTCTCTCATGTTTTAACCAATATAATGGAGCAAGGAGAAGTGTACACTTTATTTTTCCAACTTTGGAATTGCCCTGGAAAAGAATATAGCAATATAGAGGATGGAAATAAAAATTAAAGACAAAAATCCATTTTGATGAAGAAGTCAAAGTGGAGAATGAAGGACTAGAGGGAGTGCCAAGGAATTTTACAGTACTCCGGAGTAAGTGGATTTTTTTGCCTTAAGTCTTTTCCCATATGGAACTGCAGTCCTTTCAGCATGTGGCTGTAGCTTGCTTAGGGACCTGCATTTTAATTTAAGTAGAAATAATTATGCTACAGATTTAAGTCCTGTGCTGAACAGAATTATGTCTATTATATATTATGCATTATGGAGAGATATGTGTCGGTAGTTTGAGATAGCATTAGGATCAAGTGTGGGTTTTTAAAATATAGTGGAGACAAGGGCTTGATTACATGCAAAAGGAACAGTACCTAATGAGTGACAGATTCAGAAGATGTGCAAGATGTGTACGGAAGCAGAGGAGGCAGGATAGCATATAGTTAGGTGGAGTTGGAAGTGAGTGCCACAAGAAGAACATGACTTCATCTCCAGAAACATGAGCTAATTAAGTCAGAGTTGGTAAAATGAGCGGGGAGGGGTAGGCTGAGAAAAGAGAGGGTGGGGTGTTGAGGTTCTATTGGTATAAAGGGGCCAATTCAGTAAGGATTGTAAAAATTACTAATTTTCAAAAATTTCGACCATTCGCAAAATTGCGAAAGCATTCCCAAATGGAAAAACTCCATCACTAATGTAATGTTACAAAAACAAGGTGGGTTTGTGAAATGTGCAAATATTGCGAAGTCCTAAAAAAATACACATTATTTGCATATAAATTTACAATTTTACGTATTTCATGCGTACATGTTTCTGATGTTGCAATTTTTGCAAACAACTGTGTTTTAACCTCAAATATTGCACTACCTACTTTACTGGCCATAAAAAAAACAACCTACTCTACAATTGACAATCAATTCAATAATAACTTAATTGGTAAAAGCAACTTGTTGTAATTTAGCAATTAGTATAGTAAACACACCAAACTGTTTTGCTGGTAACATTGAGTAATGGGCATAACTGTTGTCAAATATATACAACTAGAGAGAGTGTGAATTTTAGTGTAAAAACCCTACACAACAACTATTTGTGTAATAATTAAAAAACACACCTTTTTTTGGTATCCAAAATTTTACTTACGAAACATTTAAATGCAACATCAGTAACATTTTTTTCTTTATAAAAAAATAAACAATAACTGTGCAAATCAAAATACATTTTGCAGAACAATCACTTCCTGCAATAACCCCCTCAGATATCCCTCAATATTGCCCAAACAATCCCAAATGAGGGCATCCCTTTGCACAGGAACAGTAGCGGATCTTGCTACGGGCAAGCAGGACTTTTGCCCGGGGCGCCGCCTTCCGGAGAGAGCTGGCGCCATCCGGGGGGCGCCGCACCATGGCAAGATCCGCTACTGTGCTACTTTGCCCCCCGCTGTGTCCGCTGTGTCCCCTGCTGGTCCCACGGTGTGAAGGGAACTAGACGCTACCCGTCTAGTTTCCCTTTTGTGGAGAGGACCTTTGCTGTGCAGTGCGCGATGACATCATCGCGCACCACACAGCATTGTGGGACTGACACAGACGCTAGGGGTCATAATTGACCTCTAGTGTCTATCTGCCCCATAGATCCGATGAGAGGAGCGGCGCCGGCGGAGGTCTGCAGCGGTCGGGTATCAGGAGCGGGGATAGTAAGTATTAATTTTTTTTATTTGTGTAAGCGGCGCTACTCCTACAGGGGGCACAAATGGGGGCACCACTCTACAGGGGGCGTAACTAATCACGCCCCCTGTATGAAGCCATGCCCCTATTTTCCACCCAGGGCGCCAAAAGGGCTAGAACCGGCCCTGCACAGGAACATCTATAAGACAAAGGGAAAAATAAAATTTCTTAGTTTGTAAAGATAATTAAACACATCAGATTCAATATAGTAGTACAAGACACTTTAGCCAATATCATCATATTTTTGTATGTTTTTCAATTAAAACAAATTAGGACTCATATGCATACAATTGTACTATCTTTTTTTGTCAAAATACCTTCCTTGGTCATGTTTATATTTACCCTTGCAACCACTATGACTCTTTTTTTTAACAAATGGAAATAATATCAAATTTCATAATTATTTTTTCATAACAGATTTTGCCCTTTTATAGAGTCATACAAAAAACACAAAGCCACACACATCACCTACTTTACAAATTCCAATGTATTTCTAAACACTTACTTTGTTGGTTTTGGGATGTTGGTTCTGCAGCATCATCCCCCGAAGCTGTGCCCTCACCATTATTACTGGCAAAGGGTGTTTGGGTACGAAAGTGAGAGGGTGTTTCCGAAGGAGAGCCAGATGGGTATTGTGAGAGTGAGAGGGGGGTTCAGAAGGAGAGACAGAGGGGGATTGTAAGTGAGAGGGAGAGGGGGATTCAGAAGGAGAGGCAGAGGGGGATTGTAAGTGAGAGGGAGAGGAGGGTTCAGAAGGAAAGGCAGAGGGGGATTGTAAGTGAGAGGGAGAGGGGGGTTCAAAAGGAGAGTCAGAGGGGAATTGTAAGTAAGAGGGAGAGGGGGGTACAGAAGGAGAGCCAGAGGGGGATTGTAAGTGAGAGGGAGAGGGGGGTTTAGAAGGAGAGGAAGAGGGGACTGTAAGTGAGAGGGAGAGGGGGGTTGTGGCGGAGACTCAGAGGGTGTCCTTGCTTATCTCCTTCTGTTAGCCAGATGGCATCTCTGCCTCCTGCGTTGTCATTGTGCATAGCCTAAACAAGGTGGAAGTAAATGCTAGATATTAACCAATGACTTTTGTACATTTGCAAATATAAAATCCCTAAACTATATTGTTATGTGTATTTGGTGGAGACAAATGGAGGCATTGCGTGAAAATGACTTAGATGGTATTTCTATTTAAGATGGGATGTTGCCCATAGCAACCAATCTGATTTCAGATATTATTTTGTAGAATGTGCTAGTTAAGTGAAAAGTAGAATCGTATTAGTTGCTATGGGCAACTTCCCATCTAAAATAAAAAACCCAACTTTGAAAATAAACACCATAATGTCTGCTGACATTTTGCTATACAGACATCCCACACACACACAAACAAACAAACAAACACATACATTAACACACAACACAAACTCACTGACACACAAATGCACACTAACACACACTCACTAACAAACACACACACACTCACTAACAAACCCATATCCAAATACCACTCAAACATTCATATTTACTTATGCGTGGGTACTTATGCGTGTCTACTTACGCCTGCGTATGTCCGCCCAAATACGCCTTAGCAAATCTGGCTGGGGCCTACGTACGGAGGTCAGACCACCGCCTTTCCAATTGGATCACTGAGCGGGAAGAGGCACAGCAGATTCGGAGGCACCTGCGGACCGCTCTATAAGCCCCCCATTTGTCTGCATTTGGAATATAGGGGTGTGTGTCCCCCAGCCTCCTATCCATCTCCTGCGTCAGAATGTGCAGATCCTGTGCAGTGAATGCAGCTGCTCTCATGTTGGCAATGGCATATGTACAATAATATCTGCTATTTATAATATTTACTTGATACTGATTGGTTAAGGTATTAAAGATGGCTGACATATTTCCATATTTAAATTATCAATATAACTTTATGGATTACAAACACTATACAATTTTGGCATTGCTCTGATTGATTAATGGCCTAAAGATGGCTGACATGTACTGTGAATAATTAATATATCATTAGAAGTGTATGCTTTCTAAAACCAACAAAATTCTGTGATAGTGGTGTTTTTTACTTCTTATGGTATTGTGGTGTTGCATACTTTTTTCTCTGGTGCGTACGTATGCAATGGTAATGCATGTCAGTGGCTTGCTGTGATTTTTAAGCACCAGTAACCTCACATTTACTCTATAAAACACACACCTCAGCTGTTAGCTATGACTTTGTTGAGACCAATATACTGTAAATAGAAAAAAAAATTTTTTCCAGAAAATGTACCTATAACATATTGGGGCCTTTCATTTTGTGTCTTTTTATTAAGAACAAATCAATAAAAGAAAATGTGTCAAAAAAACATGATAATAAGCAAATAATATAATTTCAGATTATTATTTAACATTAAAATATAATTGCAATTGTTAACGTAAATTTTTTTTTAAAGATATGTTTGTCCCAAAAATCCACTCTTCAAAGGCTATTCGGTATTATGTTCGAAAAAGGGGAAAGAATGAGAATCAAAAACAGGTTATTCATTATTATGTGACATTGTGTTCTAATCAACAACACTTTGAATATGAGTTTGTTAAAGCACATTGCATGGCTAAATTTCATGTTTAAATAGCATGTTGTTACCATGGCAACAACCGTGAGTATTGCATCAGCAACCCTACTTCAATACTGGCTTGCATCATTCTTAGAATTAGGAATATATGAATGCGCAACTAGCCTTTTGGAATGTAATTATAGTTTTTGCCAAACTTGATAGGCAACTACAAACTTAAATGTCCTCCTGTATGTACATTAACATTTATGTTGTGTTTGCTACACACATGATGTTAGGTCAGGATCCCTGTATTCACACCAGCCTGCATGAAACACTGACCCTACAACATATGCAACTGTGCTGTCATACCTTCATAGAGGGGATTGATTGTTTACATTACATTACTTCAGCCATACTGGATATAATTTAAGCCAAACCAAAACAAAATCTGATACCAAAAGGACACGTGTTTTGTATATTCTAAATATGTAAAGCATGACAGAAAGGGAACACTTAATCACCAGCAATCTAAAGTAAATAAACATATCCAAAATATTTGTTCACCGCTTTATCACGGAAGGTCCTCCCTCTTACTTCTGATGTCACTTGGCCATCATCATCCTCCTCCTCCTCAGGCTATATTTCCTCTTTGGGAAATGGCACCCAACTCCTTACTGTGATGTTATGCAATACACAACACAGGACCACAATTTTGGAAACCATTTCCGGCGAATACAACCGTGTGCCACCAGTTTGGTGTATGCAGCAAAATCGGCTTTTTAATGCCCAAAACACTGCTCTACAACCTGCCTGGAGGCTGTAAACGCGGTGTTGTAATTTGTTTGTGGTCCTGGTGTGGGGTTGGAATAAGGAGTCAGGAGCCAAGGTGTGTTGGGATTGCCACTATATCCTGAGATTTGGACAAATGAGATGTATGCTACAATCTAATAAATGTATAATATTGTCAAAAATGCATAATATGCAAACAACATAGCCAACACTTACCCAACAAACATGCATCACCACCTTGCATCACTAATAATCTTTGCCAAATCCCTGACTCCTTTATCATATGAGAATCATGTGCGCATCCTGGAAACTGAGCATTCAGGGACAGAATCTGGAGGGATGAATCACATACAACCATTATATTTAATGAATGAAAGTGTTTCTTGTTTCGGTAAATTCTTTCACCCTTAGATGGCGGAACTAATGGAACATGTGATCCATTAACTACCACTATAACATGTGGGAAGCCAGCTAAATCACAAAAATTCTGCTTCACCATACGTAGGGACTCCTCATCTAAAGGCATGGAAATGAATTGGCTGATGTGGGCCAGGAAAGCATCACAGATGCGCTTCAGGATCCGGCTAAATGATGTATATGAAAACCCAGCCACCACACCAACAGTTCTTTGAAATGATCCTGAAGCGCAGATATGTAACACACCTAAAAATTGTGTCAAGATTGATGTAGGACTGTCTCTTTGTTTTTCAAGTTCAATCTTTATTATGGAAAGAGTATCTAAAATGATGTGTGGTGGCAGCCTAAATAGGCCGATCACATCATGATCAGGCATTCCAAAAAGGGTGACACGTGTGCGAAAGATGTTAGCCCTTGCACGTCTTCATTGCCATCAGGTTTGTGGATGAGGATGGGAGGATTCTGCATCCATGAGGTTTAACAACACACTATATGAAAACTGAATCAAAGCATAACAAACAAAAAAATTGCATATAAAGTTTAAATGTAATTATCTTATGTTTCAAATAGTGATGTGCACAGGACATTTTTCGGGTTTTGTGTTTTTGGATTCGGTTTCACGGCCGTGTTTTGGATTCGGATGCGTTTTGGCAAAACCTCCCTGAAATTTTTTTGTCGGATTCTGGTGTGTTTTGGATTCGGGTGTTTTTTTACAAAAACCCCTCAAAAACAGCTGAAATCATAGAATTTGGAAGTCATTTTGATCCCATAGTATTACTAACCTCAATAACCATAATTTCCACTCATTTCCAGTCTATTCTGAAAACCACACACCTCACAATATTATTTTTAGTCCTAAAATTTGCACCAAGGTCGTTGGATGACTAAGCTAAGCGACCCAAGTGGCCGACATAAACACCTGGCCCATCTAGGAGTGGCACTGCAGTGTCAGACAGGATGGCACTTCAAAAAATAGTCCCCAAACAGCACATGATGCAAAGAAAAAAAGAGGTGCACCAAGGTCGCTGGATGGCTAAGCTAAGCGACCCAAGTGGCCGACACAAACACCTGGCCCATCTAGGAGTGGCACTGCAGTGTCAGACAGGATGGTACTTCAAAAAATAGTCCCCAAACAGCACATGATGCAAAGAAAAAAAGAGGTGCACCAAGGTCGCTGGATGGCTAAGCTAAGCGACCCAAGTGGCCGACACAAACACCTGGCCCAACTAGGAGTGGCACTGCATTGTCAGACAGGATGGCACTTCAAAAAATAGTCCCCAAACAGCACATGATGCAAAGAAAAAAAGAGGTGCACCAAGGTCGCTGGATGGCTAAGCTAAGCGACCCAAGTGGCTGACACAAACACCTGGCCCATCTAGGAGTGTCACTGCAGTGTCAGACAGGATGGCAGATTTAAATAATAGTCCCCAAACAGCACATGTTGCAAAGAAAAAAAGAGGTGCACCAAGGTCGCTGTGTGACTAAGCTAAGTGACCCAAGTGGCCGACACAAACACCTGGCCCATCTAGGAGTGTCACTGCAGTGTCAGACAGAATGGAAGATTAAAAAAATTGTCCCCAAACAGCACATGATGCAAAGAAAAAAAGAGGCGCAATGAGGTAGCTGTGTGACTAAGCTAAGCGACCCCAGTGGCCGACACAAACACCTGGCCCATCTAGGAGTGGCACTGCAGTGTCAGACAGGATGGCACTTAAAAAAAATAGTCCCCAAACAGCACATGATGCAAAGAAAAAAAGAGGCGCAATGAGGTAGCTATGTGACTAAGCTAAGCGACCCAAATGGCCGACACAAACACCTGGCCCATCTAGGAGTGGCACTGCAGTTTTCTAGCGAGAGGATGAGTGCTTCCATCCTCATGTGAATCTGAACCACTAGCCATGAACATAGGCCAGGGCCTCAGCCGTTCCTTGCCACTCCGTGTCGTAAATGGCATATTGGCAAGTATATGCTTCTCATCAGACGCTTTTACTTTTGATTTTTGGGTTATTTTACTGAACTTTTGTTTTTAGGATTTTACATGCTCTCTACTATGACATTGGGCTTCGGCCTTGGCAGACGACGTTGATGGCATTTCATCGTCTCGGCCATGACTAGTGGCAGCAGCTTCAGCACGAGGTGGAAGTGGATCTTGATCTTTCCCTATTTTACCCTCCACATTTTTGTTCTCCATTTTTTTATGTGTGGAATTATATGCCAGTAATATATTAATAGCAATGGCCTACTGTACCGTACTGCTATATATTATATACTGGTGGTCAGCAAATTTATGCACTGTCCTCTTACTATATAAACTGCGCACAACTAAAATGCACCACAGGTATGGATGGATAGTATAATTGACGACACAGATGTAGGTAGAGCAGTGGACTACTGTTCCGTACTGCTATATATTATATACTGGTGGTCAGCAAAATTATGCACTGTCCTCCTACTATATATACTGTGCACAACTAAAATGCACCACAGGTATGGATGGATAGTATACCTGATGACACAGAGGTAGGTAGAGCAGTGGACTACTGTACCGTACTGCTATATATTATATACTGGTGGTCAGCACAATTATGCACTGTCCTCCTACTATTTATACTGCGCGCAACTAAAATGCACCACAGGTATGGATGCATAGTTTACTTGAAGACACAGAGGTAGAGCGGTGGACTACTGTACCGTACTGCTATATATATACTGGTGGTCACAGCAAAACTCTGCACTGTCCTCCTACTATATAATACTGGTGGTCCCCAGTCCCCACAATAAAGCACACTGAGCACAGATATTTGCAGCACACTGAGCACAGATATGGAGCGTTTTTCAGGCAGAGAATGTAGATATTTTCAGCACACTGAGCACAGATATTTGCAAGCACACTGAGCACAGATATTTGCAGCACACTGAGCACAGATATTTGCAGCACACTGAACACAACTGAGAGAACGCTGCACGTCCTCTACCTATCATCTCCAATGCACGAGTGAAAATGGCGGCGACGCTCGGCTCATTATATAGAATACGAATCTTGTGAGAATCCGACAGCGGGATGATGACCTTCGGGCGCGCTCGGGTTAACCGAGCAAGGTGGGAGGATCTGAGTCTGCCTCGGAACCGTGTAAAATGGGTGAAGTTCGGGGGGGTTCGGATTCCGAGGAACCGAACCCGCTCATCACTAGTTTCAAACAAAAAGCCCTTACTGGTGCCAAATTATGTGGGAATCTTCATGCTAACAGCACGCCTCTCTTTTTTTGAATGCAGCCAGTGTTGGACTGGGGCATGAAGGGCCCACCAGGAAAATGCAATCACAAGGGCCCTCTAAGGGGCATTGACATATGCTGGAAGGCATGTTTAGCCATTATAGGCGCCACCTAGCATAGTATATAAAGAAAAAGAGCTCTACCTCGCTGCCTACTTCAAGCTGTTGTGTATGTGCCTGGGTTACACTGGGAGAGAGCAGTAGTATATGTGCCTGGGTTACACCAGGAGAGAGCAGTAGTATATGTGCCTGGGATACATCGGGAGAGAGCAGCAGTATATGCAGCTGGGTTACACTGGGAGAGAGCAGTAGTATATGCACCTGGGTTACAGTGGGAGAGAGCAGTAGTATATGTGCCTGGGTTATACTGGGAGAGAGCATCAGTATATATGCACCTGGGTTACACCGGGAGAGGGCAGTATATACACATAAAGACCCCAGTATACTGCCAGATACAAATAATGACCCCAGTAGTGCAGTGCCAGATACACATACACCCCCATTAGTGCCAAATACACATATGCCTCCAGTAGTGCAGTGCCAGATATCCAGATGCCCCCAGTAGTGCAATGCCAGATACACAGATGCCCACAGCAGTGCCACATACACATATGCCTCCAGTAGTGCAGTGCCACATACACTTATGCTCCCAGTAGTGCAGTGCCAGAAACACATACTCCCCCAATAGTGCAAGATACACATACGCCTCCAGTAGTGCAGAGCCAGATACACAAACACCCCCAATAGTGCAAGATACACAGATGTCCCCAGTAGTGCAGTGCCAGATACACAGATGCCCCCAGTAGTGCAGTGCCAGATACACAGATGACCCCAGTAGTGCAGTGCCAGATACACAGATGCTCCCAGTAGTGCAGTGCCAGATACAGAGATGCCCCCAGTAGTGCCAGATACACAGATGCCCCCAGTAGTGCAGTGCCAGATACACATATGCCACCAGCAGTGCCCTCAGTAGTGCCAGATACCCCCAGAAGTTCCAGATACAGAGATGCCCCCAGTAGTGCAGTGCCAGATACCCCCAGTAGTGCAGTGCCAGATACACAGATGCCCCCAGTAGTGCAGTGCCAGATACCACCAGTATTGCCAGGTACACAGATGCCACCAGCAGTGCCCCCAGTAGTGCAGTGCCAGATACCCCCAGTAGTGCCAGATACACAGATGCCCCCAGTAGTGCAGTGCCAGATACACATATGCCACCAGCAGTGCCCCAGTAGTGCAGTGTCAGATACTCCCAGTAGTGCCAGATACACAGATGCCCCCAGTAGTGCAGTGTATACCCCTCCAATGGTGCCATATACACAGGTACTGCCCACACAGTGCCAGATGCCCCCTCAGTGCTGCTCACCTCCGCTAATGCCTGTGTTCTGCTGCTGCTGCTCCCACTGCTGGGGATGGGGGCCGGGAAAGGAGAGCACAGCCCCACCCACACACAAAATAGGGCATGGCTAATGCTCAGCAGGGCCTACCGGTGGGTTCACCGGCTCCCCGGTGGCCCAGTCTGAGCCTGAATGCAGCTGATGCTCTTTGGCAAGCCGGCCCTGTGACTCGAAACCCCAGTACCAAAGGAGATCAGGTGAGCACACTACTGATATTGCCTGTGAACTTCCAACTCCGGATAAGGCTGTGAGGAAGCCATCCAGCCAGGAGGGAGATCTATAAATTACCTGCACTTAAAAAGGTTATGCATGCTTACCCCTTATCAGTAAGAAATCAGTATTGTTAACAACAATATACAAGAGGACTTGGACTGCTGCATGCAATAAGCATTATACTGTGCATAACTGTGCATAACTTGCTTTCTTACTAACCAAGCAGCTGCATGTGCATGTATGATTACAACTAATATGCTTGATTCAATTGGATACTAACCAGAGTTGTGAAAAAGGATACTAAACAAACTGTTCTTATTATCAACTCAAGTTTGGACATCTGGATTATCTAAGGGTCATTTGCATGTGTTATTTGATGAGCAAAATAAGGCAATAGATATTTTGGTATGGGATGCGCATAGCAAGATCTACATAGCTATTAAGAGCTTTCTTCTCTAAAAGGAGTTGTTTTATCTTATGGTCTTGGTGTACAAATTTGAAAATATGTGTGTTTCATTTTTATTTTTTTATTTTTATTTTTCTTATAATGCTGGCCGGCATTTGTAATATATATGTGTAATACTTTAAAAAAAATATCCACACCAGATTCAATAAGTGCACTCTCTCTTTTTTGTGGTTTGGTTTTGATATAGAAGGGGTTAATACCGATTACCCTTGTGAGACTGCTGCATTTAATTTGGTTCAGCCACAGCGCCAAGAAAATTGGGTTAGAGGATGGTGCCAAATTAGACATATCAAAGGTACCCTGAAATAACAAACAAGGTAACAGTAAAATAAAAGCTGCAAAACAAGTGCACAATCTAAAATTAAAATTAAGAAATATTCATGCTGACCACAACATATTACCTGAAAACACAACAGAAATGGTTCCTTCAATATTACAAAAGATGTTTCTTTAATCAGGTTAGTAGAAAAGTGTTTTGTGGCAAATTTAACCACCCATTCACTACTCCAACCAACAATACAAGTCCAAAAATCTACACATTGATAATTGGCACTGTGATAATTAGCAAGGAGATTCGCCGATTGCGTGCGCGCCTTAAGGCAATTGTGCTAAAAATACATAAATATGTAGACTTTCCTAGGGCACTTGATGCGACCATCTGCAGTTATGAGACCCATAGCTAAACATCTCACTAAGGTGTTTGCACGCACAGTGGCGGAACTACCGCCAGGGCAAGCAGTGCCTTGCACTGGGTCCCGCCACTGTCAAGGGGTCCAAAGCCAGAGCGGCATGTAATGAGTCAAACTGACTCATTACATGCTGCCTGGCTACCGCTGTGTGCCGCCACCATCACTGCCACCGAGGAGAGGAGCGCACCAGCTATGGGGGGGTGGAGGAGGAGGAGGGAGGTGGAGGAGGGAGCAGCAGCAGCTCACTGTAATTGGTGGAGGCACTGCTGCTGCTGTCCCTCTCCTTCACTATAGGCTGTCCTCCGCCGCTGTGAATGCTGGGATGCGCTTCCCAGCATTCACAGTGGCAGAGGGCAGCCTATTGTGAAGGAGAGGGACAGCAGCAGCAGCACCTCCACCAATTACACTGCGCTGCTGAGGCTCCCGAGTCCCCCTATCTCCTCCTCCTCCTTCTTCTCCCTGGCTGCCCGGGATCTGCCAGAAGCTGCACGAGGAGCCTGAGCCAGCGGAAACAGTAAGTATATCTATTATATCTATTCTATCTATCTGCCGTTATGTGTAAAAGGGGGTACGCTGTCTGCTGTAATGTGTAAAAAAAGGGGACGCTGTCTGCCGTAATGTGTAAAAAGGGGACACTGTCTGCCGTTATGTGCAAAAAGGGGACGCTGTCTGCCGTAATGTGTGCATTTTGTCGCACCTGGGCCCACCGCTCGCTAGTTCCGCCACTGGGCACGCATCAGGGCAGATGCAAGACAAAGAGAGCAGCAGCAGCAGGATAAATATCAGTGTGCCTTGTATTAAAATGTATTACCAAACCAATTACAATGCAATAACTCAAAACTCAGCCATTACATATTTGTGTAAGATATCACAATAATATTCCTGCAGAAAGACAGCAGCGTCAGCAGCAGCAGTAGCAACAGCAACAACAACAACATCCTCAGCAGCACCAGAAGCAGGGCAAATATGAGTATTACTTGTATGGAAATGTACTCCAAAAACAAAAACAATAGTTAAAAACATAATTGATCCACATCATGGGGGTCATTCCGAGTTGTTCTCTCGTTGCCGATTTTCGCTATGCTGCGATTTGTTGCAAACTGTGCATGAGCATGGCATGCAGGGCGCATGCGCTTAGTTATTTAACTAAAAACTTAGCAATTCTGTGGCGCTTTTCAGTCGCACTGCTGATCAGTAAATGATTGACAGGAAAGGGGCGTTTCTGGGTGGTAACTCAGCGTTTTCCCGGTGTTTGCAAAAAAATGAAGGCGCGTCAGGGAAAAACGCGGGAGTGTCTGGAGAAATGGGGGAGTGGCTGGCCGAATGCAGGGTGTGTTTGTGACGTCAAACCAGGAACTAAATGGACTGAGCTGATCGCTATTTGTGAGTAAATCTGGAGCTACTCAGAAACTGCAAAGAATTATTTAGTCGCAGTTTTGCTAATTTTTTGTTCGCTATTCTGCTAAGCTAAGATACACTCCCAGAGGGCGGGGGCCTAGCGTGTGCAATGCTGCTAAAAGCAGCTAGCGAGCGAACAACTAGGAATGAGGGCCCATATGTGTGACACATTTAGGTTTTAATGTGTGTGCTTACAAAATCAAATTCCTGCAGAAAGGGAACAATGTCAGCAACAGCAGCCGGCCCGCCGACAGCTGCAATAGCAGCATCAGCATCAGCATCAGCGCCCACAACAGCAGCACACACAACAGAGACACCCACAACAGCACCATGAGCAAGGTACATATCTGTGCGTTTTATGGTAATGGCAAAAAAAAACCTGCAACA
Source organism: Pseudophryne corroboree (assembly GCF_028390025.1). NCBI lineage: Eukaryota > Metazoa > Chordata > Amphibia > Anura > Myobatrachidae > Pseudophryne > Pseudophryne corroboree. Next base: position 335,168,577 of record NC_086445.1, read on the forward strand.
TACAAGATTGCAATGTAAAGTTTGAGGGACATATTCATATTATTCTTATTATTATCCTTAATGTTTATGGCGCCACATGGGATCCGCAGCGCCCAATTACAGAGTAAGCAAATAAGTAAACATGAAGACAGTGACTTACAGTTCAAGACAGTTTAGCATCCTGCTCCTGAGTGCAAACATAGCTATTGATGTGTGTGCATTCACTTTCAAAATACAGCAGAAACAGATGAACGTCAGCAGTGCACACAACAGCTGCAGCACCAGCTTCAGCCGCAGCAGCAGCAAGGTAAATATCAGTGCCGTAACTAGACATTTTAGTGCTTTGTGCAAGAAACGGCATTGGCGCCCCCCCCCCCCCCCACACCTTAACGCAAACCGGTGGCAGTGCGCGCCGAAGACGCACGCAAAAAATGCAGGGGCGTGGCTTCACGGGAAAGGGGTGTGGCCACAAAATAATACCAATTCATATAATGGCGCACAGTAGTCTCCATTATTCAAATTACGCCGCACAGTGGTATTATTTTTACACATTACGGCAGACAGCGTCCTCTTATTACACATTACAGCAGACAGCGTCCCCTGTTTTACACATTACGGCAGACAGAGTCCCCTTTTTACACATTACGGCAGACAGCGTCCCTTTTTTACACATTACGGCAGACAGAGTCCCCTTTTTACATATTACGGCAGACAGCGTCCCCTTTTTACACGTTACGGCAGACAGTGTCCCCCTTTTTACACATTACGGCAGACAGCGTCTCCTTTTTTACACATTACGGCAGACAGCGTCTCCTTTTTTACACATTACGGCAGAGAGCGTCTCCTTTTACACATTACAGCAGACAGAGTTCCCTTTTTACACATTATGGCAGGCAGAGTCCCCCTTTCCCCTTTAACACAGTACGGCAGCCAGTAAACCCCTTACACCCCCCCCCCACCTCCTACCCGTAGGGTGTAGTGTAGTGTAGTGTAGTGTAGTGTAGTGTAGTGTACTGTATTGAAGTGTAGTGTAATATAGTGTAGTGTAGTGAAATATAGTGTAGTGTAGTCACTTACATGCTGTTGCGGGCGGACGGGCGGCGGCGGCTTCATGGGGACACGGTCGGGTGGTGGCTTCAGCAGCAAGAGTCTGGTGGGCGGCAGCAGCAAGAGTCTGGTGGGCGGCAGCTGGACACAGGCGGGCGGTGGCGGCTTCAAGTTCAGAGGAAGTTGCGGAACACAGGTGGGCAGGTGGCGGCGGCTTCAGCGGGACACGGTTGGGCGGCGTCGCCGTCAGCGGGACACAGGCAGCGCCGCCATCAGCAGTCTGGCCTCGGAGCTTGCAGGTGTGATGACAGATGGTGCGCCCTCAGTGCATTTGCGCTGTGGGCAAGGCACCATTGGCACACACCTAGTTACGGCTCTACACCACACGGTAGTGTCAGCCAGTCACATTACGTCACACGGTAGTGTCAGCCAGTCACATAACGCCGCACGGTAGTGTCAGCCAGTCACATTACGCCGCACAGTAGTGTCAGTCAATCACCTTACGCCACACGGTAGTGTCAGTCACCTTACGCCACACGGTAGTGTCAGTCACATTACGCCGCACGGTAGTGTCAGTCACATTACGCCGCACGGTAGTGTCAGCCACATTACGCCGCACGGTAGTGTCAGCCACATTACGCCGCACGGTAGTGTCAGTCACATTACGCCGCACGGTAGTGTCAATCACATTACGCCGCACGGTAGTGTCAGTTAGTCACAATACGCCGCACGGTAGTGTCAGTCAGTCACATTACACCAGACAGTAGGGGATATTAGATTAATGTATGTGAGTTTTGTTTTTACAAAATATCTACACTGATGTACAGTAATTTAGGTAAAAGGTTACTGAGAGACAGTATTAACAAGCACATACAGTACCTTCCAGGGGCGGATTGGGAACAAAAAGCGTCCCTGGAAAAATTTGTACTAGTGGCCCCACATGGGCAGCACCAGAGGTGTAAGGTCTAGCCATGGGCCATGGCAGCAGCACCCTCCCCCCAAAACTTTCCAAATAGTGGGCATGTCCACCATCAAGGTGGAAGTTAAAAATAAATAAAATTAAATATTATGAGCACATTGTATGATACACCTTCAGAATTTAGGAAACTATATCATTCTTTAGAAATATATATTTTCTTGCTTATTACACCTACAGTATCACAATCACTATTCACTCAATCTTATGTGTCAGCCAAGCAGGCAGACAGAGCATACAGTAGATCATCTGCAATCACAGGCTAAGTGGCAAAGTAATTTTCATATATGCAAATTATTTAGCATCTTATTCATTATGTCTATAAAAAGGACCACATGTCCTCAAACAAAACAGGCCCATGGGTGCGTCGGCCCACCTGGAATCTTCCCCGTGATAACTATGGCCAATCCGCCTCTGGTACCTTCTATATTTGTAGCACTTGCATTATAGTCTGCACAAGGGGAGGGAGAGGGAGAGAGACTTCACTTGATTTATGTAGCAGCAGCCGTCCTGCACAAGGGGAGGGAGAGGGAGAGAGACTTGTATGGAGCAGCAGCTGTCCCAGCAGCCGTCCTGCACGAGGGGAGGGAGAGGTAGAGATACATCACTTGTATGTAGCAGCAGCCGTCCTGCAGAAGGGGAGGGAGAGAGAGAGACTTCACTTGTATGGAGCAGCAGCAGCAGCCGTCTCATAAATAGTAGAGATGAGCGGGTTCGGTTTCTCTGAATCCGAACCCGCCCGAACTTCATGTTTTTTTACACGGGTCCGAGCGACTCGGATCTTCCCGCCTTGCTCGGTTAACCCGAGCGCGCCCGAACGTCATCATCACGCTGTCGGATTCTCGCGAGGCTCGGATTCTATCGCGAGACTCGGATTCTATATAAGGAGCCGCGCGTCGCGGCCATTTTCACACGTGCATTGAGATTGATAGGGAGAGGACGTGGCTGGCATCCTCTCCGTTTAGAAATTAAAATAGATAGGAGAGTGAGAGTGAGACACTTCATTTACTTACTGGAGCTTAGGAGGAGTTATACTAGTGACTGATGACCAGTGACCTGACCACCAGTGCAGTTTTATAATTTATTATTATTTAATAATCCGTTCTGTTCTTGTTCTCTGCCTGAAAAAAACGATACACAGTGACTCAGTCACACTCACATACCATATCTGTGCTCAGCCCAGTGTGCTGCATCATCTATGTATAATATCTGACTGTGCTCACACAGCTTAATTGTGGGGGAGACTGGGGAGCAGTTATAGGTTATAGCAGGAGCCAGGAGTACATAATAAACAGTGCACACTTTTGCTGCCAGAGTGCCACTGCCAGTGTGACTGACCACTGACCACTGTGACCAGTGACCTGACCACACTGACCACCAGTATAGTATATATATTGTGATTGAATGTCTGCCTGAAAAAGTACACTCGTCGTGTGACTTGTGTGGTGTTTTTTTATTCTATAAAAATTAAAAAAACTCATTCTGCTGACAGACAATGTCCAGCAGGTCCGTCATTATATAATATATACCTGTCCGGCTGCAGTAGTGATATATATATATTTTTTATATCATTATTTATCATCCAGTCTATACTAGCAGCAGACACAGTACGGTAGTTCACGGCTGTAGCTACCTCTGTGTCGGCACTCGGCAGTCCATCCATAATTGTATACCACCTACCCGTGGTTTTTTTTTTCTTTCTTCTTTATACATACTACATCTCATTATCATCCAGTCTATATTATCAGCAGACACAGTACAGTACGGTAGTCCACGGCTGTAGCTATCTCTGTGTCGGCACTCGGCAGTCCATCCATAATTGTATACCACCTACCCGTGGTTTTTTTTTTCTTTCTTCTTTATACATACTACATCTCATTATCAACCAGTCTATATTAGCAGCAGACACAGTACAGTTCGGTAGTCCACGGCTGTAGCTACCTCTGTGTCGGCACTCGGCAGTCCATCCATAATTGTATACCACCTACCCGTGGTTTTTTTTTTCTTTCTTCTTTATACATACTACATCTCATTATCAACCAGTCTATATTAGCAGCAGACACAGTACGGTAGTTCACGGCTGTAGCTACCTCTGTGTCGGCACTCGGCAGTCCATCCATAATTGTATACCACCTACCCGTGGTTTTTTTTTTCTTTCTTCTTTATACATACATACTACATCTCATTATCATCCAGTCTATATTAGCAGCAGACACAGTACAGTACGGTAGTCCACGGCTGTAGCTACCTCTGTGTCGGCACTCGGCAGTCCATCCATAATTGTATACCACCTACCCGTGGTTTTTTTTTCTTTCTTCTTTATACATACTACATCTCATTATCATCCAGTCTATATTAGCAGCAGACACAGTACAGTACGGTAGTCCACGGCTGTAGCTACCTCTGTGTCGGCACTCGGCAGTCCATCCATAATTGTATACCACCTACCCGTGGTTTTTTTCTTTCTTTCTTCTTTATACATACTACATCTCATTATCATCCAGTCTATATTAGCAGCAGACACAGTACAGTACGGTAGTCCACGGCTGTAGCTACCTCTGTGTCGGCACTCGGCAGTCCATCCATAATTGTATACCACCTACCCGTGGTTTTTTTTTTCTTTCTTCTTTATACATACTACATCTCATTATCAACCAGTCTATATTAGCAGCAGACACAGTACAGTACGGTAGTCCACGGCTGTAGCTACCTCTGTGTCGGCACTCGGCAGTCCATCCATAATTGTATACCACCTACCCGTGGTTTTTTTTTCTTTCTTCTTTATACATACTACATCTCATTATCATCCAGTCTATATTAGCAGCAGACACAGTATATATCGGAGGATGATGATGAGGTGGACATCTTGCCTCTGTAGAGCCAGTTTGTGCAAGGAAAGATTAATTGCTTCTTTTTTGGTGGGGGTCCAAACCAACCCGTCATATCAGTCACAGTCGTGTGGCAGACCCTGTCACTGAAATGATATGTTGGTTAAAGTGTGCATGTCCTGTTTATACAACATAAGGGTGGGTGGGAGGGCCCAAGGACAATTCCATCTTGCACCTCTTTTTTCTTTAATTTTTCTTTGCGTCATGTGCTGTTTGGGGAGGGTTTTTTGGAAGGGACATCCTGCGTGACACTGCAGTGACACTCCTAGATGGGCCCGGTGTTTGTGTCGGCCACTAGGGTTGCTTATCTTACTCACACAGCTACCTCATTGCGCCTCTTTTTTTCTTTGCGTCATGTGCTGTTTGGGGAGGGTTTTTTGGAAGGGACATCCTGCGTGACACTGCAGTGACACTCCTAGATGGGCCCGGTGTTTGTGTCGGCCACTAGGGTCGCTTATCTTACTCACACAGCTACCTCATTGCGCCTCTTTTTTTCTTTGCGTCATGTGCTGTTTGGGGAGGGTTTTTTGTAAGGGACATCCTGCGTGACACTGCAGTGCCACTCCTAGATGGGCCCGGTGTTTGTGTCGGCCACTAGGGTCGCTTATCTTACTCACACAGCTACCTCATTGCGCCTCTTTTTTTCTTTGCGTCATGTGCTGTTTGGGGAGGGTTTTTTGGAAGGGACATCCTGCGTGACACTGCAGTGACACTCCTAGATGGGCCCGGTGTTTGTGTCGGCCACTAGGGTCGCTTATCTTACTCACACAGCTACCTCATTGCGCCTCTTTTTTTCTTTGCGTCATGTGCTGTTTGGGGAGGGTTTTTTGGAAGGGACATCCTGCGTGACACTGCAGTGCCACTCCTAGATGGGCCCGGTGTTTGTGTCGGCCACTAGGGTCGCTTATCTTACTCACACAGCTACCTCATTGCGCCTCTTTTTTTCTTTGCGTCATGTGCTGTTTGGGGAGGGTTTTTTGGAAGGGACATCCTGCGTGACACTGCAGTGACACTCCTAGATGGGCCCGGTGTTTGTGTCGGCCACTAGGGTCGCTTATCTTACTCACACAGCTACCTCATTGCGCCTCTTTTTTTCTTTGCGTCATGTGCTGTTTGGGGAGGTTTTTTTGGAAGGGACATCCTGCGTGACACTGCAGTGCCACTCCTAGATGGGCCCGGTGTTTGTGTCGGCCACTAGGGTCGCTTATCTTACTCACACAGCTACCTCATTGCGCCTCTTTTTTTCTTTGCGTCATGTGCTGTTTGGGGAGGGTTTTTTGGAAGGGACATCCTGCGTGACACTGCAGTGACACTCCTAGATGGGCCCGGTGTTTGTGTCGGCCACTAGGGTCGCTTATCTTACTCACACAGCTACCTCATTGCGCCTCTTTTTTTCTTTGCGTCATGTGCTGTTTGGGGAGGGTTTTTTGGAAGGGACATCCTGCGTGACACTGCAGTGCCACTCCTAGATGGGCCCGGTGTTTGTGTCGGCCACTAGGGTCGCTTATCTTACTCACACAGCTACCTCATTGCGCCTCTTTTTTTCTTTGCGTCATGTGCTGTTTGGGGAGGGTTTTTTGGAAGGGACATCCTGCGTGACACTGCAGTGACACTCCTAGATGGGCCCGGTGTTTGTGTCGGCCACTAGGGTCGCTTATCTTACTCACACAGCTACCTCATTGCGCCTCTTTTTTTCTTTGCGTCATGTGCTGTTTGGGGAGGGTTTTTTGGAAGGGACATCCTGCGTGACACTGCAGTGCCACTCCTAGATGGGCCCGGTGTTTGTGTCGGCCACTAGGGTCGCTTATCTTACTCACACAGCTACCTCATTGCGCCTCTTTTTTTCTTTGCGTCATGTGCTGTTTGGGGAGGGTTTTTTGGAAGGGACATCCTGCGTGACACTGCAGTGACACTCCTAGATGGGCCCGGTGTTTGTGTCGGCCACTAGGGTCGCTTATCTTACTCACACAGCTACCTCATTGCGCCTCTTTTTTTCTTTGCGTCATGTGCTGTTTGGGGAGGGTTTTTTGGAAGGGACATCCTGCGTGACACTGCAGTGACACTCCTAGATGGGCCCGGTGTTTGTGTCGGCCACTAGGGTCGCTTACCTTACTCACACAGCTACCTCATTGCGCCTCTTTTTTTCTTTGCGTCATGTGCTGTTTGGGGAGGGTTTTTTGGAAGGGACATCCTGCGTGACACTGCAGTGCCACTCCTAGATGGGCCAGGTGTTTGTGTCGGCCACTAGGGTCGCTTAGCTTAGTCATCCAGCGACCTCGGTGCAAATTTTAGGACTAAAAATAATATTGTGAGGTGTGAGGTATTCAGAATAGACTGAAAATGAGTGGAAATGATGGTTTTTGAGGTTAATAATACTTTGGGATCAAAATGACCCCCAAATTCTATGATTTAAGCTGTTTTTTAGGTTTTTTGGAAAAAAACACCCGAATCCAAAACACACCCGAATCCGACAAAAAAAATTCGGTTAGGTTTTGCCAAAACGCGGTCGAACCCAAAACACGGCCGCGGAACCGAACCCAAAACCAAAACACAAAACCCGAAAAATTTCCGGCGCTCATCTCTAATAAATAGTACCCGGAAGTCGTGTACCGTGCACAGCACTGCAGGGAGAGCAGGAGAAGGGGGGGGGGGGGCGGAGCAGAGCTTACGGGGAGAGAGACTTCTAGCAAGCAGAGCACACAGACTACGGACAGACTGTCTAGCGCAGCGCAGTGCTGCCTGATGTGCACGTAATGTATATTAGCAGCGCTGCCTCCGGCAGGGGAGGACCCGGGTGCAGCGCTGCTAATATACAGAATACTACAGCGGGGAGCGCACTGTGGATGTGGATGGTGCGCCTACAGCGCAACTGCGCTGCGTGCTAGGCACCATCCGCCCACACCTAGTTACGGCACTGGTAAATATCATGTTGGATATTTGGAGTCCTCTGCTGCCATATAACCAGTGTAGCTGTATAAAGTGGCGTTGTGTTGTGCTGCATCAGACCAGTGGAAGTGTCCTGTCCATCAGTCATTCCAGTGACAATATACGCTGCTGCTATATCTCCACTGCTGCTGTATAATAATAATGACAACAACCACAAGTCCTTGACAATGTTGTTGTGTTGTGCTGCATCAGAATAGTGGTAGTGTCCTGTCCATCAGTCATTCCAGTGACAATATACACTACTGCTATATGTCCACTGCTGCCGTATAATAATTATAACAACAACCACAAGTCCCTTACAGTGTTGTTGTGTTGTGCTGCATCAGACCAGTGGTAGTGTCCTGTCATTCCAGTGATGATATATGCAGCTGCTATGTGTCCACTGCTGCCATATAATATTTATAACAACAACCACAAGTCCCCTACAGTGTTGTTGTGTTGTGTGCTGCATCAGACCAGTGGTAGTGTCCTGTCCATCAGTCATTCCAGTGATGAGGCAGTCACAGTGGTATACGCTGCTACTATATGTCCACTGCTGCCGTATAATAACAACAACAACAATTCCCTTACAGTGTTGTTGTGTTGTGCTGCATCAGACCGGTGGTAGTGTCCTGACCATCAGTCATTCCAGTGACAAGGCAGTCACAGTGTTATACGCTGCTGCTATATGTCCACTGCTGCCGTATAATAATAATAACAACAACAACCACAAGTCAGTTACAGTGTTGTTGTGTTGTGCTGCATCAGACCAGTGGTAGTGTCCTGTCCATCAGTCATTCCAGTCATTCCTGTGCTGCATATTGTCTTATATAACTCCCAAAAAATAATGGAGAACAAAAATTTTGAGGCTAAAACAGGGAAAGATCAAGAAGAAGCACTTCCTCCTAGTGCTGAAGCTGCTGCCACAAGCCATGACACAGATGATGAAATGCCATCAACGTCATCTGCCAAGGCCGATGCCCAATGTGATAGTAGAGGGCATGTAAAATCCATAAAGCCAAAGTTTTGTAAAAAGAACCAAAAAAATTAATTTAAATCATCTGAGGAGAAACGTAAACTTGCCAATATGCCATTTACGACATGGAGTGGCAAAGAACGGCTGAGGCCCTAGTCTATGTTCATGGCTAGTGGCTCAGCCTCACATGACGATGGAAGCCCTCATCCTCCAGCTAGAAAAATTAAAAGAGTTAAGCTGGAAAGAGCACAGAAAATAACTTTGCGTTCTGAGATGGTATCACAAATCCCCAAGGAGAGTCCAAGTGTATTGGTGGTTGCGATGCCTGACCTTCCCAACACTGGATGGGAAGAGGTGGCTCCTTCCATCATTTGCACACCCCATGCAAGTGCTGGAAGGAGCACCCACAGTCCAGATCCTGATATTCAAATTGAAGATGTCACTGTTATAGTACACCAGGTTGAGGATATGGGTGTTGCTGGCGCTGAGGAGGAAGTTGATGATGAGGATTATGATGGTGATGTGGTTTGTTTAAGTCAGGCACCGGGGGAGACACCTGTTGTCCTTGGGACGAAGAAGCCCATTGTGATGCCTGGGCAAACTAGCAAAAAAGCCACCTCTTCGGTGTGGAATTATTTCTCCCCAAATCCGGACAACAGGTGGCAAGCCATCTGTTGCCTCTATTAATCTGTAATAAGTAGGGGTAAGGATGTTAACCACCTAGGAACATCCTCCCTTATACAACAACTGCTGCGCATTCATCAGAAGTCAGTGACAAGTTGTGAAACTTTGGGTAAGAGCGTAAACAGTCCACTGACACCTAAAACTTTCTTCCTCCTGTGCCCAAGCTCCTGCCAGCCACACCACCAACTCCCTCAATGTCAACTTCCTCCTCAGTAAGGAACGTACGTAGTCCTGCAGGCCATGTCACTGTCAAGATTGAGGAGTCCTCTCCTAACTGGGATTCCTCTGTAGGATCCTTGAGTGGTACGCCTGCTGTTGCTGCCGCTGCTGTTGTTGCTGCTGGGAGTCAATCGTCATCCCAGAGGGGAAGTCGGAAGATCACTTGTACTACTTCCAGTAAGCATTTGACTGTCCAACAGTCCTTTGTGAGGAAGATGAAATTTGACAGCAGTCATCCTGTTGCAAAGCGGATAACTGAGGCCTTGACAGCTGTGTTGGTGTTAGATGTGCATCCGATATCCACCATTAGTTCCATGGGACTTAGAGAATTGTTTGAGTTACTGTGTCCCCGGTATCAAATCCCATCTAGGTTCCACTTCTCTAGGCAGGCGATTCCGAGAATATACACAGACATCAGAAAGAGTCACCAGTGTCCTACAAAATGCGGTTGTATCCAGTGTCCACTTAACCACGGACATGTGGACAAGTGGAACAGGGCAGACTAAGGACTATATGACTGTAACAGCCCACTGGGTAGATGTATTGCCTCCCGCAGCAACAATAGCAGAAGCACCAGTAGCAGCATCTTGCAAATGCCAACTCGTTCCTAGGCAAGCTATACTATGTATCACAGCTTTCCATAAGAAGCACACAGCTGACAACCTCTTACAGAAACTGAGGAACATCATTGCAGAATGGCTTACCCCAATTGGACTCTCCTGGGGATTTGTGATATCGGACAATGCCACCAATTTTGCGCGTGCATTACGTCTGTGCAAATTCCAGCATGTCCCATGTTTTGCACATACATTGAATTTGGTGGTGCAGATTTTTTTTTAAAATGACAGAGGTGTGCAGGAGATGCTGTCGGTGGCCCGAATAATTGCGTGCCACTTTCGGCATTCTGTCACTGCGTGCTGAAGACTGGAGCGCCAGCAAAAACTCCTGAACCTGCCCTGCCATCAACTGAAGCAAGAGGTGGTAACAAGGTGGAATTCAACACTCTATATGCTTCAGAGGATGAAGAAACTGCTAAAGGCCATTCAAGCCTATACATCCACCTACGATATAGGCAAAGGAGGGGTAATGCACCTGACACAAGCGCAGTGGAGAATGATTTCTGTCTTGTGCAAGGTTCTCCAACCTTTCAAACTTGCCACACGTGAAGTCAGTTCAGACACTACCAGCTTGAGTCAGGTCATTCCCCTCATCAGGCTTTTGCAGAAGCAGCTGGATAAATTGAAGGAGGAGCTAAGATGGAGCGATTCCGCAAAGTATGTGGCACTTGTAGATGGACCCTTCATTCGTTTTGCCAGGATTCAACGGTGGTCAATCTGTTGAAATCAGAGCGTTTAATTTTGGCCACTGTGCTCGATCCTAGGTTTAAAGCCTATGTTGTATCTCTTTTTCCATCAGACACAAGTGTGCAGAGGTGCAAAGACCTGCTGGTTAGTAAATGGTCAACTCAAGCAGAACGTGACACCGTCAACAGCTTGTCATTCAATTTCTCCTGCCACTGGGGCTGCATCCCAGCATGCCCTGCCACAGTTTGGCAATTCTGATGTGCAAAATGACAGGCAGGGCATACTTGCCTATGTAGTAACAGAGCAGCTGTAGAACCACAGGGTGCAGACCTATGCTGTATAACAGTGTGTGAAAGGGGACCTTGACAAAATCTGTTGAGTTTGTGATTTGTAACATAAATAGGAGTAATTCAACCAAAATATGCTATTCATTGACAGATGGGTGGACTTCAGATGTCGACTCAAAGCAAAAATGGCAGCCAGAAACAGGCATGCAAGGGGGACTGGTGGAGGCACAACACCACACTGGTTTGCCTTTAATCCTTTAGAAAAAATGGGTCTGGGGTCAATTGCAAATAAGGAAGTGGTAGGGATTTCAAACATCGATACAGACCTCGCTACCATGGCACATGGCAAGTCATTTGTAATTTGTAATTACATTTTGTTAAAATGTATTTGTTTCATAAAAAAAAAAAAAACACATCAATTGATACAAACCATGTTTTTGCAGAACTATCTTGTGAGGCTGATGCAGGTGAGGCGCTTCCTGATGCTGAAGAAGAAGATGGTGTGGAGGAGACTTCAATGGCATTTTTGGATGAGGATGTGGCATATGTAGGAAGACCACACCAACCACAAAGCCCAACTGCCCATATCCCACCACCTGTAACTCCTCTACTCAGTAGTCACCAGATCCAGCAGGAAATACTTACAGAAAGTTGACACAATTCCCAGACTTTCAGCCAGATTTTAGATGAGGTGCGTGAAAGAAACACCCTTAGCAGGGAAAGAAATCAGCTCCTGTTACAGCACAATACCATTATGCAGAATCTGACCAATGTTGTAGAAGAGAGCATGAGGCAGATTGAAGCAGTTGTTGGCTGAAGGATGTCACACCACCATGCAGCTCCATCATCCACACAGAACATTGCAGCCAACATGGTTACTGACAGGATGCGTAGATCAACCAGACAACCGACTTCCGCTGGTGAACCCCTAAACGCAGGGTCAAAAAAGAAAAAAAAATAGTTGGCTTTTCAGTTTGAAGTTTACAAACATTACATATGGGGGTCATTCCAAGTTGTTCACTCGTTGCCGATTTTCGCTATGCTGCGATTTGTTTCTAAATGCGCATGCACATGGTACGCAGCGCGCATGAGCTTAGTTATTTAACTAAAAACTTAGCAGTTTTGCTGTTGTTCGTGTGGCGCTTCTCAGTCGCACTGCTGATCGGTTAATGATTGACAGGAAGGGGGCGTTTCTGGGTGGTATCTCAGCGTTTTCCTGGCGTTTGCAAAAAAACGCAGGTGTGTCAGGGAAAAACGCGGGAGTGTCTGAGAGACGGGGGAGTGGCTGGCCGAACGCAGGGCGTGTTTGTGACATCAAACCTGGAACTAAACGGACTGAGCTGATCGCAATCTGTGAGTAGGTCCGGAGCTACTCAGAAACTGCAAAGAATTATTTATAAGACGCCCATATTTTTATTGCGATTGACATAAACACTTCTTTAAGCTAGCTTACCACTAAAATAACGACACACTAAAATAACGACACAGACACGGTTAGCTGTAGTTAAAGGTCAGACGATATTTATTGATCGCTGACCTGTTCTTTAAACTATAATTGTAATTGAATTGATTTTATATTGGAGGATGGCAAAGGAAAAGTCGTTACCAGACACCAGCTCCAGTCATTTAGATTGAAACACAAAAACTGAGGAGGGGACTAAACCACAACACCGCCTCCTCCCTGCATAACCCGCATTGTGCAGTACTCACCACTATTATCTCTGGCAAACGTTCGTTTCCCGCAGGGGAACATCTAAATGTCCAACCGCAAGGTAAGGACACACCTGCCATCCTTCTAAAGAGGGTGCCCCACAATGACCACTTATGCCCATCTGACTGCTGGTTGGTAGCGACTTCCCACCAATCTGGCTGTCAAGAGCCCACTGAGAAAGACAAGACGCAGGAAAAAATCTAGTTAGGGCGGGCGGGAGGGCATTCCAAAATGGCAAGAGGAAGTCTGAGGCACATGACTGGGATTATTTATAATCCTAAACCCACGCCCCTAAAACTTTGATGGACAGCCCAACAATCCTATAGGAAAAATTTCCACAGAACCAAAAAACTACCTAGCAACTGCTTAGTCATAGACAACCAATCACAAAAAATTGGGCTCTTATATGGCCTCAGGCTTATGCAGCCTTCAGCTAATCTAAGGCGCCCATAATTTTATTGCGATTGACATAAACACTTCTTTAAGCTAGCTTACCACTAAAATAACGACACACTAAAATAACGATACAGACACGATTAGCTGTAGTTAAAGGTCAGACGATATTTATTGATCGCTGACCTGTTCTTTAAACTATAATTGAAATTGAATTGATTTTATATTGGAGGATGGCAAAGGAAAAGTCGCTACCAGACACCAGCTCCAGTCATTTAGATTGAAACACAAAAAATGAGGAGGGGACTAAACCACAACACTGCCTCCTCCCTGCATAACCCGTATTGTGCAGGACTCACCACTCTTATCTCTGGCAAACGTTCGGTTCCCGCAGGGTAACGTCTAAATGTCCAACCGCAAGGTAAGGACACACCTGCCGTCCTTCTAAAGAGGGTGCCCCACAATGACCACTTATGCCCATCTGACCGCTGGTTTGGTAACAAACCGCCCCGCCATCCAAACAAAGAAAACAAGGAAAACAAGATCGCTAATGGAAAGGACCAAAACCCCATCTAAGAAAACCCAAAAACTCCAGCCGGAGAAAGACGAACCCCATCCTCCTTGTAGAACTGCGGCTGACGCAGTACAAGCAAAGGATGCCTAACAACCACTCCACCTAAAGCTGTAACAAACAACGAAACAGCATAATTACCATCTTGCGGGCTTTCTCAATAGCTGATAAACGCACCGCCCCCTTCCAATGAAAAAACGCTGGACTAATTGACCACCCAAAACGGATCTCCGGCTGTGGCCTTAATGAACAAATTGAGGTAGATGCCGTTGACGCAACCCCTATCAGCGCCGCCCAAATGCAGGACAATACCACCAGGATGACCCCAACTATGCTCACGGTGGCAAAGGAGCTGTACAAATACCCCTTAGTATCCCTTAACCACGGACACCCAACCAACAAACCACCCTGGAACCAAAACATCAGCTGTCCTACGCGCCAAGGAATGCCCTGCCGCCCAAAAAATGTAAGAGTGGCCAACCAGCCACGCCTGTTCAAACCATCGACGGCTGCAAAAGAAAAACACCCTAACATCATCACACTGACATACATCACATAGGAAAACCAAGTGACAGAGAACAGAAATAACCCAAGTGAAGGAGAAAACTCAAAAACCTCCCGTGGACCTTTGATGAGCCAATTGTAATTAGGCCCCCTCGGAGGAAAATGTAAAAATTCACTTCACACCCTCGATTCCTGAACGCTACCCATTCAAAAACCGTCGGGTAAACCAAGTTTTTGGGTTAGCGCAACAGGCGCAACTAAACATTATCCACATGCAGTAGGACTTATAATAAGCATACCTCCAACAGACCACCTCCTGAATAGCTGCCGTGGAGGACCCTGTGGCTGCCGCACGGTAGCCACCCCCATCCGCAAGGAATAGGACATAAGAAGTATACCTTCAACGGTCCACCCCCTGAATAGCTGCCGTGGAGGACCCTGTGGCTGCCGCATGGTAGCCACCTCCATCTGCAAGGAACAGGACCTAAGAAGTATACCACCAACGCCCCAGCTCCTGAACAGCTGCCGCGGAGGTCCTTGTGGCTGCTGCATGGCAGCCTCCCCAATCCGCAAGGAACAGGACCTAAGAAGTATACCTCCAATGGCCCCGCTCCTGAATAGCTGCCGTGGCGGACCCTGTGGCTGCCGCATGGTCAGTCGCCCCAATCCGCAAGGAATAGGACCTATAAGAAGTATACCCCCAACAACCCAGCTCCTGAACAGCTGCCGTGGAGGACCCTGTGGCTGCCGCATGGTAGCCACCCCAATCCACAAGGAATAGCACCTAAGAAGTATATCTCCAACGGCCCAGCTCCTGAATAGCTGCTGTGGAGGACCCTGTGGCTGCCGCATGGCAGCCTCCCCAATCCGCAAGGAATAGGACCTACTAAGTATACCGCCAACGGCCCAGCTCCTGAACAGCAGCCATGAAGGACCCTGTGGCTGCCGCATGGTAGCCACCCCAATCCGCAAGGAAAAGGACCTAAGAAGTACACCCCCAATGACCCAGCTCCTGAACAGCTGCCGTGGCGGACCCTGTGGCTGCCGCATGGTCAGCCGCCCCATTCCACAAAGAATAGGTACCGAACCCAAACACAGCAGCAAACTGTAAATTAGTGAGAGGACCAGCGAGCGCCTGTATCAGCAACAGGTCGCCCCCCCGGAGGCCCATCTATACTCATGCACCAGGCGCAGCAGGCAGACACCCACCTCCTCCTGGGCTTCCAAGGACACCCAGCGACCCCCAGCTGCGTGATCCGATTTGGATCACAACATCCTGCAGAGCAACCGACCATCCTGCAACACGCGTTACAGAAAAGGCCCCTAGAATCCCGAAATGCCTGCTGCTCGCCAACACTCGCTTACCCGCAAAACCCAGAAGAAAGCCAAAGCAAAGGCTAATCTAAACAGGGGCCACCTCCAACACCGACTCGGCGACATGAGGCAGCACACCCAGCAATTCCGCCAAAAGTTGCCACGTAGCAGGCCTATGGGTATCCGCAGGCACGGGGCGCACCCTAGCCCAACCCTTAAGCGCTCATGAAAGGGGCGAAAGAACAGGCGGGGTCCACCAGCCCGCGCAGCCTAGAGCAGAAGGAAATGCGCACAAGGGCAGGATACATAGCCGCCTTGGACCTACCTCCCAGATAACGCTCAAACACGAAAACCATCAAACCGTCTACCAGGGACACACCCGCTGCATCCAACCTACTGAAAAAACACCAGGATGCAGCAGACGCCCCAAATGAGGAAGGAGCCAACGCATGCCTAGTCTGAATAGCCAACCCGCCTGGATAATCCGCCCGTCAGAAGACGGGCATGAGAAACCCTATGTCGCCACCCCCGGAACCCACTCACGGCACTTATCAAACTGAAAATGAGACAAAGCATCCGCAAACCCATTCCGACTCCGGGAGCGTGATGGTAAAACTGCGCCGCCAGCAGACAAGCAGATGTCGCAACAGTCGCAAAGCCTGGGGGGACCGGAGGGAACAAGGAGGAGGAGGCCCAAAAAACCTCCCCGGAAAAAGACTATAGGAATGAAGACCAAATCCACAAAAACATCCCTGATCTCGCGGGAAGGGAAACTGCGTGATGCTACCTGGCCGACCCCGCAGCGGCCCATAGGTTTCCTGCAAACTATGCCACCCATGGGGATAAACCTGCCCGCAAAAGGGGAGGAGGTAAGCAATGACTGCACCCGCTTAAGCCGAACTTTGCGTTACCCCAAGTTAATAAAACCCAAAAGTGTCGGTATCTTGTCAGCAGGGAGGAAACAGCAACCCGCAATTGTGCCCAGCGCCAACCCCTGATAACTCAGGCAACCGGTAGGGCCCTAGCAGTGTACCGGGGCATCGGGAACACCCAGGACCAAGAAAAAAGACCTGGCAACCTACAGAAGGATAGCTGAAAACCAAAATGCCTCCCAGACCCATGAAGAGAAAATATTCCAGGTAGCGAGAAACACCGGGGGGGGGGGGGGGGGGAGACGGACAGTATGCACCAACGCAAGACAGTGCCAAATTTCTCAAAATAGGCATATGAGACAGAAAAACCCAGGGGCACCCAGTTGTCAGCATAAAACTGGCACCTAATCGAGGCCTGAAAAATTGCCGGGGATGCGCAGGGGAAGCGGCGAAAATACGACCCAATGTATAAGTTAGCCAAAAAGGAGGTACCCGGCCCATATTCACGAAACAAAACACAGAGTCTATAAAAGACTGATACTCACTCAGCGCACGGTCTCGGAAATGGAGCATGAAAAGAAACCCCATGAAGATAAGACAAATGTAGGATAGGGCGGAACTAGCCCGGGGTCGATGGGCACCAGCCCCACAGGGAAGATGGACAAGTCGGGAAGAGAGGAAAAAACGGCATAGGGCCCACACAAGCCCCAAGCCAGTTCTGCGTCCAACTTCCACCGGACCTGATGCGGGAAAGCGCGAGCGGGCATAAAACACTGGCTCGCCACCACGGGCAAGGTTACCCGCTCGTTGCTGGGGCACCATCACTGGACGTGGACAGGCCTCGCAAATTTGCATGAGTGACGAAAACGGGAGTGGACGCCTATGGTGTACTTACCTCTGCCATAAGTGAAAAACCCACCCCTACCAAGGAGCGCAAAACAGATACGCCAACTGCGAGGGGCCTGCGGCCTGGGACCCCACTGTGCGGTCCGGCCTGCCGGGTGACCCACAACCACAACCCCAAGGAAAAATGACGTCACCACCCAGATCACGATGGATCTCCCCAAGCGTAAACCTAGGATTTAAATTGCGTGCGCTGAAACAAATACTGCACCATGTGGGGATATTCGGCAGGTCGCGACCCGGTGCAACAAGCCATAAAATCCAAAAACCGTAACCACCGATGAAAGTACGGAAAGCCTTCTCCCCAATGCCCCCCCCCCCCGTCTGCCTTCTCTGCGAACCGCAGGGGGCGGAGGGAACAGTAGCCGCCGGCTCCCTGCCTTTCTGAGATGCCGAACGCCTCGCGCCGTGCAATGAGCCTAGCCAACTAACGCGGACGCCAAGGAGAACCAGAGGAACACTACAGAAGGTTACAAGAAGTACTGCAACAATAAGGAGAAACAACAGCATGCTCACCGGTGCCGAAGGACCTGGAACACCATCAGCTGCCTCCACCGCCACTGATCTCGGCGGTGCGTCTTCTGCTGCCGCTGCATCCCTCCTCAGCCTCCGGTTCCTCCGTGCTGATGCCCTGACCCCCCCGAACCCGCAGACACCTGCGCAAACAAAACAGAGGGGACAACAAGCGCATGAAGTGACCGCGCTTCGACGACGAAACAGGAGGCACAGGCGGGAGGGGGGGTACGCCCCGAGGGCAAGTGACTGACCACGGGGGATGAACCACAGGGGCCAAAACTGAGCAATAGGGTGAAGATTGCAGGGAGTAGGAGCCAGAAGACCCAGGTGGCGTACCATGGAAGATGTGGTAACCTGCTGCGCCACAGGCCAGGGATGAGCTCCGGGTAAAAACTGCAGGAACCACCCCCGGCAAACCCAGCCAACGTAGAAAACAAGGAAGAGGGCCAGGCAGGTGGAACGATGCCACCACAGGCGGCTGCGCCGCCACCATCCACACCATCCCAGCCCGGCAATACGGGGGCACCTGCAAGCCGGGACACGGGGAGGGCGCAGGACGGAACAGCCCCATGCTAGAAGGGGGGGTTTACGCAGGAGAGACCCCTGCCGCGAGCCCCGCGGTAGACGACCCCCGTTAAAGGGGCCACCCGCTGCACCCGCGGTATGGCACCCCTCATCGGAAACCCATCCCCGGAACCAGGGTGCCTGGGCCATGATCCCCCACCCACACCCATTGAGGTACCCCACAACCAGCCCCCCAGCCTGGGGGCACAGCCCAGCTGCACACAGTGCAGCAGAAGCCATGCGCACGCTGAACAGCTGCTGGCCCATCTTCACCCCGGCCGTAGGAGACGCCGCCCCCCCCTCCCCCGCGCAGCCAGCCCCGGGCCGACAGGCACCACATGGGCTACACAGGGCCGCAAATGGGGAGGGGGCAGGGGACGCACCAGGAGTAGCCGGGCCGGAGGAGAGAGCAGCTCACAGCCCAACAGTCGCCGGGGGTGACCGCACATCATCAGCGCCCGCCGCGGTAGGGGAGAAGCGGGGGCCGCAGCAGTACGACCCGCTGTGCACTATCGGATGCCGGGACGGAGACAGGGGAGGCCACGCTCCGGGGACGACAGGGCCAGAAGCCCGTGGCTGCAGCTAAACGAAAGGGGGGGAGAGGACCAACAGGGATGCCGGCAGAGCAGCGAGAGGAACAGGGACCACAAGTACCATGTTGAAATAAATAAAAGCACGTAGGGAGCTAAGCTAAAATACACTCCCAGAGGGCGGCGGCCTAGCGTGTGCAATGCTGCTAAAAGCAGCTAGCAAGCGAACAACTCGGAATGAGGGTCATTATTGCTTCTTTGTTCTTATTTACATTCCTTACTTTAAGGTATTATGTGTAAATCTTGTTTTCCCAAAATAAAAAATGGTCCGGAATTGCCAAAACAACAAAAAAAATGGTGCTGCTGTTCTTGAACATACAATATGCTTGTGTGTGTGTAGCAATATAAAAAAAATGTAACCAAATGTATGTGGGTATGTTTTGTTAACCAAAAACGTATTGTTTGCTTAAAAAGCATTAAAAAAAACTGTTAGGAAGCTAAAAGACATTTGTGGTCATTCTGAGTTGTTCGCTCGCTAGCTGCTTTTAGCAGCATTGCAAACGCTAGGCCGCCGCCCTCTGGGAGTGTATCTTAGCTTAGCAGAATAGCAAACGAAAGAGTAGCAGAATTGCTACTAAATATTTTCTTGCAGTTTCTGAGTAGCTCCAAACCTACTCCTAGATTGCGATCAGCTCGGTCCGTTTAGTTCCTGGATTGACGTCACAAACACGCCCTGCATTCGGCCAGCCAATCCCCCGTTTCTCCAGACACTCCCGCGTTTTTTTAGCACACTCCCGGAAAACGCTCAGTTACCACCCAGAAAAGCCCCTTTCCTGTCAATCACTCACCGATCAGCAATGCGACTGAAAAGCGACGCACAAACAACAGCAAAACTGCTAAGTTTTTAGTTAAATAACTAAGCGCATGCGCGCTGCGTACCATGCGCATGCGCATTTAGCAACAAATCGAAAACCGGCAATGAGCGAACAACTCGGAATGACCACCATTAAGCAGATTCTACAAAACAAAATGCTTGGAAATGTTAATTAATGTTTGTTTTTAAAAAATAGTGTGGTTGTCAAACATCGATTGTTAGTAAGTGTAAAAACAATTAGGTTACTAACATGTATTTTATAAGGAAACATGTGTTACAGAGTTTAAAGCTCCCTTACATGTTTAGAAGTTTCAATACTGCTGAATGAAGTGATTTGTGGTCTGAGGTGTGAGCTTCTTCAGCTGGGTGTAATGAAGCAATGATTGCAGTATACATCGAATAGTCTACAATTGAGGTCAGCTTGCACAGATTTTAAGGTAGACCTGTAGTCACTCAGAAACTGCACAACATAAATGTGCGATCATTTGTAAAAGTTGCGTATGCACTGACTACCGAACATCAGCATACGCCCCACAACACGCCCCTGCTCATAGTTTTTGCGAGTCTGGCCTATTAGTACGCCCCCTACAGGCCTACTTTTTGTAGTTCATACACAGTTTTTGCTTTGTCTCAGAAGATGCATTGTTTTTTTTGGTATACGTTGGAGATTTTTCTCATTTTCTGTGATTTTTGCTGCTTTGTGTTCCTTGCTGAATTAGGCCCAAAATGTCCTGATGGAGTCAGATTTAGATGTGAACTTGCTGGCAAAGTCATGGGTAAAAAGTAAGGAGGGAAGGGGTGGAAGATGGTACAGGTGGGATTTGAAAGTGGTGAAGAAACTCCAGAGGTTAAAAGACTTGGAGGAGAAGAGGTTCTTGAAATATGACAATTTAGATATAGTAAATGGGGAACTGGTATAATCAGGAATATCACAACAGTGAATGAAGACCAGATCAAGTGAGTGCCCACTCATATGGAAGTGTGAGGAGGTACATTGAGAGAGACCAAATGATGATGTGAGGGTAATGCGTTTTGAGCCAGAAAATTCTATAGGGATATAAATAAAGATATTGAAGTCACCTAAGATGATGGTTGTCAAAGTTGTCAGGATATACAGAGATTATCAGGGTAAGTGAAGTGTGGAACTGAGATTTATTTGGAGGACAGAGATGAACAGAGTATAGTAATTGTGTGGGTTCCTGAGCTAGAAAGGCAAACTGCAAGTGGTGGGCATGGAGTGAGTTTAGTGGGATGCTGATAGAGTTGAGGTGACAGGGAGAGCTGGTAGGGAGAAGTCTCTTTGGTGAAAAAGTAGGACCATGTTTGGGATAAGTGAATGAAAATGGAAGATTGGGAGAGGTGTGGGAGGAATGTAGAGTGGTAGAAGGCAAAAAGAGGAGGGGAGGGAGAGGGGGAGGAGGAGGTGGAGGAGACTTGGGGTGATAGAGGTGGGAACAGGAGGTAGAGTAAAGGATTAGGTACACACTGAGTGAGGGACGGAGTTGAAGAAAATATTGGTCTGGTGTGGATGATGGAAATAGGGGGAGGAAAAGTGGAAGTAGGAATGGAAGTTGTACAGTCTGAGATAGAGACAGAGCAGTAAATTTGATGGTTGGTGAATGGGTGGCATTATCTATTTTATATATATATATATATATATATATATATACACACAGTGTATGTGTATATATATATATATATATTATTTGTGGTAATAAATAGTTTAATAGTTAAAGCAACACTGCATCAACTAAAGCAAACTATATTATTCACTATTGGGTTTCTGTGTTTCTTTGTGGCTAATGAAAAAATGTATACAGTATAAGGCACCATGGGGGGTATGTAATAGGGTGTGAAAATTAGAAAGTTAGATATTTTGTGAGTTTGCATGTTTATTTTAAGTGACAATCATTTACATGACAAAACCATGTTGATTTTTTTATTATTATTATTATTATTATTATTATTATTATTATTATTATATTAGAGATGTGCGGCGGAAACTTTTTGTGTTTGGGTTTTCGCTTTGGATCTGTATCTCAGTTCGTGTTTTAGATCTGGATTGGTATTGCCAAAACCACCCTTTCTGGTTTTGGATCTGGATTTTTTTGAAAAAACATTAAAACTGCTAAAATCACAGAATTTTTTTTTTTTTTTTTGATCCTACGGTATTACAAACCACAATATCATTAATTTCCACTTTTTTCCAGTCTATTTTGTACACCTCCACCTCACAATATTGTTTTTAGGCCAAAAGGTTGCACCAAGGTCGCTGGATGACTAAGCTAAGCGACACAAGTGCATGGCACAAACACCTGGACCATCTAGGAGTAGCAGGCAGGATGGCAGTTTTAAAAACTAGGGCCCAAAGAACACATAATGCAAAGAAAAAAGATAGGTGCAAGATCGAATTGTCATTGGGATCTCCCACCCACCCGTATGTTGTTTAAACAGGACATGCACAGTTTAATAATCCCATCATTTCAGTGACAGGTAATTGGAAAAATCTTGCCAAGTTCTCAGAATCATAGCTAGCTACAAACATACCACCTCCATATTTGATGGCTTTTCACATTATGAGAAGAGACAAGAGGAAGAGGACAGTTTGAAGACGATGATTAAAAATTAGAGAGGCACACGCAATCAGGAACAACACACAGGCTTTCACCTCCACTACTTTATTGGTGTGGAATGGAAAGGACTTCAACCAAGCAAATATATAATTACTACATTACTGGACAAACTGAAAAACTAGGGGTCAAAGCCTCCAAATTTGTACCCCCTTCTCCATTTTCAGGGATTAAGATAATCTCGGATTTAATGATGGGATGCAAATAAACTGCTGTATAACACAGGATCAAGATTGAATATTTTCCCCTCCATGGAGTCTGGAGACGTATTTTGTGAAAATCTTGTGGGTTTCTTTTTTTCCCATTTTTTTTATTGCATTTTTATTTACGTATTTTGTGGCAGATACCTTATTGTCATTTTTCACAGCTCCCAGTTACACGAATGTGAGCATACCTGTGTGTCTTGTTTATTTTATTCATATTTTATTTTTAAATAAAGCATCACCTTAGATGTTTTAGCAGCCCCTCCTGATCCCCCACAGCAGCCCCAGATGGGGCAAGTTGAGTTCGGGTGAGATTGGTACAGTATTAGGCAGGACTATGCTGTAATTTTTTTGTTATTGAGCCCCTGCCCTAGTGGAGTTTACCACTCTACAGTCGAAACTCATTTCATACTATAAGTAGGACTGTGGGAGGAAGCAATGCTAACCTCTGTGCCCACAGAATACCTCAGCCTGGGAAGTCAGACATCTTCCTGGCTGTAAACCACCATGAGACTCCATTCTGGGCCTTATTCAGTTACTGTTTGTGCCTCACAGGAACTCCTGGCCCATCTAGTGCTGCAGAGCAATGTAAAGCCGATGCAAGATCACTGAAACTGTTCTTCTAACACCGCAAGGTCTTGTGATAACTCTTTTCTCAGGAAAAGAACCCTGTACAACAAATGCACATCTTGTAAATAAATAATCCCAAAATGTGGAACATTAATAATAATAAATCCAGATTAAGGTTGATTAATTGGAGCCATTCATTTGAGTGAGTCCCTAACATGAAATACAGATGGAGCCACGCTAGTTGTGGCTCCATCTGTGACTATGCATGCCACTATCACAGAGAGCATCCCTGTCCAGCCAGGCTCACATGCCGACACATCCCATTCACTTGAATGGAGAGCATCTCCATCCACATGCCCGGACAGAGATACTCTGAATGGGAGCATCTCTATGTATTCCCGGAGTGACTGGGCGGACAGATCGCCTAGTCATACCAGGAGTGCAAGTTTGCGATGGATCTGCCTCAGATGAGCGCGGCTCCATCTGTAATTGAGAAGAACCTCTCACTAATGGTGGGTACACAGTGCAAACTAGACGATGTAGATGAGCATGTTCAGACAGGGCACCACATAGGTGTGTTTGGAAAATCTAGTTTTCTCCGGCAGTTGCACTGGATTATGATTCTGTCTCTTCTGATTCTGACTGACTTTGACCACAAATTTGGTCTCATTAGAAAATACTTTGTCAAAATTGCAATTTCCATGTCCACCTTTGTGTATATATGTTTTCACAAATCTGTTTGTGATGTTGAAGCTTGTTTCATAGTCTTCTCTAGTCTTTAATTTAAACCTAGGATCAAGTATAGCAGCACCCCTAGAATTATATAGCAGCACCTCTGGACTTATACAGCAGATAGGCAGCACCCCTGGATTTATATAGCATAGGCAGCACCCCTAGAGAATTACACAGCACAGCAGACAGGCAACAGCACCCCTAGACTTAAATGTCAGCACCACAGGACTGATAGGGCTGAGGGGTAGCAAACCATATAGGGCAGCACCCCTGGAATGATGTGGCAGACAAAGAAAAGTTCTGCAAGATGGAATTGTCCTTTAGACCTCCCACCCACCCTTATGTTGTATAAACAGGACATGCACACTATAACAAACCAATCATTTAAGCGACAGGGTCTGACGCAAGACTGTAGCTGAAATGATTGGTTTGTATGGGTCCCCACCAAAAAAGAAGCAATTAATCTCTCCTTGCACAAGCTGGCTCTACAGATGCAATATGTTGTCCTCATCCTCAGATCCCCCCTTCAGTGCTTACATCCTCCTCCTCACAGAGAAATGATATTCAAACAAACCACATCATTTAGGTGTCAGTGGACTGCTTACGCTATTATCCAAAGTTTCTGAACTTGACAATGACTTATGATGAATGCGCTGCAGATGACATTTAAGGGAGAAGATTCCTAGGTGGTTAACATCCTTACCCTTACTTATTATGGATTGACAAAGGCAACAGATGGCTTGACACCTGTTGTCTGGATTTATGGAGAAATAATTCCATAAAGAAGAGAAGGCTTTTTTGGTATTTTGCATAGGCATGACAATGGGCTTTTTCATCCCAATGCAAAAACTGTCTCCACTGGTGCCTTATTCAGACAAACCACATCACCATCAGAATCCTCATCGTCAACTACCCCTCAGCGCCAGATACACTAATATCCTCCTCATCCTGGTGTACTTTTACAGTGACATCCTCAATCTCAATATCAGCAACTGGACAGGTGGAGCTCCTCCCAGCACTTGCAGGAGGCATGCAAATGGTGGTAGGAGCCTCTCTTCTCATACAGTCTTGGGAAGGTCAGGCCTAGACATTGCAACCGCGGACACAATTGGACTATGCTTGGGGATTTGTGATATCTATGAACGCAAAGTTGATTAGTTCCCGTGCTTTAACAAGCTTTGTTTTTCTAATTTTTCGAGAGGGAGGAGGGCTTCCATCTTCATGAGACGCTGAACCACTAGTCATGAACATAGTCCAAGGCCTTAGCGTTTTCTTGCCACTTCATGTCGTGAATGGCATATTGTCAATTTTATGTTTCCTATCAGATAAATATATATTTTTTGCTTTTTAATTTTTGCTTCTTGGATTTTACATTCCCTCTATGACATTGGGCTTTGGCCTAAGCAAATTATGTTCATGGAATTGCATCATAGATTGTAAGCTTGCGAGCAGGGCCTTCCTACCTCTATGTCTGTCTGTTTTTACCCAGTTTTGTTCTATTACTGTTGTTCTAATTGTAAAGCGCAACGTAATATGCTGCGCTATATAAGAAACTGTTAATAAATAAATAATAAATCATCAATGTCATGATTGGTGGCAGCAGCAGCTTCAGCACTAGTACTAGGAACTGGAAGTGGTTCCTGATCTTTCACTATTTATCCTCCAAATTTTTGTTATCCATTTCATAGGACAGTACTCCTTTATTATGACAGCATACAGAACAGTGCCCCTTTATTTTCACTGCACCCCTACATTTTTACAGCATACAAGACAGGACCAGTGTATATTTATTTTCACTGCACCCCTGAATTTTCACAGCATACAAGACAGGGCCAGTGTACATTTATTTTCACTGCACCCTTGAATTTTCACAGCATACAAGACAGGGCCAGTGTACATTTATTTCCACTGCACCCTTGAATTTTTACAGCATACAAGACAGGGCCAGTGCGCATTTATTTTCACAGCACCCCTGAATTTTCACAGCATACAGGAGTACAGTGCCCATGTACAACACAGTGACAGCCAGTACAGCAACACCCATGTACAACTGCAGCACCCCTAACAGCACATGAAACACCAGTGACAGCCAGAACAGCACTTCTAACATCACAGGGACACCACAGTGTCAGGACAGCACCCCTGGAGAACACACACTGACCCCACCTGACGCCATCACCCACAGAGAGAGACAGAGGTTTGTCTCCCTCACTCTCAAAGTCTGGATTGAAAATGGCAATGACACATGGCTCTTTATATGAAATACAAAACCTGTGAGAATCCAACAGCAGGATGATGACATTTTGCCTCGTTCTGGGATCCGAGTCCGGTGAGAAATCCTGAGCTAGACTCTGTTACCAGCTCGGAGGTGGAAGTAACCCGCTCACCTCTAATATATATATATATATATATATATATATAAGGGTTTATCAGTCATTAGTCAGTATTCCAGATAGGAAAATTACTCCCTTTGCCAAGCGCACACCTTGCTAAGGTGAGGGAGTTTATAAACCTACCTACTGGATGTCTCTGTTGTCAGAGTTACTAAAATCTATGTACAACCTGTTGTAAAATTCTCATGCTAAAGACTTTTATGAATTTCTTTGCATTAAATATTTGTATTCTAATTGGCCTTGGGCCATTTGTTTGGGTGACTTTCTGGTGAGGGGTTATCCACTGCAGGACCCCAAGAAATTCAATTATCCATAGTATAAGATATACCTACTTGGAAGGACTTCCGCTTTATCTATACATCTAACAGAGCGCGCTCAGGATCTGTTTTTTCTATTCTATGTATGTTTGAGATCTGGCAACGGAGGTCTCGCCTGTAGTGCTGCTGGTTCTACGAGTGCAAGATAAGGATATTTTTGTGTTATATATATATTTATATTTATATATGTTTATATATACAGTATATATACTATGAGGCAGAAGTTATTGGACACCTCTGCGTGAGTGAAATGGTATTCACTTACCGCTGACATGTGTTTGTGTAGGTATAAAATAGGTAGATGGGCACTGATTAGATCATTTGTTAATGAAATGGCTTGCTAGAAGCTGAGTTTGAAAAATGGATAATTGTAAGCTGCTTTATCTGATCCACTGTGTCTTTTGTCATTAATGTGTGGATGAAGAAAGGTCATTACAGGAATGCACCGTGTCCTGGAAGAACCCCAAAACTGCAACCCAGGTACTAGAGAGTGCTACCCAGTTAGCTGCGAAAAAAAAAGGAGTCATCCAATACACACCATTGCACATGAGTTCCAAATGCCTGTTTCAACAATAATACTTTGAAGAGAAGCCCATGTACTTGGATATTATTGGTGAGAAACTGCTCATTAACCTCTAATCACAAAGACTAATGCAGCCCAGTGCTTACGATGGTGTGAAGAGTGTGAAACTGGACTGTGGGACAATGGCTGTGAGTGTTGTAGAGTGACTAATCATCACTAGCGCATGCAGGGGGGTTTCTGATTACCTAGAAAAAAAACCTGCTAACCCGATCTACTACTGCAGTGCACTGATTTTTTTCCCTCTGAGATAGGCAGAGTTGGCCAGGCAGATGAGTGAGGATGCTTGGCTCAGTGAGTGAGGAGCCAGCTATGAGTCATTCAGCGACCTGTCAGAGTGGCAGAGGAGGGATGAGGGCTTCAGGCCTGCTGAACCATCAGGGATATCGCTATCCTGAGAGTCCTGAGAGATAACGCGTTGATGCAGCACCTGAGTGCAACACTGAAAGAGCGTCTCCCTGCCTCCCCTCAACGTGCAGCCTATAAACACCAGTCGCCGAGTTCCCAGAGGAGAAGAAGGAGGTGCAGGTGAGCAGGCTGCATCTCTACAGGGCCAACTTCTGCCACCCTACAGCTTACTGGAGATAAGGAGTAGGAGTGGAGTATGAAGCGGTGACATGGAAGGGGTATTGTATGACTCTGTATTATATCCAGGGCAGCAGGTGATACTAACACCTCCTGTGCTACAGGTGTCTTCCTGGGTGTGGGAGGAGATAATCTGCAGTCAGTGTATGCTGTGCAGTAGGAGTGTGGGGGGTATGGGACAGGGTGAGTCTGTGTGTGTTAATGTTTCTGCAGCCTGAGTGTGTGTGCATGTGTGTGTGTGTGAGAGCTGAGGGGGGCTGTCGGTGTGTGTAATCTACAGTCTGACTGTGTTTGTGTGCTTGTGTGTGTGTGTCTGTGTGTAAGGGAGTGGGGCAGTCTCTTTGTGTGTTCAATATTGGTAATGCACCTATACTGTTTTATAGAATACATTGTAAAAAAAACTGTACACATGTGAAAGGCATGTGGGTGGTAATTTTATATATATATATATATATATATATATATATATACACAGTATATATATATATATATATATATATATAGTGAAATAATTGCCCACCACTCATTGGGATACCTTATTTACTTGCAGAGATGCTTTCTTTTAGCATGTTTTCCAAACTACAATGTTGGAGATAAGGCGTCACTAGGTTGGCCAATCCCGGGCCATTTTTTTCAAACCTGGGTATCGGGATTGCAAAATGGTCAATCCCAGGATTCCCAGGATACCCAGGATTGGCTTTCTTACTGTGTGTCTGCCCATCCCCCATGCCCTGCCCCACCTCTACCCACCCGCCCCTCAGACATAACTCAACTCACCAAACTGCAGGGGCGGGATGGTGGGATACTTTATCATGGGCTGGTAACTGCAGGGGGAGCGGGGGAGGAGGCGGTGGGTGATGGCCGATTTACCATTGGGCTCAGCGATGGGTGATGGGCTGGTGACTGCACAGCGTGACCTCAGAGTACGAGGTCACACTGCACAGGTGGAGCCTGGACGAGGGAGCTGGGCAGTGTTGAGTGTCCTGAGGACTCTTAACGCTGCCCGGCATTAAAGGGTCGTCTGATCCCGCAATCCCCGAGATTGGAGCTTCCAATCCTGTGATTGAATCCCGGACGATTTTTCGCCTAAATCCCGCGATCCCACTGATCCCGGGATTGGCCACCCTAGGTAGCACTCAGCAGGCTTGTTATTTTGCAGACCGCAATAAAGGACAAAGTTTTACAAAGATAACAAGCCTGCTGAGTGCCATCTTATCTCCAACATTATATATATACACACACACGTGTGCATGGAAACCCCCCTCACAAATCCTACATTTGCCCTAGATAATGGTTTAAACTTTTTAGGTCAGGTGGACATGTTTGGGCTTGGTGATTGCCAGGAGAATGTCTGATGCCAGAGTGTACACTACCTGCAGTAAATTTGTCCCTGCAGATTGCACTATGTCGGCTAAATGTCAAGAAGTTTTTGTGAAAGCATAAGTAACCACAGACAGTCAACTGGACAAGTTATTCAGGATGGCCATAGTAATAAACTGGTGGCATGCCATTTTATGCAGAAGGGACACCAGGTTGTGGCTCTAAAGTCAATGCTTATTGATCATGTACCCAAACCTCCTAGAGGTGGTGACAGGGAAAAACTTCTTTCACAGAAAGAGGCATGTTGTATCTTCTCTTTGGACACAAGTGCGCTCAATGAAAACATAAATTTTAGCAATATTTTGTTATGGGAATTGGTAAAGCCTGCAAAAAAATAAGGTTTTTCTTGGTTTGGTTTTATATGATTTGTTCATTAGACTTTTTGTGAGTTTTTTATTTCAGTTGGAGTTTGTTTATTATAATATGTTTATTGCACTTGCAGACATAACAGACATCTTGCCCTGTGTACCTTTCCTATATGTCTTACCAGTATAACTTTGTGGTTATTTAAAACACCCCCTTAGACACATACATTGATATTATAAATTTTAAGGATACTGGAATAAAAAGTTAGAGGATTAGACACTGGAACGTGATTCAATCAATAGCGAGAAGGCAAGTGGAGTATGGAATTAGTGGCTGCAGAGGCGCGAAGTGTCGTGAAACACACGTCGCAGTGAGTAGAAAACAGGTGTGTAGGAGTTAGAGTCAGAGA
Organism: Pseudophryne corroboree; assembly: GCF_028390025.1. Classification (NCBI taxonomy): domain Eukaryota; kingdom Metazoa; phylum Chordata; class Amphibia; order Anura; family Myobatrachidae; genus Pseudophryne; species Pseudophryne corroboree. Next base: position 335,198,719 of record NC_086445.1, read on the forward strand.
GATTGAAGAGGCATGTGCGGAGGTCAAGGTAATTGTTTGTTTTGTGCTTGTCTGACATGCTGCAAGAAGTCATTATGCTGATATGCTGCCGGTCTTTAACAGAGAGGGGACCGTAGATAGAAACTTTAAGTATATGGATTATATTCAAATGCTTGAAATTATAAGGATGCTGTTAAATTTCCAATAACTCTTGGAAGTCTTTTACATTTGTAATTTGGAAACTTTCAAGTTTTGCGTATGACAAGCTGCTGTCAATGGTGTTCTTACACTGAATGGTAATGAAGTCATTAATTAGTAAGGTTAACAGTAATGTGGAGAGTGCCTGTTATTAATTAGCAGCAGTTTTGGGGAGCCACATGCCCTTTCCCTCCAACTGTACGTTTTTGTCAGGTACAGTACCTTTTTTATGATCTGTACCTGCAAAAAAGGGCTTTGTACTGATTTTTGATACTCAAAATTAACATTTTAACATATAGAAAAGGGGGCATGGCCACGCCCCTTTACCCATTACCACACCCCCTTTCCTAATTTGTACTGGTTTCATGTGTAAAATGTTGGAGGGTATGCATACCCCAAAATAGTGTTATTGTAAATATTTCTGTACAGATTCTCTCAGATTTGTTTTATTTTTGTAAATTACAAAGCTCCTAATGGTGATGAAACACTAAGTTTAGATTATTGTGTTACAGTAAAAATGTAATAATAATAATAATAATAATAATGATGCTACTACTACTACAAATAATAATAATAATAATTTTAATAGTACCGATAATATAAATTATTATTTTTTCCTATATGAATTAACCCATCACAAACTGAATACAGTTCTAGGGAAGGACACTATTGTGTATGTCCAGAGAAATTTGACAAAAAAACAGCGGTGAAGTGCAAAAAATGTCATAGATTTATTTGCCATTCTCATAAAGTGTGTTTACACTCTGATTGCCAGAAGGCTGTAATGTAGAAAACAGTTTTGTTCATTACTTAGTTTATAATAATTTCTAGTTAATAAAATTGTGTTTTTCAACCATTTAGACTCTAATGTCACTTATTTTTATGGGACCATGGTTATTTTAAATTCCCCAGTATAGTGTTAATGGGATTATAAATAGGAGTAGTATTGCAGGGTTAAGTTGCATCAATCACATGGGAAGAATGTATACAAGTATTAAATAGTTCAAATTATGTGTTCTGTCAAAAACCAGAAAGGACATGGGGTTCATCCCAAACCTTCAATTAATAATCCTTTTCTTTTACAAAACCCAATTACCATGAAATTCCAGAATCAGATGATGTAATATAAACTACTATGTTGATATTGCATTTGTTAGTTCTGCTTGCCTGCACTAGATACAGAAAGCAATGCAAAATGGTTCTACTTAAACACTTACAGGAGTATGAAAAAATCAGATATATCACAATAACCCTTTCATTTTCTCAAATGGAAGTGGAATCTAACATTATATATTGCTGGGTCAACCAATCCTGAAGACTCATAGGAAGAGCAATACCCAGGAGGAATAAAAGACACTACATAGTGATATATGTGATTTGCTGTGTATTAATATGCATTCTTGAAGATACTGGTATGTTTCACAATTACAGTATGTACCACAATTTGATAACCAATTATCTAGATATATAGTTTTGCATCTATTAGCCTTCCTACTACTTGGTGTCAATATTTTGTAGAACTGCAAAGGCTGATGATTTATATAGTTGGAAGTATGAAATCAATGGTTACTAGGTCACTGTAAGATAAGTAAAATAAGATTTGCTGTGCACACAGAGACTATGGGGTACATTTACTAAGATGGGAGTCCTATTTAAGGTGGGATGTTGCCCATAGCAGCCAATCAGATTCTCTAGGACCTTCTGGAAGATGCTACCTGGATTCCTATTGGTTGCTATGGGCAACATCCAATCTTAAATAGAACTCCCATCTTAGTAAATTTACCTCTATGTATTCAAAGAGGATTCGGTTATGTGACCGGTGACACCCATAGAGTTGGAATAGAACCTGTGGGGCTTAATAGCGCTCGCTCCCCCCCATTCTCCTCCCCCACCGGCCATCTAAAGGATGATATCCCACCGTGAGTATGGTGACCGTGGTCTCCCAACCGAAGGTCACACTAACCCAACCCATTCATAGCAGACTGATTATAGTTTTATTAGAATTAAAATGGCTTTTTTAACAAAAACTTAATTTAGCAAAATTCAGAAAATGAAAACTGAACACATGTACATCACAGTAATTTTGTATGCCATTAAACCATTCTATAAAATATTTTTTTGTGAGTCACAAAAGTTACTAATTAATGTAACGTTAAGAGCAAATACAGCTGTTTTGTGCAAATATGCAACTGCACAGCTCATGCAGGGTATGCAAATCTGCTTGTTTTTTTTTTTAAAACAACAAAAATGCTACCTACTCTTGCATGTAGCACACATTGGGCAAAGGCAATTTACAGTTGAGCTTAAGATGTGTCCCCTCCAAACTCTAAATCTGCTTACACATTTCAAATATGCCTCCCCTTACAGTGCAACCTATGTTTATCAAGGTGCATGTATCTCCCAACTCTAAATGATGCTCTAATTTTCCAAACTTTTAAAAAATATAGAATGTTTCATTTTTCCTACTAACCATATCCCTCTATGATAAACACAGCTTTGGGTGTGTTTATCAGAAATTTATCATCTTTTATATTTCTCAATGTTAGGTGATGTCAGATAAGGTTTTGAAGTGTCACTAGCAGTTATGTATAATAGAAACATTTTAAATTTAATTATTGCATTTAAAATTAATTTCTTAAAGTGGAAATTACAGTATATGCCGCAATCACAATATGAGGTTATTATTAGCACTATGTTACTAAATGCTCTTTCTCAACTAGAGTTGGGATCTAACTTAACAGGAGAGTCTATCATCACAATAATAAAACACATTTGTTTTATTATTGTACAGTAAGCTAATATATCAGGTAATTACAAACATGATATTTCACAATTCATTACTAAGTGAATTTTTTATATTAGAATATTTATTGTCATTTATCTATTTTCTCTGAAAAGGGAAAAGCTATATAATAAAATGTATTTTCATAAGTCTAAAATAAATACAGTGCCTGCTATCTGTGAGTACAATTCTAGAGTCTTGTTTCTAATATCCTGTAGCTCTCTAATACCATTGCTGTGCCATCTCACATACAGTTAAACCTTAAAAACTGCTTTCTTGTTTTGGTTATCACCACTGTCTGGCAACTGTGTACAGTACATGGTGAGTTCAATATTCCGGACTTGTTTGCTTTATCTTTTTCACTCATGTTCATCCTTTTTCACAGTGAGGAATAAGAGCTTCCATAGTGACAAGGTTAGCATTCAATTTAAGCCTTTATGTGTCACTAACAGGCATATAATGGCACAATACAGCAGTCAATCTATGTCAGATAAAAGTATGGTTTTCATAGTGCATCACCTTTCACATAAAGATATCTCTTACAGAAAATATACCTCTCCTCAATCATCAGGAACATCTATTGCTATATATATATATATATATATATATATATGTGTGTGTGTGTGTGTGTGTGTGTGTGTGTGTGTGTGTGTGTGTGTGTGTGTGTGTGTGTATAACCTATATTTCTGTTTACGTATTGTATGGACATTTGGAAAAGGTAATATCTGTACTGTATCAGGGTTCAAAAGTATCTCTACATTTTCAGGAGACTTATTGGTTTTAACTGCTAAAATCTTCAACTCTGGATGCTTGAATTTCATGTATTTAGATTTGCATCAAACAAGGATCATATAGTTGAGTGAACATTGACATCTATAGTTGTTTATTACATTTATCATCCACCCAATGTCTCAGTTTTATACTCCAAAAATAAAAGATGTCAACAATGGAATAAATACAGTACTAAAATAAATGTTTACCCTTTACCAATAAATAGTATACAGTACAGGAAAAAAAAATCTAATTTGCTTAGCCAAGAAACTATTTTACTGAATGTAAACACATAAGATATACAGTAGTATACAGTCAAAAATCACATTGATACAAACCTATTTATAAATTAATAAATAATAATAGAGGGGATGAATTCACATAATATACCACTATTACACAATAACATTTATCAGATATTTTTGAAAATATTACTTAAATTTCCATTCCAGTGTTCAAATATGGATCAGATTTCAAGTTAAACTGTTAATATAAATATATCATAACACTTCTGCAGTTCTAAAGATTAACCACATTGTAAAAGGGGTGTATTTGATGTTTATTTAACCAAGCGTCATTGATGCCCGTGTAACAACATCTGTGTGACAACTTTCCACCACAATGGGTTAAACATGAATACAGTAATGTGACTTGGTTGATATTATACAAATAAATATACAGTATAAGTGCTATTGAAACATACACTTCTCACTGATAAATTCCAGATCTTCTATGGTACTGTAGCTCACTTCTTGCAGTCGGCTGAAGGGAATGTAGATGGTTCTGTCTTTATCCCTCTTAGGAGCAGGTTATTGTGTCCCATATCATAGTACAATCTCTGAATGATCAGTGCCAGAGCATTATAAGAGGTGTAATAAAGTCACAATCTTTTGCCAGTTCTTAAATGAGAGCTGATTTCCCAAGCCAGCAGTAGTGATCCAAACAGCAAGAGTCCATAAAATGTTTCTCTGCAGTAAAACTTTCCTTAGAAGGATCATTTTAAGTGTTTAAGCTAAAGTTATGTGATATTATTAATTTCTGTAATTTTTTTCAGAATTATATTTTAGTTAATGTAGCTAATGTTATGTTTTTAAAGTTGGTGAAGTTACTGAATCTGTGACTCAGAAAATTGCTTAGGATTTCACATGTATTGCTGTATGTGGGTAAAAAATGTAAAATCTTTTCACAAAATATTAACACCAGTGCATAAAAAAAGAAATCCGTCTACAACTAAAATTGAGATTACAGGCATGTATCTTGGAGAACATATTCTTATTTAATCATGAGAGTGATGCAGAGGCAACGAGATTCACAAAATCAAGTTGGTTTTCTCTTGAAAACTATTTTCCTAAATGTCTAAATGAGGATATAAACATGTTTGTTCTCAATGAAAAATACAAATTTTCATTCTATTGTACAATTAGAAAATGGATCAGATTTCCAGTTTTCATTAAAACCAAATAATTAAAGTCCTATTAATAAGTTTTCTTTTTGGTATTTGGTACTTTAAACCTAGCAAATATATAAAGTGGCATTTGAGCATGTGACCATGTATCCTCTTATTTAAATATTTAATATGCAAAGTGGTGACATCTGGGTTTATTTCACATTATAAACTGCTATTTTATTTCACATTATAAACTGCTATTTCACATTCTTTAACTGCTATGTCATATTTATACACTGCCAGGTGCTTCTAAGTAGAGATCAAATGCCAAGTGGAAAATATCTCATACTGAAGAATTGTGCATTAGATTTAATTGTTTCTGCCTCACCACTAGATATGGTGGTAAGATAAGATGGTAAGTAGGAGAATACACAAACCTCCCAAAACTATATCTATCTCTCTCCTACTTCTATTAGCGGGTGACATACAGTGGCGTGCGGTGAGGTCAGTGGCTGGTGAGGCACTGCAGCGATAATGTCCACCGAGTTCCGTCGATGACCCCTACCACCACTCACTACTGCACCTGAGCCGATGCCAGCTGCCGCCGCCCCTGATGCCTGCTACTCCTGCCACTAATGGCCACAGCTTATGTCAATGGCATACAAAATCGTCATCAACTACCCCAACCCCCCACCACTAATTTTCATCTCAGTCCACTACGGAAACTTGTGATGAGCAAGCGACTAAGATATTGTCAATTTTTATCAAATAAAAAAATAAATATTAGTGTTTAGGACTGGGGAGGGAGTGGGAGGAGGACATGAGTGCAATTTTGTTGTCCAGAGCTTCCATTAACTTAATATTGCCACTTGACCGATGTTATTAAGTTAATGAAAGTACTGGACAACAAAATAGCCAGCAAAGCATGACAGGAAGAGTGTGATGCCAGGGAGCTGGTGACAGGAAGAGGGTGACAGGGACAGGGTGGCAGCAGTCAGTGCCAACTGTGGGTGACAGGGAGAGGATGACACCAGGGAGAGGGAGACAGGAAGAGCGTGACAACAAGGAGAGGGTGACAGGAAGAACGTGATGCCAGGGAGAGGGTGACAGTAGTGGGTGACAGGGAGAGGGTGATGTCAGGGAGAGGGTGACAGGGAGAGGGTGATACAAGGGAGATGGTGACAAGAAGAACATGATGCCAGGGAGAGGGTGACAGGGAGAAGGTGACAGCAGTGGGTGACAGGGAGAGGGTGACACAAGAGAGAGGGTGACAGGAAGAATGTGACACCAGGGAGAGGGTGACAGCATTGGGTGATGCCAGGGAGAGGGTAACAGCAGTAGCAGAGGATGAGAGTGTGACAGAGAGAAGGAAAGGGTGATGAGAATAGGTCCTGGGCCTAGAACTGCAGCGCGGCTCCTCTGCATGTACCGCACTCAGAGTGACCATAGCATACTTCCCAACTTTCTTTATCCTGAAAGAGGGACACACACGTGGCGAAAAGGGGCATGGCATAGTGGTGATACAGCGATCGTAAGCCACGCCCCCTAGTCCGTCAATGAAGTGGGCATGCCCAGTGCTCTGTGAGCTGCTGGCATGACCCCTCTTCCTCTGTCACTGGTGAATAGAAGCGCAAAGCAGAGCAGCAGTGACAGGAGCCTCTCAACTGCCCCCCCCCCCCACCACCACCACCACTGCGGGACACTGCTGCCCGCGGGAGGGACAGTCCCACAAAAACGGTACTCTCCCGTGAAAATCGGGACAGTTGGGAGGTACAGTATGCCATAGTAAGCCAGAGACAGGCAGTAGCGGCGGTGTCGAAGGGGGAGTGAGGTGCAGGGGCAAACGCAGGATTTAGTCAGGGGGTGGTTCCGTGTGTGTGTGTGTGTGTGTATATATATATATACTTACATGCGCTCGGCACAGCCAATAAAGATAATCTACCTGCCGGGTGCCCTCCTTCAATAAAGGTAATATATCTGGTGTAACAGGCGGCACTCACGGACATCTCACAAACAGAATCCGACTCTCCCGTATTTATTTCAACGTTTCGGTCTTTAATAAACCTTCGTCAGGAAGGTTTATTAAAGACCGAAATGTTGAAATAAATACGGGAGAGTCCGGTTCTGTTTGTGAGATGTCCGTGAGTGCCGCCTGTTACACCAGATATATATACATATATATATATATATATATATATATGTGTGTGTGTGTATATACATACACACAGATACACAATAAGTCCGGCACTCACAATATGAACAGATGAAACAACTTGGTCCGGTGCACAACCCCTTAGAAGAGCATACAGGATGGAAGAAATGGTGGCACTCAGAAATAATTTAGACGACACAGCCGCTGGTTTGGTCGACGTTTCAGGGACACCTCCCTTTTATCAAGACAAGACCAGCTTTTACAAAATAGGAGATATATATACAAAAGTTCAACTTACCAAACACCAATAGTGGACTGCAGGCCGCTGCGTCCAGCCGAGGGGTGATGACGTCACCGGTGCAGCCCTGCGCCGGGAATCACAGACTGTCGGGTAGGGGGTGCGGCTTGCCAGTGTCGGAACATAGTTGATAAGCAACCTATACAAACAACATAGGGTGCAATGGCGGACATGGAATAACAAACATTTCTACCTTCATGCTGTACACAGAAACCTCTACGGAAATCTTGTATCACCAAAACTCTTGTAAACAGAAAAATATAATAAACCTAAAGCTCTATTATCTATCCTAATTAGATAGTGCCATAAGAGACTATAAAACAATATATACAATGTAAATTAGAGAGACAGCGCTTGGGGCGAAGAGCATACCAATTGGCACAAATAGTCGAGGTACTGATCTGGGGTCCTAGATACATAAATTCTGAACTGCCTAATAGCAGGGACCTGCCAGGTGCCCTCCTTCAACAAAGGTAATATATCTGGTATTAACAGGCGGCACTCACAGACTTCTCACTCATGGAGCAGACAGCCAGCAGGGTGAGGACGGAGGGAGCTGCTGTGGCTGAGCATGCACACCCAGCAGCTCCCTCTCAGACATTCTGGATGCAGAGAACTGCATAGTTCTCTGCTCTTCTGCAGTAGGCAGCTCCGCGGTCGCGATTGCGATCGCGGTCGCGCCTTTTGATGAGACGGAGACACAGCTGTCTCCGTCTCAAAAATAAGGGGGGGCCACTGATGGTGGAAGTGGGACTGGGGTCTCTGTGGAAGCACCGAGCACAGGGAACTTTTTCTCCGTACAGTTCCCTGACCAGCGGCTCCCTGTTTACCTGTTGCAGGGGGGTGGGCTGCTGGAGGACGGGCAGCTGTATGTGCTGGGGTCCAGGCTGGAGGACGGGCTGCTGGATGAGCGGGCAGGGACGGCCACATACAGACTCAAGTGTAGAGATTTCATATCCTTGGTGCCCGCTCCTCCCCCCTACCCTTACCGAATCCTCTACTGCCCAATCACAGTGGCAGGGGCGTGCTTTCATATGGACTGAAAGCACGCCCCTGCCAAAGAAGCACTGCTGTTAGTGCCGCTTATAGGGATTTTTTCAATGGCCGATTTCTGCATGATGCTTGGCCCCGCCCCCTCTTCCGGCCCTTTCACACAGACAGCGGGAGGCACCCCAGAGCGGTGCCTCCGAAACACTTTTAAAACGTTTTCACAGGAGAGAAATAATTAAAATAATGTAAAGGGTAAAGCAGATACTTATGACACAGAATGTGTGTCATAAGTGTCTTCTTTATATTATTTTAATCATTATGACAGGGGAGGCACTGCCTCCCCTGCCTCCCCTGACTGCACGTCCCTGGTGACATATCACCAAATCTGGGCCCCAACCATTCACCCAACTCACATTCAGCTGATTTGCAGCAATATAGAAATCCAGCTAACCTCATAAACATCATGTCTCCCATCACCCTCCAAATCACTAAAATGTACCTTATGAAATGCACGCTTTGTTTGTAACAAACTAACATCCATCTGTGGCTTTTTCATCTCCAATAACCTCAAACTGCTACCAGTGTTGGACTGGGACATAAAGAGCCTACCAGGAAAATGCAGTGATAGAGGCCTATACTTAGTGGTGTGGCCAGCCTCTAGAGGGGGTGTGGCCAGCCTCCATAGAGGCTTGTGTAACCATGAGAGAGTGTATGGATAATAACAGCAATGCACTGTAGAGAATATACCACTGTACTGTTCAGTATAATGTAACATATGTAAATGTATAATTCAAGTGCACATTTTGGAACCTTATCCCTTGAGGAGAGTGTGAGTCCTCAGGCAGTGAGGCCCACCGGGGGTTTTCTCTGTATCCCTGTGAGTCAGACTAGCCCTATCTGCTGTCCCTGTGAGCCAGACTAATCCTACCTGCTGGTTATAACACACACATGACTCATGCAATCAGACATAGCCTCCCCTGCAGTACTGTCACATGGTAGTCTCCACTGCACACACACCTCTAGGCTTGGTAACAGGAAAGTAGGTGGAGTTGTAAAATTACTGTCCAAATCTTTCATATACTAAGTTGTACCACAGATTCCCTCAATCACATTTACATTATTTGAAATACATTCTATCAGAATTTTCACTCTTGGCTGTCATCTAACCACCTGAAACATATTACCTCTAGAACAGAAAAAAATATACTGTTGTTCCACCAGCCAATAGTAGTTACCAACCTTATAGCTCTTTCACTGATGATAACTCGATAATCAACCCTACTTCATAAGCTCACTGCCTAGGTGTAATCTTTGAGTCTGACCCATTCATTATTGTACATACATCTAAAAATATATCCAAACTATGACCATATCTTACACAAGACACTGAAAAATCTCTAATCCATACTCTTATCTTCTGCATTGATTAGTGCAGTAGTCTCCTTACTGATCTTACCAAGAATAGACTCTCGCCACTATAATCCATTCTCAATGCAGCTGCAAGGCTAATCTTCCTTACTACATGTTCATAATATGCTGATCCGCTCTGTCAGTCCCTCCATTGGTTACCTGTCTTCTACTGTATGCAATATAAAATACTTTTACTTACACACAAGTCTGTAGGAAAAAGGAAATCCCGCACCAGACCTATTTTAAAGCATTATGATTTCAGGGATATAGTCTGACGAAGCTCTAATATAGAGCAAAATGCGCAATGGGAGTAGCCGTGCGTCGTCTGTTTAAAATAAAATGCTGTCACTTATGTATGGGAATTACTAACCTAATGTGGTACCTGGCAACCTAATTATTGGTGACGATTTACGAAATGTATATGGAAGTCTCAGCTACAAATAAAACGGCACTGTGAGATCCTGGCAGCATACTTCACAGACAGCACCTGCTATTCTATGAGATATTCATGACACCGAGTTAAAGCCAGTACTCACTGGCCAATGTGGAAGAGATGTGTGCTGAGCGAACTGCACAGCACACATCTCGCCCACCGCTCAGCACAGCGTGATGTGTGCTGAGCGTACGGGGGGAGACGGGGGGCGCACATTTCACCCAGCGGGTGAAATGAGCGACCTGCTAGATTGGCCAATCTAGCACCAGCGATAGCGATGCACGGGGCTGCGCATCGCTATCACTGTGGGGCATACACACGGAGCGATCATGCTTAAAATCTAAGCAATCTAGGGGGTAATTACAAGTTAATCGCAGCAGGAAATTTTTTAGCAGTTGGGCAAAACCATGTGCACTGCAGGGGAGGCAGAGTTAACATGTGCAGAGAGAGTTAGATTTGGGTGTGGTGTGTTCAATCTGCAATCTAATTTGCAGTGTAACAATAAAGCAGCCAGTATTTATTTACCCTACACAGAAACACTATAACTCACCCAAATCTAACTCTTTCTGCAAATGTTATATCTGCCCCCCCCCCCCCCTGCAGTGCACATGGTTTTGCCCAACTGCTAAAAAATTTCCTGCTGCGATCTACTTGGAATTAGCCCCCTAGTCAGATTGCTTAGATTTTAAGCAGCGATCGCTCTGTGAGCACCCCCCTTAACACAGACAGTGATCGTGACTGTGCCATATAAAACAAAGCATAATATATGTTAGTGCTGTTTTATACACTACCTCTAGAGTGCATAACATTTTCAGTACTATTGGTGTATTAATAGCTCACAGAAGAAAACATACTTATTTTTGTGACAGGAATTTATCAGCGCTACAGCCCTCACTGCCTGTTTATTTATACAGACACATGGGGGTAAATTTACTAAGATGGGAGTTCTATTTAAGATGGGATGTTGCCCATAGCAACCAATCAGATTCCAGGTTTTATCTTCTAGAAGGTGCTAGATAAATGAGAAGTAGAATCTGTTTGGTTGCTATGGGCAACATCCCATCTTAAATAGAACTCCCATCTTAGTAATTTTACCCCATGCTGTATGAAGCACTGTGCTAGGAACAGTGTACTACATATATAACTCAATGCTGTAGGACTTACATTGTTTGAATATTTGGCAGGACACACCCGAGTAATTTATCAATTTGGCTTCTGTATATATTACCTTATTGGTTAGCAAGAAATGTGCAATTGATTAATAGAGGGGATGTGCCTTTAAGAATACAACAATTGACCCTCTCACAGACTATTAATGTACATGCATATCATCAGTCAAAAAGGGATACAATACATTTAAGTAACGTCACATGTATTTGCAGATATATAAAGGACTTTATAGAATAGAGACTATTATTGTACCAATTTCTATGCAATAAAGGGTTATCATGAAAATGTATATCATTTTATAACTGGAATCGTTTGGTCACTTACCATTATATGTGCATATTAATCTCATTACATTAATATAGAGTGATACACAGCTAAATGAATATCCCCTTAGGGGAAATTACATTGGAGAAACTGCAGGCCTCCAATGGCACAGTGATACAGTTACAACATAGAAAGATACCCTGTTGACTTAAGCAACAATTGAATCCATCATAACATTCTGTTTAATATAGAATTAACTTGTGTGTATCATTCAGCAATGGTTGTAACAGTCTCTAGAATAAAAGTACAGATGTAGTACTAAGATTGTGAATACTGTCCTTGTAAAGAAATGCATTACGCAATACTGCTTAAGTTCAATGAGAACAAAAACTGTTTAATATCAACTGAGTAAGGTTGCTATAGGCCCACTAGGGAACAGAATACAGATAAGGTTATAATTCATTCAGTACAAACCACATATACTCTAATCACACTGTTCGCAGTTATACATTAGTGGAATTTAACCCACAGAAGTAATATATACAATTTAGAAATAACAGGCGGCACACGGTTTGTTTTTAATATTTGTTTATCATTTTTCACTAGGACAAAATAAAACTTTTTTCTTTTTTTGTCTTTTTTTTCTACAACACATCTAACTATCTTTTACTGTTTTTATATTTGGCTATTTGTGTCCTCATATAGAGGTCAAATACTTCATATAGGATATTAATAAAGTTGATTTATTCCATGTGGGTATTGGTAATGTACTACAACTAGAGTTTCAACTCATATATATAATAAAGTTTAATGACACAGATATAACATTAATATCAACACTTGTATCCAAGGGAGCGAGTGCACCCATAGAAACTGATCCCTGTTTCTTTTTCTTCTCGTTACACACAAGTCTATTAACAAAACTACACTAACATACATCTCTTCACTAATCTAAAAATATCTCCCTACCCAACATATCCACTCCGCATTAGATATGCTCATTACTCACTCCCATTCAAGTTTGTAGGACTTTCTTCAGACTGCATCCCCTCTGTGGAATGCCCTCCCTCGCACAGTAAGACTCTCCTCCAGTCTCCAAGCCTTCATCATTCCCTGAAAACTATCCTCTTTAGGCAAGCTTCTATAAGCTTATCAATTCTGGGACCGCCCACACACTACTAAGAAACTTTACAATCTGGCTGAACCATTTTGCTATTGATGGCACCTATTCTTGTGTATCAGTGCTTATTACCCTATATAGTGTAAGCATATGAGCAGTGTTTTCTGAATGGGTTAAAGAGGTGGCGTTAAGGTTAATTTAAGAAGAGATTTAAAAAAAAGCTACTCTTTTACTTCAAGGTCATTATGGGAACCTTTGTGCCTTATGAACCCATATAATACCACATAGAGTGCCTGATTCAGAGATGGGCACAATATCAATGTCTGATGTAGTGCAGTGATGTTTTTGCTACTGCGCATGCTTCATAGCTCTGCTCAAGTGTGGCAATTGAATGGTGGCCATAGTGAGAGTTAGTTTGCAAAGTGAGAGAAAGGTGGTGACCATTTGGGGGGAGGTAACGGAGGGCTGCAAAAATGCAGACATATCAACACCATTTTCTGGGCATGTCCTAGTCAGCCATTGTGAATTTGTTAGCAGTTGGACTGGCTTGAGTGTCTTAATTGAGACATATATTTTGAGACACCATAGGGTTGCTAAGAAATTCCAGATGTTCTACTGCTGTGTTTTTTGTACATAAGCAGGTGTTGGGCATTTCACTTTCTGTACACAAGAAAGCAGAGTCATCAACACATCTTTGCAAGAACATTGCAAAATGCAAAAAAAAAAATGCAACTGCATGCACCTCTTAATAAATTTAGAGTCATAATTATTTTTGGCTTTACTGAGGTAATCACAATCTACAGTTGTGTCAGCTTAATCACAGCATGAGGCTTGCAGCATAGCAGCAGCATACATACACATGCACCCACTATCTATTTGCTTAATAATGGAGACCTGTGGGACTGACTGAACACTGCATGCCGCGGTTGGATTGAGGCAAGTATCGCAGCAACAATGAAAGAGGACACCTTTGTATATCTATTGGTGATATCATATAACTTAAATATTCTGTTTATAACACACTTATATTTGGTGGATATTTCTTTTTTAGTTTGAAAGAGTTCATAATAAAACCCTATGTGGTTTTATTTTGAATAATAACTCACTGCTATGTAAAACTAGTTTTAAGATGCTTAGAAAGCCATGTGAGAGGTGGATGGAAAGAAGACTTCATGAAACAAGTTTATCCCACAGACTCTTAAGGTCAGATGGCACTCCCTGTAATATTCTGAGTACTTAGCTACAGTACTATTGACAAGAGGCTATTCTACTCTGAATGTTTCCATGCTTCAAACTGTTTTGTCTTCTGAAGATATTTTCTTTCAAACACTCACAAGCTACAGACATTAAACCTACTACAAAAATAGGGTGTAGTATAATTTGTCGACATTGACATTTCGGCACAGTTGTAATGTTAAAGTGCAGCATGTCAACATGCATGGCATGTTCACACTGACCACCTTGACATTCATATTCTGAACACTGATAATATGTTGGTAGGATAAGAATGTCAACAAAACATCTCTGATGCTCTAGTAACATAGTAACATAGTATCTAAGGTTGAAAAAAGACAATTGTCCATCGGGTTCAACTTTATTTGTTGTCTCCTATGCACGATTATTTTGTATAAAATTTTGACTGAAGTTGCTGACTGCCGTTCCGATGAACCCCTCTTTTTTATAATAACCATAGTGCGTGACTATGCCCCGTAACCCTGGATATCCCTATCCATTAGGAATTTATCTAACCCATTCTTAAAGGTGTTGACTGAGTTGGCCATTACAACTCCCTCAGGCAGGGAATTCCAAACACGTATTGTCCTTACCGTAAAATAGCCTTTACGCTGTATTGTGTGGAATCTCCTCTCCTCTAACCTGAGCGAGTGTCCACGAGTTCTCTGTGTTGATCTAACCAAAAACAGGTCCTGCGCAAGATCTGTATATTGTCCCCTTGTATATTTGTAAATGTTGATCATGTCCCCTCTTAATCTCCTCTTTTCCAATGTAAACATGCCTAGTCTTACAAGCCTTTCCTCGTATTCCAGCGTCTCCATACCCTTAATTAGTTTGGTCGCCCGCCTTTGAACCTTATCTTGCTCCAGGATATCCTTTTTGTAGTAAGGTGCCCAGAATTGTACACAGTATTCAAGGTGTGGCCTCACAAGTGATTTATATAATGGGAGTATAATACTCTCGTCCCTAGCATCAAATACTGTGGGTCTGTTTAGGAGCATTGAGACAGGGGCCATATCAAAGTATTGGTATGGGACCCACAAAGTACTGGTTATGCCCTTGCCTGTGTTCCATCTTTCTACCTGGTGTTTATTATGTGACATATACCATACTGTCTAGTAGGAATAACATCCACCTTGATTAATATATTTTAGTTTAATAAATCTTGTGTGCTTAATATAGTGCACTATGAGTATTCTTCTTATTGTATGCTGCCAGATGAGAATGTCTTCCATATAAGAATACAGTCAGTATGGAGGAATAAAGAAACCTTTATGTGGTGGTCCCCTTTGATACTTTTTTAAGCATTTATGTAAGTATCATGTTATGTGAGCCATTGTTTCACTGCTTTGGGAGATTTTATAATCCACCGGTTCTCAAACTTGTTTCTCAGGACTCCACACATTTAATATTTTCCAGGTCACCTGTACATTTTTAAAATGTGACAGTCGGTGATGAACAGTGCACCTGCTGGGTGACCTAGAAAACATGAACATTGTGGGGTCCTGAGGACCGAGTTTGAGAACCACTGGTATAACCTCCCACATCCAGTAACTTCCCCAGTAAATTTTACAGGAGCATAGGATCCCACTACCCATGCAATAGGGCTTTTGCTGTCTCCTGTTTACAAGTGGGTAGCGGGAGAATCACTATGCATTACCTCCCCCATCTCATCCCACCAATTACCTTATTGGTAACAGCGTATGCACACTCCTCGCTATCATACACTGTGCTGCTGCTTTATGGCAACATAATGTTGTTTTTTGTCTTTTTGCATTTGCTGTTTTTTATTCAGTCTTGCTGTAAAGTTGAGGATGGCAGATTAAGTCCTAAAAAACTGTTATTAATATTTTGCAAACCCCAATTTGGAAAGATTGTACCACAAAAATTATACCTGACCTACAATACAATTTTCTATCTTCATGTTTATGCATTTTCACAAAGACATACTCTAGGTAAACTTATTTAACCATGTCTGCCTCAACCAGGACATTAAATGAATGTGCTGTCAAATTAAAGAAAACAAACTGATACATAGAATTCAACAACAATTTATTAATTAAAAGATAATTGTATTTCCTATAAAAGTATCCTAAAAAACTTACAGTATGATATCCCGGCAGACAGGATGCTGGCTGTCAGGGCCGTAACTAGATGTATGCAGAATGTTGCAGCTTCCCCCCTTTTTGAAACCCAGCATCTCCTGACCACCACTGTCTCCTACACCCACCCATTCTGTCATAATACCTATACAGCATTCGTGGACTTTACTTTATAGATCTTTGGTGTTCAGTTGCACTGTCCTTTATTACATTTCGGGATGCTGATGTGCCTGGAATTCAAACCCGTTGCCTACGGCATTGCAGTTGGACACTCTAATCATTCAGCTATCCATCCTTGCATAGAAAGCTAGAGAATTCCAAGCTGGAGAGTTTTAACTATTTGACGCTTACCTTGTACTTTGTGAAGGGGTGATCAGCGTTATGGCTGGACAGATCTATGTAGTGTGTGGTTGCAAGAGATTGGATGTGTTGCTGCACACTGCAAGGATCTGCTCGATAATGGGGCTGGGCATTTTTTTATGGGATACAAGTAGCTTTGTATAGTTAGAAATTTCATAGTTTTAATGCAGGATCAAGTGGCTCAGTGGATGGGGTGTATGGCTAGGATGCAGTAGGTTGTGGGTTTGAGTCCTGGGTGTGGCAGTATATTGAAATATTTTATTTAATAAGGGGAATTGTGGCCGAATGATGGTGAGCTTTCGGGTTGAGTGCATGAATGTGGTATAAAGAGGCTTTGTATCCAACTCCATTGTCTTGCAGTGTTCTATACATTTTTGTGAATTATATATATATATATAAAAATATAAATATAAATAGTAAGACAAATAACCTGCGGCACTCAAAGACTTGATGCAAGACGTAATGTATTAGAAAATACACATGAACTCCAACGTTTCGGGGTTGGCACACCCCTTTGTCAAGGATAAGCAGCAATGAATAAAAGAGAAAAGAACTTACCTATATACCCAAAAGAAGCCCGCCATGTGAGAGACGCCGCCCCGGACTCCGTGCACGGAGTCCTAGGTCCGGCGCACACCAAGTGCGTCATCGCTGACGGGACGTCGGGTTGCCATGGTAACCACGACGCCCGTCCGCTCCGTCAGTTGATGGGATAAACAGAATAAACAAAAACTAGATCACTTGTGCACAGAGACCCACAGTTAGAGAGGAGAGAAGCGTGTAGAGGATTACACTGAGGAGTTCTGTACGTCAGAAACAGTGTCGCTCGCACTGAATCCCCGTGTGTTATGAATGGTGTGGAGTGTGAAAATATAAACTCCTTTGTGTCGTGCTGCTGGGTGAATATCTGGGTGCTAATGACAAACCTAATCTATAGGCATGATGTGTCTGCATATTGATGGACTCGTGTGCCGTAGCTGGAATGACGCACAGTATATCTGTGCGATGTGGATCATGCATAAACAGATCCAAAAGTAACTAATTTGCAGTGATCAGGCTCCATGATGGTGTAATGTATCAAAGGGGTGTTGTATGACAGTGTCGTGATGTGAGGGAAAATAAAAATGGTTTGGATGTTGAATATCCTGGGTAATGGATGTATGCCTGTCGGCAGAGCTGGGGAAGAAATCCAGTGTCTGTGGCAGTTAGTTTGTATTTAGAAATGATGTGAACTGGGGTTGAAGCGTACTGACGACAGAAGTCTCCAGTGTGAAGGATGTCAAAAGGATGATGGATGCTAGAGATGGAAAAGATAAACCAGGGCTCTAAAGAGATATAAAACATTATTGCTGGAGAATGTCGTTGACCGCCCCTGTGGCAGAATATCAGCTAGTCTGTAGTCAGAGTTCCTCTAAAGGAAAACGTTCCATGGCATGATTTCATTGAGGCCGTGAGGATTAATGGTGTTTAGCCGAAAGATCCATGTGGCCTCTAATTTCAACAAGCGGTCGTCCCGGTCGCCTCCTCTGCGGTTTTTGGGGACGTGATCAATTACCATCTGTCGCAAATCACTTAATGAGTGGCCTTTCTCTGAGAAGTGTTTAGCTACTGGCTGGTCGGAGCCCTTACCACTGATAGCTTGTTTGATAGCCGACCGGTGGAGGGCCATTCTCTCTCTGAGTGATCGAACCGTCTTGCCCACATAAAATAATTTACAGGGGCAGCTGATTACGTATACTATGTGTGTAGATGTGCACGTCAAAACATGATTGATCTTGTATGTGCGATCAAAGTGAGGATGTTTGAAAGATATGCCTGTGATCATGTGCGAACACGTAGTACACTTGGGGCACTTATAACAGCCTGGAGGTCGTTTAAGGAAGCCGGCGGATTCTCTCATCTCTGGGTGGAAGTCCGTGATATCGGCATGGACCACTTGGTCCCTGATGCTCTTGCCCCGAGTAAAACACATGAGAGGGCGCTTGTGGGCAAGTCCTTGAAGATTTCTGTCGGTTGCGATTACCGGCCATAGGGCTCTCACTGCCCTTGGTAAAACCGTGCTGACCGTGTTGTGTCGACCGACAAACGGGATTAATGCCTCTTCCATTCTGTTCCGGCTCTGCAAAAGGTCTCTCCTAGGCATCTTTAGGACTTCTTTCTTTTGTTGCAGTAACTGGTCCAGATTATATCCTCTGCTGACAAATTTCTGGATCATGTCGTCCAGAACTGTTTCTACTGTTGACCGGTCACTGATGATTCTGCTGGCCCTGATCATCTGAGACCTGGGTAACCCTTTCTTAAGGGATTTGGGATGGTGACTGTTGGATCTCAGAAATGTGTTTTTGTCAGTGGGTTTAGTGTATAGGCCCGTGACGATGTTATTATTCTTAAGAGTGACTTTGACGTCCAAATAATTGACCGAATTATTACTGATTTGAAATGTGTATTTGATGGGTGAGTTCCTGGCGTTGATGGTATTCATGGTGTCCTGGAAGTGCCTCTCTGACCCAGTCCAAATCAGAAATAGGTCGTCTATGAACCTTGAATACATGAGAATGTTGGCGGCAATTTCTGGAATGTTGAAGAAGATTTCTTCCTCTTCCTGGAACATGAAGATGTTCGCTACCGATGGGGAGACATTGCTCCCCATCGCACATCCGGTTTTTTGGCGATAGAATTGGCCATTAAATAGGAAATAATTCCTGTGAAGGGTTAATTCCAGTAAGCGCATAAATAGGTCTGGATCAATGGACTCCATTTTTTCTCGGTTCAAGAAATCTTTTATGGCAAGCAATCCCTCCTTGTGTGGGATGCTAGTGTACAAGCTGTATACATCCACCACACAAAGGAAGGATCCTGGTGGAATCTGTTCTACCTCCCCTAATTTGTTGAGAAAATGGGTGGTGTCTTTGATGTATCTGTGGTGCTTGGAAACCAACGGTTGAAGTATGGCATCCAAGAACTCTGATATGGGTTGGAATATGGAGTTTCTGGCAGAGTCTGTGACACTCACCAGTAAAGCTGGTGTCACTATGAGCTCACCGTTCAATGGAGACCAAGGATGTAGAGGCATGCAGGCTGATTTATCAGAACAGTTCAGCTATACCGATGATGATGCGGAGAGGCTGCGCTTCAAGGAACAGCTGGACACCGAGGAGAAATCAGGGTCCAACGAGGACATTTACCACAGTTTACTCAAACTAAAAAAACGAGAGATAGACTATCTACTTCATGGGATCACATTATCGGATTACCACAGGGATAAGATGATACCCAGGGGTTTCAGAATCCGCAATATGCCCACCATAGGCCGATACAATCCGGACTTTTGTAAGAAATGGGTGGGCATATTAAACAAGTGCAGTTTGGACCTGATGTTATTGGTGGTGGAGGAATCCGGCAAAGAGTTAGCGCATACTCGAGACAAAATTACCAAAATGGAGATAGAGCACCGCACTACGTTGCAGAGTGACGGCTATCAAGACTGGCTGCTTAAATTGAAGAACCAGTGTGAGACATACAGAAGAGATCTCATCAAATTTAAACGCAATAAGATGCAGATAGTTAGAGACGACTACGAAACAAACAGAGTATATAGGTGGCTTATGGGGGGCCCGTCAGGGGACCAGAAAGTTTATCAACCCAGGACCAAACAAGGTTGGCGCAGGCGACGAGAACTCCAACGAGGAACCTCTGCCACCTCAAACAGTGACAACGATGTCACCGCACTAGACACTGATGGTCCTTCCTCGTCAGGTAGCGTCCCTTTAGGGGCACGCCCAAAGAAGGCCGCAGAACCAGAAACTCCAAAAGGTCGCCGCGGACGCCCACCCGCAGATCCAAACAAAATACCAGGATCCAGAGGTCCAGGTGCCACACGGAATCGCTAGTCTTCAACTTATCACACCGGACACTTACCAGTGATGAAGTCAAGGTCCTTGAAAAAGGCCTATCTTTCGTACCCACTACTTGCTTTGACGAATTTACCTGGAAAATCGAATTGCACAAGTTCACCCGCAAATTAAGGTTGGGTGAATTTTTTCAACATCAACCCAACTCCTCTGTCATCAATACCACAGATCCCATACAACAACGATTCATCAATGAAAGACATAAGTCGTCCTTTGATCCTCAATCCTCCAACCCCTCGATTACCACATTCAACAGATTGTTGGATCAATCAGTGATGAAATTTCATCAAGCAAATCCACGCACCAATCACAACTTGACTAGATCAGAGAAAACAGCGCTGAAAAATCTCAGTCGCTATGAGGATGTGGTAATTCGCCCCGCCGGCAAGGGGGGCGGGGTTGTGGTTCTAGATCTGGCTTATTACAAGGAGGACATCTATAAGCAACTGTCCGATGAAATGACATATGAAGTGTTATCATCGGACCCCACTGCGGGATACAAAAAAGAAGTGGATGAACTCCTAGATGAGGCCCAAGTCAAAGGCACAATTTCATCAAAGTTGAGCATGTCATTAAAACAGAGCCATCCGGTAGTACCGGTGTTCTTTACGGTCCCCAAGGTTCATAAAAACAAAGAATGCCCTCCAGGCCGGCCCATAATATCTGCCAGAAACTCCATATTCCAACCCGTATCAGAGTTCTTGGATGCCATACTTCAACTGTTGGTTTCCAAGCACCACAGATACATCAAAGACACCACCCATTTTCTCAACAAATTAGGGGAGGTAGAACAGATTCCACCAGGATCCTTCCTTTGTGTGGTGGATGTATACAGCTTGTACACTAGCATCCCACACAAGGAGGGATTGCTTGCCATAAAAGATTTCTTGAACCGAGAAAAAATGGAGTCCATTGATCCAGACCTATTTATGCGCTTACTGGAATTAACCCTTCACAGGAATTATTTCCTATTTAATGGCCAATTCTATCGCCAAAAAACCGGATGTGCGATGGGGAGCAATGTCTCCCCATCGGTAGCGAACATCTTCATGTTCCAGGAAGAGGAAGAAATCTTCTTCAACATTCCAGAAATTGCCGCCAACATTCTCATGTATTCAAGGTTCATAGACGACCTATTTCTGATTTGGACTGGGTCAGAGAGGCACTTCCAGGACACCATGAATACCATCAACGCCAGGAACTCACCCATCAAATACACATTTCAAATCAGTAATAATTCGGTCAATTATTTGGACGTCAAAGTCACTCTTAAGAATAATAACATCGTCACGGGCCTATACACTAAACCCACTGACAAAAACACATTTCTGAGATCCAACAGTCACCATCCCAAGTCCCTTAAGAAAGGGTTACCCAGGTCTCAGATGATCAGGGCCAGCAGAATCATCAGTGACCGGTCAACAGTAGAAACAGTTCTGGACGACATGATCCAGAAATTTGTCAGCAGAGGATATAATCTGGACCAGTTACTGCAACAAAAGAAAGAAGTCCTAAAGATGCCTAGGAGAGACCTTTTGCAGAGCCGGAAGAGAATGGAAGAGGCATTAATCCCGTTTGTCAGTCGACACAACACGGTCAGCACGGTTTTACCAAGGGCAGTGAGAGCCCTATGGCCGGTAATCGCAACCGACAGAAATCTTCAAGGACTTGCCCACAAGCGCCCTCTCATGTATTTTACTCGGGGCAAGAGCATCAGGGACCAAGTGGTCCATGCCGATATCACGGACTTCCACCCAGAGATGAGAGAATCCACCGGCTTCCTTAAACGACCTCCAGGCTGTTATAAGTGCCCCAAGTGTACTACGTGTTCGCACATGATCACAGGCGTATCTTTCAAACATCCTCACTTTGATCGCACATACAAGATCAATCATGTTTTGACGTGCACATCTACACACATAGTATACGTAATCAGCTGCCCCTGTAAATTATTTTATGTGGGCAAGACGGTTCGATCACTCAGAGAGAGAATGGCTCTCCACCGGTCGGCTATCAAACAAGCTATCAGTGGTAAGGGCTCCGACCAGCCAGTAGCTAAACACTTCTCAGAGAAAGGCCACTCATTAAGTGATTTGCGACAGATGGTAATTGATCACGTCCCCAAAAACCGCAGAGGAGGCGACCGGGACGACCGCTTGTTGAAATTAGAGGCCACATGGATCTTTCGGCTAAACACCATTAATCCTCACGGCCTCAATGAAATCATGCCATGGAACGTTTTCCTTTAGAGGAACTCTGACTACAGACTAGCTGATATTCTGCCACAGGGGCGGTCAACGACATTCTCCAGCAATAATGTTTTATATCTCTTTAGAGCCCTGGTTTATCTTTTCCATCTCTAGCATCCATCATCCTTTTGACATCCTTCACACTGGAGACTTCTGTCGTCAGTACGCTTCAACCCCAGTTCACATCATTTCTAAATACAAACTAACCGCCACAGACACTGGATTTCTTCCCCAGCTCTGCCGACAGGCATACATCCATTACCCAGGATATTCAACATCCAAACCATTTTTATTTTCCCTCACATCACGACACTGTCATACAACACCCCTTTGATACATTACACCATCATGGAGCCTGATCACTGCAAATTAGTTACTTTTGGATCTGTTTATGCATGATCCACATCGCACAGATATACCGTGCGTCATTCCAGCTACGGCACACGAGTCCATCAATATGCAGACACATCATGCCTATAGATTAGGTTTGTCATTAGCACCCAGATATTCACCCAGCAGCACGACACAAAGGAGTTTATATTTTCACACTCCACACCATTCATAACACACGGGGATTCAGTGCGAGCGACACTGTTTCTGACGTACAGAACTCCTCAGTGTAATCCTCTACACGCTTCTCTCCTCTCTAACTGTGGGTCTCTGTGCACAAGTGATCTAGTTTTTGTTTATTCTGTTTATCCCATCAACTGACGGAGCGGACGGGCGTCGTGGTTACCATGGCAACCCGACGTCCCGTCAGCGATGACGCACTTGGTGTGCGCCGGACCTAGGACTCCGTGCACGGAGTCCGGGGCGGCGTCTCTCACATGGCGGGCTTCTTTTGGGTATATAGGTAAGTTCTTTTCTCTTTTATTCATTGCTGCTTATCCTTGACAAAGGGGTGTGCCAACCCCGAAACGTTGGAATTCATGTGTATTTTCTAATACATTACGTCTTGCATCAAGTCTTTGAGTGCCGCAGGTTATTTGTCTTACTATACCAATTGTGTTCTGGAGGCACCAGAGCATCCAGCATTATTAGGAGGAGTGCCGGTCCACACATTGTCATATAAATATAAATATATATATATATAGATACATGGAAGTGTACGGCACTACAGGCGACTTTCAATAAAATGATCTGGGACAGTAAAGTATCAGCTGATACTTTACTGTCCCAAGTCGTTTTATTGAAAGTTGCCTGGAGTGCCGCACACTTCCATGTATCCATTGCAATTCCATATGCGGACACCCGGTGCATAATTGGGAGCGGATGGGAGAGCCGGCACCTGCTGTTTTATTTATATATATATATATATATATATATATATGTCTAAGTTTCCATTGGTGGCATAAATATATATAGGGACTGTGTATTTTTTTAAAATATGCGCAGGGTTTATTTAAAAAAAGAGACATTAAAAAACAATTATACATAGAAAATGTCTTTTTTTTAAATAAACCTGTTACATATTTTATCAAAATACAAAGTCCCTTTATATATTTATGCAACCAATGGTCACTTACAAGTATCTTATCCACTTTTTCTATTTTTCAACCTTTTCCTGACACATGTACTAGTGTGGGACATATTTAAGATACAGCAGACACCCTTTATACATCAGGGAGTTGCACATAGAGACTGCAGCTTAGGGGTATAAACTCGATGACATATTGTGAAAAATAGACTACTGTTCTCTTGGCGCTGTTAGTTCTACCCATACACACACACACACACACACACACACACACACACACACACACACACACACACACACACACACACACACATATATATATAGACATGGATGTCTATGGGTGTGATTTTTGGATAATATATTGTTTCCACACCAGTCCCTGAGTGCCGCAGCCTTTGTTTTTTATATATATATATATATATATATATATATATATACACACTGCTCAAAAAAATAAAGGGAACATTTAAACAACACAATGTAACTCCAAGTCAATCACATTTCTGTGAAATCAAACTGTCCACTTAGGAAGCAACACTGATTGGCAATCAATTTCACATGCTGTTGTGCAAATGGAATAGACAACAGGTGGAAATTATAGGCAATTAGCAAAACACCCCCAATAAAGGAGTTGTTCTGCAGGTGGTGACCACAGGCCACTTCTCAGCTCCTATGCTTTCTGGCTGATGTTTTGGTCACTTTTGAAAGCTGGCGGTGCTTTCACTTTAGTGGTAGCATGAGACAGAGTCTACAACCCACACAAGTGGCTCAGGTAGTGCAGCTCATCCAGGATGGCACATCAATGTGAGCTGTGGCAAGAAGGTTTGCTGTGTTTGTCAGCATAGTGTCCAGAGCATGGAGGTGCTACCAGGAGACAGGACAGTACATCAGGAGACATGGAGGCGCCGTAGGAGGGCAACAACCCAGCAGCAGGGCAGCTACCTCCACTTTGTGCAAGGAGGAACAGGAGGAGCACTGCCAGAGCCCTGCAAAATGACCTCCAGCAAGCCACAAATGTGCATGTGTCTACTCAAACGATAAGAAACAGACTCCATGAGGGTGGTATGAGGGCCCGACATCCACAGGTGGGGGTTGGGCTTACAGCCCAACACCGTGCAGGACGTTTGGCATTTGCCAGAGAACACCAAGACTGGCAAATTCGCCACTGGCGCCCTGTGCTCTTCACAGATGAAAGCAGGTTCTCACTGAGCACAGGTGACAGATGTGACAGAGTCTGGAGACGCCAAGGAGAACGTTCTGCTGCCTGCAACATCCTCCAGCATGACCGGTTTGGCAGTGGGTCAGTAATGGTGTGGGGTGGCATTTCTTTGGGGGGGGGGCGCACAGCTCTCCATGTGCTCGCCAGAGGTAGCCTGACTGCCATTAGGTACCGAGATGAGATCCTCAGAACCCTTGTGAGACCATATGCTGGTGCAGTTGGCCCTGGGTTCCTCCTAATGCAAAACAATGCTAGATCTCATGTGGCTGGAGTGTGTCAGCAGTTCCTGCAAGACAAAGGCATTGATGCTATGGACTGGCCCGCCCGTTCCCCAGACCTGAATCCAATTGAGCACATCTGGGACATCATGTCTCGCTCCATCATCCACCAATGCCACGTTGCACCACAGACTGTCCAGGAGTTGGCAGATGCTTTAGTCCAGGTCTGGGAGGAGATCCCTCAGGAGACCATCCGCCACCTCATCAGGAGCATGCCCAGGCTTTGTAGGGAGGTCATACAGGCACGTGGAGGCCACAGACACTACTGAGCCTCATTTTGACTTGTTTTAAGGACATTACATCAAAGTTGGATCAGCCTGTAGTGTGTTTTTCCACTTTAATTTTGAGGGTGACTCCAAATCCAGACCTCCATGGGTTAATAAATTTGATTTCCATTGATAATTTTTGTGTGATTTTGTTGTCAGTACATTCAACTATGTAAAGAACAAAGTATTTAATAAGAATATATTATTCATTCAGATCTAGGTTGTGTTATTTTAGTGTTCCCTTTATTTTTTTGAGCAATATATATATACTGTATATATATATATATATACATACATAGTGTGTGTGTGTGTGTGTGTGTGTGTGTGTGTGTGTGTGTGTGTGTGTATATATATATATATATATATATATATATACAAATGTTTGTCATGCCCCTTCGCTTGGAGGCATGCGCCTTATGTCACTATTGGAAAAATGGGGGGGCATCAATTCTCTTTCTGTCACAGGGCACCAAAAAGTATAGTTATGGCTCTGCCAGTTGTCAATATGCTGACTGCGGCATACCATCTGCCGGAATCTCGGCAGTGAGGCAGCCTGTGCCCCTGAATGGTTTGCTGTGCACTCCGTGCATTGGGCCCAGTAGCTTGCTTTGCTCACCACAGGTTCTATTCCCACTTACTTGATGGCATGGACCCATTGGTGGATATACAGTATTAACAGTTTAAATACTTTTTACTATAGAAATTGGATGGACTTTGTCCCATAGGCCACCCGATTACGCTTGGCTTTAAAAAAACAGGTTAATTAGTACATTCTGGGCCCCTAAAGCAGCAACTTTGCTATTCCAGTTGTATAGGAATAAAGGGCTTGGCCTCTATAAGACTGAAGCTCATTATTCCAGAGTAAAACAATGAATACAATTACATAAGGTTTTCTCAAAACCTTTTAGTGACAAAAATGCACTGCAAATTTTTATGCTAAAGTATAGAGTACAATGTTCTTTTCTTAAAAAAAAAAAAAGAAAAAATGCATTCAAACCATTTTAGCATGGACCATTAGCACATTATGAAGTGAAGACCTAATGATTGGAGCCTGTTACCATCAGAGCATGGGTTGGCAATCCAGTTCTCTATAGCAGTGAATGCTGGGATGTGTAGTTCCACATAAACTGGAGTGCCACAGGGTGCTTTCCCTACATTAGAGGATTGTGCAAAGAAATAATTATTTATTGGTCCTCCATAAGTAAAAAAGATTTTAAGCTTTAGTTGCTACATTATGTTTAAGATTGGTCCAGTGCTACAAAGTGGTAATTGAAATTACTATCATTACAAATTATATTATGCTCATTCTAGCAAACACAAGCATCATAGTTCATAACCTTTTGTAGTGCTCAAGCAAGATGTAGAAAAAAATATGTTTTTCTTTAACACTCTGTATGATATCAATGATAGCAATTAGGTAATCCTCTATGCTATATATTAACTCTGTTTGCACAAATTGTTATTATATGTCCTATTAACACTTCAAACTAGCTATCTGCAACTGAAATGTACAGTATTTCCATTTTCTATATCACATTATACAGTATATGTAGGTTTTATTGTGTCCAACTTTTATTATTGTAAAAATAAAAGATGATTTGAATGTTTAACATAATACCACCTCCTGAATATTAATAGCCTGTGTGTTAGGGTCCAAATCATGTACACAACTACAATTTAAACTTGGATAACCCTTTTCACTGTATTAAATGAATGGAAATCAAAGCAATTTGTCAGTTCTCATCCCTATGATAAGGGTTCATAACAAATTATAATTACTGCAACAAAAAATGCAGCATCTTTGTTTTTGAGGAAATCAATGGTCACAAAAAGGCTTACTAAATTCAGAGGCACTAACAATTTGGAAAATATCAGACTACTTTACCTAAGATGTGTTAATCAATATCTGAACCTTAATGAACTCATATTTGAGGGATTCTAGTGCCTTAAAAAAGTGCATAATATAAGCTCTACCCAGAGAAGCAACCACTTGAGTTTCTACCTACACTGAAAATCAATATTCGTTCTATTCTTAATTATATAGCACTCACCTATTAGAGTCAAACTGAGACTAGAGCTAAATTTACTATATTTGTGGTACAGTATTCTATGTTGACACCAAACCTTATATGATCTCAGGGGCATATGTGACAATAAATGAAGAGACATTTTTTACTTTTTTTTAATACTGATATTGTGTATTTAGTGTCCATAGGAAATTTAGCACAGTGACTACAATACCTGACGCTAATCAAATATACCTATTTATAAAGGGAATACCTAGGTATACTGTATATAACAGTATTTATTTTCTACTCACTACCACTAATTATATTTCATATAGATAGTGATACACTCAATGGAATATTTTTTCTTGCTTTTTCAAACAAATATGTTTTTGTGCTATATTTTATGTATATGCTTGTCTTGAATATTTCACCTGTGTTGTTCCAGCTAATTTTTTTATATTATTTAATAAAAAATACATTCAAAGTTTTGCTTATGTTTTGTGCATAATGATATGACACCAACATGTCTCTCCAACTTCTGTTTGCTCTATGACTAACAGAGCTGTTCATATTTTAGCATTACTGTGACCTTTACATGAATCTCAGACGTTGCCTAATATTATAAAGGGTCCAAGTTTATATTCACAATAAAGCTTAATTACTGACAGGTGCAGGAAATCATATCTCTACATTTGGTTTAAAACACAATTATCCATGAAAGCTAGGAATAAAAATAATTAAATGGAATAATTAAAATATTATTATTTATTATTATTATTATTATTATTATTACATATACAAGAAGCACAAAAGTACCTTTTTGTTTCAATAATCAGAAACTAAAAAATAAGCTTAACATTACAACCCCATGCTACATAAAGTATTACGATAATGCATCATAGAAGCAATTGTTCTCTATGCGAAAAATGCTGTGCATTTAATGTTGTCAGCAATTTCCTTTCAAACGTAATAAGTACTATACAAAAGCTGGAGCTTCTTAAATCTTACAATAAATCCCTTAAACTAATAATAAAAAAAATATTTATTAGCATCTTTGAAAATAAAGAATAAGATCAAATGGATTTGAAAGTCACAAATGAGAGTACAAAACCAATGACTGCTTCATATACTATGAATATCAACAAAAGAAATGGTCTCTTATAGGCAAACATTTTTTTGCTGATAACATATATTTGTACATACAAATCATTTTCTGCTACTTTAATTTAATAGATAGACATCTATGTGAAATACAAAAAAAATAAGTAATGCACAGTAAATAGAACTATTGATATGCCATGCTGTGTATCATATTACCTGATTATATTTACAGAAACATGAGACAAATATATATGGACATAGAGATTTTATATGGTCTGAAAAAAATAAAGGGGAAGATTTGCAAATGCTTCAAAAAATAAAAACTGGAGGTTGCCCATAGAAGCAAATCAAATTTTGTCTATTATGTTCTAGGATGCAATAGAGAAATGAGAGCTAGAATCTGATTGGTTGCTATGGGGAAGGTCAACACTTCTAATTATTAGAAGCTTTAGAATATCTGCCTCAAAGAGTGTGTTTATCTATACCTTGTTCATATGTTTCTTATACTCAACAGTTTGCTTGATTTAGTTCACTAGCATCTGTTCAACATGTCTTTTCACATCTGTTTAATTGTGTCTCCTTACAGTGTCTCCCCCTAAAGGCTATCAGGGTGTGGTATACAGGATCTACAGTTATTAGGTCTACAGTCATTAGGTTAACATGGACAAAAGGTTAATGTACAGTATTAAAGGTCGACACTGGAAAAGGACAACAGGTACTAAAGGTCAACATGTTCAAGAGGTCATTATGGAAATGGTCGAGACAAAAAAGGTGGACACAGGTATTTGTAAGGGTAAGTGTTCATATTTTTTTTTTTAAATCTGGGAACACCATTTGTACAAATGATTTGTTCGCCACGCTTCGGGCATGATCTCTTGCTCTGCTCCACTTTGCTTGACACAAGGTTACTATAGATTAACATTATTAACAAGGATAGTCAAAGGTGGAAAAAGTAAAAACACATGGACCCCAAAAACATGTGTTGACCATATGTGTGTTGGCCATTGCCATGTTGACCTTTTGTACCTGTTGACCTTTTATATGTTGACCTTTTGTCTATGTTGATGTTTTGTGCCTGTTGACCTTTCATATGTTGACCTTTTGTCTATGCTGTCCTTTTGTCAATGTTGACCATATTGTGTTGACCTATTGACTGTCAACTTAGACATTGTAGATTTATAGTGCCTAATTCACCCTATAAATAGATTTATAGGGCTTAAATCATACAACTACAACCTTTACATTGGCATGCGGGGGGACGTCCAGCACAGCACAAGTCTTGCCAGCATGCCGGACCCTCCCCCCCACTAATATGTGAATGCTTTGCTCACCTGTAAAGTGCCCACCATGTTTAGGCTTGCAGAGGCTGTGTGTTGTCACCTAGCCGCCGTGGCCTACCCTGCAAACATGCATGCATTGTCTGGACTGCGCCCTACAAACAGTGCATTGATGCCCACAAAATATGGCATCTACACCCCATCACCACCCCCAACAGGACTTAGATTGCATTCTTTTTTTTTTATAATATATTTTATTGAATTTGCAAAAGAATAGTGGACAATTCAAATCATTGCAATAAATGAGCCACAAAGAACATACAGAAAATCCAGTAATAAGACAGAAGAGTAGAAAGTATTGTACAATCATATCTAACAATAGCCAAGGAGAGAAAACCTTCCCTTTATACAATTCTGTCAGAGCATAATGTATATGTTAGAACAAAGTAAAAGAAAACAATCTGACAGATGGCGAATTGTCGCAACCACTTTGGACACAAGTGAGAACATAACCAAACAAAACAAAACAAAAATCGGGGGGACATCGAACACATAAAGGGGAAGAGGGAATGGGAAAGAGTGGAAAAGGGAAAATAAGTCATCCTAAGTCCGGTGTTCTATCCTGACAGGTTAGTGTTGTCAGACGAAATCTAAATAAATAAATTTTCAACCTAGGACAAAGGTCCTGTATCAGTAGAAAGTCTCCTAAGTAAGTTCCATGAAGTGTTTTCAAATAATTGAAGAATATGGTTCTGCGAATGCTCGTCTAATATATTAATAAAATATTCCCATTTATGATAGAATTTTTCGACTCCATGTTCAATATCAGGCATAGTAGTGCGTCTATCATAATATAATATTTGTAACAATTTGTATTTGACTTCTGATATGGAGGGAGCAGTATGTTGGGTCCAATGGATAAGAATGATTTTTTTTGCAAACGTAACAATCGTGATTAGCAATCGGAGTTTTGATTTCTTATTTGGGCCTAAATCCCAGTTTTTAAAATTTCCACAGAGACATGCTAAAGGGTCAGGGAGTATGGTGGTAGAGAACATGGAGTTGATTAGTCAGATCAATTTATTCCAGAATTTTTTTATTTTATCACATTCCCACACGCAATGAATAAATGTAGCATGAGACATTGAGCATTTAATGCAGGCCCCAGTTTCTAGGGTTGTCATATATCTCCTTTGAGCAGGGGAGATATACGCTCTATGTCTCATTCTAATATGGACTTCTTGTAAATAAGAAGATTGTAAAAATTTTAGAGAGGTGTCATATTGAAAGAGTAGGTCTGGTAATAGGTTGATACCCGGGATGTCCATGGACCATTTCTGTAGAGAGGATTCCCAATGGGATGAGGCCGAAATGGAAGCCAGGGGTTCATACAATAAACTAATTTTGTACGGTACAGAGGAGATAAGTTTAAGAAGAGAAGCAAATGTTGACATCACATTATCTGTGGTCGAAGGAGTGGGTAGGGATTGAATGTAATGACGTGTT
This sequence comes from Pseudophryne corroboree, assembly GCF_028390025.1. Taxonomy (NCBI): domain Eukaryota; kingdom Metazoa; phylum Chordata; class Amphibia; order Anura; family Myobatrachidae; genus Pseudophryne; species Pseudophryne corroboree. Next base: position 335,230,661 of record NC_086445.1, read on the forward strand.
TGGAGATACATATAGAAATGATGAGATGGAATAGAAAATCTGGATTGGAGGTCGGTAAACGAGAATAAGTTGCCACCAGGGTCAAATACTTTTGCTATTGAGGCCAGGCCCTTCTCCTTCCACTGAAGAAAAGAGACATTAGATAAAGAAGGGGGGAAAGCAGGGTTCCCCCACAGTGACGTGTACAGGGAATAGCTAGGATTAGCGTGACATTTTCTATTTATTATAGTCCAGGACCGATATGTGTCCATAAATAAGGGATTATTTTTAATGAAAGTCGGAATATCGGACAATTTAGAAGGCAACAGGGCATTTGGAGAATAGGGTGAGAATAACGCAGAATCCAAATGACTATCAGTGTAAGAACTAGTGTCGAGTAACCAATCACTAATATTTCGAAAAAATATAGCATTAGAATATAAAGTTAGATCAGGGAAGCCGAGGCCTCCATGTTTACGGGGCAGTCGTAATTTGGAATAGGCTATTCGAGGACGTTTCCCTTGCCACAGAAAGCGGGAAAAGAAATAATTTAAAATTTGAACATCTTTCGTGAGAAGTCTAATCGGCAGCATCTGCATTACATAAAATATTTTTGGAAATAAAACACTCATTATGGCTGCTAATCTGCCTAGGAGGGAGATGGGTAGAGATATCCAGTTGTCTAGATAGTTTTTAATCTTGGAAATGATTGGGGTAAAGTTAAGTTTATAAAGGTCTGATAAATCCGCTGAAATATGTATATCCAGATATTTAACAGGGGATTGAGAAATATGAAAGGACTGAAGAATAGGAAGTGATTGAAAAAACGAGGGTGGGCAATGGATAGGGAGAATCACTGATTTGTCTAGGTTGACTTTATAGCCAGAAATGGATCCAAAAGAGGAAATGAGGTTTAGGACAGCTGGAAGAGAGGAAGTTGGATTAGAAAGAAAAAGAACCATGTCATCTGCGTATAATGATACCTTTAGTTGTTTAGAACGGATAGCAATTCCTTCAACTGAAGTTGAGTTACGTATTGCAATCGCCAGTGGTTCTATGGCTATAGCAAATAAAAGGGGGGATAGAGGGCAACCCTGTCTTGTTCCGCGGGAAATAGAAAAGGATGACAAAAGAGAGCCATTGCAGGAAATTTGTGACTGGGGGGAATGGTATAGTGTTTGTAGAATGGATATGAAAATGGGGGGAAGCCAAATAAACGCAGAGTGGAGAAAAGATAGTTCCATTTTACTAAATCGAATGCCTTTTCGGTGTCAAAAGAAACAATCATTTTAGAGGGAGCAGAATTAAGAGAGATCGAGTGATGAATCATTGCCAAGATTTTACGGACATTAACAACTGAATGTCTACCTAAAATAAAGCCAGTCTGATCCGGATGTATAATCTGGGGTAGATACAGTTTCAGTCTGTCGGCTAGAATCTTAGTAAACAATTTGTAATCAAAATTTAGTAAGGAAATTGGTCTGTAAGATCCTGGTAGGGATAGATCCTTACCCGGTTTAGGGAGCAATTTAATGATTGCCGAGTTAAAGTAAAGAGGCACAGATTAAGTACTGATTATATTATTATAAAATGCCACCAAATTTTCCCCAAACCTAGATAGTAAAATCTTATAGAATTCCGCTGTTAGGCCATCCAGACAAGGGGCTTTTAGGGGTTTGGAATGTCGAATAACTCTTGTGACTTCGTCAATGGAGATAGGGGCCTCCAATAAATGTGAGAATTCCTCAGGGAACTGTGGAAGAGAGGGAAACGTCCAAGAATGGGAGGAGTCATTAGTAATTAAGGGATGATTTTCGTGATGAGGGTCAGAATATATTTTTTCATAGAAAGATTTCATAACATCAGAGATCTGGTCACTCGAGTTTGCTAAGGAGCCATCTTCACAACGGAGGGGGTGGACTAGCATTGGTGGCTGTGAGCCTTTTAGTAGATTGGAAAGAAGACGTCCTGTCTTGTTTCCAAATTTGTGGAATTTGTAGTTAGTAGTGAAAAGTGAGCGTTCGCTTTTAAGTTTAAAATATTCATCAAAGTGAACTTTTGCTGTGGTATGTGTTAATTTATTAGATGGCGAAGGGGCAGATTTATATGATTGGTAAGATTCGGTGAATTTGGATTGTAAGTCTAAATAGGACGTAGCTAAATGTTTGTTCTCAGCTGCAACATATGAGATAATGACACCCTGAAGGACTGCCTTACCCGTTTGCCAGAATAAAGAAGGATTTGAGGACTCACAATCCAAATTAGCATGCTTTAAGTCCATCCATGCGGACTCGATTTTCTGACGAAATGTCATGGATTGAGACAGATAATTAGGAAATTTCCAGAGTCTAAAAGGGCCTTTATCTATTGTAGTCTGAAGGGTAATCCATACTAGTGCATAGTCCGACAAACCTATAGGTTCAATGGAGGCTTCATGTATTTTGGGAAATAAGGACGTAGCTAATAAAATATAGTCAATGCGAGAAAGAGTTTGATGTGCCGCCGATAGGCATGTATAGTCCTTTTCTGTCGGATGCATTGCACGCCAAACATCAACTAAGCAGAGTTGTTCAGAAAGGGCTGGGATCCCTAATTTTAGGAGGAAGGAGGGTGATTTTTGTGATGTGGATTTGTCCAGTATAGGAGAGGAGATAAGATTAAAATCCCCTAATAAAATGATGGGGCTAGAGCTTTATGGTAACAATTTGGCAAGTAAGTTGGTAAAAAAGGATTTCCTATAAACATCCGGAGCATAAATCGTACAGAAGACATACGGGGAATAATTAAATTAAATTTCTGCAATCAAATAATGACCTTCAGGATCGATCACTGAAGCAGAGATAGAGATGGGTAAGGATTTTTTGACTAAAATGACTACTTCACGTGATTTGGAATTAAATGGAGCAGCTGCTAGTAATTTCCAACCCAATATCTGTAGCTTCAGTGATTCCGAGTGAGTTAAATGTGTTTGCTGAAGGCAAACAATGTCTAAATTCAACTTAGAGATATAAGTAAGTATCTTACGTCTTTTAGCAGGGGAATTGATTCCTCCGACATTCCACGTACCAATTCGTACTGACATTTACGTGATGGGGGGGTTAAACAAGGACCAGAAAGGAACATCCCGACTCAACCGGTCAATTAAAAAGAGAAAGGGAAGGGGGGAGGGGGAAAGAACAGGAGGAAAAAGACAAACAGACATACAGAGGAAAAATAACGGATAACAAATGCAAAACAGAACAAGTAATTTCAACATCATTAGTAGAATGATAAGCAGTATATGAGTATATCAACAAAATACAATGAGCTTGATAAGCCTTGATAAGTATAGTATAGTAAAGAAAAATTAAGCAGGCCCCAAACATAATTAGGAAATAATACCGATAACAGTTAAACCTAAACAGCCGAAAATGTGTTAAGATATCAATATAAGTCTAATCATCCAGTGTAAAATGGTGGTATCGGATTGCGCCAATCTTTGACGGTAAATGGAGATATATGTCGTCAACTTCTTACTAAAACTGGTTCATCTATCTTCACCAGTGTGTGGGCTCATCAAAGAAGAATGTTCATATGAAAGAGAAACAAAAAGGAAGTCCCAATGTGTAGTAAAGTCTTGATAATAAAAGTCAAAGGGTCAAGGAAATAATACGAGAGATCTTCAAATCCTCCACATATATAGTGATGGAAAGGTGTAATGGGATCACCCAATCTGTGTAGGAGTCAAAGAAGGTGATGCTCACTTCAAACCTTACTTTCAAAAAGTCTGGTCCATGCATATAAAGGTATTTTTGCCGGGGTCCTGGGAAAGCGTCTTCTAAAAACAATCTTATGCAGGCACCCTCCACAGGATACATATACAGGTGGAGACAAAAAGAGTATTCCAATGTGTAATACTGTATTGAATAAACTCTTGGAAAATGGGTTATAGTCGCCCTCAAAACCGTGTTGCTAAACGTTAAAGGGTCACCCACAACGTGTGTCTCAACAATACATGATGCTCACTTTCGTGCTTATACTGAAAAGCTGGATCAATACATATAAAGGTATCTTTAAATATTCTTAATCATCCGGTATAAAATCGTACATGTATGCTTACTTGAAGTCAGCGATGTCCACTCCTATCGCGGTTTCTTTTATATCTCCTTCCTCAGGTGTATAAATAAGAAATAAAGGACCATTTAAACGTAAAAAACGGACTTTATTAAATAAAAAGCATGGGAAGATGTAAACAACAGCAAAATGTGGCAAATGAATAATTATATGGGCCCCAAAATTACCACTCCCACAAAAAGCCGTATCCCTCAGGTGACAGATCTGAACAACATGTGACAAACGATCACCAACGCGTTTCGACTATTGCTGTCTTCCTCAGGGTGTGCTATCTGATCCCAGAGCAATCTATTTAAGCTCTGTTGGCTCCCGATTCTTTTTTATAGAGATTTGTGGGGATTAATGGATTGTGGTATTTATTAACATGGGTATTCAATGTGGACCCATTACATAGTTCATACATGTACAGGAAAAACTAAATCGACTAAGAAATACATCTTAAAATAAATAAAAGAGTCTAATTAATCTTAAAAACGGGTAACCATAGTAACCGCTAGTAAACCAATAAATGAAGACCCTCTTGATAGACACTGCATTTCTCCAATAGTGATACACATATAGTTTCCGGGTTTGTAAGAGCCAATAAAAACGGGATATACTGACCGAGGAAACAGACGACATCTCCGCAGTCCGTCCTCTCCCGTCTGGAACGCACAGTGCGTTCCAAATCAAACTCGGAAGTGTCATTCGACGTCAGATCCTGTTGTTTTGAAACGCAAAATGCGTTTCACCTCGAAACCGGAAATGTGATAGTCTTCCGTATACAGTAGGTCGTGATGGATCCCAAATTCAGAGTAGATGTATTACACGAACCTGGATATTAGGAAACCACTTAGGGGGCCATAAGATATAAAACAAGAACCATGTATATTATATGATTATTGTAAACATATGGATGATATAGAGCAAAGCCTATTTATAATATATTGATAAGCATAAAATACACAATAAAAGATGTTAAAACATAGAGCAACAATTGAAAGTGTATAAAGGAGAGAAATGTAATCATTCTTCACTATAAAAACCATTTCAATTCAAATTCTGCATTGAGACCTCCCGGCATCAGGGTTTTCATATTGTAACTAAGTTTCATTTCTGTTTGTGCCAACAAAGTATTAATATCTTTCTTCCTCCAATTCCCAAATACTTTTTAATACCGATAACTAATGATATAGAGTCCAGAGAGCACATATGTTTCTCTTTAAAGTGGTTAGATAAATTATGTTTCTCGAATCCTTTTTTAATATTTCGAGTGTGCTCAGCCCATCTCTCTCAGAGTTTACGGGATGTTCGTCCAATGTATTGTAAGTTACAACTGCATTGTATTAAATATATGCAATTATTTGTATTGCACGTAATGAATTCCTTTATTAGATGTTTTTGCCCACTAGCTGTTGCAATGAATTCTGTTACTTTCTTTGGGGTATTTGTGTAATGTTTACACATAATGCAATCGCCGCATCTATGAAAGCTTGTCGTTTTTACCCGGCCCAATTTCTTTTCCGGTAGGGCACTTTTTACCAGGCTTGATTTTAAGTTCCTGGCTTTTTTATAGATGAATTTAGGTTTTTCTGGAATAATTTCTTTCAGGAGTGGGTCACTTTTAAGGATATGCCAATGACGTTTGATAGTCTTCTCTATTTCCCGATATTGGGTATTGTATTGGGTGATAAACGGAATTTGGATGGTATTTATGGCAATTTTCTCCTTATATTTCAATAATGTTTTTCTCTCCATGTTCCGTACTGTACTTATGGTTTCGGTAATGATTTCTCCATCATATCCCTTAGTTTCAAATCTTGTCTTCTTGTTTTTTTATTTAATAAAGTCCGTTTTTTTACGTTTAAACGGTCCTTTATTTCTTATTTATATACCTGAGGAAGGAGATATTAAAGAAACAGCGATAGGAGTGGACATCGCTGACTTCAAGTAAGCATACATGTACGATTTTATACCAGATGATTAAGAATATTTAAAGATACCTTTATATGTATTGATCCAGCTTTTCAGTGTAAGCACGAAAGTGAGCATCATGTATTGTTGAGACACACGTTGTGGGTGACCCTTTAACGTTTAGCGACACGGTTTTGAGGGTTACTATAACCCGTTTTCCAAGAGTTTATTCAATACAGTATTACACATTGGAATATTCTTTTTGTCTCCACCTGTATATGTATCCTGTGGAGGGTGCCTGCATAAGATTGTTTTTAGAAGACGCTTTCCCAGGACCCCGGCAAAGATACCTTTATATGCATGGACCAGACTTTTTGAAAGTAAGGTTTGAAGTGAGCATCACCTTCTTTGACTCCTACACAGATTGGGTGATCCCATTACACCTTTCCATCACTATATATGTGGAGGATTTGAAGATCTTTCGTATTGTTTCCTTGACCCTTTGACTTTTATTATCAAGACTTTACTACACATTGGGACTTCCTTTTTGTTTCTCTTTCATATGAACATTCTTCTTTGATGAGCCCACACACTGGTGAAGATAGATGAACCAGTCTTAGTAAGAAGTTGACGACATATATCTCCATTTACCGTCAAAGATTGGCGCAATCCGATACCACCATTTTACACTGTATACTTGTTTCTCTGGTTGATAACACCAGCAGGTATTGTGTTTGCTGCCTTTTGTTGTCCAGAGCAGAGTTGTATTTTCCTTTTCTTTGCTGTATTTATTTGTTATCCATACATACTCTGAAGCAGGATGTTAGGTTATAGGGAGAAACGCAAATTTCTTTTAGACAACATGTTCCTCACACATGAGAACACGACGAATGAAGAACCCACCATCTACCATCTAGAGAAAGCTATGTATGACTCTTATAAGAGAAAGCAGTTTATGGTGGGAAATAGCCACATTAGAAAGGTATATAGGGGACAAAATGAAACCTAAAGGTTTAATTATTCAAAAGGAATCATCCCATCAAGCTGACAGTGAGGACTTTAATATGTCATGGAAGAAAGTCATCGACATTTGTTCCTATTCCCTCATGGAACTGATTATAAGAGAACGAAGGAAGTCTTTAGAAGATCTGGAAGAGAAAATTAATGAGCTCACAGCTCGCATAGAACCATTAAGTAAATTGGAAGGATACAAATCTATGGAAGAAGACATGGAACACAGAGTAAAAAAGAAAGAAAGAGAAATTATTCAACGAAAACAAAAGAAATATTTAGAGACAGAAATTCCATATACCCGGAAGAGTCAAGGGAAAAAGAAGAAGAAAAACAGCTTCCCAGAAAAAGAAGTTGTAGTTGTTCTTCAAGTGTTATTACAATAGAATTGGAAAGTCCACAACATAAGAGCCTCAAATGGAGGAAACCATATGTATCCCATAGGGAAAAAATTACCTATGTGAATGAAAATCGCCCGAAACAGGGAACTCCTTTTCGAAGAAACACTGATAGAGGAAGAGTCCGCAATTATAATAACCGTGATTTGGACTATAGAAGAGATACCTCCGGAAATCAATATAGAAAAAATGCATCGAGAACATACACCAATCGTTACGGTGATAAGTATGAAAAGGTGCAGAGATGGAACAAGAAAATGGGAAAAAGTAAATATGAGAATTACAAGCCGAAAGACTATATTGTGATGGACGAATACATAGCAGGGAAGAATTCACCATCCCCGTTTGTCACCAGGAACAGATATGAAATGTTGGGCCAGGAGTCTTTTTTAGACAGGAACAGAGGAAGAACGAACAGAAGATAGACCCCAAACAGATATATAAAAAGAAGAAAAGAGGAACAAGGGGAAAAATAAAAAATTAAAGTAAAAATAAAAATATAGATTCGGATACCTCTACCATTTTGGCCCAAGAAAGTAATATTCCACTGATTTCAAAGGAGCAAGATAACAGAGTTTTTAATCTCAGTGACTACTCCTTAAAAAAGGATGAATTATCAGTCCTACAGAAGGGCTTAAAACATGCACCGGATAATAAAATGGACAAATTTAATACCTATGTAGACCTCCAAAAATTCACTAGAAATTTAACACTCAAACGATTCTTCATCACACAAAGAGAAGCAAGCTCAGAGATGAGAAATGTTTTCAAACCGAAATCTTCTTTTTTTCCCGCACATATGAAAGGTTGCTATGTGGAAACCTTTAATAAGTTGGTAGGAGAAGATTTGGAGAAAATACTACCAAAAAAGAATCATTATCCAAACATTACCAGAAATGAGAGAGAAGCTTTCAAATCTTTGGAAAAAAACGAGGAAATTATTATTAAACCTGCCAACAAGGGGGGAAGTATCATGGTAATGAATAAAACAGATTACGAACAAGAGGCTTTGAGGCAATTAGGTGATAAAACTACGTACAAAATCCTTAGAGGTGATCCAAGTATAAGAATACAAAAAGGAATGGAAAACCACATAGGGAAATACCAATCTCTCAACATCATAAATGACAAAGAGGCTGGTTTTATCATCAACCAAAACCCCAGCTTACCTGTATTCTATTTGTTGCCCAAAGTCCACAAAAACATGGAAAAACCTCCCGGACGTCCCATTGTCGCAGGCACAGATTCCATAACAGCCAATCTCTCTGAGTACGTTGATCATCACCTTCAACCTGAAGTGGTCAAAATTAAGTCTTATCTAAAAGATACCATTAATGTACTCACAATACTAAAGGATATGGTATAGGAAGAAGGTGATGTCCTTGTGACATCTGATGTAGGATCCCTATATTCTATTATCAATCACGATATAGGAATAAGTGCAGTAGAATACTATTTAAAAAACAGTAATATGGAGAGCACTAAAATTGATTTTTTTTTAAGGAATCTATACAGTTCATTCTTACCAATATTTTTTTCTGGTTCAAAAGTCATTACTATCAGCAAGTGCAGGGCACTGCAATGGGCACAAATAATTTGCCCCGGCTTATGCAAATATGTTTATGGGATACTGGGAGGACCAATGCATTTGGAAAAATAATATCTATATTGAAAACATAAGGATATGGAGGCGTTACATAGATGATATTTTTTTCATTTGGCGGGGGGAGGAAAGAGATCTGAAAATCTTTTGTGATATATTGAATAACAATTCTTATAATATACTACTCACTTTTGAGATTAGTACTAAAGAAGTACATTTTCTCGATTTAAGTATATATATAGAAAATAATCGAATAGAAGCAAAGAATTATATTAAACCTAACGACAATAACTCTTACATACCGAGAAAGAGTAACCATCACCCTACATGGCTGAAAGGAATTCCGAAAAGTCAACTACAAAGGATTAGAAGAAACTGTTCTAATATCGAAGTATATGATGAACAGGCTTCAGCTATGAAGACAAGATTTGAAACTAAGGGATATGATGGAGAAATCATTACCAAAACCATAAGTACAGTACGGAACATGGAGAGAAAAACATTATTGAAATATAAGGAGAAAATTGCCACAAATACCATCCAAATTCCGTTTATCACCCAATACAATACCCAATATCGGGAAATAGAGAAGACGATCAAACGTCATTGGCATATCCTTAAAAGTGACCAACTCCTGAAAGAAATTATTCTGGAAAAACCTAAATTCATCTATAAAAAAGCCAGGAACTTAAAATCAAGCCTGGTAAAAAGTGCCCTACCGGAAAAGAAATTGGGCCGGGTAAAAATGACAGGCTTTCATAGATGCGGCGATTGCATTGTGTGTAAACATCACACAAATACCCCAAAGAAGGTAACAGAATTCATTGCAACAGCTAGTGGGCAAAAACATCTAATAAAGGAATTCATTACGTGCAATACAAATAATTGCATATATTTAATACAATGCAGTTGTAACTTACAATACATTGGACGAACATCCCGTAAACTCCGAGAGAGATGGGTTGAGCAAACTCGAAATATTAAAAAAGGATTCGAGAAACATAATTTATCTAACCACTTTAAAGAGAAACATATGTGCTCTCTGGACTCTATATCATTAGTTATCGGTATTAAAAAAGTATTTGGGAATTGGAGGAAGAAAGATATTAATACTTTGTTGGCACAAACAGAAATTAAACTTATTTACAATATGAAAACCCTGATGCCGGGAGGTCTCAATGCAGAATTTGAATTGAAATGGTTTTTATAGTGAAGAATAATTACATTTCTCTCCTTTATACACTTTCAATTGTTGCTCTATGTTTTAACATCTTTTATTGTGTATTTTATGCTTATCAATATATTATAAATAGGCTTTGCTCTATATCATCCATATGTTTACAATAATCATATAGTATACATGGTTCTTGTTTTATATCTTATGGCCCCCTAAGTGGTTTCCTAATATCCAGGTTCGTGTAATACATCTACTCTGAATTTGGGATCCATCACGACCTACTGTATACGGAAGACTATCACATTTCCGGTTTCGAGGTGAAACGCATTTTGCGTTTCAAAACAACAGGATCTGACGTCGAATGACACTTCCGGGTTTGATTTGGAACGCACTGTGCGTTCCAGACGGGAGAGGACGGACGGCGGAGATATCGTCTGTTTCCTCGGCCAGTATATCCCGTTTTTATTGGCTCTTACAAACCCGGAAACTATATGTGTATCACTATTGGAGAAATGCAGTGTCTATCAAGAGGGTCTTCATTTATTGGTTTACTAGCGGTTACTATGGTTACCCGTTTTTAAGAGTAAATAGACTCTTTTATTTATTTTAAGATGTATTTCTTGGTCAATTTAGTTTTTCCTGTACATGTATGAACTATATAATGGGTCCACATTGAATACCCATGTTAATAAATACCACAATCCATTAATCCCCATATATCTCTATAAAAAAGGGGCGGGAGCCAACAGAGCTTAAATAGATTGCTCTGGGATCAGATAGCACACCCTGAGGAAGACAGCAATAGTCGAAACGCGTTGGTAGTCGTTTGTCACATGTTGTTCAGATCTGTCACCTGAGGGATACGGCTTTTTGTGGGAGTGGTAATTTTGGGGCCAATATAATTATTCATTTGCCACATTTTGCTGTTGTTTACATCTTCTCTGCTAACAGGCAGCTGTATCTGTGAAATACAACATTTTTATCGTTTTTTTATTTAATAAAGTCCGTTTTTTACATTTAAACAGTCCTTTATTTCTTATTTATACACCTGAGGAAGGAGATATAAAAGAAACCGCGATAGGAGTGGACATCGCTGACTTCAAGTAAGCATACATGTACGATTTTATACCGGATGATTAAGAATATTTAAAGATACCTTTATATGTATTGATCCAGCTTTTCAGTGTAAGCACGAAAGTGAGCATCATGTATTGTTGAGACACACGTTGTGGGTGACCCTTTAACGTTTAGCGACACAGTTTTGAGGGTGACTATAACCCGTTTTCCAAGAGTTTATTCAATACAGTATTACACATTGGAATACTCTTTTTGTCTCCACCTGTATATGTATCCTGTGGAGGGTGCCTGCATAAGATTGTTTTTAGAAGACGCTTATCCTGGACCCCGGCAAAGATACCTTTATATGCATGGACCAGACTTTTTGAAAGTAAGGTTTGAAGTGAGCATCACCTTCTTTGACTCCTACACAGATTGGGTGATCCCATTACACCTTTCCATCACTATATATGTGGAGGATTTGAAGATCTCTCGTATTATTTCCTTGACCCTTTGACTTTTATTATCAAGACTTTACTACACATTGGGACTTCCATTTTGTTTCTCTTTCATATGAACATTCTTCTTTGATGAGCCCACACACTGGTGAAGATAGATGAACCAGTCTTAGTAAGAAGTTGACGACATATATCTCCATTTACCGTCAAAGATTGGTGCAATCCGATACCACCATTTTACACTGTATACTTGTTTCTCTGGTTTGATAACACCAGCAGGTATTGTGTTTGCTGCCTTTTGTTGTCCAGCGCAGAGTTGTATTTTCCTTTTCTTTGCTGTATTTATAAGTCTAATCATGTTTGGCGAGTAAGAGCCATGAGGAGGAGCAGTGGTACAGTCTATCCTGAACACCGTGTAGATTAGTGAGTAGTAGGAGGAGGGTCTGTAAGGTCAGCTTGGGAGGTAGAACAACCAGCTTCAGCCAAGAAAGCTTTTGCATCAGCAGGAGTATTGAAATCTTTGTAAGATGATCCATCGAATAGTCGAAGTCTGGCTGGATAGATCAGAGCGAATTTCCGTTGTTCTGCTACTAAAGGGGAGCATATGGGAGAGAATGCCTTTCGTGCTCGGGATAATTCAACTGAAAAATCTTGGAATAGGTATAGTCTAGCTAATTCCCATAAAATAGGTTTCTTGTTGTGGGAGGCTGACCACAGTGTCTGTTTATGTAAATAGTTGAGACAACGAAATAGGACAACCCGAGGGCGGTTAGTAGCAGAAGGAGACTGTTGTCCCACTCTGTGAACTCTTTCTATGACGAGGTTACGGCATTCAGATTCAACCCCCAAAAGGGTCGGTAGAGTAGAACGCACAAAGTGGGCTAAGGCTGGGCCCTTAACTGATTCTGGGAGACCCACGAGACGGATGTTAATTCTTATTGACCGATTCTCCAGGTCGTCCACCTTATTCCAGAGATGATAGTTATCCTTCTCCAGTTTGGGAACCAGATGAGTAAGATGAGAAACGTCTTGAAACAAGGTGCCTACTCTGTGTTCCGTTTCTTCCACACGATGAGTGAGTCGGTTTAATTGCGAGGTGATATCAGAAACTGCTTGTGATAATAGTGGCCCCATGGTCGCCTTGATCGCCTCCACCACATCATTGTAAGGTGTCTGGAGGAGCAACTGACTTTTTGGCAGCCGGAGACAAAGCCATGGTGTCTGCGTCAGAAGTTATATTTGCGTCTGCTCTACGTTTCTCTTGGCGTTGTTGAAGAGGCTGCGTGGATGCAGAAGATGTGAGGTATTTTTCCATATAAGCAATAACTAGGACAAAAGAGGCTAGTGTTGAAGTTATAGTGACACCGTCTAATTGACCAAGATGAGGCCTGCGAGGAAGGCTATCAGTGCATTATATAAGCACAGTTACATATCAATTCTTGTGGGTAAATTTTCCTGTGAATGCATCCCTGAAAGAGTAAGTAGATATCTCAAACAGTATTGTAACTAAGGACTGTAGTCTGACCAGCAGCACCACAGGTTCCTCCACAATATACTGAGAATCACAGGGACTGAAATTGAGGTATTCAGCTTTGTAGATATAGAGATCACAGGAAATGTGGGGTAGGAGTGGATGATGATAGAATCCACAGGTAGCGACAGACCGGGAACACAGGGGTGCAGCAGATATAATGTTAAAGTATATGGTAATATATTAAACTGGGGTGTAAGTCCAGCCAGTGAAATATGCCCTTGTAATGCTAGGGTGAGGATTTTAGTATCTAACAACACTGCCAAAGAAAACAGCACAGGGAGGGAGGGTGATAGGGGATATGGGATAGAGTTAGGCAGGTATAATGCTTAAGTGCTGGGGAGAACTTGAATGCCAGAGATAAAATGGCTGCTATTGCTGCAGAGGCCAGTGTGGGTGAACCGCAGCTCAGAGTGACTCTCACCTCCCTTGTTGTGATGCAGGGCTAACTGCCCTGTGTGTCAGTGAAGTCCGCCGGGTCCCCGGAGGGGAGACAGGCACTGTGAGGCTGCAGGATGGTGTGGCAGCGGCGTCCGCGGTTCCTTTTCCCGCAAACTCCGGCGTGCAGCTCAGCCGCCGGGCAGAAGCGGAAATCGAGTCCCCGGCTTAGTAGGAGATGAAGGCTGCAACCCGCAGAGACCTATAATAGCGTCTCCCGGCTCCGCAGCTCATCTCAGAGGTGTCCGCTGGTGGCAGGAGGTAAAGGGGTCAGGGCAAGGGGCGCAAACACAGGGCTGTATTAGGCAAAAGGGGCACCTTTATATGAAATAGGGTGGGAGCTCTGCAGAAATGCTGCTGTCTTTCATCCCGGTCAGGCCACGCCCCCCCTTAGACTGCATTCTTAAGAGAATGCAGTTGATGACCTTGCACTTGCATGCACCAGCATACATGCATGTGAATTTCAGCACAATTGCATCCCATGCTGAATCAGGGCCATAGTCTGGATCTCAGGCTGCCATCCCCTACTTCTTAACATTTCTTAACAACTACTTTTCCATGTACATTAACTGTGTTCCTATTGCTCCCAACATTCAATATCTTACTAAGCTGTCAGTACAGTAAAGGTATTTATTAGAAATTTGGCAATTTAATTTTACCCTTTATCCTGGGCATGCTGTACAAAGATATCAATGTTCCCGGAAGAGGAGAAACTGTAGAAGCTCTACTGATAATGTTTACACTTTGCTATGCTTGGCAGAATTTTATTCAAATTTAGAATTCCCAGCTCTTCAAAGATGCAAGAAAATATGCTATATTGTTCGAGTTATACTTATGCTTCAGCATTCCACACCAAGTCAGATACAAGTACAAAAGCATCCAGTGATTATGAGCAGACTATACGGCAACATGCATGCACAACTTGATGGAAGATATGAGTGACTGGTTTGCTCCATGCATAAACTAATCTTTCCATAACAGAAATCAGCATTTCTTAGTTTCAACTAACAGCTGTTTTGCAAAAAAAAAAACACAGAAAACAATCTGTGTTTTCTGGAGTGCTTTTAATTTTAGGGGGAATAGAAATTAAAAGAATAATTAAGGCCACATTTTAAGAAAGAATATAAAAAAATAAACATCCAAATACATAATGGGATAAATAATGTACAGAAATGTCCCTCATGTCATCTCAAATTGTACACAGAAACAGACAACAGTTTATATGCACTGGGGCCATTAGGTACAGAGTGGACGGCCAATTATACCTCTCCGTCCACAGGAAAAGATACCAAAATAATGATTATTGTCACTCTAGAATCTGACAGTGATGCAAGCCTCTATCCATCTCTTCATTAAAGTTGGACAAAATTAATGTATGAAGTAAATGACATGTGCGATGGGTTGTGAATGACTGATAAATCACTATGGCTGTTTTTGTTGAGTAAATACTAGTCATAGTGATTTTGATATCTCAGTCTTTTTTTAATGGTTTTAATTTGTCAAATAGGGGACTACATTGCATATTCTTAATAGAATATTGCAAATAGTGGTCCTAGTTCAGACCTGATCACAACAGAAATTTTTTTCTCTAATAGGCAAAATCATTTGCAGGTGGGGCAGATATAATGTGCAGAAAGAGTTATATTTGGGTGTGGTGTGTTCAAACTGAAATCTATATTACAGTGTAAAAATAAAGCAGACAGTATTTACCCTGTACATTACCAAAATAACCCACCCAAATCTAACTCTCTCTAAACATGTTATATCTGCCACCCCCTGCAGTGCACATGGTTTCGCCCCTTAAAGAATTAGCTGCTGCAATCAGTTCTGAAAATAATCTGTAATAGAAATAAAGAAAGCTGAAAATGACCAGGTGCCTATTAGTTACCCAAATACCTGCTGCTTTTCAATGGGTATACTCAAACCCGAAAAAGACAAGAAATATACAACAAATAGTAAGAAAAGTGCTGGTATATGGTAAAAGCAATATTTTACTTTTATTTTATTTTTCTCAAAAGGACATAGTGTCTAAAATTTTACAATATAAATATATATATATATATATATGGGCAAAACACATTGAGATTGAGGCTGCAAGACTGTGACTCTTTGAACTAAGCTAAGCTTTTCCATTTTTGTTGTTTGATTCAACCTTTTTACTTTTGGACTTATAAAATAAAAGGCATTTCTTGACAAGATTATGAGGAGGCCTTGACTATGTATGGATTGCAATGGTGGTATACTCTTGGAGATAAGAAGAGATACAGACCGTGTTGTATGATATGCCCATTGTTTTAATATATCTGGAACGCAAATTTTATATATAAAAACCTGATTGCGCAGACCACAAATTACTACACTATGGGGCGTGTGTTTCCCTTTTAGATTCCAGTACTATCTGAGGAATACAAGACAACAAATTGATGTGTCTTGGTTACAAGCTATAATCTGGTACGCAGTTTAATAGGGGTAAAATATTAGTTCCCCTTTCTGAAAATACTACGCCAAAGGAACTTGTTCCCGCCCTTCTTTTTCTACAGATTTTCGTGCCATATACCTGATTGCCTTTTGTGGAACTGAGCAGCTGCCTAAATAAAGTAGAGTGTGTATTGAGACCCGAATATCGGACAGTGGTCTGTGGACCAGACTTTACAAGAAAAGGACCAGCTACATAGAAGTGTACTGATCTAAAATTCTTCTTGAACAATATATATATATATATATATATATATATATATATATGCATCAGCTGGGCGTTTTTCTTACTATTTGTTGTATATTTCAGGTCTGAAATAGGCCCAGTGTTTGGTGCTACTAATTTACGAGATTTCCTGTGAAAATATATCAAACATATTCAAATATTATAAGTTTTACATTTATGAGGATTTTTCCCCCTGAAATTAAGAGAATTAGTAAAATAGATATCTGAACTATAGGTTATTAGTGAAAAGGTCAACAGTCAATATGTCGACCACTAATGGTAGACATGCATAAGGTTGACATGGTGATGAGGTTGACATGTAAAAGGTTGACAGTGATTTTGGCAGACAACTACAAAATATTGACAGGTTCAAATGATCAATATGACCTAATGATCCATACCCAGTAAAGTAAAGTAAAAGAAAGACATTTCAATGTAATGAGATTGCTACTAAAGACCCTAAATTATGAAATTTACAAATACTTCTGATGCAGATGCAATCATGTACAGTATCTTTCTCTGAAATTGTGACAAATCCTTCCTTTCAGAGGATACTGGTCAAAGTTTACCCTATTTTTAAATGCTTCACACAATTTATTGTTTGTATAGCCTTTCATAACAAATGCCAATCCCATTGTACTTTTCCATTCTGAATATTATAAAACACAGTATATGCATTGCAATGAAACATTCATAAATCAGAATTAAACATTACAATTAATACAGTGTTTTGCTATGAATAGTCAGAACATGTACACAAGGTCATATAGCTAAACCAAAGTGAATGTCCCAAAGTATGTAAACTTAACATCATTTTTTTTAGGGGAAGGATAGCAAAATTATACCTGATTATGAAGCTGATTACACAGCAAGAAAAATATTAAATATAATACTGCACAATGTCCTGAGAACAGTTTCCCACTAAAGTCCAAACTTCATCACTTTTGTGTAATTTTTGTAATACAATAAACAAATGTCTTGTTAATGAAGCCTTTTCCCCTTCATTAACATATATATATATATATATATACAAATGTATCTCTCTCTATATATATATATATATATATATATATATATTTACGCACACATTATACAAACAATATACAACAGCGTGTGTAGAATATTTCCATTAGAGGAGACAATTTATTGCTTTCACTATAAAGCAACCTACAATCTTCTATGAAGCACATTATCACTTGTGTAAAAAAGATGCACACAATTTTAAGATTTTTTCTTTGGGGGGGGGGGGGGGTGTTTAGTTCTAATTGAATTCAAAAGTTTAGCAGGGCTCACAGCCAAGGTAGCAGTGGAAATGACAGTGAGTTTATCAATCATAGTGAAAGTAAATTATTCAGTCATGTTCTCAATCAAAATAAAATGGATCTTAGCTTTTGACAACCATATTACTAGTGTGCATTCCTAATCTCATTTATCAACATTAACTTTGCAAGGAAAATAACTTTGTGGCATGTAAAAGGTTATTTCATAGCGAATATATTATTTGTCAGAAGAATGATATAGATCTCTATATAAACTTAACACAAACTTAAAAAATATAAAGAGCAATTAAATAAAGTTAAAAATATATTTTAAAAATCCCTTGATTATTAATGTTTACAGTAAAATGTGATAAAGGGGTCTTTCATTTGGTAGAAATGCATTTGAAGCCATAATATGATATTTAAATAAATAATGGAATTTCAATGGAGATTTTATTTATTACTTTAATAAACTAAAGGGATTTAAGAGAAGACAGTTCATGTGAAAAACAGATCTATAGAAAAAGTAAAACAGTAAAATGTGTCAATATTACTTATATTTATTTATTTTATTTATTACCAGTTATTTATAAAGCACACATATATTCTTCTGCACTTTACAGAGAATATTTATCCATTCACATCAGTCCCTGCCCCAGTGGAGATTATAATATATATTCCCTATCTCACTTGTAAACACTAGGGCTAATTTTTCTTGGGGGGGGGGGGGGGACAGTAAATTTTTGGTCTGTGAGAAGAAACTAGAGTACCTGGAGGGAAACCACGCAGGCACAGGGAGAATATACAAACTCCACACAGTTAGAGCTGTGGTGTGAATCGAACCTTAATGCTGTGAGGCAGTAATGCTAACCAGTACACCATCCATACTGCAATAAATACAGTATACAACTTCTGTTGCAATAATTGGGAAAATAAATTGAAAACATAAAATTACACATTATTATTATTATTATTATTATTAGCATCATGATCATTATCATTATTATTATAAAGATTTTGTAAAATTTACATTTACAGAAGTGAACAAAAGATAACAGCTAACAAATGTGGGGATATTTCACATCTGCATTTGAGAAGTATAAATATTAATATTATAAGTCATAATAAAAAACATAAATTTGCATTACAACAATTGTGCAATGTCTACAGTTGTAGATAAGAGGGTCAGAATTAATTATAGTGAACAACAAAATACAACAATACAAAAAAGGGGGACTAGCAAGTATCAAAGGGGATAAAGAGAAGATGGCACACCAGGACAATCAAACAAGAAAAAAATTAGAAATTTATGAATAAAAAAATATATATTTAATTGATAGCTGTAGATATAGATCTTCATATATACACACATGATATTGCAACAAATACCATATGGTATAGACTTTAGAATAGTTCTCTTTCACTTCAAAACGAATAGAGCATTTGGATACATTGGTCCGTAACATCTCCCATGTATCCTCACCCAGGGGGAAAGCCCAAGTCAGATTCTTAGGCTAATTTATTGGTAAACAATAACAAGAGCTCTGGGGACAGTATGGAGTTGTCAAACTAAGAACTGGCTAATTTATCATTATTTCTATAAGTAAATATTCTTCAAGTTATGAGAGGTGGTGGGGTAAGGTGGGGTGGTTAGGAGCAGAGAATTCATAAAATAGCAAGGCACTAGTAAAAATGGGAAAGTAGAATATTGTGTTTCTCCAAAATATATGCAAAAGATAAAGTGTAAATTTACCCACTACATGGTAGAGACACAAGATACCTGTAGCAACCACAGGTACTGTACAGCTTGATTGACCAGGGGAGAAAAGTGGGTGATTCCAAATACAGTAGGTGTTAGAGGGATGAATATACTGAAAGGAGGAGCTTTTAATTGAGAACTTCCCATATTGAAAGCATGGATGTGGGTGTTGAGAAGTTGAGGGTAAGAATCTCTTATATATTATAGTTTATTTTTACCCCAAAACCACACCAAAATGGGACAACTCATTAACCCATTTTGGCACAGGTGGGTAGTTTTCTACACATTTTTTTTAAGATTTCTTGAGGGATTGCTAATTTTGATCCAATTAAGAAAAATCTGGAAGTTTTTTTTCAAAATAATGAAAAAATATTAAAGTGCTGGGTAGAAAACTACCTATGGGGGATCCCTGTCTAATCCAATTGGAAATAATGAATAAGTCAGACAGTAGGCCTCCATCCAGAACTGCAGCAGAGGGCTTATAGTAGAGAGTTTTAACTGCCTGGCAATATTTGCCAGCAAAAAAAAAAAAAAAATTGTGAGAAGTGTTTGGAAAAGAATTAGCATGGAAACCTTGTCAATGGCTTTCTCCATGTCCAGAGCAAGAATCAGTGAGGGAAGTTTTTGAGTATTGATATGATGCACAATATCTATCATGTGTCTCGTAGTATCAAGTTCTTTCTTGGATGGGACAGAGCCAAACTGGTCAGAGTGTATCAGGCTACGTAGTAGGTGGTTTAGTCTGTTCTTAAGATCTTGGAAAAAAGTTTTAAATCAGTATTTAACAAGGATACTGGGCAATAGTTAGTACAGGAGAGGGGGTCTTCATTGGGTTTGGGGATAAATGTTATTTTGGCTTTGATAGTTGCAAGGAGAAAAACTTTGGCATCAAAAATGCGACTAAGGGGTCTATTTTTTTTTTTTTTTAATCAATAGTTTTTATTGAAAAGATAAACATTTTTATGGGGTACAGAACGAAGAAAAAGGGGGGGTGATACATCAACACAGTGTAAGGGTCGGTATGGTAGGGATGTAGAAGAAAGAGGGGGGGGGGAGAATAGGGGTCCAGACTAGAATTGGAGGAGTGTTACATCGGAGCCTTGTATACATAATACATCAGAGAAGTTGAGACATATAGAAAAACTATACAATGCGGTAAGGTAGTAGTGGCCTAATCCTGTTGGGCAGAAGTTATAGATACGCTTTAGAAGATGGTATTGGGGGGAGACCTAGTAGGGGTCGACTCTTAACAGGGAGGGGAAGGTGTAACTGCCTAGGTAATGGGGGGTGTAATGATAGGTGTTGTATATTAGTTCAGACATTGTCGGGTTGCCCGGATGGGCTAAGTGGGGGTGAGGTGGATTTATGAAGATATTGAGACCCTTCAATCGAGGAAATAAAGGTTTGCCACGCGAGCCAGTGCGTTTTGAGGGAAGAGTGGTTGAGGGAAGAGGAAGCTGATTCCGTCTCCATATGGAAATGGTGGTTTATCTTATGTATAACTCTTAGCAGGGTAGGGGGAGTGGATTGTTTCCACATTTGGGCTAGGTTTGCTCGAGCGGCTATCAGGATGTGGCCCAGGACATATCTGGCAGGTGGCGTTATTGAAGCGGGGACGACTTGTAGTAATGCTAGAGTTGGGTCTGGAGCTAGGTGGGTGGACAGAACTTTGTTTATTAGCTCAAATACATCTAACCAGTATTTAGTGATCTTTGGGCACGTCCAGAATATGTGGAAGATATGTCCTACCGAGCCGCATAGTCTCCAGCATTTATTACTGTGAGAGGGCCAGAATTTATGAATTCGGTCTGGGGTTTGGTATAGTCTGTTCACTAGTTTAATATGCATTTCAGTATGGTTTAGGCACTGGGACATGGAGTGCGAGGTTAAAAAGACTTGACGCCAGTCGTTTGGAGATAGGGTTTTTCCCAGGTCCTGTTCCCATTTCTTTTGGGCGTTTGACTTGGAAGGAGAGGTAGGGGTAATCCGAAGTTTATACCAGTATGTGATGTCGCCTTTGGAATCTGGTAAGGAGAGACGAGAAAAGAGAGTATGTGAGGATGTGTGGAGCGTTGCGTAGGTAGGGGGAATCGTCTTCCACCAGTGTGCTACTTGCACATAGTGGAAGAGTTCTGTAGCTGGAAGAGAGTAATGTGACTGGAGAGTAGAAAAAGATTTTAGAGAAAGTCCATCGAGGAGGTCTCCTAGGGATAACACTCCTGCGCGTCTCCATTTGGATAGATTGAGATGTGGAATCATCGATGCTAATGTGGTGATGGATATCTGGGAAATATGGGAAATGAGCGATGTTAGGGAGGTCGATAGGGAGTCCCAGGTTTGTAGAGCAGCTTGCGTGGAGGGAAGGAGGGACGGTTGCGTAGGTCAGAGCGATTTTGGGATACGGAAAAGATCAGCTAGGGGGATTGGGTTTGATCGAATTTGCTCCAGCTCCATCCAACCAGTGTGCAATTGGGTTGAGAAATAGTATTTAATGGGGGCTAGGAGGGAGGCTTCTTGGTATAGAAGAATATTAGGTATATTAAGACCCCCAAACGCTCTTGGCAAGGTCATTCTTGAAAGAGCCATTGAGGGTGGTTTTGCAGACCAGATATACTTAGACATGATAGAGGAACAGGTTTGGATGGCTTTCTTTGGGAAGGGGTATGGTATAGTGCGGAAGAGATACATTAGTTTAGGGAGTAGGGACATTTTAAATGCCGCCATTCGTCCTAGCCAAGAGACCTCATAGGATGACCAGGCTTTCGTAAGTGCTTCTAATGACTTCATCAAGGGGGTTAAGTTGGCAGAGAAGGCGTCTGTAGTGGAGATAGGGATGTTGATACCCAGGTATTTAATTGTATGAGTTCGCCAGTTATATGGAAAGGTAGCTTGGAGTGCTGGGGTGGAGTGAGATAAATTGAAGGGGAGGGCGTCCGTTTTAGTAGTGTTTAGTTTATAGTAAGAAGCGAGGCTGTAGGCATCTAGGACAGAGTGTAAGACTGGAAGCGTTGTAGTGGGGTTGGAGATAAATAGGAGGACATCGTCTGCGAAGAGGCTCAGTTTATGGAGGGATGAACCGAACTGAATCGCCGGAATGTTGGGATTGTCTCTTATTTTAGCTGCTAGGGGTTCAATTGATAGGACGAAGATCAGGTGGGATAGGGGACGGTCTTGCCTGGTGCCATTTGTAATAGGGAAAGGGTCGGATAGGAAGCCTCCATTGAACACCCGGGCCGTGGGGGAGCTGTATAACGCTAAGATAGAGGAGAGGATACGATCCCTAAATCCGAATCTAAGGAGGGTTTGGCGCATGTATGTCCAGTTTAATCTATCAAAAGCCTTCTCTGCGTCTAACGAAAGCAAGAGAAGGCCCTGGTCTTCAGATAGGGAGTCTATCAGGTTGAAGACCCGACGTGTGTTGTCAGACGCTTGTCTCCCAGGGACGAAGCCAGTCTGGTCCGGGTGTATCAGTGAGGGTAGGAATTTGTTAATGCGTGTTGCAATCATTTTGGCGTATAGTTTGATGTCGCAGTTTAGTAGCACTATTGGTCGGTAGTTGTGTACGTGGGCGGGGTCTTTGCCGGGCTTAGGAATAGTAACAATACGCGCTTCTAAGAGTTCTGGGGGAAGGGAGCCTCGATCTGAGAATGTATTGTATAGCGAGGTCAGGAGGGGAGAAAGGACATCATGGAAAGTTGTATAGAAGTCAGAGACAAAGCCGTCTGGGCCGGGGGCTTTATTCCTGGGTGTGGATTAATAGTTTTAGAGATTTCATCCGCCGACCAAGGGGCATTCAGAGAAGAGAGCTGGTCCTGCGTAAGAGTAGGGAGGGAAAGGTCATCTAGGAAGGACGAGATAGACGGAGGGGAGGGTTGTGGGGTGGACGGGTCAGTTGCTAAGTTGTATAATTTGGCGTAATAGCTTGCGAATTGGTTCGTTATATCTTTTGGGTTCAAGATCTTTTGTTTGGTGGGAGAATAAATACATTTAATTCTATTTCTGGCTTGCTGAACGCGGAGTTTGCGCGCAAGCATTTTGCCAGTTTTATTTCCTAGCAGGTAAAACTTGTGGCGCATTCTATTCAAGGCCGCTTGGGTGCGTGCGAGGAGCAGCTTTTGTAGTTGTCCTCGGACATTAGAGATCTCAGTTTTAAGTGTTTTGGAGGGATGGGCCCTATTCTTAGTCTCAAGGTCTAACAGGTCAGCCTCCAGAGTCTTCTGCTTTTGAAGGGCTTGTTTTTTGAGAGTGGCGCCGGCCTGAATGGCGGCTCCACGGGTTACGGCTTTAAAAGCACACCAGTGATTGATAGGAGAGGTATCTTGGGGGGAATTAGTGGTTAAATAGGAGTCAATAGAGACAAAGGGTTATTTAGTAGGTAGGGATAAAGGCGCCATTGTCGGGGAGGGTTGTAGTTGCCCTGAAGGTTCCATTTCCAGAGAACTGGGGCATGGTCCGACCATGTGATTGGTAAGATATCTACGTTATTAGTTCTCTGGAGAGACCATTTATCACATAAAATCAGGTCTATTCTGGAGTTGGAGTTATGGACAAGGGAGTGAAATGTGTATTCTCGACCTGAGGGGAATTGTGTCCTCCAGACATCGTATATATCGCATTCTGCAAGCAGGTTGCGGAAGGCTAGGGAGGGGCCAGAGATAGTGGTTGGAACAGGCTGGGGGAATTGGCGGGACTTGTCCAATTTAGGGTCTAGAACAAGGTTAAAGTCCCCCAAAACTACCAGAGATCCCCTTAGTGCATTTCGTATAGTGAGGAATAATTTTCGCAAAAAGGGGACCTGGTTAGAGTTAGGTGCGTATAGGGATACCAGGGTAACCGGTTTGTCATTGAGGAGGCCAGTTATGATAATATATCGGCCATTTTTGTCTGAAAGTGGAGAGTGTAGGGAAAAGGAGACATTTTTGTTAAAAAGGATGGCTACTCCGTTTCTTTTGGATGGGCCATTAGCATAGTACCCCACTGGGAAATGGCTATCTTTAAAGAGGGGGGGATTAACAGAAGAGAAGTGGGTTTCTTGTAAAGCTACGACATCAGCTTTTTGCTGGTGGAAGAAGGAGAGGGCCAGCCTACGTTTGTTGGGAGAGTTCAGTCCCTTGACATTGAGAGATATAAGGTTCAACATTGGAGGTCTATAATAGGCATGAGAGAGAGGGGTCTATGGAGATCTATTGGAGCGTATCTGCTCCGAGTGCTAATAGGCACTGGTAGCCAGGGATATGAATCAAGTCTGGAGCTTGAGGAGGAGGGGAGCATGCGGGAAGTGTATGGGCCGGGTTTAAAACAGGAGAGGAAGAGGTAAACAACGAAAAGAAAAGGTCCAGTATATTGGACCTGCATGACTACTGCAGGGGAAGGGAAAAAAAAATTCTGGGGAATGCAGTAGTGCAGAAAAAGGTGAAGGCGGGCTGGATTAACCTGCGCCGCCACTCCAAAACAACTTCTGAGAAAGTAACCTTAGGGCGTGGGCATCTATTGAAGGCTTCTCTAATTAGGAAACATATGCACCCTAGGGCATAGGCAGGTAATTAGTATGTGTCAGTAAATAACTGGGCAAAGTGTCACCCCTTAAGATATAACAACAGTTGAACAACATGTGAGGGAGTAACCCCGTAACTTATAGACCTGGAAAACAAACTTATATTAAGGCACAACATTGCATTTGTAGAAAAGAGCATAAAAAGGATATTTTCAACTCCCCACACTAGGGGGGAGGAGGTCTACAGCCTCCGTGAATCGGAGGTTTTGGTGCATGGATTCCGAAAAGACCCAGCTCGGCAGTCCAGTGATTCAGGTGTTCGTCCAATCATGGCTGACGTTAGCAGCACGAGCCGATGAAGACGGCTTCGAGATGGAAATGTCCCAGTCCATCAATAATTTCACACCTGCATCTAGGGAGGAAATTATGTAGGTCGAGTCGTCATACGAGACTATCAGTTTAACTGGGAATCCCCAGCGGTAGTGGATGTCGTGGGATCTCAAAGCAAGGGTGATAGGGGTGAAAGCACGTCTCTTTGCTATGGTAGCGGCAGAGAAATCTTGGAACAACTGAAGTCCCCCCAGAGTGTCTGAATTTTTGGATTCTCTAGCGGCCCTCATAATGCGTTCCTTAACTGGGAAGAAATGGACTCGAAGGAGGGTGTCTTTAGGGAGGTCGGATGAGACAGTTCGGGGTCTGGGGAGGCGGTGAATGCGGTCAATCAGGAGTTCCGAGGCATCCGCCTTTGGGAGGAGTTTCTTGAATAGGACAGTGGCGTAGGCTTCCAGTTCAGAGTTGGTAACTGAGTCTGGGATGCCTCGAATTTTGATGTTGTTCCGCCTTGATCTGTCCTCCATATCTGCCAATTTGGATTTGAATTGATCCAGATCTTGTTGTTGGCGATCGTGAGATGAGAGTAGGTCGTTGTGGGAGGTAACCAATTCCTCCATCTTGCGTTCCAAATGATCCGTCCTATCTCCCAGAGCTACCAGCTCAGTTTTGACCTCACGAATGGCAGAGGTCAGATCTTTAGAGAGTTCAGATTTGAAGGCGGAAAGTATCTGGCAGAGGGATCTCACGGTTAGGGGGGCATCCGACTCGCAGTCTACTCCCGAAACTGAGAGAGCTGTGGACAGGACACTAGATCCCAAGGGGTCCAGTGTGGCGGAGGGGGAAGGAGCATTTTGTAGCGGGGAGATTTGGAGAGATTTTCGCAAGGGGTAGGCGACTTTCGGGGGAATTGTCTCCTTTTTTTTTGTAGGAGCCATTTCTCGTCAGTAGCAGCGCACCTAGAGTACTCGGAGAGACGTGCTTCAGGGGAAGGTCCAATCGGCTGGTAATAGTGAAACAGGGGTGCTCAGTCACATTGATGGATATTACGTGTTATTTAGACAAGCATGAGTGGCGACAGACAGGTTAGAGAGCGCTCACATTGTGGAGGTCACTGAGGTCATAAAGCCGGAGGATGTGATTGCAGGGACAGATCTGAGCTGGGCGGGATGACAATCAGGCCTGTTAATCCAGAGGAGTAAGGGATCTGGTTTTGTCCCGAGGGTGGTGCGGCAAGGGTAGTGGGAGTGCTTCTGGTCTCCGATCTCGTGGGGTCTGGGGGGGTCTGTGTGTTGGGTGCGGGGTATGATAATCGCCGCACGCAGCCACTAGAGCTGTTCCGCCGGCCTTTCTCTGGGGTAGGTGCTGGCTTCAGGAGATATGAGAACAGGCAGGGTTATAGAGATATAAGTATAGTGGCTGTGAGTTGACTATACCAGTATTCGCCACAAGAGGAGCCCTAGTTACAGCCAGCACCAGTCAGGGAGTGAGATGGGTGCTGTGCCAGTCCCAAGATGGCCGCCGCTTATCGGCGAGATTTAGGCCCACCGGAGGTCTCCCGGTCGTCGATCCCCGCCAGCGGGGGGAGAGATCTTGCCAGCAGTGTTGTGTGAGACGGGGGAGGAAGGGCAGGCGCCTGGAGAGGCCGGGAATCGGCCAGGTAGAGTCTAAGGGCCGGGCGGCGCCAACCGCAAGATGGCCGCCGGCTGCCAGCCAGACACTTCTCGTCCCTTACCTCCCGCAGATCGTCCGGTCACTGGTCTCCCGCGAGGGTCAGCGCCCGGTGGGTGAGTCCCCCAGTGCCAGGGAGTGCCTTTCAGGTGGGTGGGAGAGTCCGCAGGGTCGCCGCACCGGGTCCCACGGATCGCCGGCGCCGCTCCAAAATCGAGGCCCCGGCTTCTGGGGCGGAGGTAGGCCGCAATCCGCAGGGGGCAACGCAGGGCCCCCCCCCCGATTCCGCAGCTTCTTCCTCCAGGTGCAGGGTGAAGTGGTAGGGCTTAGGGGACTAGTCCCTTGTCGGTGGGCCTCCAAATCTGGTCTAGAAGTGGGTTTTAGTAGAGTGCCAGCCGGAGCTCAGCAGAGACCCGACCTTCCTCGATGCTAGCCAGGCCACGCCCCCCAGGGGTCTATTTATTAAGCCTTGGATGGAGAAAAAATATTTGCCAATCAGCTTCTAACTGCCATGTCACAAACTGTTTGAAAAATGACAGGAGCTGGTTGGTTGGGACTTTACCTCGGTCCACTTTATCTCCATCAAAGGCTTAGTAAATAGACCGCTAAATGTCTCAATAAGTCAGAGATTGTAAAGTTGTATATTATGACATGGTATAAACTGTACATCTGGGCACAGGGCTTTTGAGATTGTTTGAGTCTTGAGTACTGCACAGGAATCTTCATCAGAAATGATAAGGCCAAATTTGAGTGAGGTGGAAGGGAAAACACTGAGTTGGTCAGAAGAGGAATATAAGTTTCTAAATGCAGTGCATGGGTTCTGCCTATGGGAGTCTGAGTTTGAATGTTGCACAGTTTTTAATAGTAGGATGATGATTTACAAAAGCTTCTAAAAATAAAAAGTGGTGGTGTTGCCCATAGCAATGATTCATATTTCTCTAGTAAACCCTATAATATTACAGACAGAATCTGATTGGTTGCTATGGGCAACTGGACCATATTAATGTTTAGAAGCTTTAGTAAATCTTCCCCCAAGTCATGAAAACATTATTTATCTTAACAGGGTAGTAGTGTTTCTAATTACCAGAACAGTGGAGAAGATTTTGAATGTTTTTAGTCTATTTTGCAAGCAAAGTATCAGCCTTATTGCCATTTTTATAAAAATGCTGGCCTGTCCAATAAAGAGATTTGTACACCTTTTCAGAAAGTATGGCATTAACTTCACTGCTAGTTAACTCTTGTTCCAGTTAAATCCCATTTTAAGGGTTATGTTTGTGTCAAGCTTTCAAACTTTGAAATTTCAATGAAAGATCAGTAAATGTATGTCTTTGATCACTGTTTCAGTGCAAAGAATAATTAATAATGTGTCCCCTAATAATACATTTATGGACTTTCCACACCAGGGGTGGAGCAAGATTATGATTTATAGTTGAAAGGCAATTAATTACTCATTTCTCATCTTCTAGATATCTCTGCTGCATATGACAACATTGACCACTCTTTTCTATTACAAACACTACAATCCCTAGGTCTTCTGGACACAGTACTATCTTGGTTCTCAGTTCACCGCTTTTCAGTGTTAGCTTCCACCTTATATTTGCTGCCTCTATCAGTTGGAGTACCACAAGGCTCAGTCTTAGGTTCTCTGCCTTTCTCAATCTATACCACATCTCTTGGTAAACTAATCAAATCTTTCAGTTTTCAGTATCATCTGTATGTGGAAGATACACAAATCTACCTATCCTACCCAGGTTTGTTACTATTTGTATTGGTCCATGTCTCTGAATACCTTACTACTGTTTCATCTTGTATGTCATATCACCACCTAAAACCACCTAAAACTTAATATTTCTAAAACAGAAATAATTATATTTCCACTGACCAATAGTAGTTACCAACCTGATATATCTATAACAGTTGATAACTCAATCATCTTCCCTACCCCACATGCTCACTGCTTTGGTGTTATACTTGACTCTGGCCTGTCCTTTGTTCCACACATTCAATCTGTATCTAATTCATGTTACATGAATCTACAAAACCTATCCAAAATATGACCATATCTTACACAAGACAAAGACATTTTTTTAATCCATGCTCTCATTATCTTCCACATTGATTACTGTAAAAATCTCCAAACTGGTCTTAACAAAATAAGACTCTCATAACTACTATCCATTTTGAATGCAGCTTTGAGGCTAAGTTCCTCAGTAAATATTTATCATCTGCTGATCCGCTCTGCCAGTCCTTCCATTGATTACCTGTCTTGTACTGTTTAAAATATAAAATACTTTTACTTAGACACAAGGATATTAACCAAACTATATCAAAATACTGTATATCTCTTAGCTATCTGAAAATATCTCCCTAACTGACCTCTCTGCTCTGCACGAGATACTGTATGCGTCTTTCATCCATACTCAATATTCTTTCCCATTCACAATTGCAGGACTTTATTTAGGCTACACCCATTCTGTGAAATGCCCTGCCTCAAACAATAAGACTCTCCTTTAGTCTCCAAACCTTCCCTGAAAACATACCTCTTCACGCAAGCTTATTAAATTCCAGAACCACCTACATAACCTTAATAAGCTTTCCTAATTATCTACCATCTGTACAGTGCACACATCCTCACATTTTTTTCTCTTTCTTCACTTCTGCATCCACCTAAACCCTGACCAAAATTGCTGTTTGACCATATCTATCAGCTCACTAAAATATCTTTGCAATCTGGTAGGACCATTTTGCTATAGATAGCATATGACTTTGTGTATCAATGCCTACTACCTATAGATTGTAAGCATTTGAGCAGGGTCTTCCTGTCGGTTTTTGATTGTATCATTGTTGTTTCCAATTGTAAAATACAGCGGAATATTCTGCGCTTTATAAGAAACTGTTATTAATATTAATAATAGAAATAATAATAATAATAATAATAATAATAATAAGAAGAAGAAGAAGAAGAAGAAGAAGAAGAAGAGGGGGACAAAAGCAGCTTTAATTTTTCCTGGAAGTGGGGATTTATTAGGTGGATTAGATTGGTTCCCCTCAACTCACTTGTGTTTAAAAGTGGTTTTAGTAATAGAGAGAAAAATATGAAAAGGGCAAGGCAGGACCAGAGGTGCTAGTCAGTGATCTGGGAGCAATCACCTCAGAAAACATTGACAAAGGACAATAATATCATAAGTGTTTGGTCAGAGAAGACCAACTGCACCTCAGCGGGAAGTCATAAATGATAACATTTAGAAATCATATTAAATTACTAATGATTGGTGAGAAAAGGAATCAGAGAGAATGGTGGTTTTGAGGCCTTCTGAGTGTAATAATATGGAAACAAAAAATGACCAAGTACAACTGGAGGATTTGTAAGTCATTGGATAATGGGCCTGGTTTAGATGTGTTTATTCTTGCTGCTGCTGTTGCTTTCTTTTGTCATACACTATTGTGATTATATGTTAATATGGGCAAAAGCTAAAATGAGGATAGGGATGCCCACTGCAGTCACATCATTTCCGCAAACAGCATATTATTGCTGATACATCTGTTCCAGTGTCACAAATCATAACATGTTGCAGAGTCTGAGATCCTCTGAAGAAACGCAAAGGATTCAAAGGTGTCTTGAGTGACTGATTCAGGCACATTTCAAATACGAATGTTATTATTCCATTCTCAATTTTCCAAGTCCTTATTGTTATTGCGGAGCTCAGTCAGTGATATTAGTGATATGGTACAGGTCTATATTTGTTTCTTCTTGAGACTTTTGTATGCGGTTTTGGTGAGACTAAAGTTTAAAGGTTTGGGCTGCCAGAGACGTTGACTGTAATTTATTGCCTCATCTTTGCTTCCAGAGACTCTATTAAGTTAGAGAATAAAAATTCAAATATCCTCCGTAGTAGATGAGCAGGATTTAGAGGGATCATCTTGATTTAATAAGGTGGGAGGAGGATATGCAGTTTCTAGAATCAATGCAGGCTTGTTATTTTTGGAGTTGAGGAGACCAGGGGCTAAGGAAGTATCAAAAATGAAAAGGCTGGTCATGGACCTGAAGGGTAAGGAATTACTGAGGTGAGGGGGTGGAAGGAGGGTGGCATCACAATATTCCTTTCAGATAGTCTTATGGAGCAGAGGGTCACTTCTAACCACCAATGAGGCACAGAATACCACAGTTAATGCATTTAACAGACATGGGAGAAATGGTACAACACAGAAGGGGATAAAGGCAGGTTGCAACAAGTTACATGACATCGCAATATGTCCTGTACCTGGTGGATAACATAACATCTGGGACAGTCACAGGTTCTATCTTTCTCAACTAATATGGTGCAGCATATTAGTTGGAGTTGCATCAGGTAGGGAAGGCAATCCAGATTATGCCAGTAGATTAATAAAACACCTACAAAAAACTCTCAATCAAAGTTTATAATAATAATAAAAATAAATTTAATTATATAGTGCTCTTTCTCCAGTAGCACTTTACAGGCATCAAATACAGGAAGCAGTTAGCTTTCCAACATCTGGGATCCCGCGAGTCAATATACCGATGTCGGGATCCTGAGGGAGGATGCAATGGCGATGTCCACATACTGACACTGATCCACATACACGCACACACATTCACAATA
Organism: Pseudophryne corroboree; assembly: GCF_028390025.1. Lineage (NCBI taxonomy): Eukaryota > Metazoa > Chordata > Amphibia > Anura > Myobatrachidae > Pseudophryne > Pseudophryne corroboree. Next base: position 335,262,154 of record NC_086445.1, read on the forward strand.
GGGTTAATTTTGTTGGGTGCCAATTAACCTACCTGTATATTTTTGGATTGTGGGAGGAATTCTTAGAACCTGGAGGAAACACACGTAAGTACAGGGAGAATATAAAACCTCCATACAGTTAGGGCCATGGTGAGAATTGAACCCATGACCTCAGTGCTGTGAGGCAGTAATGCTAACCATTACACCATCCATACTGCACTGTTGCAATCATTTTGGGTAAAAAATTCCACAGGTTATTTACTCCACCCATGAAAGATAATAAATGAGGCAGCCATTTTGGGCGCACTACGTAGCATCAACCTGGATGGAATAGGTCACGTGTAGAAGAGATGACACAAAATAAGTGGTTGCAACATCCTAATGCTTAAAATAGGGTCCAACATGGCCATCACGTCCATGTATTTATCATCCCATCCACAAGCGTACCAGGTGATGCAGCCATGGTGGGTGCACTGCGAAGTTTACACTGTGAGAGTTAACTCACTCAAGGACCTAGGCATATATGGGAAAAGTGACGTGTGTAAAAGAATTTACCTATATGAATATACCAGCATGTATCAAATGAAATGAAGAGCATAACACAGTTGCAAATAGGCACTATTAAAGCATTGGTGAGGACAGTGAGGAGTGCAGCATAATGGAAGATCATAGAGAGCAAAATTATAACAGTGGAAGTGCTAACAGGGGAGGTAGGGGTTAAATTGTTAAAAATAAAATAAATCAAAATAAAACAACATGCTGCAGAAGAAGCTGCAAGTCATTTGTATCCCACCACAGCCTGTGCCTTGCTCGTCTCTGCACAGTGGGGATGACTTGGCTTGATATCCAGGTTGGTGAAGTGCTGAGCTGAGAAGCAGCCCAGTAGGGGGCAGCAGGATGGTGAGCCACATTGCAACACCATACCTGGATCCTGACATTGTGAAATTCGCTACTCAAGCTCTGCAGCTTCTAGTGAACATCAGAGGCATAAATATTGTACTCCAATTGACTTCCTCACATATAAGACTATTAACCATTCCTATCATAATGCCTTAGACACTGCCAAACAAACAGTTTTCTAAACTCTTATCTCTGGTAAAACCTCTAACCCCAAGCAACTCTTTAATGCATTTAAATCACTTCTCAACCCTCCCTCTCCCAAATCACCAGCCACTATCAATGAGCAAGATCTTGCTTCCTACTTCAAGGACATCATTGATAAGATCAGAGATGAAATTGTATGCTCTTCATCAGCCAGTGATATACTCAATTCCCTGCCTGAACCCTCTGGTGCCTTCTCTTCTTTTGATCCCACAAATGAAGATGAAGTATCAACACTGTTCTTATCATCCTACTTTACTACCGCTTCTCTTGATCCTTTACCCTCACACATTAGTTAAGCTCTGTCTCCTGTGCTTTTCCCAACCTTAACTAAAATATGTAATCTCTCTTGCTCTCTCTCTCTCTATCTGCTGGTATGTTTGCTTCACAGTTCAAACATGCAGTTATTACTACCATTCTGAAAAACAAAATTCTAACCCTAACTCTCAAACTACCATTTCATCTCTCAGCTCCCATGCCCCTCCAAGCTTCTTGAGAGGCTTGCCTGCACTCACCTAACACATTTTCATAACTCTCATAACTTATTGAACCCACCTCAGTCAGGCTTTCATTCCCAATACTCCAGAGACAGAACTAACTACAGAAATAACTAATACTAACTAATAACTAATTTACATACCTACCCTCAAAAAAGATTGTGATACTACTAAATACTGATTGTGGTAGTATTGAGGAGTAGTAATCCTCAAGGGATTAGATAATAAATCTGTTCTCCTAATTAACCATGTAGTAAAGAAGAAAATATAGAACAGTAAGGTTATCTGAGCCAATATTTTACTCTATTTTTGTTTTGTATAGATACAGGCTGACAAACACCTATGTTGTGTCAAGCCTATTTAAAACTTATTTTAAACTAATAATATTAAAAGTTAGATTTTAATCATAATACATTACACATTATTAAAACAGTGCGCCACCAAGGAAGTCTGCTTGGTCAAGAAACTTTTGTGATCTTGCCAAACCCCATTAACTGAACATTGAATTTGCTTACTGGTGCACCTCCAACCAGTTCTAATAATTTAGTTCTCATACTAAGAGAGAAAAAAATCTCTCCCCTATATCGGTTGGTCGCTATTTGAAACATCATTCTAAAAAAATATATACTTGTGCATAGTCTTTTTAGGTCAGGTACGTCTCACACAATTTACCTCACATGTTTTGAAAGAATGTTTTCCCATTAAGAGATGTATGAATTGTAATTCAGTATATAATTTTTATCTCATTCAATGTGCCTGGAGTCTGTAACCACTAGGTCACCGAATGTTCTGTATAGTTCTTAGAACACACATAATATATTGAAACAACTAATGACACATACAGTAGCCTATCCTGGTATATCTAACAGGGCCAATGTAGTAATGTCAATAAAATATCAATAAATACCATAGGGGAAATAAAAGGCACTAAGAGAGGGGGTGGCAGGTTTCATTTACTTTGCAAATAAGAATCATATTGGATCTTCCAAATACAATATTTATCACCATTGGAGCTCTTTAAAATGTTTGAAATAAATAATATAAACTGTATAAAGCATATTATGACAATTGTCAAAAATATACATCATAGGAATATAATAATGGGTATTTAATGTATTTATACCTTTTAAACTATAATTTTGAGAAAAATGTATATATGGAAACACATTTCCTCTATATTTCTGAAGACATTATTATTTTAAGTCACTCCACATTCAGAATGATAGTATAACTTGTCAGTTTCATGTTTTCATAGAATATAGACTAAAAGGACAATTTCAGAGGTGGACACTAATTTGTTTTTCTCTCAATTGTCTGATTTTTGTTTTGCATATCATCCCCATTGTCTGTGTGTAGCGAATCCAGTGGCTGCACTGGCATTGACAGAGTAGTTTTGGACATCCAGGGTAACTTGAGGGTTTTGCAGATGGGCCTGCCAATGTTAGCGCTGTGAATCTGATGCTTGCAAAAGATGCCTCCTGCTGCTAATGCATATGTTCACACAAATGCTGCATACAAAAATGCAGCAGTGGCATCATATGTATCCACATGTTATTTTTGCCAAATTGAATTAAGTCAGTATTAAAGAGATAAATGTAATAAGGACAATATAGCTCTGTATTTATTACTGGAGATATCAGAAATTTGTATATATACTATACACAGCAGCTGTTTCTTTGTTGGAGGATATTTTCCCACGAGTAAGGTCCACACATGGACTAAAATCTTGGTTCTGTTTGCTGCACTATGACACTTTATAGATAAATAAAATGTTGTTTTAAATGTCTTCAAGACTTGTGAGTTCCTTGTTCTTTCTACGTTCATAGATAGATAGATAGATAGATAGATAGATAGACAGACAGACAGATAGACAAACAAATTCTTATGACCTTATGGTCTGACATGTTCTATTGAGGCTTCTGGAATATACCTGATCTGAAAATTCAGAAAGCTACAGAATCTCTACCTTTCAATTTCAAAAAATATATAATTATGATCATCCAAAATCTGCTGCTCATGCCTCCAAACTACTCTCTCTAACCTCTTGGCCTCTCCCAATGGACAGACTCCTCTACTCATCAGAAGGGCCACTGCCTTGATCTAGTATTCACAAGACTATGCTCCGTCTCTGAACTCACTAACACTCCTTTTCCCCTCTCAGTTCACAACCTTATCACCTGCATGCTCTCCTCCGTTAATTCAAACCGTGTTGCTGAAGTCCTCCAATCTTCCTCAAACCCGCAGAAATATTTACACAATTAATCTTCAAGAACGTTCCACTTCACTCCAACAACTGCTTTCACCTATTTCTGCATTCACCTCTTCTGAGATGGCTGTATCACACCTGAACGAGACTCTAGAACTAGCCCTTGATGAAGTGGCTCCAGCTACCCATCACACTCCACATAAGCCTAGATGTCAAGCATGGCACTCCAAATTAACAAGACAACTACAAAAACTCACATGAAAACTTGAACATCAGTGGCGTACATCTTGTATTTCAAGTGACTTTCTCACATATAAGACTGTCTACCACTCTTATAGAAAATCCCTGGACACTGCCAAACAAACATATTTCCAAACTCTTATCTCTGCTCAAGCCTCTAACCCCAAACAACTGTTTAATACATTTAAATCACTTCTGAATCCTCCCTCACCTACTCCACCAACCACCATCAAGGTACAGGAAATTGCTTCCTACTTCAAGGAGAAGATTGATAAGATCCAAGATGAAATGGTATGCTCTTCGGCAGCCAGTGACCTGTTCCGTTCTTTACCTGAACCCTCTGGCACTCTCTCTTCATTTGATCCCACAAATGAAGATGAAGTATCATCACTCTTCTCATCCAGCTTTTCTACTACCTCTCTTCTTGATCCTTTACCCTCACAAATAAGTAAAGCTCTGTCTCTGGTGCTCATCCCTACCTTAACTAACATCTGTAATCTCCCTCTCTCTACTGGTATTTTTCCCTCCCTTGTCTCTCTCAGCTACTTGAGAGACTTGCCTACACTCGACTCATACACTTTCTTAACTCATACACTTTATTGGACCCACTTCAGTCAGGCTTCCGTTCCCAACAATCCACAGAGACAGCACTGACTAAAGTGATTAATGATTTGGTCACTACGAAGTCTAAAGGCCATTACTCACTAATTCTTCTTCTGTCCCTATCTGTACTGGACTGTGTCACTGAATTTAAAACAACATTTTATTTATCTATAAAGTGTCATAGTGCAGCAAACAGAACCAAAGAACAGGGAACTCACAAGTCTTGAAGACATTTAAAACAACATTTTATTTATCTATAAAGGGTCATAGTGCAGCAAACAGAACCAAGATTTTAGTCCATGTGTGGACCTTACTCGTGGGAAAATATCCTCCAACAAGGAGGATATTGCATTTGACACTGTAGACCACTCACTTCTCATACAGACACTGCAATCCCTAGGTCTTAAAGACACAGCCCTTTCTTGGTTTCTATCCTACCTATCTAATCGCTCCTTCAGTGTTTGCTTCTCTGAATCTACCTCCTCTTTGCTACCTCTTTCAGTTGGAGTACCGCAAGGCTCAGTCTTGGGTCCTCTGCTTTTCTCTATCTATATCTCATCTCTTGGTAGACTAATCAGCTCTTTTGGATTTCAGTATCATCTGTACACAGATGATACTCAAATCTACCTATCCTCCCCTGACTTGTCCCTATCTGTACTGGACCGTGTCACTGAATGCCTTTCTGCAATTTCATCGTGGATGACATCTCCCCACTTCAAACGTAATATTTCATAGACAGAGTTAATTATATTTCCACCAGCCAATAGTAGGTACCAACCTGATATCTCTATCAGTGTTGAAAACTTGACAATCTACCCTACCCCACAAGCTCGCTGCATAGGTGTCATCCTTGACTCTGATCTGTCCTTTGCTCCCCACATTCAATCTGTCTCAAGATCATGTTATATGAATCAAAATCTAAAGAACATATCCAAAATATGACCATACCTTACACAAGACACTGCTAAAATTCTAATCCACGCTCTCATTATCTCCCTCATTGATTATTGCAATAGTCTCCTAACTGGTCTTCCCAAAACGAGACTCTCACCACTACAATCCATTCTGAATGCAGCAGCAAGGCTAATCTTCCTCGCTAGACGTTCATCGTCTGCAAATCCACTCTGTCAGTCCCTCCATTGGTTACCTGAATTCTACCACATTCAATATAAAATACTTTTACTCACACACAAGGCCATTAACCAAACTACACCAATGTACATCACTTCGCTTATCTCAAAATATCTCCCAACCCGACCTCTTCACTCTTCACAGGACCTGCGTCTCTCATCCACACTCATTTCTCGCTCCCACTCATGATTGCAGGACTTTCATCAGGCTGCACCCACTCTGTGGAATTCCCTACCATGCAAAATAAGACTCTCCTCTAGTCTCCAAACCTTCAAGCGTTCCCTGAAAACTCACCTCTTAGGCAAGCATATCAAATTCCAGAACCGCCCACATAACTTTCATAAACCTTCCTATCAAATTGCATCCAATCTGTACAGTTCACACATATCCTCACATGTCTTCTCATTCTTCACTTTCCCTTCCTCTCGAACCTGGTTCATCATCACTGTATGACCATATCATACAGCCCACCAAGAACCTTTGCAATCTGGTGGACAACTATGCAATAGACAGGATTTTTCCTTGTGTATACATGCCTATTTCCCTATAGATTGTAAGCTTGTGAGCAGGGCCTTCCTACCTCTATGACTGTTTGTTATCACCCAGTTTGTTATATCATTGTTATTTCCAATTGTAAAGCGCAACGGAATTTGCTGCGCTATATAAGAAACTGTTAATAAATAAATAATAATAATTAAGGTTGAAGCCTTAATGGGCATGTTCCTTGCACTGTACAGATATTGTATGACATCACATCCTGTGGCCACCTACAGATTCAGCATCTCAGGTGGAGCTGATAATTCACTGATATGTGTACTCACTTGAGTACACACAGTATATGAGCAGTTAAAAGCCTGTAATCACAAGTAGTTAAGTGCCCATCCAACTCAGTGCCCACAATCAATCCACTCTGTCACTCCCACAGAGTCCCAACTACTATCCCACTGGGTTCCTCTCAATCCCTACAATACAGTAGGTTTGATCTTGTGGATAAGAAATCAGAGGCCAGGTGGAATTGTTAACTAACGTTTCAGAGATAATCAGTCTAGTGAGTAGCTGTACTTGAAAACATACTTTAAATTTACGACATGTTTACTACTATTAAAGTTGTGTTTTTATATAATATCTTACTATTGTGTGCATCCTTATTGGCTCATACTCCAAGAGAATCTGAAGCCTAATGTTAAGCATCAGTTTTTTAAATGGGAACTGCCACATTACTACTAATATTCCACCTGAATATGAGAAGTGGCTATTTGAGACTTTTGGTCTATTGCACTGGACAATTCTGAATATTTTTGTTTATGTCCAACTTTGCATAGCCTGCATTTCTGTTGCCACACCTTCCTTCCTCAGTCATAAGTGGAGTGGCAGAGGTAATCTGCTGATCATTCTACAAGTGACCATTCCACACCGGGAACCGTTAATAGTGCTGGGAGCTAAGGACGGCTGCCGCGGATATACAATCTGACCGCCGGCTGGGATTTCCCTCACTGAGGACGTGGCCAGCCAACTGACGGCATAAGCGGTTAACCAAGTGTCCATATACAAGTGGCTCCAGCCTAGTTCGGCAGTACCAGACACAGTGGCTAAACACAGGTGAGCGGGGAGCTAAGGACAACAGGCGGGACTCCACACATCTGAACCATGGGCGAGTCTCCTTCAGTGGAGACGCAGGCAGACAGCTGACGGCTGGAGTCTCCGGTGCACACGTCCGTATACAAGCGGCTCCAGTTCACTACACCCTGGGACATTCAGATACAATTGATAAAGAACGGGTGAGAGACTGTCATCAATTACTGCTGTGCGTAGTGGAAATATATATCAGTACTGTCCGGATAAACTGAATTGGGACGTTAGTCTGCTTTTTCATGCTAATTGAGCAAATATTGGAACTATGAGACATTGTTTCTGAATAATCACGTGTGGTTTTTCTTAAGAGACTGTGTTCTAATTATTAGATCAGTTTCATAGAGCTGATTGATAGCATTTCATTTAATCTAATATACTGCATTGCTGGTTAATATATGAGATTTTCTCAATATAGTACTAAGGTACATTTTAATAAAGTGTATTTTTGGGAGATATCCATGTGCACAAGTGTATATAACGTACAGATAAGAATTTAAGTGAGCTCACTGAAAAGTTGTATGTAGGATTTTATTGATTTTTATACACAGATAATATTGAAATAAATAATAGATAAATATGATAACGAGTGATTTCATTTATATATGCACCTTGGACTAATTTAGCGCAATACAGTCACTTTTTCTATTTAGTCTTGCATTTGGAGCAGTTGAGTGGTGATATCTCAGCTTCATTTTTTAGCTGTATGAACACAGATACAGCTGGACTGTTGTTTGCAGCTTGAATTGGAACTAAAATAACGATTAAATACATTGGTATTCTGATGAATAATTAGCGCCTAAACTGTTTTTAGTTTTGTCTATAAGTGGAGTGGCAACTGAAATGTGTAAGACTCTGCTTTTCCTATACTTATGTATATTCAGTTTCAGAGGTCAAAATCATACAACATATGCTCCATAAAGAGGCATATTTAAGACTGTAATAATCCTAGATCTACAAATGAATGTTCCTTTACTTTCCAAAGCCTTTAATCTTCCAGCAAATGCTTTATCTGACATTCATAAGAATAATATTTTAAATTGCACATTCTGACAGTTTATGGCTGATTGAAAACCGCCTTCTTGACTCATGGCAAGAGATGCGTAAAGATTGGAACATGTTTACTACATTCAATTCATGACTTATTAATTATTTGAATGCCTTCATCAATTGGTGGGACAGAAACAGATATAGTGAGTGGTAGGAAATGCATCAGAAAGGAAGGCAGGTAGGCACTTGTTAGGAGGTGGATATTGAAGAACTGCTTCAAGGAGTCAAGATTGGAGAGATCCTAATCAGAAAGGGTATGGATTCCCACTGCTGACTGGCACAGGAGGAATCTTGGAAGCTGGAGTGTGAGGTGTTTGCTAGTGGAGTAGAGAAGCATATGTATGAGGAAAAAGGGTGAGAGGAAATACATCTTGGGACATGTTTAGATAAATATTGGAGGATTTGTGTTGCTTTGAAGTTGAAGGTGATCACCTTAAATTGATTCCAGGGGGAAATCTTGCAGCAGAGAAGATCAGCTAGAACCAAACTGCAGTAATCTGGGTATGGATTGACAAGTGAATGCATAAGACTAATTGCTACATACTGTGGATGGATTTTAGTAATGATGCAAAAAAGGATGCAGCAGGATTGCCAGTAGTATTGTATACGTGGGTTGAAACTGAGGGTGAAGCCTAGGGAGCAAGCATGGTTAACAGGAGAAAGTGAGATGTATAAACATAGAATGAGGCTAGGAGATGGACTCTGACACTTGGAAAGGGGAAGATATTGAGCTTCATTGTATCCATGTTAAGATTGCAGTAGCACTCAGACATTCACATGGAGAGTGCAGAGAGGCAGTTGGATAGAAAATGAAGAGAAAGTTCAGGAGAGAAGAGGTAGATTTTATATAATTAGGGAAGAGGTGTTATTGAAGCCCAAAGGAGCATACAGTATGAATTTACCTAGAGAAGTGGTGTAGGCAGAGAAGTGAATGGGACGCAGAAGAAAGCCTTGTCCAAATACAACAAAAATAGAAAATTGACAGGATGGTATCTAGAAGTGGAGACACCAAGAAGCATTTAGAAAGGTACACATGTTGTTACTTAACTATATTTATGGCCAGACATACACATGACTTTTTTGTGATATGCTAGACAAGGAATCACCAGCTAGTGCATTCGAGTTCTATAGAATACTGTAAGTGCACAAAATATCTTATCAATTATATTACTCCATGCCACGCTAACTGGACAAAAGATAGTTAAGTGAGGACACATCTGTAGTAATAAAACCACAAGAGGACACTATTGTGAATGCCTAAGCAGTAAAGAACTCTGAGAAGAAGGAAGCCGGTTGTTAAAAACAGGTCAAGGATGGTGAGAAAGAACAAGACGTTCTAAGATTTAGCCATGAGCAGGTCATTAGTCGTTTATCATTAAAGGCAGTTTCAGTCCAGTGGAGATGATAGAATAGTTATTTTAGAAAGTAAAATCAGAGTGAGCAGAGAAAATTGTTAGGCAATTGCACACATACTGTAGATGGTGCTTATAGATACCAACACAGTGCTCACATTTGCTGCACAAACAGGCACATTTGAGTGAGCCTAATAATTTTGACAGTCACTCACCTTTTCAAAAAGATGTCAGTGGGTGTTGAAACCTGTTGGAAGAATAACATGGTGGGGTGTTTATCTGATCAGGCAGTCGATTTCTTTCCCAGTGTCAAAATAACTGGGTTCCATCTTTCTGCTTGGAGTTTCTAATGTACAGTAACTTTTACCATTCTGTCTAGTATGTATAACATCCACTTTGATTATTTTATTTTTATGCTACTAAATCTTTGTGTACTTAATATGATGCACTAAATGGATTATTCAGGTTTGTTAGCAAACCGAAAAAGCACACTAATGAGCAAAACCATGTTGCACTGCAGATGGGGCAGATGTAACATGGGCAGAGATATATAGATTTGGGTGGATTATATAGTTTCTGTGCATGGTAAATACTGAGTGCTTTATTTTTACACTGCAATTGAGATTTCTGTTTGAGCACATCCCACCCAAATCTAAACCTCTCTGCACATGGTATATCTGTCCCACACAAGCATCATTTTATGAGATCCATTGTTTCACTGCTTTCGGTGATCATAGAATCTATTAGAGCACTCCAGTTTCTGGAAGTCAGTTGGGATGTTAACCTATCACCAGTAAACTATATCTCTTCATGTATGGAGAGAAATTTAAATAATATTGGGACAAAAGCTCTGGGTTTTTGGTTGGTTTTGATGTAGCATTGGAGAACACCATGAAGGAGACACATTCATAGGACCAGAGAGTCTGCACTGTTTGGAAGAAAACAAAATTGTATGATAAGGACATTCTTTAGCACATTTTTGGCTGACCTTTTATAGTATGCTAATTGCACATATGCCATTTGAGTAGTTTAGAGGAAAAAGGGAGGAGAAAGATGAGACTAAAATATTGGAATTCATCCAATGGCCTTATCACATCTTCAAAGGAATTTAAACACAAGGTAAACTTTGTGAATTACAAATTGATAAATGTTAAATGGCTCTAGGGAAATATAAAAGTATGCTTGAGAACCACCATATTCACCAGTCACTCCTAACTGAATGTCTCTTCTGGTCTGTCAAGTAAAATGTGAGATGATCAAAGACATTTTTGAGATAAAGTTCTGTTTAATGTAATCCATCTTTGGCATCAGCAAAAGTCATCTTAATGAAATTGTAGACCAGCACCTAATTTCTTATGTGTGAGGGTGTGCAATCATCAAACCGTTTGTGGGAACAAATTTTGCATAATTAAAGACATTTTTTTTTCTTTCAGTGCTATTATATAGAATTACTGTAACTCTGATGTAACACAAACATATGAAATACATGTGACAGGAAATGCAATAGGAATCAGTCACAGATTTTGCTGTTTTTATGGTCAAACAAAGTTAAAGGGAAAGAATTACTGCAAAAATAAATACAAATTTTGTGTCTAATTCAGAGACATCAGTGGCCTGCTTCTGTATACCAGCCTGCTTCCTAAATCATTCCGACATAAGAAAGTGCCAATGTTGCTATGTATCATTGCGTCTTTCAATGTAAGTATCTGCCCATGTATGCTGAGTATCGGTGCATTTGCCAATGTAAGCATCTGTCCATGTATGCTGTGTATCATTGCATCTGCCAATGTACTGTAAGTATCTGCCCATGTATGCTGAGTATCATTGCATTTGCATACAGAAGGCTAGTCCAACCACTTTTGTTCTATCCATAGCTGCAGCCATCATCAATAGTAACAGTACTCTCATCCACTACACGCTGGGTGCAAAAGATAAAACAGACTTCCCAGCTCTGTGCACTTGCTATGAATGAATGAGAATGGTAGTCAGTTTACATGCCCACAACACACTGTTCTATGCAACCAAATGGACACCGCCCAGTTACCAGTGCATGGATCAATCCATCCACACTTGCAACCTTGGTCCATGTACATGGTGCAGTGCAATTGCAAGTGGTGATCACTTTCTACAGCATATGCCTAGTTTGCAGAGATGCATGAGATCCATCAGCATTTTCAAGTGTCCTACTCAGGGAGTGTGATACAGAAGATAGACAATGTAAAGGTCGAAAGTTAAAAGGTCGACAGAGTCAAAAGGTTGACACAAAAAAGTCTTTGTGTTTTTAAATATCTCTCACAAATTTGTTAAACTGCGTTCACTCGCCATGCTTCAGGTTCGGTTACTAAAGGCAACGGTTTGTGACATGGATAGTAAATGCAGCAAAAGTTGTAAAAACATGGAAAACCCATAAAAAAGTATCAACCATACATGTGTTGACCTTTTTCGTGTCGACCTTTTTGACCATGTCAACATTTTCAATGGTACCCTTTTGACACTGTCGACCCTATGGTGTCGACATATTGACTGTCAACCTTTTAATTGGCTATCTAGCAACCACCAACCCACTCAGGATCAGGCCATTAAAAGGCAAATACAGTACAGTAGACAACCATCACATATATCAAGTGGCAAATATATTTTCAACATACTATATAGTACAAGCACTTTAAAATGAAGAAAAAGGATAACTTTATTATAAGTTATGAGTTATACATTGGCTTCTGTCAACAAAGCTTTTTGAGTAAAATTTTAAAATTCATACTTACATGTATTACTTAATATATTAACCTTAATTCAATATTTTTGTTATCATAGTTATGGGAAGAAAATATAATAACACAAAAGATAAAGTAGATGAAAAAGGAGTTATTGTAAACTGTCCCTGAATTTAATGCATTGTAGAGAGCTTAATGTTCATCAAATTCATAGACTAACAATAATATTTTTTTCCAGATGGATAACTTTCAGTAGTTGCAAATTGTGCAAAATTATACTAATTAATAAGTAATTTTATGAACAGTCCCTATTTTCTTTAAAGGTTTTCAAAGTGAATTATTTCACTTGATAAATGCTGCCATCCAGTAAGATATAATTTTTTAAATTAATGTTGAATATCTGTAGTATTTGTTTAGCCACCAAAATAGAGACTTCTGTTATACCAAAAACCTGCAAATTATTAAGCGAGTTTCTTAAAGAAGACCAAAACTGTTTATATCAAAACCTAAATCCACAATTGTTGTAAGAGTCCTCCAAATTTTATTCATTTTCTTTGGCCTGAGTCACTGAAAAACATGTGCTTACATAGTATAGGTGATATTTATGTGCAGAAATATATCAGTTTATTACTCTTATACATTCAGGAATGTATATATCAATCATGTAACATTAAATAAGGATATTAAAAATAATGTATAATTCCTTTACTAATGTATTTTACATTGGAACGGATTGCAATCCATTTATTGGTGTTCGGAGTTTTAATGGTAATGGACCTATAAAAACCAACATATTTTTTAATATTTGCTCACATTTAGTGCAATACAAGGTGCTCACTTTTAATTAAAACCAATGTGTTAATTTTTACGTGTCTGCATAGGGGGTTAAGTAACCATTACTGTGATATAAATAGAATTAAGGATATAAAACATAAAAGCAGCATTTAGTATGAAACATTACTCTCACCAATCTCAGATTAAGGGGGTCACTGTACTCCAGGACCCCCCTTGTCAAGGGGGCTCTTGGCCAGAGCACGCTGACAGCACAGGTGCTCCCTTTTGTGCAGCAGCAAAATGAAGAACCTGGCAGCCACAATGCAAGCAAATATCACATAGCTTCACAACCAGAGGAGAGCTAGGAGAGGGGGGAGGACTGTAAATGACACAGGGAACCCAGCTTTTCTCCCTCCCCCCATACACAGCAAGGTAGGCTGTTGTGTCTGGGTCCTGTAACCTGTTATCTGATAAGAGCATTTGAGACTGGAAAGAGACACATGCAGAGAAACCTCCTGAGTCTTGTCCTAGTGTGTAATTAGCAGAGTGGTCTGTTATTATTGCATGTGACAAGATAGATGATAGATTTTATTTTTCTGTGTGTACCCAGGCATTTTTATATCATTAATATAATCTACAATACATTGATTGACATTTGATATACACAAACTAAGGGATCAGTATGACTTGCCGGTGGCCAGGATGCCAGCCATCAGTATACCGACAATGGCATCCTGATCACCAGTATTCCGGCAGGCTCACTGCACTGGCCACGCTGTGGGCTCTGTGTCTTACTACGCTCACCACAGGTTCTATTCCCACTTGTGGGTGTTGTGGACACCCAAATCTAATTTACACTTCCCCCAGAGCACACTGCTGCACTTACACTTGCACTGTGCAGTCCCATAGTTGTGGCAGACAGGATTACAAGTAAGGCAGTGCTGACAAGATGTTGAGGGCCAGAGGAGTGGGGGCGGGCCACCTGTATTAAGTGCCCCTTGCAATACTTAATACAGCCTTGACTCTGAGCATGCCTAGGTTTTATTAAATCTAATTTGGAATTATAATTTTTTATACTTTAGTAAGAAAGAAAAAAAAAAGAATCTGGATGATGTGCCCAAATAATAGTAAAATATAACTGATTATGGTTTATGTTTAAATCTATAGATTGTAGGATTATATTATTTAAAATCAATCAGCAAAACAGTTTTTTAAAAATAGTGTGTAAAGAAGGAATAAGTGAAAATAAAATAAATTCACACCTGTGTCTCAATATTTTGCCTAGTATTTTAAATGTGTTCTACAGTATATGGTCACAGTGAATATAATAAACCAAGTTTAGGATAGATGATCTAAATAAACAATTTTAACATTTAATAAAATGTTATACGTACTGTATATAATAATTTAAAGTAATATGGTGACCCTATTGGGTCACTACATATTATAAATATTGATTCTACGTTGAGCTGATTAGCTGGATAAATGTTTTCTAATTCTGTTATAATTAGACAGTTATCATACTCCATAGTGTATTGGTACATAGACATAATAACAATGGAAATTCTTTATTTGAAATGTATAATACAGGGGTAGGACATATTTCCTTTCACAATAATGAAACAACTCCCTTTTCAGTAGACCCATCCCTTTTTCTGTACCAATTATCAATTTTAATATGATTAAGGGCATGGATATCTATATCTTCTTTATAACAACCATTTTAATATACAAAGTATTGAATGTGTTTCCATGCAAATCAAAACTGGGTGCTTTGAAAATAATGATTATTTTAATTTTTCAGATGGCAATTTAAAACAAAAACACTACTTGATTCAGAGGACTGATAATCTGAAATTGGCAGCGGAATCTAGGATCAAATTTAGGACATACCGTAATTTGCAGTTTATATGCAATTTGTCACCAAAAAACCTATAAGTGAGAGTGTTTTCTATCTTTGTTATAAAAACAATTCTGATGCATATAGCCTTTAATTAAAATATCTTGAGCAAGGGCATATCAACAAGCAACAGTAGGAACTCGACTGATTATGACAACCTGAAGAGTACTACAGAATATATTTAAGAATTTTGGACAAATTGGGTGAGCTTATACTCCTATGCTGTTAAAGTGCTTATGGTAATAAAAAAAAAAGTGCAGGTTAGAAAGGTCTAAACTCAAGTCTGTTTTCAAACTAGAAGAACCCTAACCCAGAACAAAAGACCTCACTGTGTCTCCAAGGGACTCCATGGTTTAAGGAATGACAAAATATAGACTAGTTTGGAAGTAAATTGATGTATTATTAATAAGTCTACTACATATTCATTGGGCCAATTAAACATCAAGTTGTACTGATTGGATTTGGTACTGTGTCACAAGCAAATACTTATTTAAATATAAAGATGCTCCAGAATACAAAATAATAAAAAATAATGTAGGAATTATGGACCTAAGTCAAGTTTGATTGCAAATGCAAATTCTTCCTCTATTGGTCAAAACCACATGTACAGCAGGTGGGGTAGATATAACACATGCAGAGAGAGTTAGATTTGGGTTGGATGTGTTAAAACTGAAATCTAACTTGCAGTGTAAAAATAAAGCAGCAAGTATGCATAGAACAAAATAACCCACCCAAATCTAACTCTGTCTGCACATGTTATATCTGCCCCCCCACCCTGCAGTGCACATGGTTTTGCCCATTAGAGGAGGATTTTGCTTTTGCTATCAACATTGAATTGGGCCCAATATTCCACAGAGTTAAAAACTTGTAAGAAATTCATATAAATACAATTATTTTCTTGTGTACACTTCTTTTCTGCATTCCCAAAGCTAGAGAGTTTACCATGTTTTCAGAACACATTAAATCAAAGTGACCATTTGACCCATGAAACAAGCATAAGTTTTGCTTTCTGATTTATTTATTTTTTCATTTTTACAGATCTTCCTAACTGAAAATGCGTGAAACCATTCAGTTTGATCTTAGATTTTTATAAGACTTCCATCCCTGATTTTTTCTGAAATGGATGATGACCATATAAAATGGAGAAATTAAATTATCAAGGCTCTTTGAGATGTCATCATCATATGTTATCCTTAAATGGGACAGAATACTTTATGCTTCTTAATCAACTATTCTTTTAATGAGTTTAATGCAGAGAAGGCTCACAAAAACCTTCCTTAAAGTGATGATGCATAACCATGGTATTAGACAAAACTAGATTCCTTTTCCCACAGCTGTGAGTCCAAGATTAGGTTCTATACAAAGAACAGCAATATCATTTAACCACTTTTTCTTGTTCTAATGCCTGATGTCTGGGTTGTAATCAAACTAAATTTGCATGGCTAAGGAAACCCATACAAGTTATTGGGTTAACATTAATTTAAACAGGAGATGGTAAAGTATAAGAAGAGAAAACACAACTGAAGTGGACATGCATATATGCTAGATCAATGGTTCTCAAATTTGGTCCCCAATAAGATCACATTTTCCAGGTCACCTAGCAGGTGTACAGGTGAATTAATTATTCACTTTCCCATTTTAAAAGATCCACAGGTGTAGCTAATTATTTCACTAGTGACTCTGTGACACCTGGAAAACAAGCACTGTGTGGGTTCCTGAGGACCAAGTTTAAGAACCTGTGTGCTACATGAACTGGACAAATCTATGGCCTCTGATGTGCTTAGATGAAAATTTCATGTTATCCATATTTTTGATCATTAATTCAGTTAAAGATATATAACAGAGTCAGTGGTGGTAAAGGGTTGTCGGGAAAATCCATGGCGCCTTGTACTATAGATTCAGCATTGAAGTATATCATTTGTTCCTCTAGTGGTTGGTGAAGACTTTTTTGGGGATTACAGAGTCTAGCAGTCACTTTGATCTTCACCGGAAGGACTTCACTAGCTGCTCACTAAAGGTAGGTACCAAATTGTAAGACAACGGCATCTCCAAAAGAGAGGTGCATGTGGCAGACACAAAAACAATAATCAGAAATAACTGGGTCAAACTCTTGAAATCAGTAAGTAAACATTGATGCATTTTTGCATGGCAAATAAATCTGATGCACAGTAGTAATCTAGTTTGGTCATATGAGATACATACTGTAGTTAAATGCAATGGTCTAAGTAGAACTCAAAATAAATGTTAGAAGCATTACAACACAGATGATATTAGTATAAGTAGCTGCTGCGCAATACAACTACAGGTTGAGTATCCCTTATCCAAAATGCTTAGGACCAGAGGTACTTTGGATATGGGATTTTTCCGTATTTTGGAATAATTGCATACCATAATGAGATATCATGGCAATGGGACCTAAATCTAAGCACAGAATACATTTATGTTACATATACACCTTATACACACAGCCTGAAGGTAATTTTAGCCAATATTTTTTGTAACTTTGTGCATTAAACAAAGTGTGTGTATATTCACACAATTCATTTATGTTTCATATACACCTTATACACACAGCCTGAAGGTCATTTAATACAATATTTTTAATAACTTTGTGTATTAAACAAAGTTTGTGTACATTGAGCCATCAAAAAACAAAGATTTCACTATCTCACTCTCACTAAAAAAAGTCCGTATTTTGGAATATTCCGTATTTCGGAATATTTGGATATGGGATACTCAACCTGTATTTAAATAATAACATCATGGTTCAAATCTCAACGGACTCAAATAAAAACATCTGTATGATTAATGGAAACATGGATAACAAACATAAAAATACAAGCAAGGGAGACCCATGAATTCTTACCTAAAGGATCTAAGTGCCTGTAGTTTAACAATATGCTAAAAGTGTGTACTGTAAGTAACCAAATTATAATTTACTAATTAAATTAGATTTAACAGTTTCAAGTTGCTATAAAGCTGGATCAATGCAAATGTACTATTCTTATTACAAAGCTACTCACATTTAATAACAAGCACTTTACTACATTAATTTAAACACTCATTTAACTTCATTTAGACAGTGCCAACATCAATCCAGATGTGATAAGAAAAGTTGTCAGTTTAATGCAACATATTCTGTTCATCTAACAACACACAATGGGAGTGATACTTATGATAAGAAATATTTGAACTTCTTTTATGTGCAATATATTGTGGAGTTACTGCATATGTGATTTTACTTTTAAATGTTATTTTTCAGACACTATAAAGTATCTGCAGTGCTGTACATGCAATATACATTGACAAACTGTTGCATGATATATCATAAATACAATACAATATGCACACTCCTTGCAAGTGCTCAGCCCCCTTCCATGTTTAAATACTGTAGAATCCCTCCTTCAGATAAAAAACTGCAGCTCTCCATCCATGTCCCAAATTACACTTCCCACATGGTCCTGTCAGCCAATCAATGGGAGGTGCCACAGAAACTATACTGGATATTTGATGCATGTGCTGTGTAGTTTAGGAAAAGTGACATCTGCTGGACAGTAGGTACTATTACGCTCCCTGGTTTATCAGGCATCTCAGTACGTTCCAATGCACTTCATCAAGGGGTCCAGATAGGACGAAACGCGTTGGTTGCTGCTTTGATCTAACCTTACTCATCATAAATTTAAGCTACTTGATTCCTCTTTTTATCCTTATGAACGCTATTTTCTACCTTTATAATTTTTTATGTTTTATGTCACATGCCGCTTCCATGTTTTTAGGGGCTTTCTCTATGTTTTTTATGTTTTTATGTTTCTATACCTCCTTTTTTGTTTTTGACCTTTTATGAGTCCTATATGTTTTTATATTAGCCTGTATATTTTTATAATCAGTTTTGTGTAGTGCTTTCCATTGAAATAAATTTGTACATGCCTTTTATATTACCACTCTGTTTTTAGTATTGTTTGGCACCATTGGTCGCTTTTTAATACCTCACTCTCTGTCCATATGTATATATATATATATATATATATATATATATATAAACTCTTACCCAAAAAGGTAAAGATGTATCTCTTCTTAGCTCATTTCACCTCATGTCACCTCATTGCTAACCAAAATCTTGGCGAACCATATTAAAGTTTTATAAGAAGTGGGGATTATATATTGACAAATTAGATCATAACACCTGGACCCAGATCTTTAAAATTATTGAGAAAATGGAATGGTATTTACATTGGATTCCACTGTTGGAGCCTTAAGCAGAATACATTTGAAATCATTTTATACCATTTCCCATATGAATGGTTTGTTTTCATGTTTATTTTCTGTACACCTGTCATTACTATTGTATGTTATTATAATTTTGTAGCTAGTAAATTTTAATAAAGTAGATCTTAAAAAAAAGATACAGTTAGTGCTTATGCTTTATGCTTTATCCAGGTCCCCCCCCTCACCCCCCCCCCCCCCCCGGTTCATTTTGCTCCTGCTGAATAATTACCACTGGTCACAACTAAGTTACATGAAGGGTCAATTTGATATGACAAATTGTTTTTAATTTTCCTTTAAGTTTTGTGAATCTTATAAACAGTACTGTAGGGGTAAATCAATTTAAGAATTCAAGCTATACAACCTGCTACTATTTACAAGACAGATCTGCAACAGGCACATTGTAGTTAAACATTGGATACCTGCACAAAATAGAAGCATTTGCTCCAGATAAACTCAATTTTTCACGTTAACTGATCTCTATATTAAGTACAAATAAACCAGTAATTATTAAAAGGATATACAGCACTATTGAAGATTATGTTTAGACAATCCCTTTGAAGTATTTCTTCAAACAATCTCCCATAGGGTAGTTGATAGGAGATCTGTATGATACTTCTAGTTCATTTTTGACAGTGAGACTGACAATGCCCTTACCACCAAAGGGGAGCATTTCTCACTGATGACCTTAAGTGCAGCAGTGCTGGAAGTCCCTGTATACCAGCCTCGCAGAGGATGATGTAGAGTATTTTATAGACTGTTCCTATGTCCTCCTCTCCCAGCCTCACAAAAGGTCTCATGCAGTTGCAGCATGCATGATGTGGTAGCACAGCAAAGTAGGCTAGATAGCATGAGCATCATTGGTACCCTGGTATACTATGATCTGAGGGTACTGTGTTGTATAAAAGCATTTTGGGACACTGTGCAAAACTGTGATTTGAGGTTACTGTGAGGCATACTGTGGTTTGGGGTACTATAATGTGGCATAATGTACAGTAGAGGGAGCTCAGTGTGGCATAATGTGAATTACAACACTACTATGAAAATGAATTAAGGTACTAATATGTGGCATCAAATGAATAACTGCAGCGGAGAGAGAGATGTCTCTATAGAAACATTGGGGACCACCTAAAATTTTAGGGTCCAAAAAGTTCTAATTACACCCCTGCAGAGAGGCAAGTTCATCTTGATTGCATACTTACAGTATACCATTAATAATTCCTAATTCAGTGCTGTTAAACATGACTGGTCAAATTCCACCTTACTGTAGTGTGAGGTCACATCATATGTTGGGTCCGATTAAATTACACTATGGTATACTAGGAAGGACCTGTCTAAAATGTATCAATGTGGACAAATGTTTTGTACAATTGTATAAGGAATGAAACAATATGTAAAGTATATATTTACTTTAATCAAATTTGTAAGAATCAAGACATGAAAGTTGATTCACCGTATAACGAAGAAACAGGATCTCCTGTTGCCTTCTGGTCACATAAAATCAAGTGATCACAATAGAATAATTCTTTTTTCAGGGGACTCAGTAGTGGGCCCAGCTTATAATCTACGAAAGAGAAAATATAAGCACATCCTAATCCTTTGGCAAGGATAATTGATGGAGGTACTTATAGCACAAAATATAGTGTAGCAAGCCTTTTAAAAGGGTCACATTTATTATGTACAAAATGCATGTACAGAAAGACAAATTTAAAATAGCATGTCAATCTCCATAAGGCACATCACCAACGTTAGAATCTGTCCAGGGGATTCGAATGGCGTCAGGTGTCCAGTGAAACAGGTGAATGAGCTCCGGATGCCCACCACCACAACCTTATGGAGATTGACATGCTATTTTAAATTTGTCTTTCTGTACGTGCATTTTGTACATAATAAATGTGACCCTTTTAAAAGGCTTGCTACACTATATTTTGTGCTATAAGTACCTCCATCAATTATCCTTGCCAAAGGATTAGGAGGTGCTTATATTTTCTCTTTCGTAGATTATAAGCTGGGCCCACTACTGAGTCCCCTGAAAAAAGAATTATTCTATTGTGATCACTTGATTTTATGTGACCAGAAGGCAACAGGAGATCCTGTTTCTTCGTTATACGGTGAATCAACTTTCATGTCTTGATTCTTACACATGGGTGACATCTAACATGGTTACTGGAGAGCGCTACTATTAATATACACTTCTTTTTCTTCTGTCTATTCCATAGTATGTTTTGGATGCACACTTGTGTATATTGTGTAGCTGCACTTCTGTTTTTATTGCGCACTGTATTTTGAAATTTTTTTCACTATTTAATCAAATTTCTCAAAACAATCTTGAAATAACAAAGATGTTTTTGTTGTAATATTATACTTCTGTGTGAGCAATCAGTCTTTTAACAATGAAATGACTAGAAACCTTGCATTAATTAAGATAAATTGTAAGCATAAATTTCATCAACAATAAAAACGTCTTCAGTAATTTAGTCTTTGAATGTAGCATGTAAAGGAAATGGTCTGTGGGCTGCTGGGATTTAATTTCTGTGTATTGCTGTGAGAGTCTTCTTTAAATGAGGTCAATTGAAAAATCAAATTTCAACAAATTATATTCAAGAGGTAATCTATAAAATACCAAAGAACATCATCCTATTTTGCTTCCTAAATCTATTCTACAGCATTTAAAACTGATTGAAATTTTGTGTTCTAAAACTGAAATATTCATGCTCACAATATTGCGAAGCCAAGCTGCTTCACTTATCTGCATCATAATGAATATGAACAAAACTGTACAAAGTTGAATAAATATGTTTCCCTTACAAAGACTGGAATAACTGTATCATATTCAGAAAAAGCTCTAGTTTCTCAATAGAACAGTTCATACTTATAAAAAAGAGTAAGTTAAAAAAATAAGTTACATTTTTAATCATATTATGAAATATAACATGTTCTTAACCTTACTGCATAACTACATAACTGGTGTATTTCACCAGCTAAAATAATGAAACTATTAAAGTATCAATTAAATAACATAATTTTTATCAGCTGTGACCTATTTCTCTTAAATAAAGTAAATTAAAATAATTGAAGTTTATTGTAAAACTGCATGAGTTAAAGTAAAAAAAGCCCAATTACTAATATAGTATAACTGAAGAGGAGAGTGGATGAAGGTAACAATTTTCTTAAAACATAGTTTAAAAAAAATAGTGTTATTACCTAGGGAGTATTGTAACAATGTTATCTCAAATGTTGGTAATCCACATAGGAATATTTTTACCTTTAAGAGTAAAAGTGACTGTTAATTCTGGATGATTTGCTGAGATTTACAATCACTCTGGACAAGTGTGAATTATAAATGTACCTGTTTGTAATTGCATCAATTAAGTAAAAATATATTTTTAGCCATACAGTATATAGTGAGAATTATTTTATTTTTATCACAATTTCTTATGGTGTGTAACAAAATGGCATTCAAGCTTTCATTTTGTTTTGTTTTTTTAAATTGTATTGTATGTGTATTTAGCCTTATATACAGACAAGACTGGAAAGTAGTTGTGGTCTAACTGAAGTTCTTGTTTCTTGTTCCAATACAACTGCACCTTCTTAAGATAGTATCTGAAATGCTCGTGACATTAGTAATCTTTGCTTAGCAAATTACATACTTAAGAGCATATATTTTTACACTATATGGAAGTGATATCCAGGCTTTGTTCTGTGTAGTATAAAACTGAAAGACTGAGTACCCTCAGATGGTGTGATCTGAAACACAGCCCATCAACCTGTTGACAGCAGGACCTGATTGTATCCAGCCAGGAAGTAAGGATGAGACACTGGGTACCACAACCACTTGAATATATTGTGTGAAGCAACATTTGTAAATAAGGGCATTTGATCGTATTCCTTTTATTTGAATGAACTCTGTTTAAATTTATATACAGTTTTGACTGTTTTCTTTAACTCTGTGTATCCAAAAAACTCAGTTCCACCTAGAACATCATTAGAGGTCATACATACATTATATGTGCCAGTGTAGTAATGTTTTGTATGACATATATATGTGTTAGATGGTTTGTGAAATTACAGTATGTTACTGTAGTATTTATGATCATTTAAGGATAAATGTATCAGTATATTGGTTAACTTTGATTATTAGTCTTTAATAGAATGTTGTACTCCTTTTGGTTGTATTTTTCCCTCCTCATCTGCCTCTAAATCCCTGGACCACCGGATAGGCCCATACAGTAAACAATGGTATACATCTTCCTCATAATGGCCAAATCTAGGAGAGTCATGATGAATAGAAAGGCTCATGGTAAAACAAGCATATTCTGTGGTAAGTATTATGGAATTACTCATAATAGTTATTTTGCACCCAATGTTTCTGTGTTTTAGTTCATTATATGAGCTTTGCTGTCAATACAGAATAGATAGAGAACAGGTTGTCAGATGGCAGGAAACTGTGTTAACCACTGTTACATGCCCCCACTGACCAACTCATGGTGAAGATCCTTGCTCAAAAATTCTATAGTATCACCCTGCACTCTATATTGTTATGGAATAGGTTGCCATGCCATAGTTAAAGTCTTTTTTTTGTATAATGAATGTAAATGTATATGTTGATATTAAGAGAGGCTTTGTGGAGCAATATATTTCAATGTTTTATGGTAATTATTTGGAGAAGATTGTCTTCGATTTTAGAGGGAATTTCTTTGTGATACAGTACATACAGGTATGGATAAAATACATGAGGTCCATGTCTGGTAAATTGGTGTTTATAATGATGTAGTGGCATAAGTGTCTTGGTCCTGTAGCCACCCAACCAATAATTGCAGTTGAGCAGCATGGTTGTGTTTCAGGGCAAGATTGGTTGGGGCTGGAGTTTAAGAAGTTAGGTGGTTTTTATGGACGATGAAGCACTAAGCTGAGACAAATCGATATTTTGTCAAGAAATGGAAGCAGGCACTTGCAGGAAGATCTTGCAACCAGCTGTACAGGAGAAGGCTCTGCTGTGAAGTAACTGTACACACTTGTTGCAGGCTCTCTGCTTGTGATAGATGGTACTCACACGCTGGTATAGGTTTTGCACTATGTAGGTTTGTGCACAATGTAGGTTAAGAGTGGTAATTCACACAGGTAATCAATGTGAATTCTGAAGACTGAATAACAGTGCATGCAGATACTGGCTGTGAGAATGATTTTCACAGTGGAAATGGTATAGAAGTAACTAAGAGGTCTGGTAAAGGCAGACACAAACATCTTGCATTCAAAGACCTCAAGTAAACTAGACTGCAGAAGAGTATCAAATGCCTTGTGTGTCCATGTTCAGGAGCAAATTTTGGGTACATGAATTGAAGCAATTACTGCTGCAGTTTTGGTGTGTATGCCCCTAACTCAGTGATGGCCTGTTACAAACCCCAAATTTAGGGTTTGTCATAATGCTCATGATTTTAATGGGGTTTAAAGTTGGTATTTGAAAGGGAAATGGGCCTGTAAGAACCAAGCGGAGGTAGGTCTTTGCCTGTTTTGGGTAATAATATAGAGTTGGAATCATTGAAGGATGAAAAATGGGAAGGTGACAATGAATAGATGGGAAAAATCCAAATAACCTATTTGGTGAATCTTGTAATCTTGTCACCTGAACCTGAAGGTTTGTGGGAGAGGAGGATTTTTATAGTGTCAGATTTCTTGTTGTAATATCCAAATTTAATTGATTATGTCACTTATGGGACTGGCTAGGTGAACTGGGGAGGAGGTCCAAGTAAAAGATAAAATGAGGACAAAAATGCTAGTGGGTCAGTGGTGAGTAACATTAATGTAATTTATTGGTTTCCACGATCTAGCCATGTTGTCCAAGAGGTGACCCAGTTTGTTGCTTTATCAATAGTGCTTTACCTTATACATTTCCAAATTTGGCTTGAGATAGCATGAAATCTTCTAGTAATTGTCAAGTATGTTTATAATTATACATATTAACATCATATGAGTCAGAGAAATGTGAGGATTGGGGATTCACTTTTTCAGAATGGGTGTGTCCCTGGAGATTGAAGTCTCCCTTTATGGCTGAAGGGAGGATTATAAAAGTGGGGGATGAGCCAGATGGGCAAGGGAGTCATCAATCAGCCAATAGCCAATACCAGTGGAGCGCATCCAGTGGAGATTACACAGCCCTCCTGAGCTGAGGAACAGAACAGCAGCAGCATTCACATCACCCTTTACCACTAGTGTGCAAGTGCCAGTTTGCAGGGCAAAGTAAAACTAGCACTCATATCTGTACTTTTCCCAAAGCAAGCTGACACAGATTGGGAGCAGTCAGAGCAATGGGCTGAAGGCAGGATTGATGCTATTCAAGAAATAAGTGGGAGGTCTTTGGATGTCTAGTCCTGCTCAATATTGCTGACATGGTCCTGATGCCCCCACAAGCTGGCACTGCAGCCTGTACACATGGGGAGAGACAGGGGTGCTGGGCTACATTCACATACTGGTGTGCACACTCCACTGGAGCCCAGGACCAAGTGACTTCCGCTTCTTTACTTGTGTCATCGAGTCCAAGCAGACAGGTTCCGGGGACACTAAGCAGCAGCATACAGTTGGAGGCAGTGATAGCGGAGATGATTAAGGAGGAGGAGGAATGTTGCCATTCCTGATTTGCCTTGACAGCAGTTGCATGGCATGCCCTGTGTGACCCACTACCAAAACCAGCTCCACAGCCCACCATATTTTCCAAATGATCTCTCCTGCCCTGTATGGGCCAGGTATGGACAAAAATGATCCTCCATTAGAAACAAGAAGGAGAGTAAAAATAGTATCATAAACAATGACCACCATGATCACCGCATATTATCCAGATCAGTTACTGTAGGGGTGCATGTTACTTCTGCTATTTTCCAATTTGTCATGAGAACTATCACTGTAAATTATACAGCAATATCTGACAAGTTTGCAGTATTCACAGAGTTTATATAGTCACTTACAATTGGACAGCATAGCATCCCTCATAGAAACCTATAGGGGATAAGGCTGTGTGTGGCAATAGAGGTATCACAGCAGCTATCAGGTATACCTGCTGCAATCTCTCCTTCATACATTCCAAGGATACACAGTATTTGCAGCTAGCCCCTGAAAAAGGGTGCTTTTTGGGACATAGATTCAAATACTGTTTGATAAATGAGCAACTTATGGGTGATGTCTTGGCACATTGTATATGAGTGAATCTGCTACTCATCTTCCTAGAACTCAGGGCTGCTTTAACCAACCATGCCCAATCCCTGCTAACCACATCCCTTTTTCAGCAAGGGTACCCTCTCATCACTTTAGCACCCTGCCCTGTCCCCAATCTAGAGTGAACACTACTTACCTGAGTACTGCTCCTATCTACCCTTTCCTCCTTCTTACCCCCAGTACTGCCCAAGCTGCTATGACCCCTTGCCTCCTCCTTACCCCTAGTACTGCATGCCCCAAAACCTCTCCTTACCCCGTCCTTGCCCCTCATTACTACCCCCAACACTGTCTGTCTCTAGTCCCTTCCTTGTCCCTCAGCATTATTCCAACTGCTGTCTGCACTTACCCCTTCCCTAACCCCAGTACTTCCCCAGCTATTGTTTGCACTTACCCATTCCCTACCCCAGCACTGTCTGTTCTTACCCCCCTACTCCCAGCTCTATCCCAACTTCTCCCTGCCTTTACCTCCAGCTCTAACCAACTTCTCCCTATCTCCCCCCACCCATAATATGTGATGGTACCCAAAAGTAGGTAATGGGTCCCAGGGACCCACAATTGTTTTTGCTCACCGCGATCACTGCATATTAATATACAAGTAATCAGTTGTTTTTCTGCATCTCACTTACATATTTGAAACATACAGTCTTGTAATGATAATGTGGCCACTGAATGTGGCTTTAGATATCTTCCACAGGAGTATTGGGTTGTCTTAGTGATCTACAATATATTATTATCTAGAAAATCTTACCACATAGCCTATAGGAATTTTTAAAAATCACCAGAGATGTGAAATAGGTATTGACACATTTGTTTCTTTATAAG
This sequence comes from Pseudophryne corroboree, assembly GCF_028390025.1. Lineage (NCBI taxonomy): Eukaryota > Metazoa > Chordata > Amphibia > Anura > Myobatrachidae > Pseudophryne > Pseudophryne corroboree. Next base: position 335,289,621 of record NC_086445.1, read on the forward strand.
GAGCTGTAGGAATTTGCAAAAACATGTATACTGATGCATTATTACAGATCGTCATGGATACATGCTCTTTAAGCCTCGCCACTGGCACATATGACAAGAAACGATAACTAATATATGCACTACCAAACAACAGGTATTGGATCTGTCATAGGGATTAAGAAGACAATAGGGATCAGTTAGGTGGACAGTATTGAGAATAGTGGGGAGAGTGCCAGGTGGTGGAGAGAGGTCTAGAAGCTGGATGATATTTGTCCAGATGTGTATTAAGGTTCGTGCTGAAATCACTTCCCATTTTCAATGGATAGTTATCCCGTTGTTACAATAATTGCACTAATGAGTCAAAAAAGACAAACATGGTTAAGTTACAAGCATAGATATGTACCAGGGCATAATGTGTGTGAAAATGCTCACTATCCACAACAATAAATTGACCTTTCATGTCCAGAACTTGGTTTAGAATAATAAATGACAAATCCCATTTGGATAATATGGTAACATCCCTGAATTTAAGATATTGCAAAGCATGAATACATGCAAACCAGCGGGCTTGGAGTTCAGCTCTATCAATTAGTTTTTTTTAAAGAAAGGCAATGTCAGGGCATAATTTTTTAGGATGGGTGAGGACCTTTTTTAGATTTAATAGGTGAATTTCAACCACTTCATTCCAGGAAGCAACATTAAGATGTATCCGAAAGGGTAAGTGGTGTATGTCATAGACATCCTAATTTTCCATAAAACCTAAATAATGAGCTAGGAGAGTCAACATTAACTTGGAGTAGAGCAGGTACATTATTTATGCTATTACCATTTATTTATTTATGTATTTAATATTATTATTATTATTATTATTATTATTATTATTATTATTATTATTTTCATTGTTATTATTAACAAGAAAATTCCCTTTGGTTCTTGTCACTTTTTTATTGAACTTAAATCAGGGTGTAAAATCATAAACAACAATACATGAAAAAGTATGAGATATTTAAATATATACACACACGGTCAATTCACATTATTATGACCACCAGCTAATAGCCAGAGTAACAGCTTCGGATCCCCATATGCAGCAGGGTTCACTGGACGGTCATTTTATACACACATCTGGTAGCCCACAGGATCACTTTGCTGCTCCACTGTATTACAGCATTGGCTGTACACTCTCTATTGACAAAGGCAGTACCCGGACATGAAGTTTCTCAAGTATAGGGAATTGCAGAGTGCAGACTCATGGCCAGGGCAGTGTCCTCAAATATATTGGACGACTATCCTCAAATTACCTAAAATTACCTGGACACATTAGCTGGGTAAATCTATGATTATGTTCATGTAGGAAGTTACACACCTCAGAGAAAGCTTTTTGTTGTTAGGCCACCAAGGTGGAAAAATTCAGAAAGAGTAATATTTTATTAGTATTTACCAGCTGCACCCAAGGTATGGGAAGGGCTAGCATGAGAAAATTATTTAATTGTGACCATTTGCAGGATTATGGAATTCCTATAAGTCTAAAGTTGTTACAACGGGGTCTAATATTGAGGTCATCAACCTTGTCCACTAGGATAGGAAGGATGCAGACAGATAGGAAATTTTATCATGGAAAACGTGAACCTTAACTTTGTGGACAAGCAAGTGGCATGATCGTCTGTTTTAGCAAGTGCTGCTTCTATATTTTTTCTGTGATTACTAGTAATTTAGAAAATTGAGGCAAGTGTATATTAGAAATGGCTAATAAGTATCGAACTAATGAAGTTAAGCCAGGAGTGTTCGGAGTTTTCATGGAGACCTGAATATTGTGGGAAGGGGAGGAAATGGCTGCTATATCAGCGGTCTGTTTAGACTTTCCCAGTGGAAAGGGAATTGAATGGGTTTAGAGGATCTTGGTTCATCAAGATATTTGTCATACTATAGCAGCCATGCAACCTACAACAAGCCTGATTCTGAGTCACATGCAATTCCCACGTAATGTCAATGTTCATGCAGTTGAGTTATTATTTGCAACTGTACATGTTCAAAAATTAAAAAAAATGAATGTGTTACACAGTGTGTATACACAAAAGTACTGTTTTGATCGATTCAGACAATATCATAGAGGTGGTGGAAATTGTGACTGGGAAAGCATGAACTATTGGGTCATTCAGTGGGCATGTGATCAAAGTGTCATGGAGAATTTAACACAACTGGCTGCATTAACATATGTAGAGCCACAAGCATAGGAGGCTGTTAAAACAGAAGAGCTGCACATGCCATGCTGGTGTAATTTTCAATGATGTGGCTGATGGTGGCATAAAAGGATGCACCAATTGGTATTGCTTTGTGCACAGGCACTAAAAATGGGTGTCTCAGTCCTTACACATTGAGCCACATGGATGTACACAAGGGAAGGAGTTTATACACCTATGAATGTTGCTGTGCTTGCTTTTGCATGCAATTCAGAATCTTGCCCCTAGTCTCCCAGTAGTGGATGTTTACACTACAAATAAATACAATAGAATATAAAAGCTCCATTAAGAGTCAACAGGACACAATACCTAAAGTAACATTAGACAAAATAATAAAATTAAAAAGGTGAAAAAATAGTCTCAAGCTATGTAGAATGTAAATACAAGCATCACAAAAGAAATGTAAGTGTCACAATGCATCAACCATAAAATGTGAGGTTGTGTAGTTGGGGCTAAATGATCTGAAAATGTGAAATACCAAGGTCACCAGATGCCAAATTGTAAACATAAAAGTATCAATAAATGAGTATGAAAATAATTATGAGCAGGTAATTTTAAAGCAGTATTACGGAAACAGTATCAGATATAGGAGTACCAAAACCTACAAATGTATATATAGTAGGAAACTTTGGGTTTAGTGAAGGTAACTTGATGAAATCTGAAAGGGTAACAGGTTACTTGCAAATAGCCAGAACCTTGGATTGTGAACTTGATGAGGCACTCTGAAAATCTTCAAGGAATAAAATTGAAGGTGGGTACCAGAGAAGTCAATTCAGTCAATAGTCCAACCAGTGTTAAGCAATTTTGTAATCATAAATTTCATCAACAATAAAAACGTCTGCAGTAATTTAGTCTTTGAATGTAGCATGTAAAGGAAATGGTCTGTAGGCTGCTCGGATTTAATTTCTGTGTATTGCTGTGAGAGTCTTCTTTAAATGAGGTCAATTGAAAAATCAAATTTCAACAAATTATATTCAAGAGGTAATCTATAAAATACCAAAGAACATCATCCTATTTTGCTTCCTAAATCTATTCTACAGCATTTAAAACTGATTGAAATTTTGTGTTCTAAAATTGAAATATTCATGCTCACAATATTGCGAAGCCAAGCTGCTTCACTTATCTGCATCATAATGAATATGAACAAAACTGTACAAAGTTGAATAAATATGTTTCCCTTACAAAGACTGGAATAACTGTATCATATTCAGAAAAAGCTCTAGTTTCTCAATAAAACAGTTCATACTTATGAAAAAGAGTTAGTTAAAAAAAATAAAATACATTTTTAATCATATTATGAAATATAAAATGTTCTAAACCTTACTGCATAACTACATAACTGGTGTATATTACCAGCTAAAATAATGAAACTATTAAAGTATCAATTAAATAACATAATATTTTTCAGCTGTGACCTATTTCTCTTAAATTAAGTAAATTAAAATAATTGAAGTGTATTGTAAAACTGCATGAGTTAAAGTAAAAAAAGCCCAATTACTAATATAGTATACCTGAAGAGGAGAGTGGATGAAGATGTTATGTAAAAAATTTCTGAAAACATAGTTTTAATAAAAATAGTGTTATTACCTAGGTATTATTGTAACACCGTTATCTCAAATGTTGGAAATCCACATAGGAATATTTTTACCTTTAAGAGTAAAAGTGACTGTTAATTCTGGATGGTTTGCTGAGATTTACAATCACTCTGCACAAGTGTGGATTATACATTTATCTGTTTATAATTGCATCAATTAAGTAAAAAGTATTTTAGCTATACAGTATATAGTGAGAATTATTTTATTTTTATCACCATTTCCTGTGGTGTGTAACAAAATGGCATTCAAGCTTTCATTTTGTTTGGTTTGTTTTTATATTGCATTGTATGTGTATTTAGCCTTATATACAGACAGGACAGGAAAGTCCCGTGATGCAAAAGTAGTTGTGGTCTAACTGAAGTTCATGTTTCTTATTCCAATACAACTGCACCTTCTTAAGATGGTATCTGAAATGCTCATGACATTAGTAATCTTTGCTTAGCAAATTACATACTTAAGATCATATTTATACACTATATGTAAGTGATATCCAGGCTTTGTTCTGTGTAGTATAAAACTGAAAGACTGATTTCCCTCAGATGGTGTGATCTGAAGCACAGCCCATCAACCTGTTGACAGCAGGACCTGATTGTATCCAGCCTTGAAGTAAGGATGGGACACTGGGTACCACAACTACTTGAATATATTGTGTGAAGCATCATTTGTAACTAAGTGCATTTGATTTTCTTCCTTTTATTTGAATGAACTCTGTTTAAATTTATATACAGTTTTGACTGTTTTCTTTAACTGTGTGTATCCAAAAAATCAGTTCCACCTAGAACATCATTAGAGGTTATACATACATTATATGTGCCAGTGTAGTAATGTTTTGCATGACATATATATTTGTTAGGTGGTGTGTGAAATTACAGTATGTTACTGTAGTATTTATGATCATTTAAGGATAATTTTATCAGTATATTGGTTAACTTTGATTATTAGTCTTTAATAGAATGTTGTACTCCTTTTGGTTGTATTTTTCCCTCCTCATCTGCCTCTAAAATCCCTGGACCACTGGATAGGCCCATACAGTAAACATTGGTATACATCTTCCTCATAATGGCCACATCTAGGAGAGTCATGATTAATAGAAAGGCTCATGGTAAAACAAGCATATTCTGTGGTTAGTATTAAGGAATTACTCATAATAGTTATTTTGCACCCAATGTTTCTGTATTTTAGTTCATTATATGAGCTTTGCTGTCAATACAGAATAGATAGAGAACAGGTAGTCAGATGGCAGGAAACTGTGTTAACCACTGTGACATGCCCCCACTGACCAACTCATGGTGAAGATCCTCGTTAAAAAGTTCTATAGTATCACCCTGTACTCTATATTGTTATGGAATAGGTTGCCATGCCGTATGTAAGTATTTTTTTGTATAATAAAGTTAAATTTATATGTTGATATTAAGAGAGGCTTTGTGGAGCAATATATTTCAATGTTTTATGGTAATTATCAGGAGTAGTTTGTCTTCGATTTCAGAGGGAATTTCTTTGTAATAATGTACATACAGGTATGGATAAAATCCATGTCTGGTAAATTGGTGTTTATAATGATGTAGTGGCACAAGTGTCTTGGTCCTGTAGCCACCCAACCAAGAATTGCAGTTGAGCAGCATGGTTGTGTTTCAGGGCAAGATTGGTTGGGGCTGGAGTTTAAGAAGTTAGGTGGTTTTTATGGACAATGAAGCACTAAGCTGAGACAAATTAATATTTTGTCATGCAATGGAAGCAGGCACTTGCTGGAAAATCTTGCAACCAGCTGTACAGGAGAAGGCTCTGCTGTGAAGTAACTGTACACACTTGTTGCAGGCTCTCTGCTTGTGATAGATGGTACTCACACGCTAGTATAGGTTGTGCACTATGTAGGTTTGTGCACAATGTAGGTACACAGGTAATCGATGTGCATTCTGAAGACTGAATAACAGTGCATGCAGATACTGGCTGTGAGAATGATTTTCAGAAAGGAAATGGTATAGTAGTAACTATGAGGTCTGGTAAAGGCAGACACAAACATCTTGCATTCAAAGACCTCGAGTAATCTAGACTACAGAAGAGTATCAAATGCCTTGTCTGTCCACGTTCAGGAGCAAATTTTGGGTACATGAATTGAAGCAATCACTGCTGCAGTTTTGGTGTGTATGCCCCTAACTCAGTGATGGCCTGTTACAAACCCCAAATTTAGGGTTTGTCATCAGGCTCATGATTTCAATGGGGTTTAAAGTTGGTATTTGAAAGGGTAATGAGCCTGTAAGAACGAAGCGGGAGTAGGTCTTTGCCCGGTTTGGGCAATAATATAGTGTTGGAATCATTGAAGGAAGAAAAATGAGAATGTGACAATGAACAGATGGGAAAAATCCAAATAACCTATTTGGTGAATCTAGTAATAGTCCCCTGAGAGGTCATCTGGACCTGAAGGTTTGTGGGAGGAAAGGCTTTTTATAGTGCCATATTTCTTGTTGTAATACCCAAATTTAATTGATTATGTCACTTATTGGACTGGCTAGGAGAATTGGGGAGGGGGGAGAAGAGGTCCAAGTAAAAGAGTGAAATAAGGACAAAATAGCTAGTGTGTCAGTGGAGAGTAACATTAATGTCATTTCTTGGTTTCCATGATCTAGCCAAGTTGTCCAAGAGGTGACCCATTTTGTTGCTTTATCAATAGTACTTAACCTTATAAATTTCCAAATTTGGCTTGAGATAGCATGAAATCTTCTAGTAATTGTCAAGTCTGTTTATAATAATACATATAAGCATCATATGAATCAGAGAAATGTGAGGATTGTGGACTCACTTTTTCAGAATAGGTGTGTCCCCAGAGATTGAATTCTCCATTGCCTGGCTGCAGGGAGTGGGAGAGGAGCCAGCTGGGCAAGGGAGTCATCAATCACAGCCAATAGACAATACCAGTGGAGCGCATACAGTGGAAATTACACAGCCCCCCCTGAGCTGAGGAACAGAACAGAGGCAGCGTTAACATCACCCTCTACCGCTTGTATGCGAGTGCCAGTTTGCAGATCAAAGTAAAACTGGCACTCGTGTCTGTACTTTTCCCAAAGCAAGCTGACACAGATTGGGAGCAGTCGGAGCAATGGGCTGGAGGCAGGATTGATGCTATTCAAGGAATAAGTGGGAGGTCTTTGGATGTCCAGTCCCGCTCCATATTGCCAGCATGGTCCTGATGACCCCACAAGCTGGCACTGCAGAATGAACACATGGGGGAGAGACAGGGGTGCTGGGCTTAATGCCCATACTGGTGTGCACACTCCGGTGGAGCCCAGAACCAAGTGACTTCCGCCTCTTAGTGTCATCCAGTCAAAGCAGACAGGTTCCAGGGACACTAAGCAGCAGCATACAGTTGGAGGCAGTGATAGCGGAGATGATTGAGGAGAAGGTGGGCTGTTGCCATTCCTGATTTGCTTTGACAGCAGTTGCATGGCATGCTCTGTGTGGCCCACTACCAAAACCAGCTTCACAGACCACCATATTTTCCAAATTATCTCCCCTGCCCTGCATGTGCCAGGTATGGGCAAAAATGACCCCCAGAGGAAGCCCTCCATTAGAAACAAGGAGAGTAAAAATAGTATCATAAACAATGACCAGCATCACCACCACATACTATCCAGATCAGTTACTGTAGGGGTGCATGTTACTTCTGCTATTTTCCAAATTGTCATGAGAACTATTGCTGTAAATTATACAGTAATATCTGACAAGTTTACAGTATTCACAGAGTTTATATAGTCACTTACAATTGGACAGCATAGCATCCCCCATAGAAACCTATAGGGGATAAGGCAGTGTGTGGCAATAGAGGAATCACAGCAGCTATCGTGCATACATGATGCAATCTCTCTTTAATAAATTCCAGGGATACATAGTATTTGCAGCTAGCCCCCCAAAATGGGTACTTTTTGGGGACATAAATGCAAATACTGTTTGATAAATGAGCAACTTATGGGTGATGTCTCGGCACATTGTATATGAGTGAATCTGCTACCCATCATCCTAGAACTCAGGGCTGCTGTAAACAACCATGCCCAATCCCTGCTTAGCTACATCCCTTTTTCAGCAAGGATACCCTCTCAGTACCTCGGCACCCTGACCTGTCCCCAATCTAGAGTGAACACTACTGCCCCAGTACTGCTCCTAACTACCCTTTCCTCCTTCTTACCCCCAGTACTGCCCCAGCTGCTATGACCCCTTGCCCCTCCTTACCCCTAGTACTGCATGCCCCTAAACCCCTCCTTACCCCCTTCTTGCCCCTCAGCACTACCCCAACACTGCCTGTCTCTAGTCCCGTCCTTGTCCCTCAGCACTACTCCAACTGATGTCTGCACTTACCCCTTCCCTACCCACATTACTTCCCCATCTGTTGTCTGCACTTACCCATTCCCTACCCCCAGCACTTTCTGTTCTTACTCCCCCTACCCCCAGCTCTATCCCAACTTCTCCCTGCCTCTACCTCCAGCTCCAGCTCTAACCAACTTCTCCCTGTCTCTCCCCCCATAATATGCGATGGTACCCAGAAACAGTGGAGAAGTACCCCAATTGTTTTAAGTAATGGGTCCCAGGGACCCACAATTGTTTTTGCTCACTGTGATCACTGCATATCATTATAAAAGTAATTAGTTGTTTTTCTGCATGTCAGGAAAGTCTGTATTTTTGTATTGCTTTGCATTATGGGGGTAATTCTGAGTTGATCGCAGCAGTAACTTTGTTAGCAGTTGGGCAAAACCATGTGCACTGCAGGGGATGCAGATATTTCATGTGCAGAGAAAGTTAGATTTGGGTGGGTTATTTTGTTTCTGTGCAGGGTAAATACTGGCTGCTTTATTTTTACACTGCAATTTAGATTGCAGATTGAACACACCACACCCAAATCTAACTCTCTCTGCACATGTTATATCTGCCTCCCCTGCAGTGCACATGGTTTTGCCCAACTGCTAACAAAGTTCCTGCTGCGATCAACTCAGAATTACCACCTATGTCTCATCCCTGCCACTAGGGGTTTCACTTTCTGCCAGAGGTCTGAATTGCAGTTGCACACTCTGTCCCTTCAGGTTAATTACCCAATTGTGAGCAGCTGTGGCCAACACCTTGTACTGCTATTTAGGTCCAGCTCACTAGCATTCATGTGCAGATCATTGTGGTTCCATGTGGATTGTGACTAGGTTCTCTCCAGTTATCCTGACTTGCTTCAGCCATACCTGCATCTCGGAGACACTTCCTGTAGTCTTGTGTTACCTATGCCTTGTTTCAAGACTTCTAGCCCTGCTTGAGCAATATCTGCATTTCTGAGTTACTATCTGCTGTCTGTTACCACCCCTGCCTGCTTACTAGACTTTGGTATGTTATTATCCTCTGCTTTGTTTAAATCCAGATTTTTTCATGTTCATTTCACCACTACTATTAACCTGGACTTGACCTATATTCAAGCACTATCATACTCACTGTTCCAATAACAGACCATTGCAATAATCTGGGAATATTTGCATCCTGTTCCGTGTAACTCCAAGATCCGGCTTCTGTATTAACCTGGACTTTACCTGTATTCAAGATTTATCATACTCACTGTTCCAATAACAAACCATTGCAATAATCTGGGAATATTTGCATCCTGTTTCATGTAAATCAAAGATCCATTTTTCTGTGTTCATTTAATCATTCTTTATTCCAGCATCATACTGGTTCTTTTGTTACAATAAACCTTGTTTAATTTTTCACCTGGCTTCAGCTGACCTCATTTCAGGTTCTTCCTACATGTGTACACACAGAGAAGCCTAGCAGTCATAACAGAATGATCTGCCAAATAAACATGTGCAGGAGTTTGAGGTAATTACTGGATTTCATAAAATGGCTTCATTTCAAATAAGTTCCCTGCCTCTCGAGTTGATGCCGTTCATGGACTCTACATTGCTGGCTGGTCTCGGAGAAAAACTGGAGAATATACAAGCCCTGTCTTCTGAGATACTATCTGCTCTGCCTGATAATTTGATAAGATTACCAGATCCCTTTAAGGAGACGCAGGGGAAAAGGGAAAAACACGAATCTGGTGCTCTCAATTCTGCCCGCTGTTTTCCAATCTCAAGCAAAGGCAAGTTTTGGAGTTTTCCACGACCCAGTCTCTCTGAGGAAGAGAAAAGCCACAAAAGGGATAAAAAAACTTTGTTTTTATTGCGGCAGGTCTGGACATTTTATTCAATTATGTCCTGCTCGCAAAACCACCAAAAATCTTTCTTCATTCGGCCAAAGCTCCTAATTCTGCTCAGTTATGCCATTGTGGCACTCAAATTTCGAAAGGAGGGGCGTCTGGCTCAGCGATCCCGGAGGGGGTGTCTGGCCCAGCGACCCCAGAGGGGGGAGTCCATCCCTACTGCCCTTGCCTTTGGTCATGAGGTCCCTACTGCCCCTGCCTTTGGGCATGAGGTCCCTACTGCCCTTGCCTTTGGGCATGAGGTTCCTACTGCCCCTGCCTTTGGGCATGAGGTCCCTACTGCCCCTGCCTTTGGGCATGAAGTCCCTACTGCCCTGCCTTTGGGCATGAGGTCCCTACTGCCCGGCCTTTGGGCATGAGGTCCCTACTGCCCCTGCCTTTGGGAATGAGGTCCCTACTGCCCTTGCCTTTGGGAATGAGCTCCCTACTGCCCTTGCCTTTGGGAATGAGGAGTGTGCCATTGTATCAGCTATTATCCTGTACAATATGTTTTTTTCCAGCATCAATGGGTCTAGAGAGCCACAGCCCCAGGAGGGGGTTTTGCCTGTCCAGCCCCATGAGGGGTTTTGCCTGTCCAGCCCTAGGAGGGGTTTTTGCCTGTCCAGCCCAAGGAGGGGGTTTTGCCTGTCCAGCCCCAGGAAGAGGGGCCTGCCATGCCTGAGGTCCTAGAGGGGCCTACCGTGCCTGAGGTCTTAGAGGGGCCTACTGTGCCCTAGGTCCTAGAGGGGCCGGCCGTGCCCGATGTCCTAGAGGTTCCTGCTAAGCCCATGCCATCTGAGTTTCATTCCCAGCCAGGGCCATCTGAGACTTCCCTGTCTGAGGTCCGAGTAAAGTCCATTTTGTCTGATGGGCCACGGTTGTCTATCCTCCCTGAGATGAGGAACTGCCTTATTTTGATGGAGATATCTCTCAGTGTATAGCTTTCTTCAAGTATTATCTGAGTTTTGATGACTTTTCTACTATTGATATAATTGCTAACATATGTATGAGGTTCAGAGGGGGGCCTTGAAGTGGATAAGTGGTCTTGTAAATTTGAAAGATCCAGTTTTACAAAATTTGCCTGCTTTCTTTAAGGCAGTGTCCAAAAGATTCAGCCAACCAACTGTCCTCACTCTCCTGGATGAATCTGTTAAAGTGTGACCATCTGAGGACCAGCCTTTGCGGTTTGGGCAGCATTCTCAGTTTCTGAGATGTGGGCACATATATTTAGGTGTTCCCACAGATTGCTCGGCAAGTTTGGCTTCTACAAATTTACCATCTGCTCTTGATACAATCCAAGAAAATAAGGGGTCATTACTGCCATTGGGTTGTGATTCTGAGAGTGAGCTTCTGGAGGATCCAAGACTTTTATAATTCACAGACCTGTACTGCCGAGTAGTGTCTTTGTGATATCCTCAGATAGATGTAGGCAACCCAAAAAGAGGAGAAGGAAAAGGAGCAGAAGAACTTAAAGGCATCTGGAATCCTCCTGTTTAAGGGGGGTAAAATGTCAGGAAGGTCTGTATTTTTTATGTTACTTTGCATTATGTCTCCTTCCTGTCTCTAGGGGTTTCACTTTCTGCCAGAGGTCTGAATTGCAGTTGCACACTCTATCCTGCAGGTTAAATACCCAATTGTGAGCAGCTGTGGCCAACACCTTGTACTGCTATTTTGGTCCAGCTCACTAGCATTCATGTGCAGATCATTGTGGTTCCATGTGGATTGTGCCTAAGCTCTCTCCAGTTATACTGCCCTGCTTCAGCCATACCTGCATCTCAGAGACACTTCCTGTAGTCTGGTGTTACCTATGCCTGGTTTCAAGACTTCTAGTGCTGCTGGAGCAATATCTGCATTTCTGAGTTATCTGCAGTCTGTTACCACCCCTGCCTGGTTACTAGATTTTGGTATGTTATTTTCCTCTGCTTTGTTTAAATCCGTATTTTTTCATGTACATTTCACCACTGCTATTAACCTGGACTTTATCTATATTCAAGCCTTATCATACTCACTGTTCCAATAACAAACCATTGCAATAATCTGGGAATATTTGCATCCTGTTCTGTGTAAATCAAAGATCCATTTTTCTGTGTTCATTTAATCACTCTATATTCCAGCATCATACTGGTTATTTTGTTACAATAAAATTTGTTTAATTTTCACCTGGCTTCAGCTGACCTCATTTCAGGTTCTTCCTACAGAGAAGCCTAGCAGTCTTAACGCTGCATCTCACTTACATATATGAAACATACGGTATTGTAATGATAATGTGGCTGCTGAATGTGGCTTTAGCTGTATCCCACAGGAGTATTGGGTAGTCCCAGTGTTCTTCGATATATTATCATCTCGAAAATCTTACCACATAGCCTTATGGAATTTATTAAAATAACCAGAGATGTGAAATAGGTATTGACACATTTGTTTCTTTATAAGGAGCTGTAGGAATTGCAATAACATGGATACTGATGCATTATTACAGATCATCATGGATACAGGCTCTTTAAGCCTCACCACTGGGACATATGACAAGAAACGATAACTAATCTATGCACTACCAAACAATAGGTATTGTATTTGTCATAGGGATTAAGAAGACAATAGGGATCAGTTAGGTGGACAGTATTGAGAATAGTGGGGTGAGTGCCAGGTGGTGGAGATAGGTCTAGAAGATGGATGATATTTGCTCAGATGTGGATTAAGGATCGTGCTGAAAGCACTTTCCAGTTTCAATGGATGGTTAACCCATTGGTAAAATAATTGCACCAATTAGTAAAAAAAAAAAAAATGGTTAAATTATGAGCATAGATATTTACCATAGCATAATGTGTGTGTGAAAAAGCTCACTATTCACAACAATAAATATACCTTTCATGTCAACAACTTGGTTTATAATAATGAATGTAAATCCCTTTTAAATAATATGGCAACACCCCTGAACTTAATATATTGCAAAGCATAAATACATGCAAACCAGCGGGCTTGGAGTTCAGCTCTATCACTCCTCTATGAATTAGGTTTTTTTTTTAAAGAAAGTCAATGTCAGGGCATAATTTTTTAGGATAGGTGAGGACCTTCTTAGATTTGATAGGTTAATTTAAACCCCTTCATTCCAGGAATCAACATTAAGATGTATCCGGAAGGGGAGGTGGTGGATGTCATAGACATCCTAACTTCCCATAAAACATAAATAATGAGCTAGGAGAGTCAACATTAACTTGGGGTATGGCAGGTACATTATCTATGCTATTACAATTTATTAATTTATGTAATTATTATTAATAATGACCAGAAAATACCCCTTTGGCTCTGGTCACTGTTTATATAAAACTTAAATCAGGGTGTAAAATCATAAACAACAATACATGAAAAAGAATGAGATATTTAAATATATACACACACGGTCAAATCACATTATTATGACCACCAGCTAATAGCCAGAGTAACAGCTTAGGATCCCCATATGCAGCAGGGTTCACTGGACTGTCTTTTTAGACACACGTCTGGTAGCCCCCAGGTTCACTTTAATGGTGAGCTACTCCACTGTATTACAGCATTGGCTGTGCACTGTCTATTGACAAAGGCAGTACCCGGACATGAAGTTTCTCAAGTATAGGGAATTGCAGAGTGCAGACTCATGGCCAGGGCAGTGTCCTCAAATATATTGGGTGACTATCCTCAAATAACCTGAAATTACCTGGACGCATTAGCTGGTTAAATCTATGTTTGTGTTCATGTAGGAAGTTACACACCTCAGAGAAGGCTTTTTCAGAAAGAGTAATATTTTATCTGTGTTTACCAGCTGCACCCATGGCCATGGGAAGAACTAGCATGAGAAAATTATTTAATTGTGACCATTTGCAGGATTATGGAATTCCCATAAGCCTTAAGTTGTTACAACAGGGTCTAATATTGAGGTCATCAACCTTGTCCACTAGGATAGGAAGGTTGCAGACAGGATATTTTATCATGGAAAACATGAACCTTACATTTGTGGCCAAGCAAGTGGCATGATCGTCTGTTTTAGCAAGAGCTGCTTCTATATTTATTTCTGTGATTACTAGTAATTTATAAAATTGAGGCAAGTGTATATTAGAAATGGCTAATAAGTAACAAACTAATGGAGTTAAGCCCAGGGAGTGAGTGTTAGGAGTTTTCATGGAGACCTGAATATCGTGGGAAGGAGAGGAAAGGGCTGATATACTAGAGGTCTGTTTAGACTTTCCCAATGGAAAGGGAATTGAAAGGATTTAGAGGATCTTGGTTCATCAAGATATTTGTCATACTCTAGCAGCCATTCAACCTACAACAAGCCTGATTCTGAGTCACATGCAATTCCCACGTAATGTCAATGTTCATGCAGTTGAGTTATTTGCAACTGTGCATGTTCAAAAGTTGTAAAAAAAAAAACCTATGATGAATGTGTTACACAGTGTGTATACACAAAAGTACTGTTTTGATCGATTCAGACAATATCAGAGAGGTGGTTGAAACTGGAAATGGGAAAGCTTGAACTAATGGGCCATTCAGTGTCACAATGCATCAACCATAAAATGTGAGGTTGTGTAGTTGGGGCTAACGGATCTGAAACAGTGAAATACCAAGGTCACCAGATGCCAAATTGTAAACATAAAAGTATCAATAAATGAGTATGGCAATATTTATTAGCAGGTAATTTTAAAGCAGTATTAACAGAAACAGTATCAGATATATGGGTACCAAAACCTACATATGTATATACAGTAGGAATATTTGGGTTTATTGAAGGTCTCTTGATGAAATCTGAGAGGGTATGAGGTTACTTGCAAATAGCCAGAACCTTGGATTGTGAACTTGATGAGGCACTCTGAAAATCTTCAAGGAATAAAATTGAAGGTGGGTACCAGAGAAATCAATTCAGTCAATTATCCAACCAGTGTTAAGCAATTTTGTAGCTGCAAAAAAAAAAAAAGGTAGAGAAACCTGACAAAATCTCTAATCTTGACGGCAAGAGTGGCTGCAGAGTTTTAGCCCAGGTGTAAAGTTGTTCAGACACTAGGAAAAAGTGAGCCACGTTAAGCCTCCAGCAGATCAGCCAGTCAGTAATAATCCTTTCAAGCATGTTCAGACAGCTAAATAGCAAAGTAGCAACAGCCACATTGTTGACGGGTGAAAAATGTCAATAGTTCTTTGCAGCTGGAATGATAATTGCAGCTGGAATAACAGCTCAAACTGCCCCTCCCCCTTCCCCTCTCATCAAACCACCTCCTCCACATATTCATATAAACAAAGCCAGGAACACAGCAATGGTGGACCACAGGAGGAGAAAAGTAGTTGCAGAGTAAAAGTCATGAATGGAGCAGTTAACACAGGACACCAGGTATTCAAATATCCGCCCTCCATACCTCCCTGATGGGCCAAGTGGATCTTGTCTCCTGTCAAAATATGTTTCTATGCTGGATGGGACCTGCATTTCCATAAGCTGCTAACTGTTTAACTGTTCTCTTTTCATAGCGCAGACTTTCTATCTTTTCTCTGCTTCATCTGCTAGCTTGTAAATGTAAAAAATGTGATACATTTAGTTCCTTATAGTTAAAATAGGATGATCCACGGGAAACGCAAATATTTTTGAATAATGGAAGTTACTGTTGATTCTATGTAATTGAAATGGATGAAATCTAAGGTCCTTAGACAGTGAAAATTTTATTTATGAATATTGGATAAATATTTTTTTTAATGAAGAGAAAATGTTTTAAATGTATGTTTAAAACATCTTATTACAGTAGTTGTGGGACAAAATAAATCATACTGTAACGAATACTGGCTAGATTGTGCTTAGCAACAGCAAAATGCTGTGCTGCCAGTTGGTTACTAGTATCACTCAGTAAAGCTGTTGAATAGTTCATTGATAACACAGCATCCTTTCCATTAAAGTTACATTGAGTCTTTCCTACATAAGAAAGGCCACATGGGCATGTACAATAATTTGGTATATGACGTACAAACTATTACAAGTCAAATTATATAGAATTTAATATTTTTTGCCCTAGTGAGGATGATATAATTTGTCATCAAGAATTAGATGTCTACAGGTAATGCACAAGAATCTGAAACAACCTTTTTTCTTATTTGATAAAAAATGTCTAGGACTATTTGTGTTACTCTGAGTAATAACTGATTTTACTAGAAGATTGCCCCATGAATAACAAGGCATCAGCCTTGTAGTCATAAAAGGTAATGTACTATGAGATTCAAGAATTGACCAATATGAATGAATCACTTTTATTACACTGGGTGATAGTGTATTATGCGGATTTACTCAAGGTAGTTTATTATCTGCATCATATGCTCCTTTTTTTGTAAGCCTCGTCTGTTTAGCCTAATGACTGTACTTTTTGCCTCCATCAAATGTTTTAAAGAGTAGCTTATATCCAATAATTTAGTAATTAACAAATCCAGTAACAATTTCATTTCAATTGTATAACATAATTTATTCTCATAATTCTAATAATTTCAGAGTACGGGAGTCCTAGCAAGGCGACAGCTCTGGACCTGCAGTAATGTATTATTGTCAGTATCTTTACAATGTACTGATGTGTAAAGAGCGCCCTTTTTCTTAATGATTTTCACATCCAAAATAATCTATCATGTTTTGGTCTAATCTAACAATAAATGTAATCAGATGATCAGTACTATTGTGCTGAGCAATTAAATCTAGAAATTATTTATCTGAATCATTACAAATGATAAATGACTCATCAATATATCTTATATAAAAAGAGATATTTGACATTACTTCATAATCACTAAAAAAAATATCATGTTTGCTGTTAAACATGTAAGAATTGGCATTGGCTGGTGTCACAGCCGAGCCCATGGCACAGCCAAACACTTGTAAGTAAGCTGCTCCATCAAACATGAAGAAATTCTTAGCAAGAATGAACTCAAAGTCAGATACAAAAATTCAATAAACCTAGATTCATGCATGCCACTATTAATCAAAAGTCTCTTAACAGCTGAAATACCTTCACCATGGGTTATAAACATATAGAGGCTAATAACATCTACACATGCCAAACAGGCTTCTTTATGATCTGAGGAGATTCCTAAAGAAGACTGATTGGCATGTGTAGATGTTACTAGCCTCTATAAGGTTGTCAAATATACTGCAGTCAGTATGAAAAATGCTAGACATCTCAGTCTGTATTAGTGTTTCAACCACATTGCTTGCACACAGGAAATAGGAGGTTAGGCACATACTGTAGATCCTGTTAAGTCAATAGGAAGAGGGTGAGGTAGTTTTCTCTTTTGGTTAATCTAGGGTTACTTTCTGACTTTACCACATATACCAAACAGGGTAAAGCACCTAAAAACCATAAGAAATTCCTCAGAAATCTTTATAACCTCTGTAACATTATATTTAATCATTCACCATTTTAGAAAAATATTTGTTACAGACTTCATAGTTTTACAAAATGGGCAATCGATTTCATTAATTGTATAAGTTAAATGAATAGATGATTAAGAAAACCAGTTTGTATGTGTATGACTATAGATGCGGTTGAGTCAGTGTAGCTTTGGGAAACAGATTGTCTTTGCATAGGTTATCAAAGGTATGGAAATGTAGGAACTCAAATCAGAATAATCAATGTATATTAATCATAACTGGTTGACATTTGATCTACATTGAGGGCCAGACAATAGATCCAATTGTTGACAAATAGATGTTCACTTTGATTAAGTCATCTAGATTTGTGGAAGTTAAATAAGTTCAAAAGACATTTGGTAAGACCTTATTGCACTACAAAGAAGTGAAAGCATTTATCATAGTGCCTTTATCTAAATTAGAGTTTTATGTAAAGGAGTGTACACACAGAGAGATCTGTGCTTAAATTCTAAGCAATCTGACTAGATTGCTTATAACTCAAGCATGGATCTCTTAGTGTGTATGTCCCACAGTGATAGCGTTGCGCGGCTCCGCGCATCGCTATCTCTGGTTCTATATTGGCCTGCATGCAGGCACAATCTAGCAGGTCACTCATGTCACCGCTGGGTGAAATGAGCAGCCCCCCATGTCCCACCCTTGCTCAGCACATATCATGCTGTGTGCTGACCGGGATAGAGATGTGTGCTGAGTGGTCTGTGACAGAACGCTCAGCACACGTCTCTTCCCGTGTGTACGGGGCTTAACTATTGATTTAATACTAGTTTGGTTATTTTGCAAGACTGTCAATAGCCAGATTATCCTGGTTTTATCTCGATTACAACACACTGTGAGAAAAAGGCACACTAGATACAAATGTTAGGGATATAAATATGAGGTGTGAGTCTGCAGAAGCTAGAACTGCAGGTAGGGTGAAGATGAAAGTGACACAAGATGATGGAGATGGAAGTCACAGAGATACACTAGATGTTTTATATGTATTATCCTATATACTGTATGGCGTTTATTGGCCTTCATATATAAATTATGCAATCCAAGTACCATGCTATCATCAATCTCTCACTCTCTCTCTCTTACACACACACACACACACACACACACACACACACACACACACACACACACACACACACACACACAGTTAAAACATATAGAAATACTGATTGGTAATTTGCAATGTGCAAATACTGTTGTGAATATCTTTGAAGATTAATTTTTAATAACATGTAATTTTCTTCATACTTGTGTGCTTTCTTTCTTAAATAGGATTATCCTAAAGATTTTAAAGGAATATAAATAGTTATAAAGTATAAAAAGTTATTATATGATATAAATAGTACACTTTCTTTATTAATATGAGCTTAATATTAGGAAGGAAATAAACACTCCTTTAAATGGTCCATAAGCATCCTTGACTGCTTTCAAAACTTACATTTACATTCAAACAATATCAATCCATAACCAATTAATATTTTGATATGTCAAGATCAAATAGTTTTTCTCAGTCCATTTTTATTATTCCAGTGTGTTTTAGCCAATGGACTTTACATGACACACACTCAACCTCAATTCAACAATAGATTGTAAGTTTGTGAGCAGGGCATTCTTACCTCTTTGTCTATTAACACCCAGTCTTGTTTTATCATTGTGCCATTCATATTCATAAACTTTAAATAGAGTAACAATTATATTTTAAATGTATAATATTTTATTCACATTGTCTTATTTTTATGATTGCATAACCTCATTAAACTTATATAATATATTCCAAAATATACAAAAGAAAATAAAAAGCAAATTATTTAGACATACTGGGTGTTTTAAAAAAAGGTAACTGAAACTTCTTTCCATCCTCACACATTGCTCATGGTGCTGTGGCGGTGTCTGCCTGAACATCCTTTATTATAATTAGCCACGGACCCTGTTTGCTGGAACATTTTTAACCAAGACAGGATAGTGTTGTTTGGTGGTGCAGGTCTCTGGAAATTGTCGTGGAACACACTTGTTGCATGTTCCTGAATTGCGTACTGTGGCATACCGGCTATTACTCAATGTCAACTGTAACAAATAAGACATAGTACATAAGAAACACATACAAGTTTCAGTTTACATTTTTTTAAACACCCTGTTATGCTTGGGGGAGGAGGGGGAGGGGGCTTTGAGACCCCCCAAAAAAATGTTAAATAATTTTTTGTATTTTATATTTCTTTACTTTTATAAACAGAGAATTACTGCACAGATCACACTGATCTGTGCAGGCTTCTGCAATCAAGCTGCTCACAAACAAGACTTTAGAATTCACCTGAACACTCACACAATTAAACACCATTGCATATATCATCAGAAAACACAATTCTGTTAAACACAATTCTTCGTAATTTTAAGTGTTTGATCTTGACAAACTGTCATGTACCCCTGCGATGCCAATTGTGTTTTATCTCAGAGCAAGCACAAATAATAATAAATTTACCCCTAGGTGTTTGAGGAAGTTTGAAAGTTAGAAATAAATATATAGTTATCAATTAAAAAATAAAATACATGATAGATATTTATTATTAGTTATAAACATTTCAATATATAGTATGCTACATTTGTTACAGTGTATGTTCTTATACATTTGCAATACTGGAGTTTAAAATATGCTGTACAAAATGGTTAAATAGCTCATTAAAGTTATATTACTAATAAGCTACAGTAGCTGCTCTGTCAGATATTAAAATTTTTCATTTGGGACCTCCTTACATATAATTATATGTACAATATGATGTATTTATATATTACTGTATCATCAGCAAGTATATTCAGAACTATACACATGTACATTATTGGTGGATTCCCTGGGTGTGTGTGTGTGTGTGTGTGTGTGTGTGTGTGTGTGTGTGTGTGTGTGTGTGTGTGTGGGGGGGGGGGTCCATTCAGTATATGTGTTTATGGTTACTGTATGTTCCTTCCTTAGGGTTTAGGTATATGAATTGCTTGATGTTTATAGTTAAAATGCCTCTAGCTTGAGTATAGTATCTGACATGTAGCATATCTTGTTAGATTTTTATCTTTTGTAATGATGTCTCTTCTATTTCTATCTATGAATCTACATTTGTGGCTTAACCTAAGGCTTTTCTGCTTCATAGGCAGCTCTATCATAAGATTGCTTTTAGGCAAGGGGCTTAGATTAGCTCTTTAAAAGATAAGACATATTTTATGTAAGAAATGTTTGCTGACTAGACATCATCAGTTTTGTAGACATTTGTTTTCTTTTATGATCTGCACACAGTAATGCTAGTAGAGTTAATTGGGCTACAATTTCACAACACTGTAGAACATTAAACCGTTATATAATCTGAGAAAAGAAGAAGCATATTTCAGTGATTTTACAGTAAAAAACATTATTTACTGCAATGCATAAACATATGATTTTCACTATTAGCCTGACGCTTACATCAACTGATGTCAGTTTATACAGCATAAAGAAATTCAATTTGACTCTACTCATGCTTAGAAAATGACCACACACATTAAGATTTGTGTGTATGAGATCCCACATGTGAATGGAGTTTCAGCACAGAGGAGGTAATAAGTGTTGATGCAAATACACACTGAGGATGAAGATGATGATGAGGTTAATTGGCTACTTCACAATTAATCTCTGAAGTTGACAGGTACTTTATTGTTGAATGTGACTATCTTACAAGCATTGTACCATCTCTATTACATGCCAAACCTAATATACAGTATATGCACTTCAGCATATTGATGTAAAAACTCTATTTTATGTGTTGCTTCTTTTTTTCAAAGATGATGTCAAGTGTGCACTGTACACAGCATCAGACATTATGTGCTGGTGGTAGTGTGTTGTGGTAGTAAAGTTTTATGTGATAAAAAGTATTTTATGTATGGTACTTCTAGTCCCTGCAAACCCTGAAAGCTGTACCTTTTTTTTTACATAGGTGTGCACAGACTCTTTATTTGGGTATGCAACAACAGCCCTCCTGTTACATAGACTACTCACCCCCCAGACATAATATCATATCACTAACACTCCAGGGACATAGACCACTCACCAGGCTTTTGAATTGTTTTACATGCCAGGCTGCAACACTCTTTGAACCTTGGCTGTACTTCCTGGAGGCCAATTGGTTATGTGGTGGCACTGGATTGCTGTGCCTTCCAATGTCATGCTGCACAACCACACACCAGGTACTATGGGGGAGATGAAAGAAAAGGTGGCTAGTGTGAAATGTGCTATAAATAGGGGTGTGCACCGGGCCATTTTTTGGGTTCTGTGTTTTGGTTTTGGATCTGGATCTCCTTTGTGTTTTGGATCTGGATTGGTTTTGCCAAAACCACCCATGTGGGTTTTGGTTTTGGATCTGTATTTTTTTTAAAGAAATCATCAAAACTGCTAAAATAACAGAATTTGTTGTTTTTTTGTTCCGTCAGTATTATTAACCTTAATAACATTCATTCCCACTCATTTCCAGTCTATTATGAACACCTCACAGCTTACAATATTGTTTTTAGGCCAAAAGGTTGCTCTGAGGTAGCTGGATGACTAAGCTAAGCAACAGAAGTGAGTGGCACAAACACGTGGCACATCTAGTAGTGGCACTGCAGTGGCAGACAAAATGGCAGTTTTACAAACTATGCCAACAAAATGCTCCAAAGAGCACATAATGCAAAGAAAAGAGGTGCAAGATTGAATTGTCCTTGGGGCCTCCCACCCACCATTATGTATAAACAATACATGCACATTTTAACAAACAAATTATTTCAGTGACAGGGACTGCTACACCTGTGGCTGAAATTATTGGTTTGTTTGGGCCCCCCAAAAAAGAAGCAATTGATCTCTCTGCACAATCTGGCTCTGCAAAGGGAAAATTTCATCATCATCCTCTGATTCCTCACCCCCATCAGTGTGTACATCCTCATCTTCACAGACTAATAATTCATCCCTGCTGGAATCCACAATCATAAGTCCCTGTGTACTGTTTGGAGGTAATTGCTGGTAAAGGATTTCCTCATGGAATTTGTAATTCATTTTGATGAACATCATCTTTTCCACATTTTGGGGAAGCAACCACCTATGCCGATCGCTGACAAGGTTCCTGGTTGTGCTAAAAACTCTGAATACACACTGGAGGGTGGGCAACTTAAGTAAAACAAAGCCAGTTTGTGCAAGGGCCTCCAAATTGCCTATTTTTCCTGCCAGTATTGAAACAGACTGCCTGACATGCCTATTTGGATGCTATTACTATCACAATAGTCATCAACCATTCTTTCAATGGTGACAGCATCATATGCAGTGACAGTAGACATGTCAGTAATTGTAGACAGCTCCTTCAGTCTGGACAAGATGTCAAAACTTGTTCTTGACTAATCTGCGGGTATCTTGAGAAAATTAAACTTTTTTTCCTCCCAGCCTTAGTACTAGAAGTCACTGAGTGACGAACCAATAGAAATGTATTTTTTGTTTTGGATCAAACACAGATATATAGCAGTAGTGTACGGCAGTACTAGTAGTCGTCAATGAGTGACGCACCAAAATAAATATATTTTTTTGCTCTGGATCACAAACACATATATATATAGCAGTAGTGTATGGCAATACTGGTAGTCGTCACTGAGTATTTTTTGCTCTGGATCATACACAGATATATAGCAGTAGTGTACGGCATCCGCAGTACTAGTAGTCAGAGTGATGCACCAATAAAAATATATTTTTTGCTTTGGATCACACACAGATATATAGCAGTAGTGTACAGCAACCCCAGTACTAGTAATCAGAGTGACGCACTAATAGTAATACATTTTTTGCTTTGGATCACACACAGAGGATATATAGTAGTGTATGGCAGTACACAGACCATTATAGACAGAGAACACCTGTTCCTATACAAAGCCATAGTATGCTACTACACCCTAACACAATGACAGCACACCCAAGCATCCAACTCAACTCTCATGCAAAAAAAACCCTCAGCCCTCTCCTGCCCCCCTCTGCTCTCTCCTGCCGCCGTTTGCTCTCCCTACCTCACTGTCAGATTTAGGGTTCTATCTCTATGGTAAAGCTGACTAACGATGGGCCTAATTCAGACCTGAGTGCTAGGGTGTGTTTTATTGCATCCCTGCGATCAGGTAGTCGCAGCCTACATGGGGAGGGGAAAATTGCTGTGCAGGGGTGCGATCGCATGTGCAGGAAAGCTGCACAAACAGAAGTTTGTGCAGTCTCTGCACAGACCAGGACTTACTCTTCCAGTGCGATGATCAGGGCTGGAGCTGACGTCAGAAAACCTCCCTTCAAACACCTGGTTCTCTGACCATTCCTTAAAAATGGTCAGTTGCCACCAGCAAATGGCCTCTTCCTGTCAGTCACCTTGCAATCGCCCGTGCAATCGCTTTTCTCGCACCATCCCGTCGATCCCCGTCGCTGCGAACTAACGTGTCTGCGCATTGCAGTGCACAAAAATGCAGCCTAGTGATCAGGTCTGAATTAGGCCTGATGTCCAGTCTCTACTTAATGAATAGTTGTTTGCACTTAGGCTACTTCATCCGGCTCATAAGCTGTTGTGATCAATTAATAGGAATAAGCAGTATATCCCTGGATGATGTTTTGATTTCAAGCAACAGGCAGCTAATTCAAACTGTGATTATATAAGCTGCTCCTGGCTGCAACATCCAGTATAAGGGCAATGCAAAAGTCCATTATTATGGACCTTATTCAGGGCCTTATTCAGACCTGATTGCAGCAGCAACATTTTTCTCTAATGGGCAAAACTATGTGCACTGCAGGTGGGGCAGATATGACATGTGCAGAAAGACATATGGGCCCCACACATTTGTCGATCCGCCGCCGAGCTGCCCGACGGCGGATTCGGCAGACGGGTGACCCGGCGGTGGGGGGGGGGGGGGGGGCAGTGACTGGGGGAGTGAAGTTTCTTCACTCCCCCCATCACCCGGCTCCATAGCAGTGCAGGCAAATATGGACGAGATCGTCCATATTGGCCTACATGCACAAGTGACGGGGCACCAGCGATGAACGAGCGCGGGGCCATGCATCGTTCATCGCTGGTGCCTCCACACTGAAAGATATGAATGGTTTCTCGTTCATTAATGAACGAGATCGTTCATATCTTTCAGTTTTCTCGCCCAGTGTGTAGGGCCCATTAGATTTGGGTGGGGTGTGTTTGAACTGAAATCTAAATTGCAGCCAGTATTTACTCTGCACAGAAATAATATAACCTACCCAAATCTAACTCTCTCAGCACATGTTAAATCTGCCCCACCTTCATTACAGGACTGAATTAGGCCCTCAGTAAGGATTGCCGTTTTTGCTAAAAAGCACTTGCTGTGATCAAAAAGTTGCCACCCAGAAATAGAGAAAAAATGCCCATTGCAGAAATTGTGAATGCATCGCAATATGCGGGCTTACCACAAAACCATACACAAATACCGGAACATCAAAGATTTTTCCTATCTGCACCAGGCAAGGTCATCCACATTTCTTGCGATACAAGAGGCTGGAAGTGGTCATTGCTGATGTCAAAGACCTACCTTAAAAACACCTGTGCACACCAGCGTTTTTTCATACACACTCAGAAAATGGTAGGTTTCTGCCTAGAAACGCCAGCTTCCTCTCAGTCAAACAGCATCTGCATTGTGATCATGATGTGTGCGCATTTTCTGTCACTATTGTGACTCACTCGTGTGCAATGCGAATGCTGCGCATGTGCAGTAATTCGATGATTTGCAAATTTTGCAATCCTTACTGAAAAAAGGGGATCATTCCGACCCGTTCACACGCTGCTGTTTTTTGCAGCCGTGCGAACGGGTCGGTTCTGCGAATGTGCGGCGGACTCAATGCACAGGCGCGGTTGTTGCTGGGCAATGACAAGAAGAATGAAGAAAGCGATCACATCCGCGATCGCAAGAAGATTGACAGGAGGAAGGCGTTCCAGGGCATCAGCTGACCATTTTCTGGGAGTCATGAGTCCACCGCAGGTGTGTCCATGCATTTGCAGGGCGGGTGTCTGATGTCAATTCTGGGACCAGACATGCTGAAGACATCGCAGTGGGTAAGTAACTTGAAAGCTACTTAGAAACTGCACTAAATGTTTTTGCATAGCACCGCTGCACAAGCGTTCGCAGCCTTGCTATGCAAAAAGAACCTCTCTCATAGGCAGCGTCTAGTTGATTGCACGCGCAGCAAAAAGTTGTTACGTGCGATCAACTCGGAGTGACCCCCAAGGTCCTATATGTACAAATCTCAGCCAGAATCTCTGTATATATTAGCTTCAGTGTCTACTAAGCACTATCAATGAGGGGCTCATTAGGGCTGTGGCTGTAGTGTATCACTATGATATAGGGCTGCACTGGGTGATTTCTTTTTTACAGACTTTTCAAAGTGGTTTGCTTAGCTGGGATGTTTGCTCCTGCAATTACCAATGCCTCACTATCCTCTTAATCTGTGGAGGTTGCCAGGTCTGTGTTAATTGAGGAGGGGAGAGCCTGCTTCTTCATGGGCTGCTCACTGCTCATCTCTCCAAGGGAGGAGCTGCATCACCACTCAACTCTGCATCCTCTCACCTAAGATGGCTGCTCCAATTGCTGCCAACTGTCACACTAACCAGCATGAGCTAGCTTCTCTCTGGAGATGCATGTGACCTCCAACTGTCACACTAGCCAGCACGAGCCATATTAGATCAACCCAAGGCAGCATATTATCACAACACGAGGGAGCATGTGGACACAATGGCAATGTAAACAGTTCACAGTTTGGGTATCACATGATCCTCAGCCCTTTATATAGCACATATAATTAGCCAATCTTCTCATCCAATGACACTCAAAAAGAAGTGTACTGTTTGAAAGGCAGAGGGCTACAAACCATCAGACAGTCCAAATAGGACACTCCCAAAATGGGAGAATAACTCCCAAAACATGGGACATCAAAAGTGCTGTGTTAAAAGGCACAAAAACACATAAAAAGAGACATATTAGTGCTATTTGCCGTGAATCCCGGAAGTATTGTGCGTTCCACTGCCAGTGTAAACCACGGGTCTGGGATAGACAGCAAAAAGGTCGACAAACCTTAGGTCGACTCCAATTGGTCGACACACCTTAGGTCGACACGAACAAAAGGTTGACATGGACAAAAGGTCGACAGGAACAAGGTCGACATGGAAAAAGGTCACATGAGGTTTTATTTTTTTGTGTGTCATTTTCTTCGTAGAGTGACCGGGAACCCCAATTAGTGCACCGCGTCCCCTCGCATGGCTCACTTCGCTCGCCATGCTTCGGGCATGGTGCCTTCGCTCCGCTACCGCTTCGCTCGGCACAGATTACCGTTCCAATCGTAGTCCACGTGGATCGTTAAGTATGAAAAGGTTCCAAAAAAGAAAAAAATCGTGAAAAACTAATGTCGACCTTTTTTCATGTCGACCTTTTTTCATGTCGACCTTGTTCCTGTCGACATTTTGTCCATGTCGACCTTTTGTCCATGTCGACCTAAGGCTTGTCGACCAATTGGCGTCGACCTAAGGTTTGTTGACCTTTTTGCTGACGATCTGGAGTCCGGATACCGTAAACCACACCATATACCGGAACTGGAAATGACTTCAAGTGCCAATAACCAAGGAGGGCTAGTAACAGCACTGTGCATATCAAAGCAACTGGAATGCACAGCATGCTAAACAACCAGAAGCGGAAGTGACCTAGTGCTCCAGTGACGGCATGAGATTAAAATACAAATATTAAAGGCTTTGGAACATGGAAATAGAACTTTAACCATGCGTTCCAGCCCATACACATGTCACAAAGCCTTCTAATTGGAGGAAACATTACCTAAGGGCTAAATAGCACCACTACATAGAAAGGGGCAGGAGTCAGTAGTATCACCAACAATAAACAACATACAAGACACTACAAAGGCAAACAACAATTACAGTATAAAATTAGTATTGTAAATCTGAATCCAATTCACCTACTCCAAAGAGAAAAAAGAAAACAGAAAAATATACAAAAATACATTATTGCCAAGATCTGCCAACCTTTTACAGTTCTATTTTAAAAAAAATTGTAAAAATTATATTCATTAAGTCCACAAGATGCCAAGGTATCAACTCATAGATCCATTTTACCTCACGTTGCTTCAGGATCTTTTCACGTTCCCCTCCACGCAACAACTTAGGTATATGGTCAATTAACATGCATTTTAAACTTTAAGTACATAAATGGTAAGAGGTTAAAAAAAGAGAATATAGGACCATTAATAAGTGAACTGGGATTCTTGATATAGCTAATGCTTATTTAAGCCTTTCCCTTGTACACTAGCAGGCAATGAAGGCTCCCAACTCTGAGATGCCCACACTCATTGCCTGTTTGTAGGGTAATTTCACCAATGGTACTAGACAGTCCACCGTCAACACTTGCATCAGCTTGTGGCAGCCTCTAGTTGAAAATGACCGCTGTGTCTAAGGATGCAGCTGACTTTAATGATATATCTGCGATGCTTACATTACACGCTCAAGTGAGCACTCACTCAAGTGAGCACTGCACTCACTTCAGGCCTACTTTTCCACATAGGAAAATAGACACATTCTCACACTATAGATAAGATACACTACATCATATCCCCCACCTTTTTCACATTAACACCCCCATGATACACAAATGTGTGCCTCTACGTGACAATATTGTGCGCAAGGATAGTTTTCCCACATGGCACATTTTACACTGTACATACCATAAAACTCTAACACACCAGGGGGTATATTTACTAAGGTCCCGATTTTGACCGAGATGGTGTTTTTTCTTCAAAGTGTCATCTCGGGAATTTACTAAACTCAAATCACGGCAGTGATGAGGGCATTCGTATTTTTTTGGAAGTCCAAGAAAAAAAATATGAATGAATACACCATCGGTCAAATACGCCTGTAATTTGGTATAACTCGGTCATTTACTGAAAAGTGTAATTCACAAACACTGCCGACAATAGCCAAACACTGCCGTTAAAAAATACCAATCGTGACAAAGTGCTAAAATAAAACAGACCTGCTTTTTTTACCGTGTTCTGATAGGCATGCACGGATCCATGAGATCTGTGCATGTTTATCAGTGGGAAGGGTTGGGAAAGTGTTAAATTTGCCACAAAAAAAATGCGTAGGGTCCCCCCTCCTAAGCAAAACCAGCCCCGGGCTCATTGAGCCGGTCCTGGTTGAAAAAATATGGGGGAAAAATTGACCGGGGTACCCCCATATTTAATCAACCAGCACCGGGCTCTGCGCCTGGTCCAGGTTCCAAAAATACGGGGGACAAAAAGCGTAGGGGT
Organism: Pseudophryne corroboree; assembly: GCF_028390025.1. Taxonomy (NCBI): domain Eukaryota; kingdom Metazoa; phylum Chordata; class Amphibia; order Anura; family Myobatrachidae; genus Pseudophryne; species Pseudophryne corroboree. The sequence goes on from NC_086445.1 coordinate 335,318,374, forward strand.
CCACCGTATTTCTGAAACCAGCACCGGGCTCCACTAGCCAGATACATAATGCCACAGCTGGGGGACACTTTTATATTGGTCCCTGCGGCCCTGGCATTACATACCCAACTAGTCACCCCTGGCCGGGGTACCCTGGAGGAGTGGGGGCCTCTTCAATCAAGGGGTCCCCCCCCTCCAGCCACCCAAGGGCCAGGGGTGGAGCCCGAGGCTGTCCCCCCCATCCAAGGGCAGCGGATGGGGGCTGATAGCCTTTTTGCCAAAATTCTAATATTGTTTTTAGTAGCAGTACTACAAGTCCCAGCAAGCCTCCCCCGCAAGCTGGTACTTGGAGAACCACAAGTACCAGCATGCGGTGGAAAACCGGGCCCGCTGGTACCTGTAGTACTACTACTAAAAAAATACCCCAATAAAAACAGAAGACACACACCTTGAAAGTAAAAGTTTAATTCATACATCCACACCTCCAAACATACATACTTACCTATGTTCACACGAGTGTCGGTCCTCTTCTCCATGTAGAATCCATGGGGTACCTGTTGGAAAAATTATACTCACATAATCCAGTGTAGATCGGTCCTCTTCTGTTCTATTTGTAATCCACGTACATTGCAAAATAAAAAAACGGACACCCGACCACGCACTGAAAGGGGCCCCATGTTTTCACATGGGACCCCTTTCCCCGACTGCCAGGAACCCCCCCTGACTTCTGTCTAAGAGGGTTCCTTCTGCCAATCAGGGAGCGCCACGTCGTGGCACCCTCCTGATTGGCTGTGTGCTCCTGTAGTGTATGTCAGGCAGCACACGGCAGTGATACAATGTAGCGCCTATGCGCTCCATTGTAACCAATTGTGGGAACTTTGTGGTCAGCAGTGAGGTTACTTTCGGTCAACCGCTGACCACAAAGTTCCCACCATTGGTTACAATGGAGCGCATAGGCGCTACATTGTATCACTGCCGTGTGCTGCCTGACATACACTACAGGAGCACACAGACAATCAGGAGGGTGCCACGACGTGGCGCTCCCTGATTGGCAGAAGGAACCCTCTTAGACAGAAGTCAGGGGGGGTTCCTGGCAGTCGGGGAAAGGGGTCCCATGTGAAAACATGGGGCCCCTTTCAGTGCGTGGTCGGGTGTCCGTTTTTTTTATTTTGCAAAGTACGTGGATTACAAATAAAACAGAAGAGGACCGATCTACACTGGATTATGTGAGTATAATTTTTCCAACAGGTACCCCATGGATTCTACATGGAGAAGAGGACCGACACTCGTGTGAACATAGGTAAGTATGTATGTTTGGAGGTGTGGATATATGAATTAAACTTTTACTTTCAAGGTGTGTGTCTTCTGTTTTTATTGGGGTATTTTTTTAGTAGTAGTACTACAGGTACCAGCAGGCCCGGTTTTCCACTGCATGCTGGTACTTGTGGTTCTCCAAGTACCAGCTTGCGGGGAGGCTTGCTGGGACTTGTAGTACTGCTATTAAAAACAATATTCAAATTTTGGCAAAAAGGCTATCAGCCCCCCATCCACCGCCCTTGGATGGGGGGGACAGCCTCGGCTTGACCCCTGGCCCTTGGGTGGCTGGAGGGGGGGACCCCTTGATTGAAGGGTCCCCCACTCCTCCAGGGTACCCCGGCCAGGGGTGACTAGTTGGGTATGTAATGCCAGGGCCGCAGGGACCAATATAAAAGTGTCCCCCGGCTGTGGCATTATGTATCTGGCTAGTGGAGCCCGGTGCTGGTTTCAGAAATACGGGGGACCCCTATGCTTTTTGTCCCCCGTATTTTTGGAACCAGGACCAGGCGCAGAGCCCGGTGCTGGTTGATTAAATATGGGGGAACCCCGGTCAATTTTCCCCCCATATTTTTTCAACCAGGACCGGCTCAATGAGCCCGGGGCTGGTTTTGCTTAGGAGGGGGGACCCCACGCATTATTTTTTTTTAATTTTAACAATGTTTTATTTTTTACGAAAGGTGCACAATGAAGCCCAGCACGGATCTCACAGATCCGGCCGAGATTCATTGTGTTAAAGTCGGCAGTGTTTTACAATTCACTCACGTAAAACACTGCCAAAAAATACGAATGACATCGACATCGGTAAATACGAAAATGCAGAATACGACAGCTTAGTAAATTAGTCGTAATAAATTCAAAAAGTTGCAATTTTACACTTTCGATGTCATTCGTGATTGAACTTTAACCTCATTCGGAAAAATACGAATTTTAGTAAATATACCCCCAATTATCAATTTTAATTTATAATTGTCTCACCCTCAATTTATTTTATTTACCTTGTTCTTTCACTGTATTTTAAATATGTACTTGATGAATTATGATTGTTTGGACTCAAACCTATACTTTTTCAAATTCTGACTACAGTATGATCAACATTGTGTTATTGTGTATTACACTTAATCCCTTTACATATGTCTTTGATTTTTTTGTTACCTAAATGCATACAGTATGTAATATGTTTCAAATTTATGTGTCTTTCTCTGTGGGTGGTAGCGTCGGGTGGGGTTAAAGTGTGCTCTCTAGGGGTGCTGCTGCAGTCACTGTGGTGTACCTGTGCTGTGTTAGGGGTGTCCTGTCTGTCACTGGTGTTTCATGTGCTGCAGCAGTACATGGGTGTTTCTGTCCTGGCTGTCACTGTGTTGTACAGGGTGCAGTGGCACTGTCCTCCTGTATGCTGTAAATTATAGGGGTTTTGCTGGTCCTTTATGCTATAAAAATTCAGGGTTTCATTTGTTAAAAATTAAAAGCACACTGATCATGTATGCTGTAAACTATTGTGGTGTTGCTGTTCAAATAACATTACACTGGCACTGTATGCTATAAAAAAGCAGGGGTGAGGTTGTTATAAATTAAAAGCATACTGCTCCTGTATGTTGTAAAATATAGGGGTGCTGCTGGCCCTATATGTTGTAAAAATTCAGTGGGGCAGTTGTTAAAAATTAAAAGCACACTGCTCCTGTATGCTGTAAAATATAGGGGTGCTGCTTTCCCTGTATGTTGATAAAATTCAGGGGTGCAGTTGTTAAAAATTAAAAGCACACTGATCATGTATGCTGTCAAATATTGGGGTATTGCTGTTAAAATAACTTTACACTGGCCCTGTATGCTATAAAAAGCAGGGGTGAGGTTGTTAAAAATTAAAAGCATACTGCCCCTGTATGCTGTAAAATATGCAGGTGCTGCTGGCCCTATATGTTGTAAAAATTCAGTGGGGCCATTGTTAGAAATTAAAAGCACACTGCTCCTGTATGCTGTAAAACATAGGAGTGCTGTTGGTCCTGTATGTTGTAAAAATTCAGGGGTGCAGTTGTTAAAAAATAAAAGCACATTGTTCCTGAATGCTGTAAAATATTGGGATGCTGCTGTTCAAATAACATTACACTGGCCCTGTATGCTATAAATATTCAGGGGTGCAGTTGTTAAAAATTAAAAGCAGACTGCTCCTGTATGCTGTAAAACATAGGAGTGCTGTTGGCCCTGTATGTTGTAAAAATTCAGGGGTGCAGTTGTTAAAAAATAAAAGCACATTGTTCCTGTATGCTGTAAAATATTGGGGTGCTGCTGTTTAATATACATTACACTGGCCCTGTATAGTCTGCTGCTATTCAAATAGCATTACACTGGCCCTGTATGCTATATAAAATTGAGGGGTCCAGGTGTTAAAAAATAAAACATATAGCTATCCCTAATGCACAATGAGTGAGAAATAACACTACATAATAATCAGATAATACAGAGTTCTTAGTTGAGTATATCTGCAGCTATAGGGTTAAGCCCTCAGGCCGAACAACAAGGCATCTCGGTCACTGGGGATCCCTAATACTAGGTGTGGGTCTGGGGTGTGGGACCCCATCATGTCGGCACAGGTCAGCTGCCCCAGGGCAGCACACAGGTGAAAATTAGTAAGGGTTTAATAAGAAGCACAGAAGTGCTATGTAAGTGAGGTGTGATTAAAATAATACAAAAATATATACAATGTGATATGGAAAAACATAAGTCTTAATAAAGTGTTAGGGTGTGCCAACCTGAAGCAGCCTAGCCATACCAACACAGGGAAAATTGCACCCCAAACCCACCCCATAAATAATGACAAATATGTCTGGGTCTAATAGCCCAGTGTAAGGCCACATGATAATGGCTCCTACAGCATCTGAGAGCCAGCTTACCTGGAGACACCCCTAACTTCTCCAATGGCACTCAGGAGTCAGCAATACCTCCTAATGCTGACCCATCCATGCCTCTTGGAAATACAATGCACATTTATTGGTAAGCTGCTCAATCAGATTGGGATGTCACTCAGGTGCTAAAAGGGAGGGGTAATTATGGGCAAGAGAAAAACATATAGCTACCCCTAATGCACACTGAGTGAGAAATAACACTACATAATAATCAGATAATACAGAGATCTTAGTTGCGTATATCTGCAGATATAGGGTTAAGCCCCCAGGCCGAATGGCAAGGCCTCTCTGTCACTGGGGGTCCCTAATACTAGGTGTGGGTATGGTTGCTGCGGAGGGAGTTGACGATGAGGATTCTAATGGTGATGTGGTTTGTTTGAATAAGTCACCAATGGAGACAATTGTCCGTGGCATGAGAAAGCCCATTGTAATGCCTTGGGCAAAATACCAAAAAAGACACCTCTTCATGTGGAAATAATTCACCAGAAATCCGGACAACAGGTGTCAAGCCATGTGTTGCCTTAGTCGATCCATAATAAGAAGTGGTAAGGACTTTATCCACCTAGCAACATCCTCCCATATATGTCACCTGCAGCACATTCATCAGAAGTCATTGTAAAGTTCAGAAACTTTGGTTAAGAGTGTAAACAGTTCACTGACACCTAAATCCCTTCTTCCTTTTGGACCCAAGCTCCTGCAAATCACAACACCAACTGCCTCAACATTAATTTCTTCCTCAGTCAGGAATGTAAGTAGTCCTGCAGGACATGTCACTGGCATGACTGACGAGTCCTCTCCTAACCGGGATTCCTCCGGAGGATCTTTGAGTGGAATGCCTACTGCTGTTGCTGCCGCTGCTGTTGTGGCTGCTGGAAGTCAATTGTCATGCCAGAGGCTAAGTTGGAAGACCACTTGTACTACTTCAACTAAGCAAGCAAGATGAAATATGACAGCAGTCACCCTGTTGCAAAGCGGATAAATAAGTCCATAACTATGCTGGTGTTAGATGTGGGTCCGGTATTCGCCATTGGTGCAGTGGGATTTAAACAGTTGATGGACGTAATGTGTAATTGGTACCAAATCCCATCTAGATTACACTTCACTAAGAAAGCGATTCCTGGACTGTACAGAGACATTAAGAAAAGTGTCCTCTGTGTCCTAAAAAATGCAGTTTTACCCAGTGTCCACTTAACCACGGACATGTGGACAAGTGGAGAAAGGCAAACTAAGGATTACATGACTGTGACAGCCCACTGGGTAGATGTATTGCCTCACGCAGCAACAACAGCAGCAGTACCAGCAGCAGCATCTCACAAACTCCATCTCTTTCCTAGGCAGGCTACGCTGTGTATCACTGATTTCTGTAAGAGGCACATCACTGAAAACCTCTTACGGAAACTGAGGGACATCATCGCACAATGGCTTACCCCACTTACACTCTCCTGGGGATTAGTGATATCAGACAATGCCACCAATATTGTGCATTCCCATGTTTTGCACATACAATTAATTTGGTGGTGCAGAATTGTTTTTAAAAATGACAGGGGTGTGCAGGAAATGCTGTTAGTGGCCCGAAAAATTGCGGGCCACTTTACACATTCAGCCACTGCATGCCAAAGAATGGAGCACCAGCAAACACTCCTGAACCTGCCCTGTCGTCACCTGAAGCAAAAGGTGGTAGTGAGGTGGAATTCAACACTCTATGTGCTTCAGAGGATGGAGAAGCAGCAAAAGGCCATTCAAGCCGATACATCCACCTACAATATAGGCAAAGGAGGGGGAATGCACCTGACTCAAGCGCAGTGGAGAATGATTTCCGTCTTGTAAAAGGTTCTCCAACCCTCCGAACTTGCCACACATGAAGTCAGTTCAGACACTGCCAGATTGAGTCAGGTCATTCGCCTCATCAGGCTTTTGCAGAAGTAGATGGAGAAACTGAAGGAGGAGCTAGTATGGAGCGATTCTGCTAAGTATGTGGGACTTGTGGATGGAGCCCTTCAATCGCTTTGCCAGGATTCAAGGGCGGCCAATTTGTTGAAATCAGAGCACTACATTTTGGTGACCGTGCTCGATCCTAGGTTTAAAGCCTACGTTGCATCTTTCTTTGTGGCACACACAAGTATGCAGAGGTTCAAAGACCTGCTGGTAAGGAAATTGTCAACTAAAGCAGAATGTGACCCATCAACAGCTCCTCCTTCATTTTCATCCACAACTGGTGCTGCAAGGAAAAGGATAACATTTCCGAGCCCACCCGCTGGCGGATATGCAGGGCAGTCAGGAGAAAGTGTTGACATCTGGTCCAGACTGAAGTAGCTGCCAATAATTACTGACATGTCTACTGTCACTGCATATGATGCTGTCACCATTGAAATAATGGTGGAAAATTATATGGGTGACAGCATCCAGGTAGGCATGTCAGACAGTCCGTATGTATGCTGCCAGAAAAAAAAGAGGCAATTGGAGGCCCTTACACAAACTGGCTTTATTTTACCTAAGTTGCCCCTCCCCCCCCCCCCCCCGTCCAGTGTGTACTCTGAAAGAGTGTTTAGTACAGCCAGTAACCTTGTCAGCGATCGGCATATGAGGTTACTTCCACAAAATGTAGAGAAGATGATGTTCAACAAAATGAATTATAAATTCAGCCAGGAAGACATTTACCAGCAATTGCCTCCAGAAAGTCTACAGGGACCTGTGATAGTGGATTCCAGTGGGGACGAATTACTACTCTGTGAGGAGGATGTACACAGTGAAAGGGGTGAGGAATATGAGGATGAGAACGACATCTTGCCTCTGTAGAGCCAGTTTGTGCAAGAAGAGATTAATTGCTTCTTTTTTGGTAGGGAGGATTAATTGCTTCTATTTTTGTGGGGGCCCAAACAAACCAATCATTTCAGCCACAGTCATGTGGCAGACGCTGTCGCTGAAATGATTGGTTTGTTAAAGTGTGCATGTCCTGTTTATATAACATAAGGGTGGGAGGGCCCAAGGACAATTCCATCTTGCGCCTCTTATTTTTTTCTTTGCATTATGTGCTCTTTGGGACCTGGTTTTTAAAACTGCCATCCTGTCTGCCACTGCAGTGCAACTCCTAGGTAGACCAGGTGTTTCTGCCACCCACTTGTGTCACTTAGCTTAGTCATCCAGCGACCTCGTGTGCCTCTTTTTTTTCTTTGCATTGTGTGCTCTTTGGGACCTAGTTTTTAAAACTGCCATCCTGTCTTCTACTGCAGTGCCACTCCTAGATAGTCCAGGTGTTTGTGCCACCCACTTTTGTCGCTTAGCTTAGTCATCCAGCAACCTCAGTGCAACCTTCTGGTCTAAAAACAATATTGTGAGGTGTTCAGAATAGACTGGAAATTAGTGTTATTGAGGTTAATAATACCATAGGTTCACAATTACCCCAAAATTCTGTGATTTTGGCTGTTTTTAGGTTTTTTTCAAAAATCATCCAGATACAAAACCAAAACCCGAAAGGGTGGTTTTAGCAAAACCGATCCAGGTCCAAAACACAAGTGGGGATCCAGATCCAAAATTAAAACACAAAACTGGAAAAGTGTCAGCTTCACATCTCTACTTATAACACGAGTTCACTGTGTAATAAATATTTTATTTTAATTATTTGTTCTTCTTTATTGAATTTTTAATTCATTTTCCCTCATTTCACATATGTTCACTGAATTTGGTTGCTATAATATTTGTTTAGCGCCTAAATCATTCTCCCACCTAAGATTAATTGTATATATGTTTAATTGACAATTGCCAATATCAGTCCACTTTTTGTTCCATCCTGCTATTATGAACGAATTTCTGTACCTATCTATTAGCTGATATCTCAGTTTTTATATATACTACTTGTATACATTGTGATTATTTTAAATTATCAAATGGTTTAACTGCATATATTAGATCTGTTTTTTTAACTTTATTTTTACTGAACTTTAATGAATGATGACTATATAGTGACTTTGATTAGTCTACATATATACCTGTCATTTGAATAGAGCTTTGGATTGGAATATACACGTTCAGTATGTACTACAGGTGGCAGAAAGTTCATGATTTGAATGGTACACTACAGGCATACAGGAATAGTCTAGGGATGGAACTATCCACGCTGTGCTGTGACCAGGCTGTAAGAAAAACAAAGATTAGCCCAGAATTCTGAGTCACATGGTATATATGTGTGACCCACCGTCTGGCTTCACTGACAAGTGGTCTCCAGATTTACATTACAGGCTCTTTCTCTTCAACTTTTTTCAGAAAGGTACCACTCTGAAGGTAAATGGCTCAGATGACCCTGCTCGACCCGGTGCCCCTGGGCAGATGGCCATGCTCCGTGTATTGCTTGATACCCTTTACCTTTATTTTTTTTTCATGCCCGTGCATGCTCTCTCATTAATTGTTCAATGCCATTGGTATAACAGTGAACAGCAGAAGCAGGGTGACCACTCATATGCTTGATATTTTCTTTCTCACCCCTCCATAGTAATTACCATTTTCTACCTGAAACCTGGTAAGGTATATTTATACTTTCGAGGCCATTATGTACTAAATGTGCATTTACAGACCGATTGCTTTGGTGAATATGAAAGTTATCATTACTGTACCAAGTGAATGCCTATTTTAAATATTTAAGACTGTATGAGACTGTAACAATACATGTAATCAAGATGCAAGATTATGAAATTGCCTGTTTACAATTCTCTGCACTTATCTACTGGGACCTAACCACAAAAAAACAGAGCATTTGTTACATATACAGTACTTCAATTGAATTAAGAATAAGATGAACAATTTTTATTAGAAATTGCCCAATTAATGAGTTGTCACTTCTTATTTGTGGTTTCTGCTCATTCCCACTTGATTCTGAGTTTTCTTTACAAAGTGTTTTACACTTATACTGCTGAATATAGCCAACTACATTACGCATTAATGTGACATACGAGGGTTGGTGTATGATGTCTCATATCTGTTAATTGACAGTGGGCATAAAAGGTTATATTAGTGGGATTCCTCAGACAATACCACTTGACGTGTTTTGCTCTGCTACATTTCCGGCCTAATATGATTCTTACATTTACTTTTGTCACAGATTAATGGTATAAATTGAACTTTTCTCAGTTGTCTCTTAAGCATGGTATTTCTTTAAGTATGTCTGACACATGCATGTTTGATGTAACATCACTGCTGTCTACAGTATGTACAACAAAGAGTGCAAAATATGGTTCTTGTGGAAAATCACTAATTGGTATGTTTCCTCTGCTGCCCTGTGTATGACATACCGTAGAGTGCATTCTGTGTGTACCAATGAGTTGTTTGCAAATCATATAAGAGGTTGCAATAACATACAGTACAGTTTATCAGACTGCTGTAGCCTTAGTAAATGAATTCACATGTGCATATTCTAAATGATGCGGAGACATTTTGTACTTAACCCAATTAAATATAATCATTATTATATCAATTTATAACATGAAGAAATGATCATCTCACTTAGGGACTACTGTAATTCAGCATAAAATGCGATGCGTTCGCATGCTGAAGCCCTTCTAGAGTGTGTGCAAGTGCAGAAGCCACACTGTGTGACGGCATCTTACATATGCAAACTTCTCTAACTGATTGACGGGCAGAGGCATTTGCGGGGTGGGAAGGGGCATCAATGCAACATTTTTTGGGGTGGCTTTGTGGCATTGGAGGGTAGTCCAGACAATGCAGGCAAAAATTGTGGGGCAGGCAGTGGAAGATGCGTAACGTAACACTCAGCCACTGTGAGCCTAGACATGGCGGGTAGCTGTCTGCCTTTGCAGCTAGGCTTGGAAGGCAGTGGGCTACCCTTAACATATGAGCGCTTCGCTGCTGAGTGAAGTGTTCGCATGTTAGCAGGGGGAAGGGCCTGGCATGCAGGTCAGATCCCAGCATGTTAGTGTAAAGGGTTGTAGTTGTGCAATTTTTCGCACAAATTCAACCCATGATGAATTAGGCCCGTAGGGCAGGATGTTCCAACCTTGCCATCCCGCCGCTTACAGTGCCGATACTAATCACTTATGTACTAACATATGCTATAAGCATTGCAAAGGGCAGCTCTCCCAATAAGAGCTGCCATTTGTGATGACCAATGGACACTGGACTTCTGGGCTTATGACCTGTGAGTCCATCTGCACATGCATAAAAGGACGCGATGGCTGCTGGGGGTGCTGGGAGGGATAAGACTGGATCCCTCTGAAAGCACCAATGTGGAAAGAAGCACATTGACTTCTACTGTGATAGAATAGCCAAATGTAGCTAATTGTAAAGATAAAGGTATAAAATCTAACATTTATTAATATCAAATAAAAAAAGTGCCATTCTAAAGAATAAATATTGATATCATTATACCGAAACAAATATAATGCTAAATAGCACAGGATTTGATCTCAGAGCTGGACACAATGTGGATGCTGTATGCAGTGGAAATACTTTCTGCTGCTGCACATGTGTATTAGTTGCACTGTACATGTGACACGATGGTCTTGCAATGGCAGTTGCAGAGAAGATTTATTTACAAAGTGAGTGAAAGGCAGGAGCATTTGTGGATAATAAAAAGTGGTTGGCCTCTCAATGCAGGCATGTCATGACCATTTGGGGGGCATGTCATAGCTAGCAAATACGATTGTTAAATATTAAAATGGCATCTTACTTCTGATGGCCACAATGTGCTGCCATAGTGGAAATCTTTATAAAGATCACAGAGGCTGTAACATTAGCATAGTTTTCGCACAGTTGCTGCATACCGAATTGCAGTTGTAAGGCCTTTGTATCTATCTCCAAGTAAGAACACAGTTAGTAGATAGTTAGCAAAATGGTCATTAGCATGCTGCTGAAAATGTGTGATGCAGTACAGTAAGGGTGGGATGTATGTTAAAATGTGGTAAAAACACTGCATTTTCTATGTTTTACTGTATTTCCTGTATGTACTAAGCCATACCTCCCAACAGTCCCAATTTTTGCGGGACAGTCCCTTTATTTCAGACTTTCCTGCTGTCCCACCTGCGGGCCGCAGTGTCCCATGGTGGGGAGGGCAGTTGGGAGGCTCCTGTCATTGATGATCTGATTAGCAGTGGTGAACAGACACTGTGCGCATGTGCACAGCGTCTATTCACAGATGACAGAGGGTGAGGGGGCATGCCAGCAGCTCACAGAGTACTGGGCATGCCCCCTCAGTGATGAAAATGGAGTGTGGCTCATGATTGCAGGCCCTCCTTCAAAGCCAGGCCCCCTTTTCCATTAGGCCACGTCCCCTTTGTGGGCAGCCATGCGCTACACATGCACAGATGTCCCTCTTTAGGCTTTTCACAAGTTGGGAGGTATGACTAAGCTCCAGATGCTGGTGCTTTGGTGTGGAAGGTATCGCGAGCAAAAGCTGGCATTATACCTTTACATTTAGCGTTCCACATGTAAGGTGCCACTATTCCAAGTACAGAATAATGGACCATTCACAGAGACTCTTTTTCCCTACATAGTTACTATGGGCCTTATTCAGAGATGGATGTAGTGTACACAGCAGCTACGGCTTTGGACACAGCTGCTATTAGTAAATATACAAATGCTGCAGAGAACGTCTTGTGTAATTAGATGCCTCCTGCAAGCTTTTCTGATCTGCTGCTGAATCTGAGGATGCAGAATCAGAACATCTGCAAACACATCAGCCATCTGAGTGGGACTGTAAGGAGGCAGTGTGGTTGGTGCAGTCACACAGGGTGAAATCCCCATGGGGCAATACCCTTGATGCTGTTTCTAGCTGGGTACTGAATGGTGTGTCCTTTGGACATTCCACCAATGCACTCTGCAGGCTGTACAGCCACTCTGAGCATCCTTAGGACTCTTGAAGCAGTGTAGTGCAGCAGAAGTGTCCCTGTAATGGTGGTCCCAGCCTACTGGGTGCATCCTTATGATGGTACATGTTCAGCGGGCCAGGCGGTGGCTGCACATGGGGTGCTGCCACCTAGTTACCTGGCTGTATCTGAGTAACCATCAGTTTACTCAAATAGCCATCTCCGATCTGTTGCTGAGGCCAGTAAATCTGCATCGGAAGATGCCGACACTGGCCTCAGCTCTTCCAAAAAATGGTGGTAATATGGAATGAGTATACAGCATAAATGAAGTGTAGTTTAGATTAACAAACATTTGTATGCATTTTTGGTGAGCAAAGCCAAAATGTATCTACAGTATATCCCACTTTACTGTATGTTTAAAAAATGAACACATCCAGGCAAATGTGATTACCAATTTACAGTCTATTTTTTTTCTATTCCCATTGAATTTTTTTATTTACTAAATATGTCACTTTTAAGGCACTTTTTCCATTTCACTTTTTATTTTCCCTTTCATTATTTCAGGGATAGCCATTCAATAATAACATTTGCCAGTAGCACTAAAAAGGAATACAATTTAGAATTAGAGCTCCAAAATCAAAGTGATCAGTCTCTTTTAATAAACCTTTTGAACAGGCTTGCAAAGGGCTTCATCTGGAGTAGGCATCATTCTCACAGAACCAAGCACATTCATGGTTACTCATATGTCCCCAAGACAGCCCGCAGTAGTAAAGTTTATGAGCAGGAATTGACAGATGATATTTGAGACTACAACAACAAAGTGAATGTTATTCTTGTAACGGGAGAAAGAAAAAGAACTGACTTAACGGTGCAAGATTATACAGTAGATTCATGTAATGGTGCAGTATCTGTGTGAATTGAAGCAATCCAGGGGAACTCAGAGAAAAGACTGAAGGTTTGTCTTGTTAAAAAACACAGGTGCAGAGGAAATTAATTGTAGCAACATATAAAGTAGTTGTCTGGAAATTAATCTGTATAAAGAATTATGAAAGCAAAACAGAGTCAAAGCCAATATACCTGTAGCAATCTGAGAAAGGTTAATGCAAGACAGGGTCAAAGCCAGAATATCAGTCTAAAGGGGCTCTGTATGATTTACCACTCGTCGGGATGCCGACAATCACATGACCGACACCTGCATCCTGACATCGAAGATCCTGACCTTGGAGGGGGTATGTATTTTTAACCCCATACTTTACCCTAACCCTCCAAGGGTAGCGGCTGGGCTAACCTTCGGGGAGTGGCACCCCCCAGTGCCTAACTCTAACTGCCCCGGACACTAAACGCATCTCAGTCTGAGAATAGTGAGAGCAAGATAGAATCAAAGCCAGTATATCAACAAAACGTCATATATGCATGCTGTCAATAGCCTCTCAGAGAGCTCTCATATATGATTGCCATAGCAGTGAACAAATAATATAGTAGATAGGATGGATACACCTGAAGGTGCTGCTTATTGACAGTCTTCATATCCAATGAAATGTCTAAAGACTTAATGTTCATGTAGGTGTATCTGAAAAAAATAAAGTCAAGCTTGTTTGACTTCTGGGGCTGCATTATACTATAATATCTAGCTGGCTAACAGTGTTATCCATACAGATACAGTATACTGTATGTGATTGAAACTGTTTGCATCTGAAAAACAGTATATACTGTAAATCCATTTTCCAGCTTCCTTATGATTTTTGGCGTGATTCCACTATTAGCTCAATATACAGTACCTTCTAACCCAATCCTCTTGGGGGTGTTACAGTTGTAGGGTGCTGTAGTTTTAATTTGAGAACATATCAACAATAGTTACAATGATGCTCCAAACTTATTTGTACTGTATGTGTCCAGTAAATTTGGACACTACCGTATGTATTATTTATTTATTAACTGTGTCTTTTGAAGCGCAGAAAATTCCGTTGCACTTTACAATTGGACACAATGATAAAACAAAACTGGGTAATAAACAAACAGTCATAGAGGTAGGAAAGCCCTGCTCGAAAGCTTACAATTTATAGGGAAATAGGCATTGATACACAAGGAAAGGCAATATCTATTGCATATTTGTCCACTGGATTGCAAAGGTTCTAGGTGGGTTGCATGATATCACATCACAGCAATAATGAATCATGGTCAGAAAGAAGGGAAAATGAAGAAAGAGAAAATATGTGGAGGATATGTGAAGACTGTACAGTGGAAATATAATCAGATAGGAAGGGTTATGAAAGTTGAGTGAGCGGTTCTGGAATGTGATAAGCTAGCCTGAAGAGGTAAGTTTTCAGGGAACATTTGAAGGTTTGGATACTAGGGGAGAGTGTTATTGTGCATGGTACGGCATTCCACAGAGTGGGTGCAGCCCGAAGAAAGTCCTTCAATTGTGCATGGGAGCAAGTAATGAGTGTGGATGAGAGATGTAGATCCTGGGAAGAGTGGAGAGGTCGGGTTGAGAGATATTTTGAGATGAGCAAAGAGATGTACATTAGTGTAATATGGTTAATGGCCTGATGTGTGAGTTAAACTATTTGAAATTGAATACGGTAGAATACAGGTAACCAATGGATGGACTGACAGAGGGGATCTGCAGACGATCAACATCTAATGAGAGCATGGATTAAAGTTTTTGTAGTGTCTTGTGTAAAGTATGGCTGTATTTTAGATATGTTTTTTAGATGCATGTAACATTATTTTGAGACAGATTGAATGTGGGGAGCAAAGGACTGCTCTGAGTCAAGTATGACATCTAGGCAGCAAGCTTGTGTGGTAGATTGCTTGTTGAGTTCTCAACAGTGATAGCGATATCAGGTTGGTAACTACTATTGGCCAGTGGAAATATAAGTTACTCTATTTTGGAAATATTAATTTTGAGGTGGCAAGATGACATCCAAGATGAAACAGCAGAAAGGCATTCAGTGGCCCTGACCAATACAGATGGTGACAAATCTGGGAAGGATAGGTAGATTTGAGTATCATCTGCATACAGATTATACTGAAATCCAAAAGAGCTGATTAGTTTACCAAGAGATGAGGTATAGATTGAGAAAAGCAGAGGACCTAAGACCAAACTTTGTGGTACTCCAACTGAAAGAGGTAGTGAAGAGGAGGTGGATTCAGAGAAGCAAACACTGAAGGAGCGATTAGATAGGTAGGATAGGAACCAAGAGAGGACTGTGTCTTGAAGACCTAGGGATTGTAGTGTTTGTATGAGAAGAGAATTGTCAACAGTGTCAAAAGCAGGAGAGAGATCTAGAAGAATAAGAAGTGGGTAATGGCCTTTGGACTTCGCAGTGACTAGATCATTCACTACTTTAGTCAGTGCTGTCTCTGTGGAGTGTTGGGAACAAAAGCCTTACCTAAGTGGGTCAACTAAATTGTGTGATTTAAGAAAGTGTGTGAGGCGAGTGTAGGCAAGTCTCTCAAGTAGCTTGGAGAGGCATAGGAGCTTAGCAAAGGGATGGTAGTTTGAGAGAGAGTAAGGGTAAGAATTTTGATTTTTCAGAATGGAAGTTATCAGTGCATGCTTGAACAGTGAAGGAAAGATACCAGTAGAGAGAGAGAGAGATTACAGCTGTTAGTTAAGGTTGGGATGAGCACAGGAGACAGAGATTTACTTACTTTGAGGGTATAGGATTAAGAGGAGAGATAGTAGAGTAGCAGGATGAGAAGAGTGTTGACACTTCATCTACTTTTTTGGGATCAAATGAGGAGAAATTGCAAGAGGGTTCAGTTAGAGAATTGAGTAGGTCACTAGCTGAAGAAGAGTATACCATTTCATCTCAGAACTTATCAATCTTCTGCTTGAAGTAGTAAGCAGGATCTTGTGCCTTGATAGTGGTTGCTGGGTTGGGTGAGGGAGGGTTCAGAAGTGATTTAAATGTATTAAAAAGTTGTTTGGGGTTAGAGGCTTGAGCAGAGATGAGAGTCTGGAAATATGTTTGTTTGGCAGAGTCCAGAGCATTTTAAAAAGAGTGGTAGACAGTCTTATATGTGAGAAAGTTGCTTGGCAAAGGATATTTACGCCACTGATGTTCAGCTTTCCGTGACAGTTTTTGTAATTTAGAGTGCCACGGTTGACATCTAGACCTACGTGGAGTGTGATGGGTAGCTGGAGCCACTTGGTCAAGGGGTATTTTTAGAGTCTGTTTCAGATGTGATACAGCAGTCTCTGGAAAATTAAATGCAGAAATAGGTGAGAACAGTTGTTGCAGAGAGGTGGACAGTTCTTGAAAATTGTGTTAATATTTCTGCGGGTTGAGGAGGATTAGAGGACATAAATTACTCTGAATTTGAAGTAATGGTGGAGAGCATGCAGGTGTAAAGGTTGTGATCTGTGGCAGGGAAAGGGGTGTTAGTGAATTCAGAAACTGAATGTATGTATGTATGCAATTAATTGTCTTCATAATATGAAAAGGACATTTAAAAAATACTGGAAAAAAATAAAGCTCTTCTGCGGACTTACTGTACATACCATAATAATATAAAAAAATTCAGCCAAGTCACTGAGAAACCATCAGTTTTTATCTTATCTCTGATATTACACTGGAATCCGGCACATCCTTATTGGGTCTAATTGTGTTGGACCCAGGGCTTAAAGTGGTCCTAGAGAGGTGGTGGAACTCATTTTCCCAGACACTGACCCCCCACACACACACATACACACATTAAGCGGAGGCAGGGCCAGTGCTAGTGTTTTCTGCACCCCCCTGCAAACTGTAAATTAGTACCCTAAATACCATACTTTATAAAGGGGCATTGATCTTACAAGAAGTAGAGTGGTCATATAATAGTACCCCCAATTCAAATTACACCTCACAGGGGCACAATCTTATTCACATTATACCACATAGTAATGCCCCTTATTCAGGTTTATGTCACTTAGTAGTACCCTTTATTCACATTGCATTACACCATGGTGCACACTATACATGTTATGCCACACAGTAGTGCTCCTTATATAGAATGACCACAGTAGTTCCCCATATACACAATTCCCTCAAAAGTAGAGAGCACCTTACACATAATGACCACAGTAGTGCTGCTTATATACATATTGCCCACAGTAGTGCCCCTTTATACACAGCTTCCCCACTGTCTTGTCCCTCCGGCCCCCTCTCATCTTGTCATCATGATGCACAGAGCCCGCTCCTCTTCTTGGTTCCCCTCACTTCCTCAGCGGTGACATAACATATGCCATACAAGAAAATGAAGATACTTGGACCTGAGGAGGGAATGAATGCTGTCTAACAGACACAGCATGTGTGAGTATCAGGAGGGGTGGGCTGTAAATGGGGGAGAACCATGAAGCCACCAGGACCTGAGTTAGAAGGAGGTGGCTGCAGCTTATCAGTAACGCTAGCTCCATCTGTATCAAACTGAAATCTGAATTGCAGTATAAAAATAAAGCAGCCAGTATTTGCCCTGCACAGAAACAAAATAACCCACCCAAATCTAACTCTCTCTGCAAATGTTATATCTGCCTCACCAGCAGTGCACATGGGCCCTCATTCCGAGTTGTTCGCTCGCTAGCTACTTTTAGCAGCTTTGCACACGCTAAGCCGCCGCCTACTGGGAGTGAATCTTAGCTGTGCAGAATTGCGAACGAAAGATTTGCATAATTGCGAATAGAAATTTCTTTGCAGTTTCTGAGTAGCTCGGGACTTACTCTGCCACTGCGATCAGTTCAGTCAGTTTCGTTCCTGGTTTGACGTCACAAACACACCCAGCGTTCGCCCAGACACTCCCCCGTTTCTCCAGCCACTCCCGCGTTTTTCCCAGAAACAGCAGCGTTTTTCCGCACACACCCATAAAACGGCCAGTTTCCGCCCAGAAACACCCACTTCCTGTCAATCACACTACGATCACCAGAACGAAGAAATTTCTTCGTTAAGCCGTGAGTAAAATACCTAACTTTTTGGCAAATTTACTTGGCGCAGACGCACTGCGAACATTGCGCATGCGCAGTTTGTGACAAATCGCTCCGTTGCGAAAACCACTAACAAGCGAACAACTCGGAATGAGGGCCATGGTTTTGCCCATTAGAGAAAGATTTTGCTGCTGCGTTCAGGTCTGAATTAGGCCCTAAGTACCTATGGGTATTAAAGTCAACCAGGAAGATTTCTGCAACACTGATTTGCAAAGCAGATGGATAGCAGTTTTCAGCACTGTAACTGACTGACATTATAATATATTCACTGCACTGATTTACATTATACACTATTTTAGCTACACAGGTATATTTTTTCAAATCTGCTGGTGAGGTTCATTGCAGTAAAGAAATTACAGTAACAGGTGGAACATTTTTTAAACATCTTTAAATAAGCTTCATAACTTCTGTACTTAATGTGTTTGTGGCATTCACTCAGCTATCATGTGAATGTTAAAGTCAGTGGTACATATTTTATTCTGTAAACTCCAATGAGGCAGGGACTGATGTGTAATATGAAAGTGTTATCTAAATAAAGGGTACCAAAATGTAACTGACATATGATACCATTACAGTAATTGGCTTTAGTGTAGCAACAGTATTGCAATTCGCAGACTGCAGCCAAAAGCAGATTTATATGAATGGGAAAACTCCATAAATAAAGCAACAATTTTAAAAATGCTTTTTGAAAATTCCTAAACATATTAAAATCCAATTTTATTAACTGTGTAATTTTTTTGCAAACTTTCATTTTGGATCACCAGACAGTGTATAATGTTTAGTGATTCTAAAAATATAATTAAATAAATATTCTAATTTATTGAAAGGAATTTATTTCTAGATTTAAGCAGATATTACATGGGTCTAAAGTTTTGTATGTCACTTACAGTATGTCTTTCTCTGTATTCCTTAACCATAGACAATTGTGGTGGCATACAGTAACAGTAATTGTGGGTCATTTTGTTCAGCCATGTAATTTAATACTATAGTAAATCTAGAGAAGCTATTGTGAAAGAGATACTTTGTATTAAGTGAGGAAACTGTGGGTGATAAATGTGGATTTTGTCAATGTATTGAGAGGTATTGACATATTTAAAAAGTTATCATGCTTTGCAGTAATTACAAGGCATCTCTCCAGTACTATGCGCTAATGACAAAGTTGGTATTTGTCAACTTAAAAATAAATTGACATATGAATGGTACAGTAAAATCCATTCAAGAAAATGACTTCTTCACATTTCAAATTTTATGTTAATAATTATTGTTATACTATAGATCATTCACATTCTTGTAGTCTTGTAGCAATGTTCTTGGGCAAAGTCTGGGCACAATAATGGATATTCTTAAAACCTGCACTTTACTGGCATAGTTTGAGAAACTGAGTATTGTCTTTTGGCTGACCAGCACTTCTGGCTAAATATGACGAACTAATCATGGTGCAAGTCTCACAAAGTCTGATGCCAGCAGATGGCACATCTCTGTAGGGTACCAAAAGTCAATGTGATGTATCTACTGTATGCACTACATGGACATGCCTCTGCTCATGCTGCCACCAGCTCCTGCTGCCAGCTGGGTCCTGGCACCTGTACAATGTAGCTGACAGATGCTGGGACCAGCACATGCACAGAAGCAGTACTGCACATACACACAACCTCATTTTCTGTATACTGCATCAGTTGCAGCCCATAGAAGCCAACTAGGGCTGCCCAAAGGCAGAGTGGCTTACTACTGAAAGCCAGCTCCCCGCTAATCGCAGCCCTCGCCTGGCAGTCCCAGAGGGAGGAAACACATCCCAATGGGACTGCCTGTCCTACGGGTGACTGGGAGGTAGGACTTAAAATAGTAAGTCACTGCCAGTCATGGTATAGCAGTGCAGTGTCACGGACTGCGTCTGGCTCATTGAGGTGATGGATTTTGCTAGAGACTTTGCTAATTTATGCCAGAAGCATTTCATTGTGCTTCAGTAAATCTATTTTTCTCTTCCCTGGCAAGCACTTATGGCCTTGATTTGGTAACTTTCTACATTGTTTCCACATTACACCAGATTCTTATTGAAGTAAGTTAACATATTAAAAATAATTATCATGATTATCTATATAATAAGCAAGAAAGTTTGTGTCTGTGTGTAGGTGTGTGTGTGTGTCTGTTTATCCTTTATGCATGAGTTTTGTACCTAGTGCCACCAAAATTGTCATGGGGGTGCAGTTTGACCAGGATTAGGTTTTTGCCTAGGTTTTAACTTTGTTAGAGCCAAGGAAGTGTACATGTTGGCCACCAATTAGGCCAAGGAGTCTCTGAATTTAAATTTAAGCAGTTCACCCAGGATATCTCCCAATACCGAAAACTGAACTGGTCTGAAGGCACAGACTGATATATACCAGTGGATGGCAGGCAGTGCTCCAATGGAAGAGCAGTGAGTCAGAGGATCAACTGTCACTCTGCACCTGTACTGACAGTTACAAGCCATGGTCTCTAATGTTAGTCTGCAGAGATTTCTGCTCACCGATGATTTCTGTTCTGCAGTGATTTCTTAAACCACAGTAATTTTGTTAGCTCTACTGATTGCTGTTCTGTAATTTAGTCTGCTCTTTATACACCCTATTCCAAACATTCAGAAAATGTGCATTCCTGCATTTACTTCTAATTTGCATTGTTATCCAGGTGTAAATTACTTTTGTGTTCCTTCTCAAAGCATTCCTCCTTTAAACACATTCAAACTAAGTTTGACTGTTAAAGCATAACTACAGACAAGTTAAAAAAGCCATGCCTGGGGGGCGTGAACTGTCGTGGATCCGGAGAAGATGTCTGCGCCTGTAGTTCCCATTCCGAGGACTCTTTTCTGCGCTAAATTATAGAACTGGACTGCCTCTTCTGCACATATAGGATTTTTTTTAACTGCCCTTGGATGTTGAGTGGCTGAGGAGAGGTGCGTGGAGCCAGGAGACACCCCGGTAGTATTCGCATGTTGTGTCCTACCTCCTCCCCGGAAGCTGCAATATTGAGAATTCAAAATAGCCCAGCGGAAGTGCACTGCCAGCATGTGATTTGCAGTAGGGAGTTATGGCTACATTGGAGGAAGCTGGGCAGATGCTCTCCACACCTTCCTCCCTGTGACTCACCTTGGAAGGAGCACATTCTGGAGGCACTGCGGATGCAGGCATCAGTTAATTATGGGCTCCCTGACTCCTACTATCTGTTGTGTCCCCTCTACTGGCTATTTTCCCCTGGGGAGATGTATGTGATCACACATTGCCCACACTTCTCCTCTCATGTGAAGATAGCTGCTGTGTGTCTTATACCCCCAGTCTCCCTGTCAGAGGTGGCTGCTGCCAAACCTGAAACTCCATTTTAATGGTTGAGCCCTGCTCTTCTCTGAGTTGTTTTTATGCCCCCTGCTGACTCTGAAATTTCCATGCAGAGTTTAATATTTGGGATAATTCAGACCTCTGAGGTTGGTCCTGGCTATCTGTGAAGATCATTCCCTAAACTCTTAAGATGGAATGACTGCCTCACTATTGGTTGCTACCAGCACAGAGTTACTAATGTAATCCTCTTTCTGCTGATACACCACCCATGTGTTTATCTATCAATTTTTCCTGCTGGCCGACATTATATATCAGCACAGTATTTAAACTTGGAAGTGTGATACGTTTCCAATCTCAAGTTTTTTTCTTCCATACCTTTCTTATTATAATGCCTCCTAAGAGGTCTAGGGGGTACTCCATGCACCACCAACTCCCTGGCTGGTTCATATGCCTCTGTACCAATGGGGAGTGTGAACACAAGCAATATTAAGGGTCCTCTCTCCATCTCTGACACTCCCCTCTTGGTCAAAACCCTCTGTCAGTTCCAATTGGGCTTTAAAATTGATCTAGCCCAAGACCTTATGGCCACCATCTGCAATATTAAAACAGAGCTGTTTGCCATTGGAGAAAATACAGACCATGTGGATAATAAAATTAAGGGTTTGGTAACCTCTCACAATGACCTTATATCTGCCCACTATCAACAAAAAATCAAGCTGGATGCTGTTAAAGATAGGATTGCTGATATTGAGGACCATTCTATATGTAACAACATCAAGATTTGTGGACTTCCCGAGTCTGTGTCTAATTCAAAGCTGGAGAACTATGCTCTGCTCTTATTCTGCAAGCTACTGCCTGAAGTGAATGTGAGAGATCTCCTTATTGATATAATTCAATGCCTCCCCAGGCCCTATTCAGTTTCTGCCTCCCTCCCAAGGACACTCTCCTTTGCATTCAATTCTTTACCACTAAAGAACATACCCTCAAGGCTGCCAGAACTGCCAGGGACTTGACACCCATGGCTTTTTACAGTTGTTTCCTAGTTTTCTCTTTGTTGACCATTGTAAAATGGAGATTGTTGAGCACTATCACAGCGGCCCTTCAAGCACAGGAGATCCCTTATTGTTGAGGGTTTCCGGTAAAATTAATCATTTCTCAGAAGCTGGTGTTAAGTTGCTGTAGGTTTGGGAAATTTCTATTCATTTACCCTCTGAATCTAAGAAACAATCTCCACCTCGCACAGAATAGTCTGCAGATTGAAAAGTAATTCCTACGACTTGTCTGATGCCTACACTTGGACTATAATATTTGGAGTTCTCTCCTAGTGATCAAAAGTGCCTTAGCCAATGTTTTCCCTTCTGATTATATTAGCTGATGTGATGGTAATTTCTTATGTCATAATATTGCTCTACTTTCAGGATACATTTGTCTTCTTTATTGTATTCTCTCTTTACTGTTGAACTTGTATTTTAGTTATCTATGGTTATTTCAATATTGTATACATTTTAGGTATGCTACAGTATATTGAGTATTTTATATTGTGTATCAACTAGATAGATGGTGGCACTAGGACACATGTTCCCCAATGTTGCACTACTACATTTGATTTTTTCCACTGTACTAGTTATGCAGACCTGATATAGTGGGTCCTTTTGGTTTGCTTTTATCTTTTATTTATTTTCCCTTCCGGTTATATTCATCCTATTCCCTTTGGGTTTTGAGATCTATGTGTGGTAGATGCCTTATAGAATATGCCTCATCTAACATGTCATGGGTATATATCCAGTTCTCCATTGTCTTACTTCTGTTGTCTGAATGGTATGTGTTTTTTTCATTAAATGTAAAGGAGTTGAATTCCCCCAATAAGGCAAGATTAGCTTTATCCTATTTTGCTAAACAGAGAGCAGATGATGTAGCTTTACAGGAGACCCAGTTTTCATCCCTAGGCCTCCCTGTTTTAAATTACCATAAATTCCTCCAGGGATACTTTGCAAATGGTCCCTTTAAATTGAATTGTGTGGCCATCCCTGTTCAATAACTCGATTTTGTATTACATTCTGAATTAGATGCTAAAAATGGCTATTTCCTTATTTTAACGGTCACTTTGGTCTCTGTCTACTCCCCTAGCGCTAACCAAATACATTTTCTTCATAAATTATGTTTAACCATAGATATGCAAGGGCTCTTTAATTGTTTGGGGTGATCTTAATTTAATTTAGACCCTAAGATAAATAAATATTCCTAAGCCTCCAGTACATCACCAATATCTCATGCTGGTCCCTCTGTTTTTCATAATCTAGTAGCAGAATTTGACCTACACAATATCTGGCGAGTTCAAAATCACACTGGGCATAAACACACCGACTATTCACTGGTCCATAACTCCTATTCCCAAATAGATTTCATATTTTGTGACTAATGGCTGCTAGAACACTTGTGCTCATTAGATATCCTCATTATTATCTGGTCGGATCATGCCCCAGTGTTGTGGAGCTGGGATATGGTCCGACATCGTGTCCTCCCTCATCCTTAGCACCTATCTCCCCATTTGCTGTATGATCAGATGATGAAAAAATGTATTATGGATAACATAACCTCTTACATCATCTCCAATTCTCCCTCAGACACATCCACCCTGAACTACTGGTGCGCCTTTATAGCCATAGTTAGAGGATCAACTATACAAGTGCTAAGCTTAAAGACATAACCTGCAATGAAGAATCAGAATTTAATTTATTAGCCAGTTATACAACAGTACACCTGGAATTTGTCTCTGGTCAGCTGCATGCCAAAGAAATCACAAGTATTCAACGTACAAACATAAAAAATTACAGGCAACATACAATCATTAAAACCAGCATAGTTAAGGCAACAATGTTTTAAAAGAAGAATTGCATAATTCAACAATTATTTAACAAACTAATTGCCTGAGGGAAAAAGCTATTTTTATGTCTGACAGTTTTTACAGGATGCGCTCTGTAGAACCTGCCTGATGGAAGCAACTAAACCATGGACCAACCCGGATGTGTCTCATCCTTTACAATATTGCTAGCTCAGTTCTCCACCCGCTCTGATTTAGAGTCTAAGCTCAATGATTTGGAGGACAGGAACAAGGTACACACCTCCAAGTCACTTTGTAAAAAGCTGTCTGCTGTAAATAGAAATTGCTTACAGCTGCCTAGCCTGTACAAAAGCTGCCTTAAGAGGCTTAGTCAAAAGTTTTGCCTGGTAGGAAATAGACCTGGTATATGCATGGGAGAAAAAAAGAAAGACTCTTTGTTGGGGCTGTTGATCTGGGTTATCCTCTCTGGATGAGAGAGTACACATTGAGAGTATTAGGAAGTGAAAGAAAGCAAAGTCTGGAGACAGAAAACAGAAGATATAAGTCCAAAAATAAAAATTATTATTAGGACCAACAGTGGTCCCTTCTTTCACTCATCTGATGAAGTATCTTGTTGAATAAAAAGCCTGCTGGTAACACATCTGCAAGGCATTGATGCAGACGGTGACCATTAACCAATAAGGCAACAAGTATATTTACTATATTTCTTTTGGCTAAAAAATGTTTCTTTACACATATTGCAACTTGCGATATACGAGGTAATTAACCCCAGGTAAATTTGGTAGGGTACACTGAGAACATTAATCAATCTGTCGAACATGTACCATTATCAGACAAGATATCTTCAGTGTAACATAATATATATTCTAAACAAATCTTTGATACTAATATTTTCACCAAGGCTTTTGAATAATACTATTGTAAGGATGCTCAATTTGTCCCCCCTATTTGTTTGCTTTGTGCGTCTTTTTTGTCTTTTGCCATATCTTTTTTAGATTGAACTTAATAAAAGTTACATTTTATCTTCATTTCACAAAACATTTTCATTACAAGAGTGCCCCAACAAAGAGTCTTTCTTTATTCTCCCACGCATATACTATCTCTTACTGACTCTGGGCACACCACCGACGCAGTACGAATACCTTGTGTAAACACAACGTATCTCATTTATTGTTGGTTTTTGGACACCTATCCAGTTCGGATTTCTGTCTATAACTTTAACCTGATGCGGAACTAACCCCCTGTTGTTGTACAAAGGGAATAGACCTGGCAAGATGCTGGCTCGTAAATTACACATACAATAAGCCAGAAATAAAATTAAACATGTCTTCTCACTGGTAAGTATTAATTTATATAATCCGCTGAATATATCAAATAAAATTGATATTACACCCAGTTATAAAAGTTACACCCAGTTATAAAACTTAACTTCAGATCTCTCTAGCCCTCGGCCTTCTTTATCTTCTAACAATTCTTTCTTGGTGGGGTTGCCCTCCTTGTCTGCTGATCAGTTGGAGGTGGTCCTCCCTCAAAGTTACTGCAGCAATAAAATCTCTTCCTCGGGGTAAGGCTCAAGGCTGTGATAACTTTATAAATTACTTTTACATTACTTTTCAGGGGCAATTGGCACCTTCACTGACATCTGTATTCAATGAAATAACTCCCCTGGGAGCATTCCTGAAAGAAATGCTGAAAGCCCAGGTTGTTACTCTACCCAAACCCGGGAAAGACCCAGCTTGCTGTCACCATTATTGTCCCATAGCACTTCTTAAAGAAAATGTTAAACTCTTTGCGAATATCATAGCTACCCGCATAAATACTGTAAATATCTTCCTTCCTTGATCGACCCTGACCAGGTCGGGTTTGTAGCCGGTAGACATGCATCTGTTAACACCTGCAGAGTGCTCAATTTGATTTCGAATCTCTCCCAGCTAATCAAAGTCTTCCTTTGCTTTCTCTTGAGCATTTCATCATCTGAACTGGCTTTATATGCGAGAAGTCCCTGCTAAATTTGTGTTGTGGGATCAAATATTGTCATCTATTTTGGCACTATACAGTTCCCCATCTGCTCAGGTGTTCAGTAACAGCTTCCTGTTGGAAGATTGCATTCTTTTTCTCCTAATTTTTGTCTTAGCTATTCAACCCCTAGCAGTAAAAGATCCGTCTAGATGCTGCATTCTCTGGAGTTCATCTTGGTACCAGTTCTCATAAATTATGTTCATTTGCAGATGATGTCCTGCTTTTTGTCACTGATCCCCTTACTACACTCCCTCACTAAACATGACTAAAACGAATGTCCTGTCTATAAATCTCTCTGACTCTTTTCTGTCTCTTTGCTCTTCCTATCCATGTACTGTAGCTGGCAGACTGCTTTGATTTGCTATCTGGGTATTTACATACCCCCCAGTACTTCCTCTGTTTTTGAGGGTAATTTACTACCTCTCATCAATTCCTTATTATCTTTGTCCAAATCCTAGATTACTTAAAACATTTCCTGGCTAGAGCACTTAAAAGCATTAACAATGTATCTTCTACCCAAATTAATGTATCTTTTTTGCATAATTCCTTACAGCTTTCCTCAAAAGTACTTTGACAAATGCAATTCAATCTTAACTAACTACATACGGATATCCTGCCCTCCTAAATTTGTGCACTCTAGAATGGTTCTCCTCAAGGTTAAAGGAAGTTTAAATCTTCCTGATCTTACACATCTAACCCCAGATAGGCTCCAAACATTTTGGCCTTCCTTCTCTAAATTCTGATGGCATCTCTGTGGTGAAGTAGGCCATACTATATATTCCATACCTTTTGATGTTGTTTGCTTCTTGTGAGCTACTGGGCAGAGTTGTTTCAAGTGTTGAATCTCTCTTTTACACCACCTTCTGCTGTAGCTTTTTAAAATGTATTTCCCGATGTGATATTGCATCATCACCGCTATGTACTGGGTCATATCTGTATAGCTGCGTGTGCCACTTAGCCCAGCTTTGGAAACAGCCCCCACTCCCTCCCATTCTAAAAGTTATTCATTAATTTCACTTTAATTTTGTAATGGAAATGGAGTTTGTGCCTTATTCACTATTGGCTTCTTCCCTACTTGTGCGCTGAATGCCATTGAATGAATTCATTACAGAGGGTAAAGGGGCTCATTATATCTCCCAGACTTCTCAGACTGACGCTCTTCAATTAATCTTAAATGAGGCAGAGTCATCTCCTTAATGCCATTTTTTTGTTTTTTTTACCAGATCACTACTGTTCATTGATTATAATATTTACAATTTATCTTTGTCTGAATGCTTTATTGTTTGTCGACTAGTATTTACTGTTGACATTATATTCACATTGTCCTATTCTGATAAGTCTCAAACCCTATGGTTTTGTTCCCTCCCCCCACACATTCCTTTTTCTTTCTGTATCCCTCCTGAAAAAAATATTTTTTTTCAATAAAAACTATTCATGTTAAAAAGCCATGCCACCAAAAATACGATCCATTCTGGGTTGCAGCTTCTCGGCTACTAGAAGTAAAAGAGTGGCAAGATGTGAAGAGACTGAGGAAGTACAAGCATGCTTGGCAGCCGCTCAAGAGAATCACTCAATGCAAGGCTAGCTTGCCAATCTGCTGATGCATACAGTTTGACAATAATTGCTCAACTTCATAAATATTGGGAGTGCATACAACTCTGAAAATTGTACTGTTGTGTTCCTGAAGCATTAAGTTGGGTTCACGCAATATATTGATTCGATCCAGTTATGAAATGTAATGATACATCGCCTCCACCGTACACACTTCATGATCTGCTGTACGATGAATTACAGCCGGGTATGACAGATTGAGTGTAAACACTATATGTTGTGTACAATATATAAATCTGATCCATGTCGCAACAATGTAATTTATAATGTGTAATCCGTTCTAGGGAAGTAGAAGTCATATGAAGCTTTCAATTTGTATATTGTCCCAGTTCTGGTGGAAAAGGGCAGGATATCTTTATATTTACATATTTATAAACATATGTGAATGTTATAGCTATTCACATAGTGACACAAATAAAATATATTAGAACTAGAACTTTAAATAATTATACAATTTGGGATACAAATGCTGGAGACAGTTTTTGTCATTCACATATATATTACTGGCATTTTTCCTGTGAAGTACATTTTCTATAATGTTAGTTTTAATCACTGAGTAACTTCCTCCTTTAATCTCCTCTGTATTAAAGAGTACTCTTAAATTAACAGGGAGTCCACATTTATTGTCAAGCTGCTCAATCAGATTGTGATGTCACTCAGGTGCTAAAAAGGAGGGGTAATTATGAGTAAGAAAAATTATTTATCTATTCCTAATGCACGCTGAGTAAAAAAGATAACACTACATAATATCAGATAATACAGAGATCTTGATTGCATACATCTGCAGATATAGGGCTAAGCCCCCAGGCCAAATGGCAAGGCTTCTCTGTGTCACTGGGGATCCATAACACTAGGTATGGGTCCGGGGCATGGAGTCACAAGCACCATAGAAAATTGTTTATGGTGCATGTGATAGTCAGGTCTGAAGTACATCTGCATCTTGTCTCCAGCAGTATTGGACAATAGGATTTAGGCCATAGTGCCATAACCCACAGATAAGGGCCATGAAGCTATTTTGGCCCTATTCTTGGCACACAGCACTAAAGTGTTACTTTTTTTCTGTTTTGTTAAGGGAACAAGTTGGATATATATAGGACAAAACTTATTGTAAACTTGTTTATTTTTAATTAAATACAGTATAATAATACAGGCATTTACTGTACTTAAATACACATACAACTTTGAGCAACTATGGGAGAGTCACCCTCATCTCTACTTATGGCTGAGTAGCTGTTACTAGGTGACAATTGGGCATTTTAATATAGCATGTGTTGCAAGGGCATGCCTTATCTATGTAGATGGAATTGTGGGTTATTCAAAGGTGGCTATACAGTATGTAGCTATCTGCATCATTTCAAATGGATCTCTTGCAAAAAGTACAGGGTTGGTATGAATGTGCTTATAGTGATGGCACCTACAGTATTTCCATAAGTGGATGGATAGGGCTGTGAGACTGCATAAATACAGGCAATTCTGAATACAGGCAAAGATACTAATTTACTTTTAAACACTGAGTCATATACAGCCACATCTGTATATGACTCAGATGGCACCAGGACCGGCCGAGCTTAATGTTTTTGGTAAGCAAATATAAATTTTCTCGCCCCTTGGTGGGATAAACTTTTTAAAGGGACAGCTACAGAAAGGGGTGTGGACTCACAAGAAAGGGGAGTGACCACACAAAAGGGTGTCAGGTAGATAGTGGGTGACTGGTGAGGCAGGGGTGACCAGGAGATAGTGAGTGACTGGTTAGGCAGGGGTGACAGGGGGATAGTGGATGACTAGTGAGGCAGTAGTGACAGGAAGATAGTGGGTGACTGGGGAGGCAGGAGTAACAGAGAGAGTTGGCGAATGGTGAGGCAGTAGTGACAGGGAGATAACGGGTGAATGGTGAGGCAGGGGTGACAGGGAAATAATGGGAAACTGGTGAGCAGCGGTAACATTGAGAAGGTGGGTGACTGGTGAGGTAGGATTTACAGGAAAATAGTGAGTGTGCTTGCAGAAAGATGGTGCCCGCAGCTTACGGCCCTGTCCCAGTGTATTCCCTCCTAGCTTCCCACTCACCTCACCCTGCGATCCGGGCTCTCTATGCGGGCAGTGTGGCAGGTGTGAGAGCACATCTCGAGAGATGGCAGTAGTCAGTACTTGGGATGGAGAAGGCAGTGGCAGCGCCCCCCACATGTGATGCTTTACGCGGCTGTGTAGTCAGTGTAACAGTCAAACTGGCCCTGTCTGTGTGACCACTCTGGCTATAGCATTATGCTGGGCTTATCTAAATTGGACAGTAAATGTCCATATAACATAATATACAACATAGAATGCATAAAACTAAACACAGTATGAAAAATAGTTAAAAAGCATGCACATGATACCCACATGATTGATAATAAGGTAGGTATTCTTAGATAAATCCCAGCTCAAGGGGTAATGTTTCCATCAGGGGTGTAACCAGAACTATATGGGCACCAATATCAACATGTTGAACGGGGTCCCCATCCCAATGCTTCTAGAGAGACACTTCTCTGCAGCATTTGTTAATTTTATGCCCTATAATAGTGCCATAGTTCATTTTCTGAACCATAATAGCATACCCTCCAACATGACCCGCCCCACTAGGTACAAAATGCTCTGTTTCTGGACTTCCCTCTTAATTTATTATTGCCATCACCTGTGAAGAAACAGCTTTCTTATCATTTAACTAGTTCAACACAGGTGATGGAAATCATAAATTAAGAGGGAAGTCCAGAAACAGAGCATTTTGTACCTAGTGGGGCGGGTCATGTTGGAGGGTCTGTAATAGAGCCTTATTTAATGTTATGCCCCATAGAAGTGCCCTAGTTTCTTTTATGAATAGTAGTTGTGCTTAAGTTCACCCTATGTCACGTTTCAGAGCTGCCAGTACACATTATGCCGCACAGGACCCCCAATTCACATTATGATATCTAGTTCTCCCCATTGATATTGTTCTTCATTATAGTGCCCGGTACATATTATATAACATAAAAATGCCCTCCTGTTCATTTTATACCAAACAGCAATGAGCAGGTCCAGAGGCATACCTAGATATATTGCAGGCCCCAAGGAATAAGTTTGAAAGGACCCCTACGTACCACCCATTGGCAAAAAATGTATATAACACATGTAACTGTGACAGGGAAGGTGGGCCCCTCTTAGCTCTGGGCCCCATAGCAGCTGCACTGCCTCCACCTATGGTAACTATGCCCTTGGTTTCCAGGTAATCACTTAGCTGCTTGGTAAGCAAGAGTACATTTCTAGATGTTAGAATGTTTATGCTGTGCTACAACCTCTCTGAAACTAACCGCTGCTGTGTGTTAGTCATTCAGCCGAAAACATTGTTGTGTTTCTGTTAGAGTCTCTGCAGGAGTCAGGCAGTGGGAGGAGAGGGAGGGTGCAGCTTGTAGTGGCTCTTTTCTGAGCTCTGTACTCAGCAGTGGAGTAGTGTCCAGTTTCCTCAAAAAGCACTTTCCTGATGGAGTTCAACAGCTGGAGGCATCAAATATTGTTTTTATGTGTTTCTCCACTGTTTAGCATGGCTGTTTCATCAAAAGAGATGCGGCAGTGTACTTTGTGGCTGTTGGAGAAGTTTTTTAACCTCTCACAGCATATCTGATTTTCCAATGGTTTAATTAATCACTGATTTTACATGTTATCTAAATTGGAGGCTAGGGGAACCAGACTCATGTTGAAGCCTGCCCTGGATAGCATTAGACATTCAAACTGAAGGGTTAATACAGAATGGGACTGGGGCATCATCATAGAAGCTGTGAAGAGGCTTGCAGTTCATGAATAAAGATATAAGGGCACCATGAAACTGAATAATAATATAAAATATCTTAAACCTGTCCCTAGCTCAGTCAACAATCAACATACTTAAAGAAGAATGATCTGGAATCTGGGTTGGGATGGCGAGGAGGTGGGAAGGGCAGGAAATGGGCAACCTGCCAGCTGCTTTGTTTATACTGAGTACTGCCTGTAGTGATGCTGGCTGATAGGACTGGCATCTCTGATGTGGCAGATTTGCAAATACAGGGCCCTGGTAACTACATCTAATTAGTGTTAGGAGGAGCGCCAGCACTTCTGAGCTTAGTACTTCAAAGTATAATGATGATATGTTTTTTTTGTTTGTTTTTAAAGTTTGTTCTACTGACCACCCACACAAAAGAAAGCTATAGCAGGCTGGCGATTGCTATAGATTGTATGGTTGCGTAACACTAACTTTTTTATTAGTTACATATTCATCAATAGGGTTCCCAGCATGTATACCCATCAATATCAGGTCACATACTTCGTAAATGTTTTATGATATGTTTGAGTGTACAGTATTTTTGTCTTTCTGAAATTAGTATTCTTTGCTTCTGTTCTGTATGATTCCATTTACTGTGAATTTGATTAATTTGTTTTTTCCTTTAGTTAATTAAGTACTAATGAATCTAAGAAAAAAACCATTCACAAATAGCTATTATTTACAAAGTAATTGCAACTCAATGAAATTAAAATAAAATCCTTAAATCTAAAGATGCTGGCATTTCATTGTTTTAAAAATACAGCAATAATATAATCAGGTGCTGCTAGAGCATGATAGACAAATGATTTATTATAAACATGCATTTCCTTATTCAAAAGTAACATGGACCATGAAAATCCTCCATAGAAATCCATTTTCATATAGCATGACATGGTCATCCATGCGTATAAATTAAATAGCAAAATAGATTAAGAATTATTGAGAATAAAATCAAATAAATATAGCAGATTATTAATTAAACAACACAAAAGACAAAAATGTAAAATTTGGAGGACATCTTTAAATCATACTAGTTTTCATGTGTACTCCGGTTTGAACTATAAGTGGACTTAAGCTGAATGCCATTGGTCAAGAATTCACATATTAGGGCACTGAATTCACCACCTGAACACTAAACCATGACCTGAGCAACTAAGCATACTGAATTGTAATAATTGTCACTTGTTTGTCTTTTGATATGTATATTTAAAATGGATATATTAGCACCTACAGTATATGGATGGCCAAAGTGGGACTTATTATTTTATTTAGGATGTTGACTGTAACATGAAATACATGTATTTCCAATTTAAATTGCAACATATAGCATAGCAACCGTGAATACTTTACTACCAATCGGTGAGTTGGAAAGCATGGACTTCCACTTACAGTATTTAAGCAAGGTAAAACACATGTCGGGCAGTTGCAGAACATGACTTCCGGTTTGCCAATTTCTGCTTGGAGTAGGTTGATCATGAAACACATAGTTTTGGATGCCTTTCCACATGGATTATTCATTATAACTGCTTAATGAATGAATCTCGCATCTGCCTTAGTCACAGGGACATTGACCAGTGTATGTCTGCTGTGATGAAGATCTGCATTTTCATATACAGATGGGTCCACGGTTATTTTGGCTAGTTTGCTGCACCTAGGCACAACATGGTTTATTAACATAAACCCTTCATCTATTGTTCTCAGCTGCAATACAATACAGAGAACAATGAAGTCTAGCATTATCTACATTATGTTTGGATTCACTATATGCATGTATTATCCTTTGATTTTGCAATTCTAAATGTGTTTTTACTGTATGTTATAAAATGTTTTAAATGGTATCACACTATATCCATTTTTTTCTTATGGGATATGAATGAATTCTGGCTTCATTCATGTGTGATTTTGCAAGCATACAGTAGCTTCTGTGATTCCATGGCATAGGCCAGGATTGCCTTCCTGATTACAACTTGTACTTGATAAAGTACCATTAGAGGTATGAAACATGTTGGAGAACAGCAGTGGGGCAACATTGGGAACAATACATGTGCAGCGTACTTTGTGGAAGTGTTTTAATCAGTGGCCACCATCAGCTGAATTTACCTGCTCCGGAACTAGAACTGAGCACCAATGAGTGCCTGGGCTTCCTAGATCACCAGAGGACCAGGTAGGGCTATCAAGGGAAATCCAGATAAGCACATCATGCTCTCAATCTAGGCACTGGAACATTAAGAACTAAACTGTATCTAACACACCAGGCTCCCACAAAAAGTCTAAAAAGACTATAAACATACATAGTAACATAGTAACATAGTATCTAAGGTTGAAAAAAGACAATTGTCCATTGAGTTCAACCTATTTGTGGTCTCCTATGCACGATTATTTTGTATAAAATTTTGACTGAAGTTGATGACTGCCATTACGTTTTACCCCTCTTTTTTATAATAACCATAGTGCGTGACTATGCCCCGTAACCCTGGAAATCCTTATCCATTAGGAATTTATCTAACCCATTCTTAAAGGTGTTGACTGAGTCGGCCATTACAACTCCCTCAGGCAGGGAATTCCAAACATGTATCGTCCTTACTGTAAAAAAGCCTTTACGCCGTATTGTGCGGAATCTCCTCTCCTCTAACCTGAGCGAGTGTCCACGAGTTCTCTGTGTTAATCTAACCAAAAACAGGTCCTGCGCAAGATCTGTATATTGTCCCCTTATATATTTGTAAATGTTAATCATGTCCCCTCTTAATCTCCTCTTTTCCAGTGTAAACATGCCTAGTCTTGCAAGCCTTTCCTCGTATTCCAGCGTCTCCATACCCTGAAATTAGTTTGGTCGCCTGCCTTTGAACCTTTTCTAGCTCCAGGATATCCTTTTTGTAGTAAGGTTCCCAGAATTGTACACAGTATTCAAGGTGTGGCCTCACAAGTGATTTATATAATGGGAGTATAATACTCTCGTCCCTAGCATCAATCAATTCCCTGGTTTTATGCATGCTAATATCTTATTAGCCTTCTTTGCTGCAGTCCTACTTTGGGTACTACTGCTTAGTTTGCTATCTATGAGGACACCTAAGTCCTTTTCCAGTACAGAATCCCCTAATTTTACCCTATTTAGTAGGTAGGTGTTATTTTTGTTCTTGTTACCCTAGTGCATTACCTTACACTTGTCTGTATTGAAGCGCATTCTCCATTTCGCTGCCCAAGCTTCTAGTTTAACTAAGTCATTCCGAAGCGACTCAACATCCCCCTCCGCATTTATAACTTTACACAATTTGGTATCATCTGCAAAAATTGCACCATGCTCTCTAGACCTTCTGTTAGGTCGTTAATAAAAATATTGAACAATAGCGGTCCTAATACTGAGCCTTGCGGTACACCACTCAGCACTTCAGTCCAAGTTGAAAACGATCCATTAACCACAACGCGCTGCTCCCTATTATTTAACCATTTTTTGACCCAAGTGCATATTGTGCTTCCTAGCCCTGACTCTTGTAGCTTGTAGATAAGTCCCATGTGTGGTACAGTATTGAATGCTTTGGCAAAATCTAAAAAGATTACATCCACCTCTTTACCTGATCTAGGTTTGCGCTTACTGTTTCATAAAAGTAAGTTGGTTTGACAGGATCTGTCCTTCATAAACCCATGTTGATTCCTTTTAATTACCTTATTGACTTCAAGGAACTTCTGAATACTATCTCTTAGAATACCTTCCAATACTTTCCCCACTATAGATGTAAGACTTACTGGTCTATAATTACCTGGTTCAGCTTTACTTCCCTTTTTGAATATAGGCACTACTTCCGCTATACGCCAGTCTTTGGGAACCATACCTGATATTACTGAATCCTTAAAGATCAAAAATAGCGGTTTTGCAAGTTCAGAGTGAAGCTCCATTAGAACCCTTGGGTGAATACCATTGGGACCTGGTGACTTATTAATCTTTAAATGTTTTAATTGGTCACAGACTACTTCCTCGCTTAAATAAGTACCTATCAGTGGGATATTCTCATTATTGAAATTATGTGTTAGTCCCTGAATTGGGTCCTCTCTAGTAAATACTGTTGAAAAAAACCCATTTAGTGTGTCTGCTATGTCATTATCATTTTTGCTTAAGACTCCCAACTTGTCTTTTAAAGGGCCTATACTCTCCTTCTTTAATCTCTTGCTATTAATGTATTTAAAGAATTTTTTGGGATTCGCTTTGCTTTCCTTTGCTACTAGTTTTTCAGTTTCTACTTTGGCCGCTCTTATTTCCTTTTTGCATATTTTGTTACATTCCTTATAGTGTTGAAATGACTCTGCTTCCCCGTCAGATTTGTATTTTTTAAATGCTCGCCTTTTCTTGCCCATAAGTTCCTTTATCTTTTTGTTAAGCCACATCGGTTTATGATTTTTATTACTTTTTTTGCTGCTCGTAGGAATAAATTTGAGTGTATTTTTAGCTAGCAGGAATTTTAGTACCTCCCATTTCTCTGTAGTATTTTTTCCTAAAAACAAACCTTCCCATAGCTAGTCCTAGTTGAGCCAGTATAGGGCTGTTTATGAAAACTGATATTGAATGTGACCATATTGTGGTCGCTGTTTCCTATGGGTTCCCCTACTATAATACCTGATACCAAATCCCATTGTTTTTTAATACCAGGTCTAAGATTGCATTGTACCTAGTTGGTTCCTCAATTAGTTGAACTAAGTAGTTATCATTAAGTGTGTTTAAAAACATATTGCCCCTAGCAGTATCACATAAATCGTTTTTTCCAGTTTATCTCTGGATAGTTAAAATCTCCCATCACTACTATGTCTCCTACTCCTGCTGCTCTTTCAATTTGCTTTAGTAACAATTCCTCATCAGATACGTTGATACCTATAGCATACACCCAAAACGAACTTTTTTATTCCTTTTTCCCCGCATGCAATTTCTACCCATAATGTCTCGACAGTGTCTACAGTCCCCTCCTGAATATCTTCCCGTACATCAGGTTTTAAAAACTGCTTTACGTAAAGACACACCCCTCCACCCTTTTTATTTAGTCTGTCTCTCCTAAACAGTGTATAGCCCTCTAGATTGACTGTCCAATCATGAGATTCGTCCCACCAAGTTTCAGTAATGCCTATAATATCATACTGTTTGCTTGCTGCAAGTTTTTCTAGTTCACCCTTCTTACCAGTAATGCTTCTAGCATTTACATACATACAACTAAGATAAGTATTTCCCCTTGTGTTAGGGACATCTTTCACCTTATGTAGCAATGATGACCTGTAATCGTCATTGTTTAGTGCTTTGGTAAAATCTCTTTTAGTACCCATGTTAGTAACCTTACCGCCTGCTCTTACCCTCCCCCAACTTCTCCCCATTTCGTTTACTACCGCCATCCCCACTATTCTCACTGCACGCCCCGTAGTTTCTAGCTTAACCCTCCCCCCAGGCTCCTAGTTTAAAATCTCCTCCAACCTTCTAACCATCCTTCCCCCCAGCACCGCTGCCCCCTCCTCAGTCAGGTGCAATCCATCACGACAAAAGAGATGGCGCCTGACTGAGAAGTCTGCCCAGTGTTACAAGAACACAAACCCCTCTTTCCTGCACCAATCCCTAAGCCACACATTTACCTCCCTAATCTCATTCTGCCTCCCTGGACTAGCGCGTGGCACGGGTAATATTTCGGAGAATATTACCTTAGATGTCCTTGCCTTAAGTTTCTTTCCTAAGTCCCTATAGTCTTTCTTAAGGACATCCCACCTTCCGCTAACTTTGTCATTGGTGCCAACGTGCACCAAGACCGCCGGGTCTTTCCCAGCCCCTCCCAACAATCTATCTACCCGGTCCGAGATGTGCCATACCCGAGCACCCGGGAGACAACAGACTGTACGGCGATCACGGTCCCGGTAGCAGATTGCCCTATCTGCCTTCCTGATGATAGAATCCCCTACCACCACCATCTGACTAGGTACCTCACTATCTTTTATCCCAACTGCGCCAGAGGGACCGCTCCTCTGCATGCTAGAGGGAGCAGTCTCCTCCGGCACCATCATTTCATCACTATCATCCTCCAATTCCTCATCCAGTCGGGCAAATTTGTTCGGGTTTGATAGTTCGGATATGTCGAGCCTCCCCCTCTTTTTCTTCCTTCTAACTGTGACACAGCTGGCTACGTGATCATCATCCTCTTCTACCAGTGACCCCTCACGCAACAACTCCACCGTTCTTTCTAAACTTTGCTCGAGATTGTGAATCTCCCTCAGTTGCGTAACGGTTTGCTCTAGATCAGTTACCTGGGCTTCCAGGGAAACCGTTCGCACACACCTCGTGCATATGTAATCACACTGGGCCGGTAGCTCCTGGTGTGCATACATCTTGCACGACATGCACTGAGTGAGGTCCCCAATCACAGCCCCTCCCATATTGTTTGTAAGGTCTAACTCCCTGTTACTCTCAAAAAGAAGCAAAATGAAAAAGTAGAAGACAAACAATCTCACTTATACAATAATTAAGCTGGCTTATACTTATCTATATTTGTGCGGTTCTTGGTCTTTTATTTTTATGCAGCCGTAGTACTCTCTCCTGCGGCACCGATACTCCACTTAGCAGTTGCAGTTGTTCCAGCTCACTGCACCTCCTTTTCACTCTGCTTACAGCTCCTGCTAAAAAAAAAAAAAAGCCCCTCACACAATCACAGCCCCTCTACTACTCCAAGTAAGAGACCCTCTCACTCACTGACAAGGTCAGCCCCTTGCAGCCTCACCAGAAATTTAATGGTACTACAAATATGTGTGTTCCTGATTGTGTATTATAAAACTCACCTTTTTCTGTATTCTAACTCACCTTTTGCTGTTACCAACTCACACTTACAAATCCAAGCAACACTTTAAAATACAAGCCCTTACAATAAACATTATTATTATTGTATTTATTAAAGTACTGTATAACATTATTTTGTTAGCAGATGCCTTGAAATTTTGGTGTTCATGTTAACATTTTTTATAGGAAATCTCCATTGGGAGACACAGACATATTAGGACCTACTATCCTTGGTAACAAGCTAGGAGCTGGTTAGCCTTATTTGGAGTTAATGCCAATTCTATTACTCACACTGAGCCTGCAGATGTGTTGTACAAAATCTGTTAAAGGAACATATATCTGATAAGTGCACTAATGTCTGTATAAAAGTCACATATCTAACTCTATGGAATATGCTCATTTTCCATGTAAGGTATATTATATAATACAGTGGGTATACTTGTATAACTGCAAACTATGCAAGTATATAGAATTAGTAAAATACATTTTTTCCTTATGCACTTTAGAGCTTTAACGTAACCCATATTGTATTAAAAAAAATTTGTTTTGTACAGTATTTGTTTTTATGGTTAGGGATACAAGTTGTGAATGTCATCTTGAATTACAGCACCAAGCTACTCTGCAGAACATTTCATGTTACAAACCATCGTGGGACAAAACGTTTTACTAGGCAAGGTAAAATTTGCTTCAAACATTGCTCTGGTTAAATGGCATCAACGTTCCTAAAATGTCTTAGAATGATTTTCACGTACTGTACAGTGGGCAGGATTTAATGCCACCTGAGTTTGGAGGCCGTGCAGAATGCATGGATTTTCCTTGTAAGTAATTGCCCCTTTAAAAAAACGTCTGAGTTTGCCCGGCATCCCACACAGCCTCCAAACTTGGGTGGCATTACATCCCGCCCACTATGTGAACTGGGAAGATTTAACTGGTTTCTTTATAATGTGTGAACCCATATAAACTGGTGATAAATCAGTAATGTTAGAAGTATCTATAAATGTTATACAGCCTACAATTTTTTGTTAGTTGGTGCACAGTGTGAAAACTATATTTGACTTTCCTTCCAGATGACTGCTGAATATATGTATGTCTGGGAATCTAGAATATACCTCAGGGCCTTGGCAGGGGTGTTTTAAGAGAGGAGGCCTGTGTGCAGCTTCTTCCATTTGGCTTCCCTCCACTCTAGCTGGCAGAACTGTAGAATCTGAGCAATAAGGGCTCAAAATCTAATATACAAGCACAGAACTCTGGAAAAATGGCATGGTGTCCATTCTCCTGGCAATTTCTCTACCGTGAATGAGCGTAATGCCAGGAAAATGGATGCTGCACCATTTTCCTGGTGATGTTTTGTGCTCATGCTGCTGAAGAAATGTGTTCAGTCTGTGCAGCGTGGGCCCCCCTGGGTGCCAGTATCATGTTGGGCGGCTGCAGAGAATGGCAGAGGCCATGAGTATGATTGCTACACGCAGGGAGAGAGAGGAGTGACTGCTTCTGCAGCTTCCACTCTCCCCAGCCCAGCACACAGCAGAGGGTATGCCATGTGATGGGCTGGGGAGAGAGGCTGCTGCAGCAGCCATCAGTCCTATCTCTTCCTGCCCAAAGTTTCAACAATAGAGAGTGTGGGGGAGCACGGGAACCGAGGCCCTTCAACAGGCCTGGGACTGGGCACTGCATCCAGGAGAATTGCATATGCCCAGTATTAAAATCACCAGGGATATGACACGAGCACCATGCTTCCAAAGTCTGCTGCTCACAACTGTGTCAGCAGAGAAGTGGGGGCCATATTGAAACTGCACATAGGGGTTTATTCAGTATGGATTGCAGATTCTGCTAAAAAGCAGAATCTGCATTCCTTTCTCTTGCATGCAAGGCAAGGCTGCCTAGCATGCAGAATGGCCTGCCCAGCAGCTGCAACCGCAATTTAATTGTGTTTGTATGCAACTGTGGATGACTTCCTGCACCCACAACTAGGCACCGTATGCAGGCAGTCAGCTGCCAATTTTCTCATTGGAGCAGCTGCTTGTGATGTCATTGAGCCGCATAGCGATGCAACCTGAACAGAGGCGTAACTAAGGGGGGTTGAGCAGGGCATGTTCCCTAAGCGCCATCGCAGGCTCAGGATAGGGGGTGCCACCAGCCAGGGAATCATGCTCACCTGCCCCCGCTATTACGCTGCTGTCGCCTGTTACCATTGCACCACTGACTTTGGCGACGTTCCCGCAGTATGCAGCTCCATGCCTCTCTCCTACTTGTACTGCTGCTTGTAGGAAGCGCTGCTGTGACAGGTGTAAGTGTAATAGGGGGCAGGCATGTGAGCTGGGTGCACTCGTGAGACCTCATTCCCAGGCTTTACCTACTTCTGAGTTCCGAGCAGGCCCTGCCCACACCAGCAGCTAATGATGATCTCAGTGGCAGCTGCAGGGCTGCTCGTGGGGAGCTCACCCAGGGGATTCACTCGCTGCATCCAGTCATAGGATAGATTAAAGGTTTCCTCCATCACACTACACATCCTTTCTGCTTCCTTATATC
The DNA here is from genome assembly GCF_028390025.1 of Pseudophryne corroboree. Classification (NCBI taxonomy): domain Eukaryota; kingdom Metazoa; phylum Chordata; class Amphibia; order Anura; family Myobatrachidae; genus Pseudophryne; species Pseudophryne corroboree. Next base: position 335,359,244 of record NC_086445.1, read on the forward strand.
TCATCATGTACTAACACAGTATGTCCTCCACTTAGTGTGTCTACTGTATGTAGGGTGACCACAAATACATTGCTCAGCCCTATACAAGGTAATCCCTATATAACTGTCAGTATACCCCCATAATCACTAACATATCTAGGGGTCACACTCCCTAACCTCCCTGCTGCTTACCTTGGCCTCACAGACACACAGTCCTAACTGCCTGCTCCGAGGCAGCTCCCGACACCCAGGACCTCAAAGTCTCAAAGAACCAGGCTCCAGCTCCTGGCTGAAGGTAAGGGGGTTGTGAAGGGACACAGACCAAGGGTGTTAAAATGAAAGAGGAGGGGGTACACACAGAGAAAACAGTGACATGAAATGAAGGGGGGTGGGGTGACACAGGCATAGAATAAAGGGGGGGCACACACTAAGGCACAGAATGAAAGGAAGTTGGGGAGACACACAGAGAGTCAAAGAACTGGAGGGCACACTGAGACAAGAATGATGGGGGAGACCAGGCAGGGGGAGATAATGGTTTAGCTGAGAGACAATGCCAGGTAAGAGATGATCAGGGCCAGATTAAGGCAGGTGGTGGCCCAGGTCAACAGCATTTGTGGGGGCCCTGGCATGCTACTGGTGTCAAAGCCTCCAAACTTCCACTCCACATACCTGGCAGCCTGCGCCCCACCCCTCCTTTAATCCAGCCATATCCCCCTAAAAGGTGTGGGGTTAGTCCTTAAGACTGCTCCATATTTTACACGTGTGTCTCCTTGGCAGGTTGTGCCCATGATGAGCTGGAGGAGCGGGTAGGGGAGGATCCTCATCCCGCTAGTAGCGGGGTCCCCCTATACTGTGGCGGGCATTGTTGTGTGTGAGGGCGGGATGTACTAAGCCTTGAAAAGTGATAATTTCACAGTGATAAAGCACCAGCCAATCAGCTAATAACTGCCATGTCACAGGCTGCGTCTGAAAAATGAAAGGAGCTGACTGGCTGGTAGTTAATCACCATGAAATTATCACTTTTCAAGGCTTAGTACATCCCACCCTGAGCAGTAAGGAGGGTGCGATGTCAGCGTCGCCCTGTCAGATCCTTATAGCCGGGAGAGGGGAGACCACTCGACGCAGAATTCCACATCCCGAGCATGCATTGTAGAAACAGAGGAGAGTGAAATGGGCAGCGCTGCTCTCACTGCTGCCAGCAAGAAGCTGATTCTGCTGCAACATATACAGAGAGCTGCTGCACTCATATACAGGGAGTAGGCTGGCAGCAGAATGTGACATAGGTTACACGAGTCTGGTTGAACCACTGTTGTATGCTGATGACCTTGTTAATATTCCTACACAACCAGGCATCTTCTGGATGCTGTGATCTCCTACATGAATAGTGAATACTGACTGAAGATGCTGTCTGCCTCAGAGGATACATTTCTTCAGAGGTTCCACATTGTAAGAAACCATCATATAGGTAAGGCACATGTGGAATTGAAAAGAATGTTCCCAGTGTGACAAGAAACAGGTGGTGTGTCATGTTGGCATGCCCCGTTTCCAGTGACCACGCCCCTACTGGTATGTGGCCACACCTACCTTGTCAGTGCACTCGCCTTCGGCGCATGCATATGCTCTATTATTTGTGTGTGGGGGGATGCCATTCTTAATCTTACACTGGGCTCCAAGAACCCTAGTTACGCCTCTGAGCCTGAATAACCCCCATAGGCCCATCCTCCCTTAAACTGCCCCTATGCATACTACATAACATTATGATGCCATATTACCTTTTCTTTTGCATTTATGGCTACAATGTGTGATTAATAGGTAGGTGTGATTTAATTCACTCAACAATAAAATGTAAAAAGTAGAATATGCATAATATCATTTTATACATGAGACAAGGCTCCAATGACAAATAGATTATTATTTGGAAATATGTTGTTAGTATGTTTCACTGCTTTTTGTGATTTGTGAAGGTAGCTCTTAACTTATGTAGCAAAACCATCTAAACTCCAGTCATTCGGAGATTAAGGTGAATAACCAGATGTCCATATATGAGAACAGCAATAGTCATTTTATGCTGTACTAAAAATAATCATATCTAAAAAAAATAGCAATTCTAAAGTGAGCAAATATAAAGTCATTAGATACTGTTTTGAGTTCATCTTAGTTCATGTTTATCTGATATATATTATGGAGATTTAAAAGCTTTTTATATTCACATATTCACATTGTTAATACAGAGAATCTCCTTTTTTTGATAAAAGTTAGCTTTTTTCATCTGCATATCTAGATCACATTAAAACTTATATTTTTAAAATGTAAATGTTTCAGCTATGGGGGATTTGCAATACAGATAAAGCCTTCAGCTTAGCATCTAAATATCTGATTGAAAAATTCTAATCAAAAGGTTTTCAGATGAATTGCTGAGAGATATATAACCTAATATATTGCAGAAAATACAACAATTGGGAAAATTTTAAAAACTGATTACATTTCTTCATATCAAATTAACAGAAGTTTTGACCTTTATTATATCGGATTTCAATAGAATATGCTATCTAATGTAATATTGTTATCTATCTTATACATGTGTGTTAACACCTAGAGTATGAAGACTGCATAGGGAGCGAATGTACTGACAAAGTAGTAATGTATGTAACTACAAATAAACATGAAGTTCCCTATGGCAAAAACAAGATATATTAACAGTAGGTACTTAGTAATTTCTGCAGCTCATTGCTTATAGTGATGCATTTCAATGCTTACAACATGCACTATGGTGGTAATTCCGAGTTGATCGCTAGCTGCTTTTGTTCGCTGCGCAGTGATCAGGCAAAAGATTGGCACTTCTGCACATGCGTATGCAGTGCAATGCGCATGCGCATCATACTATTACAAAGAACGATGTAGTTTCACACAAGGTCTAGCGAAGCTTTTCAGTCGCACTGCTGGCCGCAGAGTGATTGACAGGAAGAGAGCATTTCTGGGTGTCAACTGACCGTTTTCAGGGAGTGTTCATAAAAACGCAGGCGTGCCAGGGGAAACACAGGCATGGCTGGGCGAACGCAGGGCCTGTTTGTGACATCAAAACAGGAGCTGAACAGTCTGAAGTGATCGCAAGCGCTGAGTAGGTCTGGAGCTACTCTGAAACTGCACAACATTTTTTTGTAGCCGCTCTGCGATCCTTTCATTCGCACTTCTGCTAAGCTAAAATTCACTCCCAGTGGGAGGCGGCATAGCGTTTGCACGGCTGCTAAAAACTGCTAGCAAGCGAACAACTCAGAATGACCACCTATATCTTCACACAAATGTGTTCTGTATGATCAGGGCCGGTGCTAGGGTGCTCAGCGCCTCCCTACAAACTCTAAATTTACACCCCTCTCTACCATTTTTGATAATAGGCGCTTGCCACAAAAAAGGGGTGTTGTCTCCCAATGGAGGGGCGTGCCCAAACAATGGTACCCCCAATTCAAATCACGCCACACAATAGCACAATCTTATTCACATTACCCCGCACATAGTGCCCCTGATTCATATTACACCACATAGTAGTGCCCCTTATTCAAATTGCAACACACAGTTGTGCCCCATATACACATAACGCAGACAGTAGTAGTGTCCCATATACATAATGCCCACAGTATTGCACTTTATAAAGAATGCCCCCAGTAGTGCTTATACACATAATGTCCACAATAGTAGTGACCCTTATACACATTGCCTACATTAGCACTGCCACATATACACATGATGCCCACAGTAGTAATGTTGTAATGATTTACTAATTAAAGCTGCAAACATGCCCTAGTATGTGTATATATAGTCCCCTATGTATGAGCTATCCATTATATTATGAACAGGATACGCGAGACAGATATAGATAGATGATCCAATTACAATGTGATGACAAAATTATGACTTATGACTATATTCAAAACCTACAGATTGGAATAATCTGTTGCACAAAGTTTCCATCCAGAACCCCTGAAGAGGAGATTGCCATTCTCCCAACATCTGTGCATCAGAAGAATTACCTCAGATCCAGAAACGGTCAGGATTCCGGCAGCTAAAATACCTGCGCCAGTATCCCGACAGCTTTCAGAACGCTGACGCTGGAATCCTGACCTGGTCAGCATCCCGACACCGGAATACCGACAGCTGGGATCCCAAAGGTAAGTATAGCCGGGAGGATTAAGATCTAGCTGTGGGGGCGTAAATGGTTAGGCTGTAGGGAGGGGGCTCACGGTTAGGCACCATGGTGGGTTTAGCTTTAGGCACTAAGAGGGATGTTAGGGTTAGGCTGCATGTGGTAAGGGAGGGTTAGATGATGCCGGGGTGGTAGAATATTTGCCTCACTTGTCAGGATCATGAACCTCAGAATGCTGGTATTGGTATTGTGACAACCAGCATCATGTCTGCCGGGATCACATACTGCTGGGATATGGCTTCCCCTGCTCTTGGTGCCGAGTCACATGATCACACCTGGTGACTGACTCATGAGCGGCGGATGACGCTAGATGCACACCAGGGATCCCACACAATGACGTTCTCCTTAGTCAGTTGATTTTAATCCTCCAATAGGATAACTATTCTCTTGACAGCTCCCGTCATGTGACGAGTGCGGGTCACGTGATCGGACCAGACACCCGAAAATACACATGTTTTATATGAAATGTGCCTCTTTTTATGATTAATTATATACCCTTTATCAGGTACGTATCTGTATGGGACCAGTAGGTTTATTATGATTACATTTTGATATTAATTCTATGGATGGTTAGGTTTATTGTTTACCTGTAAAGCATAGGTGTTTCAACTCACACTAATTTGGTAGGGTATATATTGTGACCCAAGCCACACTCCTGTATATGCTCCTGAAGAAGCTCGTTCATTGGCACCAGTGAAACGCGTTGAGCTTGGAGGACATTATTGACACATTATTGCAGAATATTTCTACCACCATTTGGACTCTTTCTAAATTGACCCAACCTGGCACTAATTGGACAGCACCTCCTACTGGATTTATTACCACTCACGGAGTAACCGGAGCCACCCCTACCTGCATAATCCATGCACACTGCTGCACTTAGAGTGGGGACTTATTAGGACTCTAGCGGTTATACATTCTTTACCTCCGAATCGTATCTGTAGAGACCTAGGCGGGGTATGATCTTGCCATTATAAAGGAGCCAAATGATTGTGTCATAATACTTGAATTTTTCTGCTAATTAGCTCAGTTTTATTGATGCTAATGTTTTAAATTAATTGTGTCTATTAAATGTATTATTTTTTAATCTTATAACTAGTGATGAGCGGGTTCGGATCCTCAGGATCCGAACCCGCCCGAACTTCACCTTTTTTTTCACGGGTCCGAGCGACTCAGATCCTCCCACCTTGCTCGGTTAACCCGAGTGCGCCCGAACGTCAACATCCCGCTGTCGGATTCTCGCGAGATTTGGATTCTATATAAAGAGCCGCACGTCGTCGCCATTTTTCACTCGTGCATTGGAAATGATAGTGAGAGGACATGGCTCGCGTCCTCTCACTTTGTTTAAGGGGGTTGCAAATATCTTTATTCTGGGGACCAGCAGTATTATAGGAGGAGTACAGTGCAGAGTTTTGCTGACCAGTGACCACCAGTATTATACGTTCTCTGCCTGAAAAACGCTCCATATCTGTGCTCAGTGTACTGCATATATCTGTGCTCACACTGCTTTATTGTGGGGACTGGGGACCACCAGTATATTATATAGGAAGAGTACAGTGCAAAGTTTTTCTGACCAGTGACCACCAGTATTATACGTTCTCTGCCTGAAAAACGCTCCATATCTGTGCTCAGTGTACTGCATATATCTGTGCTCACACTGCTTTATTGTGGGGACTGGGGACCACCAGTATATTATATAGGAGGAGTACAGTGCAAAGTTTTTCTGACCAGTGACCACCAGTATTATACGTTCTCTGCCTGAAAAACGCTCCATATCTGTGCTCAGTGTGCTGCATATATCTGTGCTCACACTGCTTTATTGTGGGGACTGGGTACCACCAGTATATTATATAGGAGGAGTACAGTGCAGAGTTTTGCTGACCAGTGACCACCAGTATTATACGTTCTCTGCCTGAAAAACGCTCCATATCTGTACCCAGTGTGCTGCATATATCTGTGCTCACACTGCTTTATTGTGGGGACTGGGGACCACCAGTATATTATATAGGAGGAGTACAGTGCAGAGTTTTGCTGACCAGTGACCACCAGTGTTATACGTTCTCTGCCTGAAAAACGCTCCATATCTGTGCTCAGTGTACTGCATATATCTGTGCTCACACTGCTTTATTGTGGGGACTGGGGACCACCAGTATATTATATAGGAGGAGTACAGTGCAGAGTTTTGCTGACCAGTGAACACCAGTATTATACGTTCTCTGCCTGAAAAACGCTCCATATCTGTGCTCAGTGTGCTGCATATATCTGTGCTCACACTGCTTTATAGTGGGGACCACCAGTATATTATATAGGAGGAGTACAGTGCAGTGTTTTGCTGACCAGTGACCACCAGTATTATACGTTCTCTGCCTGAAAAACGCTCCATATCTGTGCTCAGTGTTGCATATATCTGTGCTCACACTGATTTATTGTGGGGACTGGGGACCACCAGTATATTATATAGGAGGAGTACAGTGCAGAGTTTTGCTGACCAGTGACCACCAGTGTTATACGTTGATCTATTACTGGCATATAATTCCACACATTTAAAAATGGAGAACAAAAATGTGGAGGGTAAAATAGGGAAAGATCAAGATCCACTTCCACCTCGTGCTGAAGCTGCTGCCACTAGTCATGGCCAAGACGATGAAATGCCATCAACGTCGTCTGCCAAGGCCGATGCACAATGTCATAGTAGAGAGCATGTAAAATCCAAAAAAAATAAAGCTCAGTAAAATGACCCAAAAATCTAAATCAAAATCGTCTGAGGAGAAGCGTAAACTTGCCAATGTGCCATTTACGACACGGAGTGGCAAGGAACGGCTGAGGCCCTGGCCTATGTTCAAGGCTTGTGGTTTAGCTTCACCTGAGGATGGAAGCAGTCATCCTCCTGCTAGAAAACTTAAAAGAGTTAAGATGGCAAAAGCACAGCAAAGAATTGTGCGTTCTTCTAAATCACAAATCCCCAAGGAGAGTACAATTGTGTCGGTTGCGATGCCTGACCTTCCCAACACTGGACGGGAAGAGGTTGCGCCTTCCACCATTTGCACGTACCCTGCAATTGCTGGAAGGAGCACCCGCAGTCCAGTTCCTGATAGTGAAATTGAAGATGTCACTGTTGAAGTACACCAGGATGAGGATATGGGTGTTGCTGGCACTGGGGAGGAAATTGACAAGGAGGATTCTGATGGTGAGGTGGTTTGTTTAAGTCAGGTACCCGTGGAGACACCTGTTGTCCGTGGGACGAATATGGCCATTGACATGCCTGGTCAAAATACAAAAAAAATCACCTCTTCGGTGTGGAATTATTTCAAAAGGAATGCGGACAATTGGTGTCTAGCCGTGTGTCGCCTTTGTCAAGCTGTAATAAGTAGGGGTAAGGACGTTAACCACCTAGGAACATCCTCCCTTATACGTCACCTGGAGCGCATTCATCAGAAGTCAGTGACAAGTTCAAAAACTTTGGATGACAGCGGAAGCAGTCCACTGACCACTAAATCCCTTCCTCTTGTAACCAAGCTCCTGCAAACCACACCACCAACTCCCTCAGTGTCAATTTCCTCCTTACACAGGAAAGCCAATAGTCCTGCAGGCCATGTCACTGTCAAATCTGACGAGTCCTCTCCTGCCTGGGATTCCTCTGATGCATCCTTGAGTGTAACGCCTACTGCTGCTGGCGCTGCTGTTGTTGCTGCTGGGAGTCGATCGTCATCCCAGAGGGGAAGTCGGAAGACCACTTGTACTACTTCCAGTAAGCAATTGACTGTCCAACCGTCCTTTGCGAGGAAGATGAAATATCACAGCAGTCATCCTGCTGCAAAGCGGATAACTCAGGCCTTGGCAGCCTGGGCGGTGAGAAACGTGTGTCCAGTATCCACCGTTAATTCACAGGCAACTAGAGACTTCATTGAGATGCTGTGTCCCCGGTAAAAAATACCATCTAGGTTCTATTTCTCTAGGCAGGCGATACGGAAAAATGTACATAGACGTCAGAAAAAGAGTCACCAGTGTCCTAAAAAATGCAGTTGTACCCAATGTCCACTTAACCACGGACATGTGGACAAGTGGAGCAGGGCAGACTCAGGACTATATGACTGTGATATCCCACTGGGTAGATGTATTGCCTCCTGCAGCAAGAACAGCAGCGGCGGCACCAGTAGCAGCATCTCGCAAACGCCAACTCGTTCCTAGGCAGGCTACGCTTTGTATCACCGCTTTCCAGAAGAGGCACACAGCTGACAACCTCTTACGGAAACTGAGGAACATCATCGCAGAATGGCTTACCCCAATTGGACTCTCCTGGAGATTTGTGACATCGGACAACGCCAGCAATATTGTGCGTGCATTACATCTGGGCAAATTCCAGCATGTCCCAAGTTTTGCACATACATTGAATTTGGTGGTGCAGAATTATTTAAAAAACGACAGGGGTGTGCAAGAGATGCTGTCGGTGGCCCGAAGAATTGCGGGCCACTTTTGACATTCAGCCACCGTGTGCCGAAGACTGGAGCACCAGCAAACAGTCCTGAACCTGCCCTGCCATCATCTGAAGCAAGAGGTGGTAACGATGTGGAATTCAACCCTCTATATGCTTCAGAGGATGGAGGAGCAGCAAAAGGCCATTCAAGCCTATACATCTGCCTACGATATAGGCAAAGGAGGGGGAATGCACCTGACTCAAGCGCAGTGGAGAATGATTTCAACGTTGTGCAAGGTTCTGCAACCCTTTGAACTTGCCACACGTGAAGTCAGTTCAGACACTGCCAGCCTGAGTCAGGTCATTCCCCTCATCAGGCTTTTGCAGAAGAAGCTGGAGACATTGAAGGAGGAGCTAAAACAGAGCGATTCCGCTAGGCATGTGGGACTTGTGGATGGAGCCCTTAATTCGCTTAACCAGGATTCACGGGTGGTCAATCTGTTGAAATCAGAGCACTACATTTTGGCCACCTTGCTCGATCCTAGATTTAAAACCTACGTTGTATCTCTCTTTCCGGCAGACACAAGTCTGCAGAGGTTCAAAGACCTGCTGGTGAGAAAATTGTCAAGTCAAGCGGAACGTGACCCGTCAACAGCTCCTCCTTCACATTCTCCCGCAACTGGGGGTGCGAGGAAAAGGCTCAGAATTCCGAGCCCACCCGCTGGCAGTGATGCAGGGCAGCCTGGAGCGAGTGCTGACATCTGGTCCGGACTGAAGGACCTGCCAACAATTACTGACATGTCGTCTACTGTTACTGCATATGATTCTGTCACCATTGAAAGAATGGTGGAGGATTATATGAGTGACCGCATCCAAGTAGGCACGTCAGACAGTCCGTACGTATACTGGCAGGAAAAAGAGGCAATTTGGAGGCCCTTGCACAAACTGGCTTTATTTTACCTAAGTTACCCTCCCCCCCACCAGTGTGTACTCCGAAAGAGTGTTTAGTGCAGCCGCTCACCTTGTCAGCAATCGGCGTACGAGGTTACTTCCAGAAAATGTGGAGAAGATGATGTTCATCAAATTAATTATAATCAATTCCTGCGTGGAGACATTCACCAGCAATTGCCTCCAGAAAGTACACAGGGACCTGAGATGGTGGATTCCAGTGGGGACGAATTAATAATCTGTGAGGAGGGGGATGTACACAGTTAAAGGGGTGAGGAATCGGACGATGAGGAGGAGGTGGACATCTTGCCTCTGTAGAGCCAGTTTGTGCAAGGAGAGATTGATTGCTTCTTTTTTGGTGGGGGCCCAAACCAACCAGTCATTTCAGTCACAGTCGTGTGGCAGACCCTGTGGCTGAAATGATGGGTTTGTTAAAGTGTGCATGTCCTGTTTATACAACATAAGGGTGGGTGGGAGGGCCCAAGGACAATTCCATCTTGCACCTCTTTTTTCTTTCATTTTTCTTTGCATCATGTGCTGTTTGGGGACTATTTTTTTGAAGTGCCATCCTGCCTGACACTGCAGTGCCACTCCTAGATGGCCAGGTGTTTGTGTTGGCCACTTGTGTCGCTTAGCTTAGTCATCCAGCGACCTTGGTGCAAATTTTAGGACTAAAAATAATATTGTGAGGTGTGAGGTGTTCAGAATAGACTGAAAATGAGTGGAAATTATGGTTATTGAGGTTAATAATAGAGATGAGCGGGTTCGGTTTCTTTGAATCCGAACCCGCACGAACTTCACTTTTTTTTTCACGGGTCCGAGCGACTCGGATCTTCCCGCCTTGCTCGGTTAACCCGAGCGCGCCCGAACGTCATCATGACGCTGTCGGATTCTCGCGAGACTCGGATTCTATATAAGGAGCCGCGCGTCGCCGCCATTTTCACACGTGCATTGAGATTGATAGGGAGAGGACGTGGCTGGCGTCCTCTCCATTTAGATTAGATTTAGAAGAGAGAGAGAGAGAGAGATTGCTGTGATACTGTAGATTAGAAGAGAGTGCAGAGTGCAGACAGAGTTTAGTGACTGACGACCACAGTGACCAGTGACCACCAGAGACAGTGCAGTTGTTTGTTTTATTTAATATATCCGTTCTCTGCCTGAAAAAAACGATACACAGTCACACAGTGACTCAGTCTGTGTGCACTGCTCAGCCCAGTGTGCTGCACATCAATGTATTGTATATAAAGCTTATAATTGTGGGGGAGACTGGGGAGCACTGCAGGTTGTTATAGCAGGAGCCAGGAGTACATGATAAATAATATTATATTAAAATTAAACAGTGCACACTTTTGCTGCAGGAGTGCCACTGCCAGTGTGACTAGTGGTGACCAGTGCCTGACCACCAGTATATTAGTAGTATTGTATACTATCTCTTTATCAACCAGTCTATATTAGCAGCAGACACAGTACAGTGCGGTAGTTCACGGCTGTGGCTACCTCTGTGTCGGCACTCGGCAGGCAGTCCGTCCATCCATAATTGTATTATATACCACCTAACCGTGGTTTTTTTTTTCTTTCTTTATACCGTCGTCATAGTCATACTAGTTGTTACGAGTATACTACTATCTCTTTATCAACCAGTGTACAGTGCGGTAGTTCACGGCTGTGGCTACCTCTGTGTCGGAACTCGGCAGGCAGTCCGTCCATCCATAATTGTATTATAATATATACCACCTAACCGTGGTTTTTTTTTCGTTCTTTATACCGTCGTCATACTAGTTGTTACGAGTATACTACTATCTCTTTATCAACCAGTGTACAGTGCGGTAGTTCACGGCTGTGGCTACCTCTGTGTCGGAACTCGGCAGGCAGTCCGTCCATCCATAATTGTATTATAATATATACCACCTAACCGTGGTTTTTTTTTCGTTCTTTATACCGTCGTCATACTAGTTGTTACGAGTATACTACTATCTCTTTATCAACCAGTGTACAGTGCGGTAGTTCACGGCTGTGGCTACCTCTGTGTCGGCACTCGGCAGGCAGTCCGTCCAACCATAATTGTATTATATACCACCTAACCGTGGTTTTTTTTTCATTCTTTTTTTTTTTTTTTTTTTATATATATTTATTAACGATTTTCCACATACAAAAAGGAAATAAAGACATCATACAATAAGGCAATAGCACAGTAATCCCAAATATTACAACATAGTTAGTACTATGCATGTACTTAATCTCCCCAAGGAGAGAGCAACAAAACCACAGGTTGAAGTAATACAGGGATATCAATACAAGCTTAAAACACTAACGAAGACAAAAGACATAGACAAAGGAGGGAGGTAAGGAAAGAAGGGAATAGGAAGGAGAATATACATAATATTCATAATGTACTTTTTGCACAGTATCTAAATTCTAAAGCAAAAAGGCATAAATTAACTGACTCTCAGAACACACCCAATACTCAGAACACACCCAATACCAAGTCATGTATTATATAATACCTTATGCTCTTCGAAGTTAAAATTTTCAAAAGATTTATATATATGTAATCGGGTCTCTCTTTCCAAAATATTAATAAATGGAGCCCATTTACAATAAAACTTTTGAGCCCCTAAAAGTAAGTCAACATCTGCATATTTCCGCTCATAATAAAGTATTTGAAGTAATTTTTGTTTAACTTCCATAACACTAGGTACAGATTTCTTGATCCAATGACACAAAATACATTTTTTACATACCGTTAATATTGTGATCAACAATGGAAGAGTACGTTTTTTATTTCCTAGTAGAGACCAATTTTTAAAACTGAACCCCAAGCAAGCCAAAGGATCAGGTTGTAAGTCAAGACCAAATAAAGTATTAATAAAATTCAGTATCTTATACCAAAATTTACGTAACTTAAAGCAGTCCCAAATACAGTGGTAAAAATCAGCAACTACCGTTCCGCACTTTATACAATGTCCCAACTCCTCCTTGACCATATGCCTTCTTTGATATGGAGTTATATATGCTCTATGCAATATTCGGATATAAACCTCTTGTAAATAAGCTGATTGTAATACTTTCAATGAATAAGAGTATAATCCAGTTAAATCATGAATCTCAGTTAATAATGGGATATCCTGAGTCCATTTTTTTAACAGTGTCTGCCATTGTACATGTTCCACAGAAGCAACTAAAATATTGTACAAATATTTCACTTTATAATCCTTCGCAAGGAGAAAGTATAACAATGCATCAATAGATTTAATCTGAGCCACATTAAACTTTTGGATCTTGGTAGGGAGTTTAGGTGCATTAATAGAAAATAAAAAGTGTCGCATTTGAAAATACATAAACCTCTGTGAGCTTGGTATCGAAAATTTGAGACATAACTCCTGAAAGGTATACAAAGAGCCTCCTTGATCAAAAACCTTGCATGATACATCCAACCCCTTTGCTCTCCAACCATCAAATAATGAATTTGAAAGCGAGGGGGGAAATGATGGATTCCCCCATAAAGGAATAAAGGGGGTAACATAGGGATTGGAGTTACATCTCTTATTTAACCCAAGCCATGCCTTACATGTATCTGTAAACAAAATATGATTCCGAATATGTAGTGGAATAGAGAGCCATTTGGTTTGTAAAAGTGCACTTGGGGAGTATGGGGAAAAAACTGCTAAATCCAAAGATAAATCTATGTATTGGTCCTTATTAAGTAGCCAAGCGCTTATATAGCGGAAAAAAACTGCCTGAGAGTATGCCTCCAAATCAGGATATCCCAGACCACCTTTATTTTTAGGAGTAATTAATTTAACCCTTGCAATTCTCGGGCGCTTATTTTGCCAGATAAATTTAGAAAATAATGCCTCTAATCTCTTTATATCGGATTTAAGTATAGCAACCGGCAGTTGCTGCATATAATAAAATATTTTCGGAAAGACAATAGACCGAATTATAGCTAAGCGTCCCAATAAAGAGAGAGGTAGATCCCTCCATGACTCAAGTTTTGTAGCAATTTTTGTGATTGTAGTAGAATAGTTTGTTGAATATAGTTGGGATAAATCCGAACATATATGGACCCCTAAATATTTAAACCGTGATGGCGCTATAGAAAACGGTAAGTGTACAGATCTCAAAAAGTCCGGACTAGCATTTCCCAGCAGTAGAACCTCCGACTTGGATCTATTAATTTTGAAACCGGAAACCACCCCAAAGGAATCAAGTAAATGCAACAGAGAAGGCAAAGAGTGGGTAGGATTAGAAATAAATAAAAGAGTGTCATCCGCAAATAGTCCAATCTTCAGCTCCTCCTCTCCAATTTTAATCCCATGAATCAGGGGAGAAGTACGTATAGCTACAGCAAGGGGCTCTATAGCAATAGCGAAAAGGAGAGGTGATAGGGGACACCCTTGACGGGTCCCCCTCTCTAAGGTGAAAGCAGACGACAAGAGCCCATTACATGCTATTTGTGATTTTGGGGAAGAATATAACGTACGTAAAATATTAATAAAATGGGGAGGAAAGCCAAATTTTTCTAGGGTATGAAATAAATGGGGCCATAGGACTAAATCGAACGCTTTTTCGGCGTCTAACGTCACTATCATATGAGGTGTTGCCCTCAGAGTATGATTAGATGTTACATGAGATATAGCTGCGAGAACCCTCCGTACATTCACCACCGAATGCCGCCCTGTTATGAAGCCAGTTTGATCTTTATGTATTAAAACTGGAAGAATAGACTTCAATCTTTCCGCTAAGATTTTAGTAAAAATTTTATAATCAGTATTAAGAAGTGAAATTGGTCTATAAGACCCCGGAAGACTAAGATTACGTCCTTCCTTCGGTAAAACTTTAATGACGGCATCCGAGAAGTGAGCAGGGAGGGTTCCCTCAGCTATAATTGAGTTGAAACATGCGGCCAATGGATCAGCAATGTGGGTAGATAATAAACGAAAAAATTCATTAGAAAACCCATCAGGTCCTGGTGTTTTAAACATTTTCAACTGCTTAATAACCCCAACAACCTCCAACGGGGTTATAGGAGCCATCAAAACAGGAAGAAAAGGTTCTGGGAGTTGAGGAAGAGGAAGTAAATCCCAAAAAGCATGAAAAGAAGGAAAGGAAGTAGGAGATATAGAAGTAGGAGGGGTGGTTTCCAGATTACCAGAGACAGAGGTAGCATTTATAGGATGAGTAGGAACCGCATAAAGCTCCTCATAAAATGACTTCATTACTTCGATTATATGAGAATCTGAATCTGTAAAAGTTCCGTCTGACTTCAATAAAGGCCTAATCACTGTTCGCTTTCTAGATCCATGTAATAGATTCGTAAGGAGTCTACCGTTCTTATTTCCAAATGTATAATATTTCGAGTTTACATTAAAATAATATTTATCACCACTTGTCTGTAGAAGTTCTGAAAAGTGGGTCTTAGCTGTATTATAACGTATTTTATTCTCCAAGGAAGGAGCCTGCTTAAATAGTTGAAAAGCATTAGAAAGCTTACCTTGTAGATCCAAGTAGGAAGCATTCCGCAGTCGATTAATTCGAGAAGAATATTCTATTAAATCCCCCCGCAGCACGGCCTTGGCCGCCATCCAAAAGTTAGAAGGATTAGACCCAACACAACCAGAATTATTTACTTGATATTTTCCCCACATCTTTTCCAGCCACGTTTTAAAACCTTTAGCTTTGATAAGATGTAAAGGGAATTTCCACAAAGGTTTAGTATCCATAGACTTCTTGAGATCTATACTAATCCATACCATACCGTGGTCTGATAATGTGGGAGGTTCAATATTTACAGTAGATAATTTAGTAAATAAAGATTCTGCAAGTAAAACATAATCTATTCTAGAACAGGTGTTATGAGTCATGGAGAAGCATGTAAACTCTCTCTCAACCGGGTAGACTGCTCGCCAAGTATCTACTAGATTAAGAGTTTTAACAAAAAATGGGACTCCTATTTTTGGAAGGGCAATGGGGGATTTCGGAACAGGGGAACGATCAAGAAAAGAAGATGAAACTAAATTAAAGTCCCCACATACCACTAAAGAAACAGGATCATAAGTATGAAGCTTAGCTAATAATGAGGTAAAAAAGGTTTTCCTATATTGATTAGGAGCATAGACATTACATATATTAAATATGGTTCCCTGTATATCCACCTTAAGCACCACAAATCTACCGTCTGGATCAGAGAGAACAGATAAGACATGACTGTTTAATGTTTTTTTCCCCATAATAATTACCCCTCGTGACTTATTATTGTAAGAGGCTACAACCAACAAATCCCAACCCAGCATTCTTAACTTATTCGCTTCCGGAACTTTTAAATGGGTCTCTTGTAGACATATCAAATCTATCGATAACTTGTTAAGGTATACAAGTAATCTACGTCTTTTCGCAGGTGTATGTATACCTCTAATATTAAGTGATCCTATTCTGAGAGACATTATCACCTATAAATCTATACATCTTCTGATACTGTATATATCCGTAAAGAAGGGATAGAGGAGGGAGGAAAACACATAAGGGAAAAACAAATAAAAAAATAAACAAACATATCTGAGCAAAAATTTTGAGCAGTATTAATTTAAACTAAACTGGACTTCCAGTAACTGACTGCTATCCGTAACCCAAAGGTCTCAAATAGCAGACCTAGTATCTTATTAATTAACAGAAATTAGAAACGGCACAGCTCCGCTCCGTTGTTAAATTTTACATAACTTATAGAATTTCAGTAAGTAAGAAGTATATCCTAAATAAAGATATTAACAGTATTAATCTTAATAACCTCTAACATGTCCCATAAGTGCGTTGAGAGACATATCACCCCCTGAACATGAAAAAGACCTCATATATACTTATTTAAACCTAAATAATCATCAGGGCAGTCCTTTTTTTCACTTATCCACAGCATCAGCAATGTCACCATATTCCTTCGCAGAGGACTCTTCCTTTAGGAATGCTGCAGCATCTTCTGAGGTCGTAAATTCAGAATACGATGTGCCCGAAAATATGCGGAGACGTGCAGGGAAAAACATAATAAATTTCCTATTTGCTCGGACCAGGGTAGTGCAGACATCAGAAAAAGAACGTCTCAATCTTGATAATTCAACCGAGAAATCTTGATATATACGAATATTATGTCCTTCCCACTGAATCGGGTGTAGTTTACGAGATGCTTTCCAAATAATTTGCTTGTGCAGGAAATTTAAGGTTTTAAAAACAACCACTCTTGGTTTCTGAGCAGTGGTTTTCGAGATATCTCCCACTCTGTGTACTCTTTCTATAGAGATATCAGCACATGCTGCTTCTACTTGTAGCAACTTAGGCAGAGTAACCCGAACAAAATGATCCAAAGAAGTCCCTTTAAGTGACTCAGGAAGGCCTGTAACTCTTAAATTCTTCCGTCTGGCCCTGTTTTCAAAACTGTCCAGCTTTTCTGCTAAACGTCTATTGTCAATCTCCAGAGCCCGTACGGATTTTTGTAAAATGTTAACATCATCCATAGTATCGTTTAAATGCTTTTCAACATCAGTAACACGGCTGGTTATAGATTGCAATTGAGACGTAATGTCAGAAACTGCCTTTTGTAGCAGAGGCGCCATAGTGGACTGTATTGCAAGAACCATATCCTCATAAGAGGAAGAAAAAGTACCTGGGCAGCCCGAAGCCAGAGAAGAAACTGACACAGGTTCCGCAATTGTTTTCTTCTGTGCAGGCGTCCCCGGAGCATTATCGCCGTCTGGCGCCATGTTGTAATCTCCCCGGCGCTTCTCTTGTCGCAGCGGCTGAGGCAGCGGGAGCACCCCGGGAGGAGTGGACACACTCAGGAACTTGTCCATCGTCCCCTCTATCCTTCGTGGGGAGCGGGAGCGATGTCTACCTTTAGCAGACAGGGTTACTGCCGTGTCGGGTGATTTGGGAGCGGAGCTGTCGGAAGAAGCTGCTCACTCTCACCAATTGCCGGAACCGGAAGTCTTTTTTTTTCATTCTTTATACCGTCGTCATACTAGTTGTTACGAGTATACTACTATCTCTTTATCAACCAGTGTACAGTGCGGTAGTTCACGGCTGTGGCTACCTCTGTGTCGGCACTCGGCAGGCAGTCCGTCCAACCATAATTGTATTATATACCACCTAACCGTGGTTTTTTTTTCATTCTTTATACCGTCGTCATACTAGTTGTTACGAGTATACTACTATCTCTTTATCAACCAGTGTACAGTGCGGTAGTTCACGGCTGTGGCTACCTCTGTGTCGGCACTCGGCAGCCCGTCCATAATTGTATATACCAGTGACCTAACCGTGGTTTTTTTTTCTTTCTTTATACATACATACTAGTTACGAGTATACTATCTCTTTATCAACCAGTCTATATATTAGCAGCAGACACAGTACAGTGTGGTAGTTCACGGCTGTGGCTACCTCTGTGTCGGCACTCGGCAGCCCGTCCATAATTGTATATACCACCTAACCGTGGTTTTTTTTTCTTTCTTTATACATACATACTAGTTACGAGTATACTATCTCTTTATCAACCAGTCTATATATTAGCAGCAGACACAGTACAGTGCGGTAGTTCACGGCTGTGGCTACCTCTGTGTCGGCACTCCGCAGCCCGTCCATAATTGTATATACCAGTGACCTAACCGTGGTTTTTTTTTCTTTCTTTATACATACATACTAGTTACGAGTATACTATCTCTTTATCAACCAGTCTATATATTAGCAGCAGACACAGTACAGTGCGGTAGTTCACGGCTGTGGCTACCTCTGTGTCGGCACTCGGCAGCCCGTCCATAATTGTATATACCAGTGACCTAACCGTGGTTTTTTTTTTCTTTCTTTATACATACATACTAGTTACGAGTATACTATCTCTTTATCAACCAGTCTATATATTAGCAGCAGACACAGTACAGTGCGGTAGTTCACGGCTGTGGCTACCTCTGTGTCGGCACTCGGCAGCCCGTCCATAATTGTATACTAGTATCCAATCCATCCATCTGCATTGTTTACCTGAGGTGCCTTTTAGTTGTGCCTATTAAAATATGGAGAACAAAAATGTTGAGGTTCCAAAATTAGGGAAAGATCAAGATCCACTTCCACCTCGTGCTGAAGCTGCTGCCACTAGTCATGGCCGAGACGATGAAATGCCAGCAACGTCGTCTGCCAAGGCCGATGCCCAATGGCATAGTACAGAGCATGTCAAAACCAAAACACCAAATATCAGTAAAAAAAGGACTCCAAAACCTAAAATAAAATTGTCGGAGGAGAAGCGTAAACTTGCCAATATGCCATTTACCACACGGAGTGGCAAGGAACGGCTGAGGCCCTGGCCTATGTTCATGGCTAGTGGTTCAGCTTCACATGAGGATGGAAGCACTCAGCCTCTCGCTAGAAAACTGAAAAGACTCAAGCTGGCAAAAGCACCGCAAAGAACTGTGCGTTCTTTGAAATCCCAAATCCACAAGGAGAGTCCAATTGTGTCGGTTGCGATGCCTGACCTTCCCAACACTGGACGTGAAGAGCATGCGCCTTCCACCATTTGCACGCCCCCTGCAAGTGCTGGAAGGAGCACCCGCAGTCCAGTTCCTGATAGTCAGATTGAAGATGTCAGTGTTGAAGTACACCAGGATGAGGAGGATATGGGTGTTGCTGGCGCTGGGGAGGAAATTGACCAGGGGGATTCTGATGGTGAGGTGGTTTGTTTAAGTCAGGCACCCGGGGAGACACCTGTTGTCCGTGGGAGGAATATGGCCGTTGACATGCCAGGTGAAAATACCAAAAAAATCAGCTCTTCGGTGTGGAGGTATTTCACCAGAAATGCGGACAACAGGTGTCAAGCCGTGTGTTCCCTTTGTCAAGCTGTAATAAGTAGGGGTAAGGACGTTAACCACCTCGGAACATCCTCCCTTATACGTCACCTGCAGCGCATTCATAATAAGTCAGTGACAAGTTCAAAAACTTTGGGTGACAGCGGAAGCAGTCCACTGACCAGTAAATCCCTTCCTCTTGTAACCAAGCTCACGCAAACCACCCCACCAACTCCCTCAGTGTCAATTTCCTCCTTCCCCAGGAATGCCAATAGTCCTGCAGGCCATGTCACTGGCAAGTCTGACGAGTCCTCTCCTGCCTGGGATTCCTCCGATGCATCCTTGCGTGTAACGCCTACTGCTGCTGGCGCTGCTGTTGTTGCCGCTGGGAGTCGATGGTCATCCCAGAGGGGAAGTCGTAAGCCCACTTGTACTACTTCCAGTAAGCAATTGACTGTTCAACAGTCCTTTGCGAGGAAGATGAAATATCACAGCAGTCATCCTACTGCAAAGCGGATAACTGAGTCCTTGACAACTATGTTGGTGTTAGACGTGCGTCCGGTATCCGCCGTTAGTTCACAGGGAACTAGACAATTTATTGAGGCAGTTTGCCCCCGTTACCAAATACCATCTAGGTTCCACTTCTCTAGGCAGGCGATACCGAGAATGTACACGGACGTCAGAAAAAGACTCACCAGTCTCCTAAAAAATGCAGTTGTACCCAATGTCCACTTAACCACGGACATGTGGACAAGTGGAGCAGGGCAGGGTCAGAACTATATGACTGTGACAGCCCACTGGGTAGATGTATGGACTCCCGCCGCAAGAACAGCAGCGGCGGCACCAGTAGCAGCATCTCGCAAACGCCAACTCTTTCCTAGGCAGGCTACGCTTTGTATCACCGCTTTCCAGAATACGCACACAGCTGAAAACCTCTTACGGCAACTGAGGAAGATCATCGCGGAATGGCTTACCCCAATTGGACTCTCCTGTGGATTTGTGGCATCGGACAACGCCAGCAATATTGTGTGTGCATTAAATATGGGCAAATTCCAGCACGTCCCATGTTTTGCACATACCTTGAATTTGGTGGTGCAGAATTTTTTAAAAAACGACAGGGGCGTGCAAGAGATGCTGTCGGTGGCCAGAAAAATTGCGGGACACTTTCGGCGTACAGGCACCACGTACAGAAGACTGGAGCACCACCAAAAACTACTGAACCTGCCCTGCCATCATCTGAAGCAAGAAGTGGTAACGAGGTGGAATTCAACCCTCTATATGCTTCAGAGGTTGGAGGAGCAGCAAAAGGCCATTCAAGCCTATACAATTGAGCACGATATAGGAGATGGAATGCACCTGTCTCAAGTGCAGTGGAGAATGATTTCAACGTTGTGCAAGGTTCTGATGCCCTTTGAACTTGCCACACGTGAAGTCAGTTCAGACACTGCCAGCCTGAGTCAGGTCATTCCCCTCATCAGGCTTTTGCAGAAGAAGCTGGAGGCATTGAAGAAGGAGCTAAAAGGGAGCGATTCCGCTAGGCATGTGGGACTTGTGGATGCAGCCCTTAATTCGCTTAACAAGGATTCACGGGTGGTCAATCTGTTGAAATCAGAGCACTACATTTTGGCCACCGTGCTCGATCCTAGATTTAAAGCCTACCTTGGATCTCTCTTTCCGGCAGACACAGGTCTGCTGGGGTTGAAAGACCTGCTGGTGACAAAATTGTCAAGTCAAGCGGAACGCGACCTGTCAACATCTCCTCCTTCACATTCTCCCGCAACTGGGGGTGCGAGGAAAAGGCTCAGAATTCCGAGCCCACCCGCTGGCGGTGATGCAGGGCAGTCTGGAGCGACTGCTGATGCTGACATCTGGTCCGGACTGAAGGACCTGACAACGATTACGGACATGTCGTCTACTGTCACTGCATATGATTCTCTCAACATTGATAGAATGGTGGAGGATTATATGAGTGACCGCATCCAAGTAGGCACGTCACACAGTCCGTACTTATACTGGCAGGAAAAAGAGGCAATTTGGAGGCCCTTGCACAAACTGGCTTTATTCTACCTAAGTTGCCCTCCCACAAGTGTGTACTCCGAAAGAGTGTTTAGTGCCGCCGCTCACCTTGTCAGCAATCGGCGTACGAGGTTACATCCAGAAAATGTGGAGAAGATGATGTTCATTAAAATGAATTATAATCAATTCCTCCGCGGAGACATTGACCAGCAGCAATTGCCTCCACAAAGTACACAGGGAGCTGAGATGGTGGATTCCAGTGGGGACGAATTGATAATCTGTGAGGAGGGGGATGTACACGGTGATATATCGGAGGGTGAAGATGAGGTGGACATCTTGCCTCTGTAGAGCCAGTTTGTGCAAGGAGAGATTAATTGCTTCTTTTTTGGGGGGGGTCCAAACCAACCCGTCATATCAGTCACAGTCGTGTGGCAGACCCTGTCACTGAAATGATGGGTTGGTTAAAGTGTGCATGTCCTGTTTTGTTTATACAACATAAGGGTGGGTGGGAGGGCCCAAGGATAATTCCATCTTGCACCTCTTTTTTCTTTTCTTTTTCTTTGCATCATGTGCTGATTGGGGAGGGTTTTTTGGAAGGGACATCCTGCGTGACACTGCAGTGCCACTCCTAAATGGGCCCGGTGTTTGTGTCGGCCACTAGGGTCGCTAATCTTACTCACACAGTCAGCTACCTCATTGCGCCTCTTTTTTTCTTTGCGTCATGTGCTGTTTGGGGAGGGTTTTTTGGAAGGGACATACTGCGTGACACTGCAGTGCCACTCCTAGATGGGCCCGGTGTTTGTGTCGGCCACTAGGGTCGCTAATCTTACTCACACAGCTACCTCATTGCGCCTCTTTTTTTCTTTGCGTCATGTGCTGTTTGGGGAGGGTTTTTTGGAAGGGACATCCTGCGTGACACTGCAGTGCCACTCCTAGATGGGCCCGGTGTTTGTGTCGGCCACTAGGGTCGCTAATCTTACTCACACAGTCAGCTACCTCATTGCGCCTCTTTTTTTCTTTGCGTCATGTGCTGTTTGGGGAGGGTTTTTTGGAAGGGCCATCCTGCGTGACACTGCAGTGCCACTCCTAGATGGGCCCGGTGTTTGTGTCGGCCACTAGGGTCGCTAATCTTACTCACACAGTCAGCTACCTCATTGCGCCTCTTTTTTTCTTTGCGTCATGTGCTGTTTGGGGAGGGTTTTTTGGAAGGGCCATCCTGCGTGACACTGCAGTGCCACTCCTAGATGGGCCCGGTGTTTGTGTCGGCCACTAGGGTCGCTAATCTTACTCACACAGCTACCTCATTGCGCCTCTTTTTTTCTTTGCGTCATGTGCTGTTTGGGGAGGGTTTTTTGGAAGGGACATCCTGCGTGACACTGCAGTGCCACTCCTAGATGGGCCCGGTGTTTGTGTCGGCCACTAGGGTCGCTTATCTTACTCACACAGCGACCTCGGTGCAAATTTTAGGACTAAAAATAATATTGTGAGGTGTGAGGTATTCAGAATAGACTGAAAATGAGTGTAAATTATGGTTTTTGAGGTTAATAATACTTTGGGATCAAAATGACCCCCAAATTCTATGATTTAAGCTGTTTTTTAGTGTTTTTGGAAAAAAACACCCGAATCCAAAACACACCCGAATCCGACAAAAATAATTCGGTGAGGTTTTGCCAAAACGCGTTCGAACCCAAAACACGGCCGCGGAACCGAACCCAAAACCAAAACACAAAACCCGAAAAATTTCAGGCGCTCATCTCTAGTTAATAATACTATGGGATCAAAATTACCCCCAAATTCTATGATTTAAGCTGTTTTTGAGGGGTTTTTGTAAAAAAAAAACGAATCCAAAACACAACCGAATCCGACAAAAAATTTTCAGGGAGGTTTTGCCAATACGCGTCCGTATCCAAAACACGGCCGTGGAACCGAATCCAAAACCAAAACACAAATCCCGAAAAATGTCCAGTGCACATCACTACTTATAACCTACCATCCTGTATTGATCAATTTGTTTCTATAAGTGCAAACCTTTACTAAACAACCAGCGCTGATGTATACCATTTTATGTCTATATGTTACTTTTTTTGTGGACTTACCAACCCCTGCACTAGCGGCTAGTGACCGCGCATTCATTCATTCTCTACTACTTTTGGGATCACATACTGATCCTGATTCAGTATATATTAAATCCCCCATACTGCAGCTAATATGTGACTGAATATAAATAATACTGCAGCCACAGTGCACTAATATAGTACAGTCCTTATTCTCATAATACATAGCACAGATACAACTACCCCCTGCCCACCCGCAACCTTTCTCTTGT
This sequence comes from Pseudophryne corroboree, assembly GCF_028390025.1. Taxonomy (NCBI): domain Eukaryota; kingdom Metazoa; phylum Chordata; class Amphibia; order Anura; family Myobatrachidae; genus Pseudophryne; species Pseudophryne corroboree. The sequence continues at coordinate 335,382,937 of NC_086445.1, forward strand.
TACTTGCCTGCTCTGTAATTCTCTCTGTGCTGCTTCTTACATGCTGGCTGCAGGTTGCTTGCTTGCTGGCTCTAGCTGCTACCTCCTGGGTTATGAGACGTCATCATGCTGTACTCAGGCCAGAAATCTGGGAGTAATAGTGAGTCTGTCAACCTTGGGCTGGGTGCGCCCGTTTCCTCACATAATCGCAATTAGCTAAGCCCCACCCCCTAACAGAAATGGGCGTGGAAGCAGCGGTGCCTACATGAGCATTGCCTGTCTCTGGACCCAACCCGTCCCTGCTTAATTGTCTTTGCAGGCGGCTGTAAGCTCTGTAGGGGCGAGGGTGGTGGGAGTGCTATTGGCTGTGTCTGCAACATACAGCCTGGCAGGGGGAGCTGTTCTACCAGTGGTGGCTGCAACTCTTACCTCCCCTAACTTGAAATGGCAAGCGCTTCCTGGCTCGGGCTATGCAGTCACAGCCTAGCTAGGAGAGCACATTCAGGCAGCTCATGTGCTGCTTAAGGGATCATCTTAAAATGCGCTTCCTGCCATGGCGGTACATAGTGCACAGTGGGGATGCAGAGTAGGCAGAGCGCCTCTCCAGTAAGGCGCCTACCTGCTTTGCATCCCTTTGCTGAGCGGATAGAGCTGGGCCTGTGCATGATGTACCCTGTCTTAAAGATTCTGGGGGATTATGTATCAAAACTTTGAGAGAGATAAAGAACTAAGGGGCTAGTTCAGACCTGATCAGTGCTGTGCGTGTTTGCACAGCATCGATCAGACCTGAACTGAGCATGCACCGGCATCGCAGTGCACCGGTGCATGCCAGACTAGCTGTCTTTAGTTAGCGACCGCCAGACTAACTGTCATGCCAGGCTAGCTGTCTTTAGCTAGTGATTGACAGGCAGAAGTGGATACTGGGTGGGAGGGGGCGGAACAATGGCATTAAGCTGCCATTTAAGGGGCGCAGTCTGGCCAATGCAGGCATGGCTGGACCATGCTGGGGTGGGCCACGGTGGCTGCGTGAAAGTCACACGCAGCCACTGTGACCCGGGAAGTGACGAGTAGTTCCCGGCCAGCACACAGCTAAGCAATGCTTATGTACTTCTGCGATGGGGTGGGGACTGACATGCGGGGTGGGCTAGCCCTGTGCTGGGCATCCCTCCGCATGTCAGTTTGCCTGATTGTAACTAAATTTAGCACAGCTACGATCAACTCTGAATCACCCCCAAAGTCTTAAATGTAACAGCCTCCCAGTTGCCAGAGGTGTGGGACTTTGTGAGAGTCTGCCCATTTTTGTTTAAAGCAGATATTATTTGCAAGGCAAAACCAGGTTGCTTTTGCCTTGTAAATGACTGCTTCTTTGAAAAATACTAACCAATGCATCTTGTAACTGCCAAGGCTGTGTTTGAAAAATGACAGTTATGAGGTGATTGGTTCCTGCTTTATCTCTCTCCTCTTTATCTCTCTCCAAGCTTTTATATATACAGTATGCACCTATATGCCTTAGCGAATGCTTAACCTACACAGGTGCTGCACATGGGATTTATATACAGTGTATATATATATATATATATAGTAAGAAAATGCTAATTTATGCAATGTCTTTGGACACATGGGTTGAGGGGATCCAGAATACACTTACTATATGTTACACAGAAATAAAGAATTTGACAGCAGATAAGAACCACTTGTCCCATCTGGTCTGCCCCCTTTCTAGCTATATTGTTACTTCAAACCCTATTTGATCCGTATTTCTTTGTAAGGATATCCTTATGACTATCACATGCATGTTTAAATTGCTCTACTGTCTTAACTTCTACCACCCCTGATGGAAGGCTATTCTACTTTTCCACTACTCTTTCTGTGAAGTAATATTTCCTCAAGTTTCCCCTGAATCTATCTCCCTCCAGTTTCAATGGATGTCCTTGTGTTCTAATACTTCTCTTCCTTTAAAGAGTATACTTTGTTCAAGGGCAAAGCTACAATAGGTGCAGGGGATACGGCTGCATTAGGGCCCAGGCCGTCTCTGGGGTTCGGCCCATCCCATGCACCTAGTTGGCTGCTTTTACCTCTTAGAAGTGTGCTGCTGCACTGCAGCCACACCTGGTCACCCAGCTGGCTCGGCCTCTCCTGAGTCCTAACAAATGCTGGGAGAAGGCATGGATAAGTCATCAGGGTTATCCCCTGACCACAGCCATGCCTCTTCCCAGCGTCTGTGAGGAGATACTAGATGGTATCTAGAAGCACACTGTAATCAGGTAAAAAAACAGCAAACAGGACCCCGGTGTTGAGTGCCCACCCTCTATGAGTAATTCACTGACGGGTCTTCAAGTAGTGGTGGTGGAATCATTGAGTAGTTCACAGGGGAGGGGGTGGTGGAAATTATGCTGTGAGGCCCCAATTGGCATAGGTACACCCCCATTTTTGTTTGCTGAGGGGATGCTCCCTGCAAGGAATTCAGAATGTCCCTCCTTCTAGTGGAACTTGCAACAGACAGCTCCCAGTTTACATCAGGTAAAGTTTTCTATGATTAACTCTCCTTTTAATGTCATTAACTGATGTTCACACAAACACTTTACACATTATAAATTACTAATTTTATAATGTACACTAAAACAATTTTACATAAAGATTGAGTACATTTAAGGCTACTGAAACATCTACAGGTTCCAGGGACTTATGGCAACAGATGAGAGATATGACATGAGAAAGGATGTTAATCATGCTGCTAGCCTCAACTGAATGTAGCCCATCTGTGTGAAATAATTAAATATAAACGGAATAATATGTACCTATTATAAAATATTAGTCCTTGGCATGAATGAGGAATGTCACTAAATGACTACCACAGATAAAGATATTTTTAACTTTTATGTCTTATAATATCAAAAACTGTAAAAGATGGATAAATTCCAGGATAGTTTATTCAAGAATTCACACTGCTCATGTAAACTACTGTATAAAAAATAATTATCCTCCATGATACCATGTTGTTTCCTAAAGAAATATCACTTACATGCAATTATGCTATCTCACATTCAGTGAAAATCTCTGTACTGTAGTATATTTCTTCAACTACATACCTTTTAACATGTGACCTACTTTTGTAGTAAATGTGAGGTGCATTCTCTATCACTTATTTAATTATTTAGGACGTATTATGCTGAAACTGTCAAATGTATTTGATCTTGTCAATATCGGAATATACTCCTGTATTCAATGTAGAGTTGTGTGCCGATCCCCATGTATTAGTATTGGTGGCCCCCATTCTGAGTTGTTCACAGCAGTTCATCGCATCGCAAACGGCGAAACTCCGCAAACTGCGCATGCGTGAATGCTGAACTGCGCGTGCGCAAAGGGAGCGATACGACACTTGTGCAAACTTACTAACTGAAAATCTGCTCGCACTACACCACCGAAAACAAGGAGTGACGGAGGCGTGACAGAGGCTCGGCTTCGCTATCTAACGAAATGGGCGTGAACGTGGGCAGCTAGTGTGGGAGTATGCAACCAGCAGTAGGCGTGTTTTTTTAGCAGAAATGCGTATCCGATGGTAAAATGTCCACAACAAATGTTCGCTATCTTGTCGCAGCCGAGGAGTAAGTCTGCAGCTACTCTGCACTTGCGAAGTACTGTTACAAGTGTGTTTGCCCTAATTAGCAATTAATTTGCAAATTAATTCACCTTTTGACCAATTACTTGGCAAACACTGCTCTGACAAAATGCTACAAACAGCAATTGTCTGGCCACATAACATTTTTATTGTTAGCACCTATAAATCTGACACGGTACCAAATAATGCATTTTTTTATTTAAATTTCAAAATAAACTTTGATGTTAATTGCATGTTGTAATTATTTCTTTAATACTAGCAAATGTAAGCAAGTGTGAATAAACCAACTTCTAAGCTACATCAGCTAAATCTTCTCGACATAGACATATTCCTTTGTACATACCAAATAACATGTACAACATAATGCAGCCTACACTTAATGTTACTTAATACAATTTTTTATAAATTTGGTGGGAATATGTGTCCATAGCAAATATCATGCCATGTTGCCCCTAGTAACCCAAGGTCCTATTTTTTTTTATATATATGCCCAGTTAAGTGTTGTGCAAGGCATACATGTTTTAAATTATAATATGCAATGTTTGTATGAATATTCTGATTGTTCCCTTGTTCCACAAATGTCTATATGCCATGTTAAAGTTTACAGGGCTCAGTTTTCCATAGTGCATAACCTTCAATAAAACACACAAACAAAATTTTGTAATCAATATTTTTTTACTTAAAAAAATATAATAAATCAGAAACACAACATGGCTACAGATGAGCATCACAAACAAAGATGGACATAGCAACAAGCAGATGGCAGTGCAAAAATTCACATAGCAGAACCCAGTACTAAGGTAACACCATCTTCTGACAAAATATGATGTTTAAAATGTAATAAGTATATGTTGTGAACCCCCAGCCAGACAAAACTTTTAGGGGAACTGAGGTCGATTCTGGAACCAACACACAAACACAACCATACACAGCACGCTAGGAAGAGGAAGATGGCTCAGGTGTAGACAAAAATAACTCACAGGCTACAATTTAACTAAACACAAATATACCCTTTCACTTTGAGGGAGTTGTACATTCTTGCCACACAAGCCAAAAAAAAAAAAAACATTGAGGCAACATGTTAAACATGGCTGCTGCCCATCTGGAGAGACATCACTTTCTCTTCTTTTTACCCGCCTGATGTAGTTCTTCACGGCTCGGTCTGCGAAGCGACCTTCGAGGGCCCTGCCCAGTGGGATGTTCTTCCTGGGCAGAGGGAGGGGAGGGAGCAGATGTGGCTGGCTCTCTGCCACTGTGGGCAAGGGAGACAGTGATGTCCTGGAGCCCTTGCAGAATGGAATTTGCAATTTGTTGGAAGGAGGAGGCGAGTTGCTCTTGGCCCTGCCTGATCTCTGCCAGACCTTGGCAGAGTTGAGCTACACCTTGCTCCACACTGGTTATGTGCTCAGTGAGCCGGACAGATATCTGGCATACCTCTCAGATCATCTTGTCTTGAAAAGCATTCAGGCTCTCACCATACCTTGCAATTTCAGACAGGATGTCCGGGATAGCAGAGGGTTGGGTGGGGGGGGTGCAGTTTGAATCTGGATGGATGGAATTTGTGGTCCCACAGTGCCAGAGACACTAGGTCCCCCCACCTCAGCCACATAACCCTCCTCTGACTCTACCTGCTTACCCACCTGTGCTCTGTTATATTCAAATCAAAAATAAGAATGAGTAGAAAAAAACAACATGATACTTTTTGAACCACTAAATTAGTTGTTTAGGAATATGTGTGTAAACTTACCTGGCAAGTCATGTGCCATCAGTATTTCAGGCAGGTCCATGTCCATATGAGACACCCCAACCCCCTCCTCATAACTCACACAGTCCATCTTCATCTCCTCAAGATCTGTGTACTCCACAGTGGCAGCTGGACCTCCCCCAGTTGCCCTCAAGGCATTCCACTCCGCAGACCTCTTGCCCTTCAGGCGGGATTTGAAGTCGGCCCAACTACATATGTGATGAAAAATAGGGGCAAGGTACAGAAAAGTTATGAATACCAGCTTTAATTGATAGTACACATGTTAGGTATTTGGTTGCTATAGGCAACATCACATCTAGCTAAGTTTTTAATAATACTTGGGTTAGAAACTGGTGTGTCAATATACACTTACCATCTTCTAACTTCCTGTGATGTGAGGACTATTGAGCCGACTTCATTAACAGAATCAGTGATGTACCTCCAGATTCGCTCTTTGGTTGCAGCACCCATGTTTTTGGGTCCTCGATTAATTTTTTCCATGGCCTGTGTGACCAAAACACGTAACTCCCTCTTAGTGAAGGCGGGCTGTCTTTTTTTCTTTTTGGATGTAGCCTGTGAGCTATCATCCTGGCCCTCCTCACCATCTTCCTCTTCAGTTGCTGCTTGTGTACTTGTGTTTGAGATGGTATTCCGGGATCTCCCTCAGTTTCCACAGTATCTATGTCTGGCAGGGGATTCACTCCTAACTCCTGGGTATCAGAAGATGGAGTTTGTACAGTACTGGGTCCTGCTATTTCAAAATCCAAACTTGCAGCTTCCAGCACCTGCCTTCGCAGCGCTAGGCGCCTATGTGTCAAAGCGGACATCTGCTGCTGCACCCGGTCCATCTCTGCTGCCATCTGCTCACGAGTAGCCATGTTGCTGGTGACATGTGTGTTTGCACAGGTGTCTAGCGATTTATAGCTGCGTGTGGTTTCCAGTGCGGGAATTCGCACAGGTGTCAATTATGCTAATACTTCCATTAATTGTACAGCCTATTTAAAAGCCTGGAGTGCAGCCTGTGTGAGTGGGTGTATGATGCCAAATGCTGTTTGGACGTGTTTCATGCAAGGTGGTCGTGTTTGCTCACACATTTCTGAGTGAGTTTTTATTGCAGTATTTTGCAGAAAAATGTGCATTTGTTTGCTTGCAAATGTTTTACTGTTGTGTTGCGGAGTGCTTATTTTCTGCTAATTTCTGTTTAAAAATATAATTTAATTAGGATATTCACAAACCAAGTATGTATGGGTGTGCAATGGTCCTTTGTAGTGTTTTAAACAGGGTATTAGTAGTTTGGTGGTTAATGTTTTTGCCTATAAATTTAATATCATGTACTATCTAGTAGTTTTGTCATCCTGTAATTTACAGTGTGTCCGTTCTATTGTTGAGAGTGTGTATCTGTTTTCTAATAGTCCATTTCTCTCTCTTGCAGGTGTCTCTTTTCTGCAGTTTTGTCAGAAATGTATTTTGTGCCCAAGTAGGCCTCATTTTCTGAGTTTTTTTCTGCAAATGTTGCTAGTTTATTTTTTGAGCAGGTAAGTTGCCTGTTCCTGGGTGTCATGGTGTGTGTTGTTGCAATAGTCCATTTCTCTCTCTTGTAGGTGTCTCTTTTCTGCAGTTTTGTCAGAAATGTATTTTGTGCCCAAGTAGGCCTCATTTTCTGAGTTTTTTTTCTGCAAAAGTTGCTAGTTTTTTTTATGAGCAGGTAAGTTGCCTGTCCCTGGGTGTCATGGTGTGTGTTTGTTGCAAGTGTGTATCTGTTTTCTTATAGTCCATTTCTCTCTCTTGTAGGTGTCTCTTTTCTTTTTGTTTACAAAGCATTTACTTTTGACAAAGTAGGTCAGATTTTTGCTCTATTTGCTACTAAAGGAGCCTCGTTTGATTTCGGATCTGTGGTTTTTTTATGTTTGCTTTTCTGTTTTTTTATTTTATAAAATAATACAGACTTAGTATTTTAGAAATATATTGTTACAGTAATTCTATGGGTATGTTTTAAATCTCAAAAACTTTGTGATTTGTGATGTTAACCTATGTTGGAAGTAATTAGCTACATTTTTTTTAACTATGTGTTTTGGACCCGTATTTTCATCTTGAAGAAATGGAGTACGCTCCTGCAGTAAGTGAACATCCATACACTTTGACTTAGATTTTGGGTGACACTGTGTGTTGTTAATTGTTTGTGTTTTTTTAATTTTTCTTACCTTCATTTTAAGTTGGTGATATCAATTCATGTGGCAGCTGAAGCCCTCTCACCACAACCCACGGAACCACTCCCACCCCAACCGCCGCAAGCCCTCCAACCACAACTGGCTCCTCAACCTCCAAGGCAACGGAGGCGTGCTAGGCCACTAATTTTCCGTACCCGTGTCCTCCTTTTTTGGGATGCCTGATGATGTAGTGTTGCGCAGATACAGACTGCCACCTTATCTACTCCTAGACACTCCATAATAGAGTGATCTAGAACAATCCATTAGGTATCCTACAGCAATACCAGCATTGACACAATTCCTTGCTGTGTTACATTTTGTGGCCACTGGTTTGTATTAGCATGTGGTCGGAGATCTGGTTGGCATGTCGCAGGGCCAGTTCAGTAAGGTCCTGCGGCGTGTCCGCCATGCTTTCATAAAGAGAGTAAAGCAATTTATAGCAATGCCTTTGGATGTTGGTGCCCTGGATGTGGTGAAGCGGCAATTTCAGGAAGGTGGTAGTCGCTTCCCACACGTTATTGGTGTTGTGGATGGAACACATGTAGCTATTGTGGCACCAAGACATAATGAAGAAATTTATAGAAACAGGAAACTGTTTCTTTCTCTGAATGTAATGGTTGTTTGTGGGCCATCCCTCCAGATCCTGTCCCTGAATGCTAAGTTCCCTGGGAACTCCCATGATGCACATGTCATTAGACAATCAGGGATATGGCAGAGATTAAGAACGATGGAAGGCCAAGACATGTGGTTATTGGGTGAGTTTAATTTCAGACATTTTAATGTCAAGCTAGTTGAGGGACATAATGATTCCTGTAGCCCAGTAAAATTTACCTTATCCACCCACATGTCTGAAATTTGTTTTCTAGACATTAAAATCCTGGTGCGAGGAGGACAGTTGTGTACAACGGTATATTCCAAACCAACGGACCGTAACACACTCCTTTGATATGATAGCTTTCACCCTCCAGCTTTAATACATGGCCTTCCGTATTTCCAGTACCTCAGGGTGTGCAGAATTACTAGCGCCCCTGAGGATCTGGAGGTTCAATTAGAAGAGATGACTGAGATATTTGTACAAAGGGGTTACCCTTTGGGGTTACTGAAGCAGGCATGGTCTAAGGCTAAATCTAAAAATAGACAGGAGTTGCTGCAGGTGAACGAGCCCGTGATCCCATCTAACAAGAATGCTTGGGTAAACCAATTTAATACAACCAGTAGAAGGACCAACAAAAAAGTGAAGCAGATGTGGCCTATGTTAACCACTGAGCCTAATTTACAAAGTCTAAAAAACAGTAGAGTTATGCCATGCTACACCCGTAGTGCAAACATCAAAGATATTGTGGTTAAAAATGATATCACAGGGTTTCAAGTGGCTCAACCTACGACACATTTTTTAACACATAGAGCAGGCTGTTATAAGTGCTTAGGCTGCACTACGTGCAGTTATATGCTGATAGAAGATTCCATCCCACATCCACACACTGGAAGGAAAATAAGGATTACAAAACCTTTAACATGTAGTTCCACCTTTGTTATATATGTACTTATTTGCCCGTGTAGTTTGTATTACGTGGGCAAGACCCAGTGTTTGTTTAAAGAATGGATGGCCCAACACAGGTCGGCGATCAGGTCGGCTTTGGCTTCTGGTAACAGTGAGCAACCTGTGGCGCGACACTTTGCGCAAGCAAGCCACAGTCTTGCCTCTGTTCGTTACAAAATTGTAGACCAAGTGCCAATTTCATCATGGGGGGGGGCAATCGAGCAAAAAAACTGCTGCAATTGGAGGCGAGATGGATCCATAAGTTAGACACGATCCATCCTCGGGGCCTAAATGAATATTTGAGCCTAAGCAGCTTCCTGTGAGCAAGTGAGCAGGTGTGCCAAGGGTGAAGTAGTATAGCAGGCATTATACAGTGTATCCAGTTTGAAGGTTATTTTCATCTGACAGTCTCTATAATAGAGACCTTTTGAGAGTCAGTTTTGGTATGTGTGCCCGTTAGTCTGTATATTAGCCCAATAGGTGGTTACCCCAAAATGGGTTTATTATAGAGGCTCAACATAACAGTCAGTGGTGTGTGACACAATGTTTTTATCATGATTATTTGTTTTTGTTTTTATTATGCACTTAATATGATCGATATTGCACCAATACTGTAAAGATAGTGCATGTGTGGTGCACTATGGGTTTTAACTACTGTATAAGTTGTCGTCACTTTTTCCACTTCCAGTGGTCGTATTTTACATATCACGTTTATCTGTGTTGTTTTGTTTTGTCTCCAAAGCACTGTATCCCCATAGCAACAAGCGCAGACGCGCTGCGTGCACCCTCCCTGCGGCCGCGTCTCCCGCCACGGAATGATGTCACTCCAGAGGGGCGGAAGTTGTCAAACCCGGAAATGGCGCCGTGGAACGGGACGCCGCTGGTCGCAACGGAGGTTGGCGGGCTAGGGGATGGTAAGTTATTTAAATGTTGTGTTTGCACTGTATTTTCACTTGTTTGCTGTGTCCTGAGGAAGGGAGTACGTCTCCCGAAACGTTGACGCACATTAAAAGCACGTTTCAGAATTTGTGAAAGTCTCTGAGTGCCGCCTTCTACAAACATATATATATATATATATATATATAAAATGAAACACGGAAGACTGCGGATCTCCAATGGTAAACCTTGTAGAGATTTACTTCATCATAATAGCATGATAGCAAGAACAAATAGCGGCCGCTATTTGTTCTTGCTATCATGCTATTATGATAAAGTAAATCTCTACAAGGTTTACCATTGGAGTGCCGCAGTCTTCCGTGTTTCATTTTATGTATCCATTCACTGAAGGCACCCTGCATGTTACATTTACGATTGCAATGAGTGCGGGTTCATTTTTTGGACTATATATATATATATATATATTTCTCCAGCAATCACGCGGCACTCCAGGGACTCTTCTTATATACTTTAATTGTGGTTTAAAACGTCAACATGTTTCGAAGCCGCAGCTTTTTCATCAAGACTCACCAACAAACAAATAACACAAATACAGACACACATTTAAATACCTGCTGGTCTCTATGTCCTCCCCCGCCAGAACCGCTCACAGCTGCAGCCGCCGAGTATCCTCATGTACCTCACTTCCGGGTGCACGCAAGTTGGTGTTGCTAAGCAACACCATTGCTTGCGCTCCAGTATCTGAGATTCTTCCGGCGTCGAACGGCGCTGACAGTGAACGGGACTAGGAGATAAAACACAGACGACACAGTTACAGATCATATTAAAAAACAGCACTTGTTAATCATCACCCACAAACATTTAGACAGTTAAACCTATTCCTTTTTAATAAGCCCAAATATCCACCAGATTTAATGAGTAACCTCGCTATTAACCCTCGATTACCATTGCATTTCTATATCTACTGCAGTATATCATAATTATTCAGTACTTACTTCCCAATTAATCCCCTTGGACCAAATTATAGAAGAGTGTTCCAATTAATTTTATCATTTAATCCTTTTGGGATAATTGTATCTAAGCGCACAATCCACCGTGCCTCTGTCACAGTTAAAGATTTTATACGGTCTCCACCTCTTGGGGAATCTAATACGTGGTCAATTATAAAGTATTTCAAATCACTCAAAGAGTGGCCCATCTTTTTAAAGTGGCGGGCCACCGGTTGGTCATTCACTTTTCCTCCTAGAGATAAATGGATTGCCGACCTATGAAGGGCCATCCTCTCGCGGAATTTGCGTGAGGTCTGCCCCACATAATACAAGCCACAAGGGCATGTAATTACATACACCACAAACGATGACGTACAAGTAAGTACGTGTCGAATATCGTAAATTTTTTGAGAATGTGGATGCTTAAAGGTTTTGCATGTTATCATAAATCTGCAAGTCGTACAGTTGTGACAGCTGTAGCACCCAGGAGGTTTCACATATACATTAGGCATCCGAGGGATGCCTCTCCCTGTGATATCTGTGATCATCAATCTATCTTTAAGATTCCGGCCCCTCCTAAATGCTGCTAATGGACGTACCCCACTAAAACATGGCAAATCTTTATCGGTAGCTACAATTGGCCACAACGCCTTAGTGGCATGTTTAATCACTGGACTGGCTGTGGAGAAGCTACTAGCCCAGGGTAAAAATTTACCTGATTTGCTGCTGCGTGATTGCATTAATCTTGACTCTGACATGTTTAATACTTGCAATTTATTATCAAGCAACATTTTAGGATTGTAACCTCTAGCTGTAAATTTAGTGATTAATTTATCAATGATACCAGAAACTTTTGTTTTATCACTGGTAATTCTAGCAACCCGCATCATTTGAGACAGCGGTAAGCCGTGCTTCAATGGTAACGGATGATGACTAGAAGCCAGAAGGAAAGTATTCCTATCGACATCTTTACTAAATATTTCTGTTTCAATAATCCCCTCATGGATTGTCACCTGCACATCCAAAAATTGTATTTGTTCTTCACTACACACATATGTAAATTTAATAGCTGACATGCTCCCATTGATCTCATCCATAATCTCCACAAACTTATCTTTGCCACCTGACCATAATAAGAAAATATAATCGATGTATCTGGTGTATAATTGAATACAACCAGATGCCATCGGATGATTCAAAAGCAACTTTTCTTCCTGTTCGAACATGTATACGTTGGCGTACGAAGGGGCCACAGGGGACCCCATCGCACACCCCCGTTGTTGCAGGTAATAGTGCCCATCATACAAGAAGTAATTCCTCTGCAAAGTTAACTCAAGCAGTTTAAGAAATAAACCATGGTCAAATACAGTAGGATCAAGAAACTCAGTAAGAAAATTACGCATAGCTAACACCCCTCCTTCATGGGGTATTGATGTATATAAACTACATACATCCAGGCAACACATCAGTGTGCCACTGGGTACCCTAGGAATATTCCGCAGCAGTTTCAGAAATGCAGTCGTATCTTTCAGGAAAGCGTCTTTTAATAGTAATAGAGGTTGTAGAAGATGGTCCAACAACTGTGACGTCGGATGATATAGGGATCCACGAGCCGATATAATTGGACGACCTGGCGGGGTCTTACTGTCCTTATGAAGTTTAGGTAGAGTGTATAGAACTGGGACTCTCGGATGTTCCACTTCCAGCGCTTTACTGATTTTAGCGGTGATCATATTCTCTTGGAGCGCCATCCTCAAGATACCCCGAAGCTCTATCTGGAATTTCGTTGTCGGATTCCCCGGTAGTTGTCTATACACTCCCACTTCATTTAGTTGACGACTAATTTCTAAACGGTACTCGTGAATATCCTGCACTACGATGGCCCCGCCTTTATCGGCGGGCCTGATGATAATATCCTCATATGTGCTAAGATTTTTCAATGCCACAGATTCCTCCCTTGAAAGATTCTTCTTGATTTTCCCTGGTGCCGCAGTGAATTTTGTAACTGATTCCTGTAATAAACGGTCAAACGTTTTTAATGATGGATTCATGGACACAGGATCAAATTTAGATCTTGATTTCCCTTTGAGAAAAGCCTCAAATACTGAGGATTGAGCTGACAGAGGCTGATGCTGGAAATATTCTTTCAACCTCAAGTTTCTTGAGAATCTGTGGTGATCAAGTTTCCACCCGAAGTCATCATGAGAGTTAGTGGGTACAAATGACAGTCCTTTTTGAAGTACTTGTAATTCCATTGCATTAAGTTCTCTTCTAGACAAATTGAAGATTAAACTTTTTTCCGGGAGGGATTCCTTCGGACTTCTCTTGCCTCTACGGCTTTGCCCGCCCCTGCGGGTGGTCTTCCTCCACCCCTTTGGGTGGTCGATCCCCCCTCTAAAGGGGTCATACCAGAAGAAGACGCCTCCTCTATGTCTGATACTGCGAATTCGCTGTCGCTGTTATTCTGGGGCCCTGGATTCCGGTGCTGGTTTTGTGGGCGTCGCTGATGCCATGGTCTGCGACGTCTCTCTAAGGCATTACTACCAGCTCCGCTGCTTCCACCAGTTAGCCATCTGTACACCCTATTTTCCTCATAGTCTGCGTCCACCGTATATTTTTTGTTTTTCTTGAATTTAATTAAATTCTTTTTATACTGGTCGCATTGCTGTTGTAGTTTCATCAGCCAGCTTGCGTTAACCGCATCCTCCAGTATGCTTTTGTGTTCATTCTCATATTGCTGGATCTTCAAGCGGGTGGCCTGCAATTCCCGACCCGCTTCCTCTATTACTAGGACCATCAAGTCCAGTGCACACTTATTCAGGATTCCGATCCATTTCCGAACCACCTCTGGATTTTGTCTCCCAATTGTAGGTATATTGTTAACCCTAAAACCACGGGGAATCTTTCTCTCGCGGACATAATCAGATAAGGACGTTCCGTGCATTAAGTAATCAATTTCACGACGCCTTAATTTAAATAACTGGTGCTGTATATCCTCCAGGGTATGGATTGGGTCTGATGTCGTTACTGGCTCTTTAAATAATATTCCTTGTATTTCATCCGCAGTGAAGCTAAAGGTCTCACATGCTGGCACATAATTATGATATACTGCAGTAGATATAGAAATGCAATGGTAATCGAGGGTTAATAGCGAGGTTACTCATTAAATCTGGTAGATATTTGGGCTTATTAAAAAGGAATAGGTTTAACTGTCTAAATGTTTGTGGGTGATGATTAACAAGTGCTGTTTTTTAATATGATCTGTAACTGTGTCGTCTGTGTTTTATCTCCTAGTCCCGTTCACTGTCAGCGCCGTTCGACGCCGGAAGAATCTCAGATACTGGAGCGCAAGCAATGGTGTTGCTTAGCAACACCAACTTGCGTGCACCCGGAAGTGAGGTACATGAGGATACTCGGCGGCTGCAGCTGTGAGCGGTTCTGGCGGGGGAGGACATAGAGACCAGCAGGTATTTAAATGTGTGTCTGTATTTGTGTTATTTGTTTGTTGGTGAGTCCTGATGAAGAAGCTGCGGCTTCGAAACATGTTGACGTTTTAAACCACAATTAAAGTATATAAGAAGAGTCCCTGGAGTGCCGCGTGATTGCTGGAGAAATATTTATACCTCTATGCGAGCACCTGGACCGGGTGGAGTGAAGCGTGGAGTGCCGGCTGACTTGGATTGTTTTATATATATATATATATATATATATATTCCATAGACAAAAAACCTTACGGTTTCACATGTCCCATTAAGGCTTCTTAGACATGATCGAAATTTCAGAAACCTGTTGTAACTCTTCCACTCAAACTCCAAAAAGCAATGAAATTCCGATCATTAAGGCTGACGCCTTAATGGACGTGTCCCTTGCGCAATACAGATATGGTATGCCATCACAGCCTGTGGGTAAGTGCAGATTCAGCACTCTCACAGAGTGAGATTGCTGTCACTCACACAATGGTGGAGCTGCTAATTCACAGATTTGTGTGCTCATTGGAATACACACATGCAGTCTATGCAACAGAAGGTCTGAGCAGTTTTGTGGTGCTCCCATCCCACACAGTGCCCACAACCATCCCATTCGGTCACCACAACCATCCCACCTTGTTACAACATCCTTCTGACTCCATACATCCATCTCACATAGTATACACATTTAGCTCCCTCAAACATCTTGGTTAATTGCTAAAACTATAATACCCTATCTACGGTCTATGCATCTACACTTACTTCCCCTATACACCCCCATGCTGCCCTGTCTTCCCCAATCCCTACTGCTGTGTTCTCCCATCTGTGCTAGTCTGTACTAACTTATCTGCACCATCTGTCTTTCCCCACCTGTGCCTTGTCTGTACCACCGTTTACTTCTCTCTGTGCTGCTCAGTGTTCAACGTCACTCTGCCTCCTTCAGTACATGGCACACTATCTTCTCTCCCATCTGCACCAGTTTTCTACCCATCCATGCCAGTGTTTTCAACCAATCTGCACCGCTCTGTCTCCCTTCCCATACTTGCTACTTAATCTACCCCCTATCCACACCACTCTTACCCCATTCATGTAGTTGACATCC
Organism: Pseudophryne corroboree; assembly: GCF_028390025.1. Lineage (NCBI taxonomy): Eukaryota > Metazoa > Chordata > Amphibia > Anura > Myobatrachidae > Pseudophryne > Pseudophryne corroboree. Next base: position 335,398,481 of record NC_086445.1, read on the forward strand.
TGAAGGTAAATTTTGTGGATCATGCGCTCTTGGCAGGGGGATAACCGCTACAGCCCACCCCCCAGTGGTCCGGAAACGCCTCCGTTGTGCAGACCATGCCCTGCCAATGGCATGCTAACGCTGTTTGCACGCCCCCCCTCCTTCCCCGCAACCACCTCTGCCTATCAATCAGGCAGGGTGATCGCAGCCAGTGAGATGCTGATAGCATCTCTCTGGGCTCCTGGGGTACGCACGCGCAGTGCGGCCATTGCACGTGCGCACCTCACAAACTAATTCAGACTGCGATTGCTGCTGCTGCGGTCTGAATTACCCCCTGTGTTTCTTTGACCCCCCCATCAGTGCTGCTTAGTGTTCAACTCTATCCACACACTTCTGTTCCCCCATCCACACCGCTCTCCTCCTTCCAATCAACAACACTCTTACCTCATCTGAACAGCTTTGTCTTCCGCTCAGACCTTCAGTTGCATAGACTGCATGTGTGTATTCCAATGAGCTCACAAATCTGTGAATTAGCAGCTCCACCATTGTGTGAGTGACAGCAATCTCACTCTGTGAGAGTGCTGAATCTGCACTTACCCACAGGCTGTGATGGCATACCATATCTGTATTGCGCAAGGGACACGTCCATTAAGGCGTCAGCCTTAATGATCGGAATTTCATTGCTTTTTGGAGTTTGAGTGGAAGAGTTACAACAGGTTTCTGAAATTTCGATCATGTCTAAGAAGCCTTAATGGGACATGTGAAACCGTAAGGTTTTTTGTCTATGGAATTTCATCGCTTTTTTTAAATTTATTTTTTTTATTCAGAAATTTAAAATTTCACTGTAAGAATAAACATTTGATTTTTTAAATGTTTAATGAAAATGTTCGTATAAAATTACTATTCTGTGCAAAATTATTTTATTAACCAAACCGAATTGTTTAAGGTCCATACACACTTAACGATTTAATGAGCAACGTCGCTCATTTTCCCCCTCCTTGAGTGACGTCGCTCGTTTTATCGTTAAGTGTGTATGCCGCCAGCGACGAACGATGCGCGGCCCCGCGGGTCGGCAACAATCGTCGCTGTCGGTAGGTCATGCATGAAGGATGTGGACTATCGTCCACGACCTTCATGCAGGGCTGGCGGGGGCGTGACGTCACTGAGCGATATGAGCGGTCATATCGCTCAGTGTGTACAGTCGGCCGCCGGCCGGCCCGGGAGGGGGAAACATTAGACGATGTCGCTCACAGAGCGACATCGTTTAATGTGTATGGGCCTTTAGACTTTGGTCAAAATATTTTGCTGCCTTTGCAGATGATGCAGGGAGGGGGGTAGGTGGCAGCAGCCTGTGACTGAGGCTGGAGGTAGGCGTGAAATGCATTGCTTGTACGTGTGAGTGCGTGGTGTCAGGTGCTGCGTGTGTATGTGTGTGTGTCAGGTGCTGCCTGTGTATCAGCTCCTGTGTGTGTGTGTGTATGTGTGTGTCAGGTGCTGCGTGTATATACGAGTGTGTCTGATGGTGCGTGTGTATGCGTCAGCTGCCGCACGTATGTGTGTGTCAGGTGTTGCGGGTGTATATGTGTGTGAGTATCAGGTGCTCCGCGTGTGTACAAGTGTAGGTCTGGTGCTGTGCATGAATACGTATGCCTGTGTCAGGTGCTGCGCGTGTACATGTGTGCATCAGATGCTGCGCGTGTACATGAGTGTGCATTAGGTGCTGCGCGTGTACATGAGTGTGCGTCGGGTGCTGCGTGTGTACATGAGTGTGCATTAGGTGCTGCGCGTGTACATGAGTGTGCGTCAGGTGCTGCGTGTGTACATGAGTGTGCGTCAGGTGCTGCGCGTGTACATGTGTGTGCGTCAGGTGCTGCGCGTGTCTATGTGTGTGTGAGTAAGGTGCTGCATGTGTATGTGTGTGTCTGATGGTGTGCGTGTATATGTATGTGTCAGGTGCTGCGTGTATATGCATGTGTCAGGTGCTGCATGTTTATTTTATTGTGTCTGATGCTACGTGTGTGTCAGGTGCCGCACGTGTATATGTGTGTGTGTCAGGTGTTGCGCGTGTATGTGTGGGTCAGGTGCTGCATGTTTATTTTATTGTGTCTGATGCTACGTGTGTGTGTGTCAGGTGTTGCGCGTGTATGTGTATGTCAAGTGCCGTTCCCCTTCTTCCCATCCCAGCTCTCTCTGTAGAATACAGCTCTGCACCCAGAGAGAGGGAAAGACTAGGGGGCTGATCACTGCACTGCTCACTTTTTGGTCATGAGTTCGGCCTCCTGTTTCTTCCAGTGCTGTGTTCCTGCAGCCCAGCCCTCCCTGTTGTGCCAGAGAATCAGCCCTTCCTTCCCCAGCCAGAGAGAGAGAGCCCGAGGCAGAGACACTCTTCCCGTAGCTGGCCTACCCCCAGTACTTCAGCACTGGCCATGCGGCAGTCAACAAAGGAGACCAGCAGGGGGTTCTGGCAGCAACAGCTGTGGCCGCAGCAGGATCGGGGAGGCCTGTAGTGTCTGAGGTGGGCAGCACTTCCTCTGCCGCTGTCACCTTCCCCTGCCAGAGAGAAAGCAAGAGACATACCCTTCCCGCAGCTGGGCTACCCCTAGCACCTCAGCGCTGGCCAGGCGGAAGTCTATGGAGGGGACCGGCAGGGGTTTCAGGCCACAGCAGCAGCGGCCGCAGCCAGATCAGGGAGGCCTGCAGGGTCAGAGCTGGGCAGCACTTCTACCAACACTGTCACCTCTGTGCTGGGCATGTACACCAGTCCGTACGGACGGAGGTGTCCACAACAGGCAGCAGTATAATGAGTCAGACAAACTCATTACACGCTGCCCACTGCTGCGTGTAATGCTGCACTCGATGGAGGAAGCCTAGATGCGGTCACCAGCTGCAGCGAGGGAGAAGGGTGATCACATCACCCTTCAACCCGGCACCTCACAATCAGCTGGGGATCTGCAGTAGCTTCATCTCTCTCTTCCTCTCTGACAGCACAGCAGCCCCTCTGGGTCCCATGTAGCTCTGCCCCCCTGCTCACAGTTCACTCGGCCTCTCCTGATTAAAAAGAAAATAAGAGACTGACCTGCTGCTCAGATGCGAGGAAGGGACGGGCGGTAGGTCCTCTGTGAGTGCACTACACAGTCAAAATTAACTCTGACTCCTCACAACAGTGTGGACTGCGGGCAACGTCAGACGCCAATTTGGGTGTGCTTGCCGCACTACCTGCCCATCAAGCCCAACGTGGTGCCATGGTGCCAGCCCCGCCCACTATACGGATTCCATTTTGTATTAGGAACCCTATAACAGCATTCCGACATCCTTCCCTATGACGCTGCCATCCATACACTGCCGCTCTCATACATCCGCACACTGCCGCTCTCACACAACTGTACACTGCTGCTCTCATACATCCATACACTGCCGCTCTCATACATCCGTACAAACCCGCTCTCATACATCCGTACAACCCCGCTCTCATACAGGCGCACACCATCGCTCTTACAGCCGCACACCATCGCACTCTTACAGCCGCACACCATCGCACTTCCAGCCGCACACCATCGCACTCTTACAGCCGCACACCATCGCACTCATACAGCCGTACATTGCCGCTCTCATACATCCGCACACTGCCGCTCTCATACATCCGCACACTGCCGCTCACATCTATACAAACATAGCCTCCATACATCTACGCATCCAATCCCCGCGCAAGGGAACACTGAAATCACTATCACTTTTGCCCGGGGTGTGACCACAGCCAGCCACTACTCCGGCCACCTTCTTTTGACACCAAAAATGCATCTTACCTATCATCAGGGTGGTGCTGCTGCTGGGGGTGGGTTGCTGCCTCAGTCTCCAGGTTGGTGCTGCGATTGGAGGGGGTACTGCTTCCCTGTGCTGCCACTGTCTCCCGGATCATCGTGCCGCTGGCTGAATTGCAGCTTGACTCTACTGCTGCCAGGAGTAACAGCTTCCTGGCTGTTGTTGCTGGTGGCTGCCTACTGCTCATTGCCACCGGAACACTGACCGGCTCGGCAGTGATGCTGACGGAGGAGTAGTGGCGGTGGGGTGGGGGGGGGGTGCCTGCTCCCTTCCCTCGAGCATGCTGCAGTGTACAAAAATAAATAATAAATAGAGAGCATACCAGGGTGAGAGTCTGTATCGATCACAGTGATTACATGGGGCACAGCATAAGGACACCTTGCTGTGAGGGGCTCTGCCCACATAGATTGCTGCACCCTCTCTGATGTCAGCCGCTGCCCTCTCGTTCTCTGGGCGGCCAGTTCCAGTGTGAGGTAGGAGAGGAAGAGAACACACAGGAGAGCAGCCCTGATATATAACGAGGTGGAAGTTCTATAGGCAGCAGAGACTGAGACCAGCCAGCCAGGAGCAGAGACTGAGACCAGCCAGCCAGTCTCCCAGTGCCCTGATCACTACACGCCGCCAGCACAGCATTACAGGAGGGTCCTATAGTGCTGCCCTGAGCTAACAGGTGTGTGTACCAAGTGTACCCCGTACAGTGTGCTGCGCCCTGGTGTCTCTGAGAGGGGTGAGGTCACTGTGCCGCTTTAGTATATGGCTTTTCCTTAGTACTGTACGTTACAGCCCTGCACTAGTGGTGGCAACTCTGCCATATGTTAACCTGTGAGGTTATTTTCCTATTTACAGAATAACCGGGGATAAGGGGGCCATATTGCGGCTCTCAAGTGAAGGCACTCTAATACACCCCCTGCTGGCGGCCACTGTGCAGGCGCAACAATTTGAAATGCCCGATCTCTATAATGGGGCATATTTCTCTTTTTTTTTAAAAACCTGTAACTTTCTGGAAAACCACAACCCCAAAAGGCACTTCACTGGGACATGCTCTATCTAATAAAACAAACCCCAAGTCATATACATATATATCTATATATACACACACACACTCATGTATATACATGTATACACAAATACACGAATGTCCATGTTTATGTATGTATAATACATTGATAGAGTACATTATATTTATGAATTAATTGCTTCCCGATTCTGCAGCAGCATCATCAGCACCACCAGTGTTACTCACAGTCACTTCACACTGACTGCTGCACAACACATCACTTAATTTCCGGGCCGCCCGCCATCTGGTGAAGAGACATGGGAGATGAAGGACCAGCAGTGCCAAGTTGAGCGGAAGTATTGTGAATTAGTTACCCACACACTCCTTGTGACACCTGCTCCCCGTCTGCCCTCCCACCCGCCGCCTGCCGTCCGGAACCCGCACTGACAAGTAAGTCTCAGCAGAATGTGTCTGCCGGCGGCTCCCAGTCCCCAGTGGTGTGGCGGCCGCAGCACACTAGGACTGAGAGACCGCAGCGGGAGGAAAGCACAGGTGGGCGGGAGGAGAGCATGGGCGGACATCACCACGTCACATTGCAAGGTGACGCCAGTCCCCCCAGTGAGGCCGCCGACGAATGCACTCAGCATAGTATTAGCAGCAGGCAGAGGGGGGGCGGGTGCATCGGTGGTGGGAGGTACGGAAATGAGCTGCAGGCTAGGCTCCACCGATCACACACTCAGCGATCACTGTGCTACAGCAATCGTGGCGTGCAGCGGTGCTGGACATTAGGGAGTGCCTGTGCGCACCAGGCACCCCCTGTACGCACGCCTATGCGCTACCACCCCCCATATGCCACACTACATCACTATGCTATAGCCCTCCCATATGCTGCACTTCATAATTACACTATACCCCCCATACAACATACTACATCACCACACTACACTACTCACAATAAAATTAAAACATCCCAGTTCCTCATTCTTAATGAGCTCACGTGAGTTCTCTCCCCAACGGAGCTCCAGACCAAGTAACAATGAAGACACCAGCAGCGTGTAGGGGGCAGGCCTGGTCCACTTGTCAGGAGAGAGCAGTCACTGGAGGATAAGAAGGGGGCGGGGCCTAGTCCTACAGACGGGAGAGAGCACAGACAGGAGAGAGCAAGGTACAGGGGTAGAAGGGGGCGGGGACTATTCTTACAGGCTTTCAAAATTCGATTTTTTTATAAATTCGACATTTGACAAATTCGACTTTTCTGCAATGGTACAAATGCGGCAATTCGACAAAAGTATATTCAATTGAAGTTTGTAAATTCGACATCAGTGCTTTTAAACAGTAAATTCGTCATTTTCAATCCGCCACACTTTGCTGGCGGAATCTAATAAAAAAATTTAAAAACATGGTTTTTTTGCAGTTTTCTTTTTTGGTAGTAGCATATCTATTTATATTAGAAGGGATTAGGTACTTGGTTTGTCTTTTTTGAGGCACAAGTATTATTTATATATTTTTTAAAAGATTATTATTATTTTTTAAATGGAATGTGAAAAACCCGGAAAAAAAATTGCGTGGGGTCCCCCCTTAAAGCATAACCAGCCTCGGGCTCTTCGAGCCGGTCCTGGTTCTAAAAATCCGGGGAAAAAACGGACAGGGGATCCCCCGTATTTTTAAAACCAGCACCGGGCTCTGCGCCTGGTGCAAAAAATACGGGGGACAAAAAGAGTAGGGGTCCTCCGTATTTTTTACACCAGCATCGGGCTCCACTAGCTGGACAGATAATGCCACAGCCGGGGGTCACTTTTATACAGTGCCCTGCGGCCGTGGCATTAAATATCCAACTAGTCACACCTGGCCGGGGTACCCTGGGGGAGTGGGGACCCCTTCAATCAAGGGGTCCCCCCCCAGCCACCCAAGGGCCAGGGGTGAAGCCCGAGGCTGTCCCCCCCATCCAAGGGCTGCGTATGGGAGGCTGATAGCCTTGAGAAAATGGAAAGAATATTGGTTTTTCCAGTAGTACTACAAGTCCCAGCAAGCCTCCCCCGCAAGCTGGTACTTTGAGAACCACAAGTACCAGCATGCTGGAGAAAAACGGGCCCGCTGGTACCTGTAGTTCTACTGAAAAAAAAATACCCAAATAAAAACAGGACACAGACACCGTGAAAGTATAACTTTCTTTCACACCTGCCGACACACACATACTTACCTATGTTGACACGAAGCAGTCGGTCCTCTTCTCCAAGTAGAATCCAGATAATTATACTCACCTGATCCAGGTTCCAGATTAAATCCACGTACTTGGCAAAACAACAAACCGAACACCCGGACCAGACGGACTGAAAGGGGTCCCATGTCCACGAATGCAGACATCCGAATCTCGCGAGAATCCGACAGCGGGATGACAATGTTCGGGCGCGCTCGGGTTAGCCGAGCAAGGCGAGAAGGTTCGAACCAGCCTCGGACCCGTGTAAAAATAAGAATTTACTTACCGATAATTCTATTTCTCGGAGTCCGTAGTGGATGCTGGGGTTCCTGAAAGGACCATGGGGAATAGCGGCTCCGCAGGAGACAGGGCACAAAAGTAAAGCTTTCCGATCAGGTGGTGTGCACTGGCTCCTCCCCCTATGACCCTCCTCCAAGCCAGTTAGGTACTGTGCCCGGACGAGCGTACACAATAAGGGAGGAATTTTGAATCCCGGGTAAGACTCATACCAGCCACACCAATCACACCGTACAACTTGTGATCAAACCCAGTTAACAGTATGATAACAGAGGAGCCTCTGAAAGATGGCTTCCTAACAATAACCCGAATTAGTTAACAATAACTATGTACAATTATTGCAGATAATCCGCACTTGGGATGGGCGCCCAGCATCCACTACGGACTCCGAGAAATAGAATTATCGGTAAGTAAATTCTTATTTTCTCTATCGTCCTAGTGGATGCTGGGGTTCCTGAAAGGACCATGGGGATTATACCAAAGCTCCCAAACGGGCGGGAGAGTGCGGATGACTCTGCAGCACCGAATGAGAGAACTCCAGGTCCTCCTTAGCCAGAGTATCAAATTTGTAAAATTTTACAAACGTGTTCTCCCCTGACCACGTAGCTGCTCGGCAAAGTTGTAATGCCGAGACCCCTCGGGCAGCCGCCCAAGATGAGCCCACCTTCCTTGTGGAGTGGGCCTTTACAGATTTAGGCTGTGGCAGGCCTGCCACAGAATGTGCAAGTTGGATTGTGCTACAGATCCAACGAGCAATCGTCTGCTTAGACGCAGGAGCACCCATCTTGTTGGGTGCATACAATATAAACAACGAGTCAGATTTTCTGACTCCAGCTGTCCTTGCAATATATATTTTTAATGCTCTGACAACGTCCAGTAACTTGGAGTCCTCCAAGTCACTTGTAGCCGCAGGCACTACAATAGGCTGGTTCAGATGAAATGCTGACACCACCTTAGGGAGAAAATGCGGACGAGTCCGCAGTTCTGCCCTGTCCGAATGGAAAATCAGATATGGGCTTTTGTAAGATAAAGCCGCCAGTTCTGACACTCTCCTGGCCGAAGCCAGGGCTAGTAACATGGTCACTTTCCATGTGAGATATTTTAAATCCACCTTTTTTAGTGGTTCAAACCAATGAGATTTTAGAAATTCCAAAACCACATTGAGATCCCACGGTGCCACTGGAGGCACCACAGGAGGCTGTATATGCAGCACTCCCTTAACAAAAGTCTGGACTTCAGGAACTGAAGCCAATTCTTTTTGAAAGAAAATCGACAGGGCCGAAATTTGAACCTTAATAGATCCCAATTTGAGACCCATAGACAATCCTGATTGCAGGAAATGTAGGAATCGACCCAGTTGAAATTCCTCCGTTGGAGCACTCCGATCCTCGCACCACGCAACATATCTTCGCCAAATGCAGTGATAGTGTTGCACGGTTACTTCCTTCCTTGCTTTAATCAAAGTAGGAATGACTTCTTCCGGCATGCCTTTTTCCTTTAGGATCCGGCGTTCAACCGCCATGCCGTCAAACGCAGCCGCGGTAAGTCTTGAAACAGACAGGGACCCTGCTGAAGCAAGTCCCTCCTTAGAGGTAGAGGCCACGGATCTTCCGTGATCATCTCTTGAAGTTCCGGGTACCAAGTCCTTCTTGGCCAATCCGGAACCACTAGTATCGTTCTTACGCCTCTTTGCCGTATAATTCTCAATACTTTTGGTATGAGAGGCAGAGGAGGAAACACATACACCGACTGGTACACCCAAGGCGTTACCAGCGCGTCCACAGCTATTGCCTGCGGATCTCTTGACCTGGCGCAATACCTGTCCAGTTTTTTGTTGAGGCGAGACGCCATCATGTCCACCATTGGTCTTTCCCAACGGGTTACCAGCATGTGGAAGACTTCCGGATGAAGTCCCCACTCTCCCGGGTGAAGGTCGTGTCTGCTGAGGAAGTCTGCTTCCCAGTTGTCCACTCCCGGGATGAACACTGCTGACAGTGCTATCAGATGATTCTCTGCCCAGCGAAGAATCCTTGCAGCGTCTGCCATTGCACTCCTGCTTCTTGTGCCGCCCTGTCTGTTCACATGGGCGACTGCCGTGATGTTGTCCGACTGGATCAACACCGGTTTTCCTTGAAGCAGAGGTTCTGCCTGGCTTAGAGCATTGTAGATTGCTCTTAGTTCCAGAATGTTTATGTGAAGAGACGTTTCCAGGCTCGTCCACACTCCCTGGAAGTATCTTCCTTGTGTGACTGCTCCCCAGCCTCTCAGGCTGGCGTCCGTGGTCACCAGGATCCAATCCTGTATGCCGGATCTGCGGCCCTCCAATAGATGAGCACTCTGCAACCACCACAGAAGAGATACCCTTGTCCTTGGAGACAGGGTTATCCGCTGGTGCATCTGAAGATGCGACCCTGACCATTTGTCTAACAGATCCCTCTGGAAAATTTGTGCATGGAATCTGCCGAATGGAATTGCTTCGTAAGAAGCCACCATTTTTCCCAGGACTCTTGTGCATTGATGTACAGACACCTTTCCTGGTTTTAGGAGGTTCCTGACAAGCTCGGACAACTCCTTGGCTTTTTCCGCCGGGAGAAAAACCTTTTTCTGAACCGTGTCCAGAATCATCCCTAGGAACAGCAGACGAGTTGTCGGCATTAACTGGGATTTTGGAATATTCAGAATCCAGCCGTGCTGTTTTAGCACTTCTTGAGACAGTGCTAATCCCCTCTCTAGCTGTTCTCTGGACCTTGCCCTTATTAGGAGATCGTCCAAGTATGGGATAATTAATACGCCTTTTCTTCGAAGAAGAATCATCATCTCGGCCAGTACATTTGTAAAGACCCGAGGTGCCGTGGACAATCTGAACGGCAGCGTCTGAAACTGATAGTGACAGTTTTGTACAACGAACCTGAGGTACCCCTGGTGTGAGGGGTAAATTGGAACGTGGAGGTACGCATCCTTGATGTCCAAGGACACCATAAAGTCCCCTTCTTCCAGGTTCGCTATCACTGCTCTGAGTGACTCCATTTTGAACTTTAACTTCTTTATGTACAGGTTCAAGGACTTCAGATTTAGAATAGGTCTTACCGAGCCGTCCGGCTTCGGTACCACAAATAGAGTGGAATAATACCCCTTTCCCTGTTGTAGAAGAGGTACCTTGACTATCACCTGCTGAGAGTACAGCTTGTGAATGGCTTCCAAAACCGTCTCCCTTTCGGAGGGGGACGTTGGTAAAGCAGACTTCAGGAAACGGCGAGGCGGATCTGTCTCTAGTTCCAACCTGTACCCCTGAGATATTATCTGCAGGATCCAGGGATCTACCTGCGAGTGAGCCCACTGCGCGCTGAAATGCTTGAGACGACCGCCCACCGCCCCCGAGTCCGCTTGAGAAGCCCCAGCGTCATGCTGAGGCTTTTGTAGAAGCGGGGGAGGGCTTCTGTTCCTGGGAAGGAGCTGCCTGTTGGTGTCTCTTCCCCCTTCCTCTGCCTCGTGGCAGATATGAATATCCCTTTGCTCTCTTGTTTTTAAAGGAACGAAAGGGCTGCGGTTGAAAAGTCGGTGTCTTTTTCTGTTGGGGAGTAGCTTGAGGTAAAAAGGTGGATTTCCCGGCTGTAGCCGTGGCCACCAAATCTGATAGACCGACTCCAAATAACTCCTCCCCTTTATACGGCAAAACTTCCATATGGCGTTTTGAGTCCGCATCGCCTGACCACTGTCGCGTCCATAAACTTCTTCTGGCCGAAATGGACATAGCACTTACCCGTGATGCCAGTGTGCAGATATCCCTCTGTGCATCACGCATATAAAGAAATGCATCCTTTATTTGCTCTAAAGACAGTAAAACATTGTCCCTATCCAGGGTATCAATATTTTCAATCAGGGACTCTGACCAAACTACTCCAGCACTGCACATCCAGGCTGACGCTATAGCTGGTCGTAGTATAACACCTGTATGTGTGTATATACTTTTTTGGATATTTTCCATCCTCCTATCTGTTGGATCTTTAAGTGCGGCCGTCTCAGGAGAGGGTAACGCCACTTGTTTAGATAAGCGTGTGAGCGCCTTATCCACCCTAGGAGGTGTTTCCCAGCGCGCCCTAACCTCTGACGGGAAAGGGTATAAAGCTAATAACTTCTTTGAAATTAGCATCTTTTTATCGGGGGCAACCCACGCTTCATCACATACATCATTTAGTTCTTCTGATTCAGGAAAAACTATAGGTAGTTTTTTCACACCCCACATAATACCCTGTTTAGTGGTACCAGTAGTATCAGCTAAATGTAACGCCTCCTTCATTGCCAAAATCATATAACGTGTGGCCCTACTGGAAAATACGGTTGATTCGTCACCGTCGCCACTGGAATCAGTGCCTGTGTCTGGGTCTGTGTCGACCGACTGAGGCAAAGGGCGTTTTACAGCCCCTGACGGTGTTTGAGGCGCCTGGACAGGCACTAACTGATTGTCCGGCCGTCTCTTGTCGACAAACGACTGCTTTAGCGTGTTGACACTATCCCGTAATTCCATAAATAAAGGCATCCATTCTGGTGTCGACCCCCTAGGAGGTGACATCCCCATATTTGGCAATTGCTCCGCCTCCACACCAATATCGTCCTCATACATGTCGACACACACGTACCGACACACAGCAGACACACAGGGAATGCTCTTAACGAAGACAGGACCCCACTAGCCCTTTGGGGAGACAGAGGGAGAGTTTGCCAGCACACACCAAAAGCGCTATATATGACAGGGATAGCCTTATAATAAGTGCTCCCTGTATAGCTGCTTTTATAATATAATTTTTGCCACTATTTTGCCCCCCCTCTCTTTTTTACCCTGTTTCTGTAGTGCAGTGCAGGGGAGAGACCTGGGAGCCGTCCTGACCAGCGGAGCTGTGTAAGGAAAATGGCGCTGTGTGCTGAGGAGATAGGCCCCGCCCCTTTTCCGGCGGGCTCGTCTCCCGCTCTTTAGTGTATTCTGGCAGGGGTTAAATATCTCCATATAGCCCCGGAGGCTATATGTGAGGTATTTTTTTTAGCCAAATAGGTTTTCATTTGCCTCCCAGGGCGCTCCCCTCCCAGCGCCCTGCACCCTCAGTGACTGCCGTGTGAAGTGTGCTGAGAGGAAAATGGCGCACAGCTGCAGTGCTGTGCGCTACCTTTAGAAGACTGAGGAGTCTTCTGCCGCCGATTCTGGACCTCTTCATGTTTCAGCATCTGCAAGGGGGCCGGCGGCGAGGCTCCGGTGACCATCCAGGCTGTACCTGTGATCGTCCCTCTGGAGCTGATGTCCAGTAGCCAAGAAGCCAATCCATCCTGCACGCAGGTGAGTTTACTTCTTCTCCCCTAAGTCCCTCGTTGCAGTGATCCTGTTGCCAGCAGGACTCACTGTAAAATAAAAAAACCTAAGCTAAACTTTCTCTAAGCAGCTCTTTAGGAGAGCCACCTAGATTGCACCCTTCTCGGCCGGGCACAAAAATCTAACTGGCTTGGAGGAGGGTCATAGGGGGAGGAGCCAGTGCACACCACCTGATCGGAAAGCTTTACTTTTGTGCCCTGTCTCCTGCGGAGCCGCTATTCCCCATGGTCCTTTCAGGAACCCCAGCATCCACTAGGACGATAGAGAAATGGGTGAAGTTCGGGGGGTTCGGATTCCAACGAACCGAACCCACTCATCACTAGTATGTACGTGTGCGTCAGGTGCCGTGCATGCATGTACGTGTGTGTGTCAGGTGCCGTGCGTGTACGTACGTGTGTCAGGTGTCATGCGTGTGTGTGTCAGGTGGCGCGTTCCTACATGTGTGTATGTCAGGTGCTGTGCATGTGTGTACGTACACGCGAGTATGTGTCAGGTGCCGCACGTGTACGTGTGTGTGTGCCAGGAGCCGCGCATGTACATGTGTGTGGGTGTCAGGAGCCGCGCGTGTACGTACATACGTGTAGGTGTCAGGTGCCGCGCGTATACGTACATATATGTGTGTGTCAGGAGCCGCGCGTGTACGTACATGTGTGTATGTGTGTCAGGAGCCACGCGTGTGCATACGTGTGTGTGTGTGTGTCAGGTGCCGCGCGTGTACGTGTGTGTATCAAGTGCCACGTGTGTACGTACGTACGTACGTACGTACGTACGTACGTATGTGTGTGCCTGGAGCCGCGCGTGTACATACATGTGTGTGTGTGTGTGTGTCTCAGGTGCTGCACGTGTATATGTGTGTATCTCAGGTGCTGCATTTGTATGCGTCAGCTGCCACGTGGGTGTCAGGTGTTGAGCGTGTATGTGTTTGTGTCAGGTGTCGCATCTGTATGTGTGCGACTGTCAGGTGCTGCGCGTGTATGTGTGTGTCAGGTGCTGCATGTATATATGTGTGTGTTAGGTGCTGTTCATGTATGTGGGAGTGGCAGGTGCTGCATGTGTATATATGTGTGAGTAGCAGGTGCTGCGTGTGTATATGATTGTGTGTCAGGTGCTGTGCTTGTGTGCGTTAAATGCCACATGTATATATGTCAGGTGCTGCCTGTGTGTGTGTGTCAGGTGCTGCATGTCTGTATGTGTGTGGGTGTGTCAGGTGCTGCATGTCTGTGTGTGTGTGTGTGTCAGGTGCTGCATGTCTGTGTGTGTGTGTCTGTCAGGTGCTGCATGTGTGTGTCAGGTGCTGCATGTCTGCATGTGTGTGTCAGGTGCTGTGTGTGTGTGTCAGGTGCTAGGTGTCTTTGTGTGTGCGTGTGTCTGTCAGGTGCTGCATGTGTGTGTCAGGCGCTGAATGTCTGCGTGTGTGTGTCAGGCGCTGCATGTCTGTGTGTCAGGTGCTGTGTGTGTGTGTGTGTGTCAGGTGCTGCGTGTGTGCGTGTGTGTCAGGTGCTGCGTGTGTGCGTGTGTGCGTGTCAGGTGCTGCGTGTGTGCGTGTGTCAGGTGCTGCGTGTCTGCGTGTGTGTCAGGTGCTGCGTGTCTGCGTGTGTGTCAGGTGCTGCGTGTGTGTCAGGTGCTGCGTGTCTGCGTGTGTGTCAGGTGCTGTGTGTCTGCATGTGTGTCAGGTGCTGCGTGTCTGTGTGTGTGTCAGGTGCTGCGTGTCTGCGTGTGTGTCAGGTGCTGCGTGTGTGTCAGGTGCTGCGTGTGTGCGTGTGTGTCAGGTGTTGCATGTCTGCATGTGTGTCAGGTGCTGCGTGTCTGCGTGTGTGTCAGGTGCAGCGTGTGTGTGTGTCAGGTGCTGCGTGTGTGTGTCAGGTACTGCGTGTGTGTCAGGTGCTGCGTGTCTGCGTGTCATGTGCTGCGTGTGATTATGTCAGGTGCTGCGTGTGTCAGGTACTGCGTGTGAGTGTCAGGTGCGTGTGAGTGTCAGGTGCATGTGAGTGCATCAGGTGCTGCGTGTGCGTGTGTGTCAGGTCCGTGTGAGTGTCAGGTGCTGTGTCTGTGTGTGTGTGTGTCAGGTGCTGCGTGTGTGTCAGGCGCTGCATGTCTGGGGGGGTGGCCGGAAACACAGCAGGGATGGGGGGTGGCCGGACACACAGCAGGGAGGGGGGGGGGGTGGCCGGACACACAGCAGGGAGGGGGGGGTGGCCGGACACACAACAGGGAGGAGGGGGGGTGGCCGGACACACAACAGGGAGGAGGGGGTGGCCGGACACACAACAGGGAGGGGTGGCCGGACACACAACAGGGAGGGAAGGGGGGGGGCGGCTGGACACACAGCAGGGAGGGGAGGGTGACCGGACACACAGCAGGGAGGGGAGGGGGTAGGGAGTGTCCAGACACAGCGGGAAGAGGGGGGGTGGCCGAACACACAGCAGGGGAGGGGAGGGTGGCCGGACAAACAGCAGGGGAGGGTGGCCGGACAAACAGCAGGGAGGAGGGAGGGTGGCCTAACACACAGCAGGGGAGGGGAGGGTGGCCGGACACACAGCAGGGGAGGTGGCCGGACACACAGCAGGGGAGGTGGCCGGACACACAGCAGGGGAGGTGGCCGGACACACAGCAGGGGAGGAGAGGGTGGCCGGACACACAGCAGGGAGGGGAGGGGCGGACATAGCGGGAGGAGTGGGGCTGGGCGAATACACAGCAGGGGAGGGGAGGGTGACCGGACACACAGCAGGGAGGAGGGGGGTAGGCCGGACACACGGCAGGGAGGGGAGGGTGGCCGGACACACGGCAGGGAGGGGAGGGTGGCCGGACACACGGCAGGGAGGGGAGGGTGGCCGGACACACGGCAGGGAGGGGAGGGTGGCCGGACACACGGCAGGGAGGGGGGTGGCCAGCTGCAGGCTAGGCTCCACCGATCACACACTCAGCGATCACTGTGCTACAGCAAGCGTGGCGTGTAGCGGTGCTGGACATTAGGGAGTGCCTGTGCGCACCAGGCACCCCCTGTACGCACGCCTATGCGCTACCACCCCCCATATGCCACACTACATCACTATGCTATAGCCCTCCCATATGCTGCACTTCATAATTACACTATACCCCCCATACAACATACTACATCACCACACTACACTACTCACAATAAAATTAAAACATCCCAGTTCCTCATTCTTAATGAGCTCACGTGAGTTCTCTCCCCAACGGAGCTCCAGACCAAGTAACAATGAAGACACCAGCAGCGTGTAGGGGGCAGGCCTGGTCCACTTGTCAGGAGAGAGCAGTCACTGGAGGGTAAGAAGGGGGCGGGGCCTAGTCCTACAGACGGGAGAGAACACAGACAGGAGAGAGCAAGGTACAGGGGTAGAAGGGGACGGCTGATGTGAAGAAGGGGACGGGGCCTATTCTTACAGGCTTTCAAAATTCGACTTTTTAAAATTCAACATTTGACAAATTCGACTTTTCTGCAATGGTACAAATGCAGCAATTCGACAAAAGTATATTCAATTGAAGTTTGTAAATTCGACAACAGTGCTTTTAAACAGTAAATTCGTCATTTTCAATCCGCCACACTTTGCAGGCGGAATCTAATAAATAAAAGTTGTTGTTTTTTTTGGTAATAGCATATCTATATTAGAAGGGATTAGGTACTTGGTTTGTCTTTTTTGGAGGCACAAGTATTATTTATATATTTTTTAAAAGATTTTTTTTTTTTAAATGGAATGTAAAAAACCCGGAAAAAAAAATTGCGTGGGGTCCCCCCTCCAAAGCATAACCAGCCATCGTGCTCTTCGAGCCGGTCCTGGTTCTAAAAATCCGGGGGAAAAACGGACAGGGGATCCCCCGTAT
This sequence comes from Pseudophryne corroboree, assembly GCF_028390025.1. Taxonomy (NCBI): domain Eukaryota; kingdom Metazoa; phylum Chordata; class Amphibia; order Anura; family Myobatrachidae; genus Pseudophryne; species Pseudophryne corroboree. The sequence continues at coordinate 335,414,972 of NC_086445.1, forward strand.
TTTTAAAACCAGCACCGGGCTCTGCGCCTGGTGCTGGTGCAAAAAATACGGGGGACAAAAAGAGTAGGGGTCCCCCGTATTTTTTACACCAGCATCGGACTCCACTAGCTGGACAGATAATGCCACAGCCGGGGGTCACTTTTATACAGTGCCCTGCAGCCGTGGCATTAAATATCCAACTAGTCACACCTGGCCGGGGTACCCTGGGGGAGTGGGGACCCCTTCAATCAAGGGGTCCCCCCCCCAGCCACCCAAGGGCCAGGGGTGAAGCCCGAGGCTGTCCCCCCCATCCAAGGGCTGCGGATGGGAGGCTGATAGCCTTGAGAAAATTGAAATAATATAGTTTTTTCCAGTAGTACTACAAGTCCCAGCAAGCCTCCCCCGCAAGCTGGTACTTTGAGAACCAGAAGTACCAGCATGCGGGAGAAAAACGGGCCCGCTGGTACCTGTAGTTCTACTGGAAAAAAAATACCCAAATAAAAACAGGACACAGACACCGTGAAAGTATAACTTTCTTTCACACCTGCCGACACACACATACTTACCTATGTTGACACGAAGCAGTCGGTCCTCTTCTCCAAGTAGAATCCACGGGTACCTGAAAATAAAAGATAATTATACTCACCTGATCCAGGTTCCAGATTAAATCCACGTACTTGGCAAAACAACAAACCGAACACCCGGACCAGACGGACTGAAAGGGGTCCCATGTTTACACATGGGACCCCTTTCCACGAATGCAGACATCCGAATCTCGTGAGAATCCGACAGCGGGATGATGACGTTCGGGCGCGCTTGGGTTAGCCGAGCAAGACGGGAAGGTTCGAGCCTGCCTCGTGTAAAATGGGTGAAGTTCGGGGGGTCCGGAATCCGACGAACCGAACCCACTCATCACTAGTATGTGCGTGTCAGGCGCTGCGTGTGAGTGTGTGTGCGTGTCAGGCGCTGCGTGTGAGTGTGTGTGCGTGTCAGGCGCTGCCTGTGAGTGCGCGTGTGTCAGGCGCTGCGTGTGAGTGCGCGTGTCTGTCAGGCGCTGCGTGTGAGTGCGTGTGCCTGTCAGGTGCTGCGTGTGAGTGCGTGCGCGCGTGTCTGTCAGGCGCTGCGTGTGAGTGCGCGTGTCTGTCAGGTGCTGCGTGTGTCAGGTGCTGCGTGTCTGTGTCTGTGTGTCAGGCGCTGCGCGTCTGTGTGTGTGTGTCAGGTGCTGCGCGTCTGTGTGTGTGTGTCAGGTGCTGCGCGTCTGTGTGTGTGTGTCAGGTGCTGCGTGCCTGTGTGTGTGTGTCATGCGCTGCGCGTCTGTGTGTGTCAGGAGCTGTGCGTCTGTGTGTGTGTGTCAGGTGCTGCGTGTGAGTGTGTGCGTGTGTCAGGTCCATGTGAGTGTCATGTGCTGCGTCTGTGTGTGTGTGTCAGGTGCTGCCTGTGTGTGTGTGTGTTTGTCAGGTGCTGCATGTCTGTATGTGTGTGGGTGTGTCAAGTGCTGCATGTATGTGTGTGTGTGTGTGTGTCAGGTGCTGCATGTCTGTGTGTGTGGGTGTGTGTGTGTCTGTCAGGTGCTGCATGTCAGGCGCTGCATGTCTGCGTGTGTGTGTGTGTGTCAGGCGCTGCATGTCTGAATGTCAGGTGCTGTGTGTGTGTGTGTGTGTGTGTGTGTGTCAAGTGCTGCGTGTGTGTGTGTGTGTCAGGTGCTGCATGTCAAGTGCTGCGTGTCTGCGTGTGTCAGGTGCTGCGTGTCTGCGTGTGTCAGGTGCTGCGTGTGTCAGGTGCTGCGTGTGTGTGTCAGGTGCTGCATGTGTGTGTGTGTCAGGTGCTGCGTGTCTGCGTCAGGTGCTGCGTGTCTGCGTGTGTGTCAGGTGCTGCGTGTGTGTGTCAGGTGCTGCGTGTGTGTCAGGTGCTGCGTCTGTGTGTGTGTCAGGTGCTGCGTCTGTGTGTGTCAGGCGCTGCGCGTCTGTGTGTGTCAGGCGCTGCGCGTCTGTGTGTGTCAGGCGCTGCGCGTCTGTGTGTGTCAGGCGCTGCGCGTCTGTGTGTGTCAGGCGCTGCGCGTCTGTGTGTGTCAGGCGCTGCGCGACTGTGTGTGTCAGGTGCTGCGTGTGAATGTGTGCGTGTGTGTCAGGTCCGTGTGAGTGTCAGGTGCTGCGTCTGGGGACGGCGGGGAGGGATGGACGGACACAGCAGGGAGGGCGGGGGGGATGGACGGACACAGCAGGGAGGGCGGGGGGGATGGACGGACACAGCAGGGAGGGCGGGGGGGGATGGACGGACACAGCAGGGAGGGTGGGGGGGGATGGACGGACACAGCAGGGAGGGCGGGGGGGGGGGGTGGACGGACACAGCAGGGAGGGCGGGGGGGATGGACGTACACAGCAGGGAGGGCGGGGTCGAATGGGCGTACACAGCAGGGAGTGCGGGGGGGGAATGGGCGTACACAGCAGGGAGGGCGGGGGGGATGGGCGGACACAGCAGGGAGGGCGGGGGGGATGGGCAGACACAGCAGGGAGGGAGGGGGGGGAAGGGCGGACACAGCAGGGAGGGATGGGCGTACACAGCAAGGAGGGTGGGGGGGTGGGCGTACACAGCAAGGAGGGTGGGGGGGTGGGCGTACACAGCAAGGAGGGTGGGGGGGTGGGCGTACACAGCAGGGAGGGTGGGGGGGATGGGCGTACACAGCAGGGAGGGCGGAGGACGGACACAGCAGGACGGGCGGGCGGGCGGACGGACACAGCATCGGAGGACGGACACAGCAGGCCGGGCGGACACGGCCGGGCGGACACAGCAGGGAGGGTGGGGGGGGATGGACGGACACAGCAGGGAGGGCGGGGGGGGGATGGATGGACACAGCAGGGAGGGCGGGGGGGGATGGACGGACACAGCAGGGAGGGCGGGGGATGGACGGACACAGCAGGGAGGGTGGGGGGGATGGGCGTACACAGCAGGGAGGGCGGAGGACGGACACAGCAGGACGGGCGGGCGGGCGGACGGACACAGCATCGGAGGACGGACACAGCAGGCCGGGCGGACACGGCCGGGCGGACACAGCAGGGAGGGTGGGGGGGGATGGACGGACACAGCAGGGAGGGCGGGGGGGGATGGACGGACACAGCAGGGAGGGCGGGGGGGGGGGATGGACGGACACAGCAGGGAGGGTGGGGGGGGATGGACGGACACAGCAGGGAGGGCGGGGGGATGGACGGACACAGCAGGGAGGGCGGGGGGGATGGACGGACACAGCAGGGAGGGCGGGGGGGTATGGACGTACACAGCAGGGAGAGCGGGGGGGGGGGAATGGGCGTACACAGCAGGGAGGGCGGGGGGATGGGCGTACACAGCAGGGTGGGGGGCGTACACAGCAGGGTGGGGGGGTGGGCGTACACAGCAGGGTGGGGGGCGTACACAGCAGGGTGGGGGGGGTGGGCGTACACAGCAGGGAGGGCGGGGGGGGATGGGCGTACACAGCAGGGAGGGCGGGGGGGGATGGGCGTACACAGCAGGGAGGGTGGGGGGGATGGGCGTACACAGCAGGGAGGGCGGGGGGGATGGGCGTACACAGCAGGGAGGGCGGGGGGGGTGGGCATACACAGCAGGGAGGGCGGGGGGGATGGGCATACACAGCAGCGAGGGTGGGGGGGATGGGCATACACAGCAGGGAGGGTGGGGGGGGATGGGCATACACAGCAGGGAGGGTGGGGGGGATGGGCATACACAGCAGGGAGGGTGGGGGGGATGGGCATACACAGCAGGGAGGGTGGGGGGGATGGACGGACACAGCAGGGAGGGCGGGGGGGGGGATGGACGGACACAGCAGGGAGGGCGGGGGGGGGGGATGGACGGACACAGCAGGGAGGGTGGGGGGGGGCATACACAGCAGGGAGGGTGGGGGGGTGGGCATACACAGCAGGGAGGGTGGGGGGGATGGGCATACACAGCAGGGAGGGTGGGGGGGATGGGCATACACAGCAGGGAGGGTGGGGGGGATGGACGGACACAGCAGGGAGGGCGGGGATGGACGGACACAGCAGGGAGGGCGGGGGGGGGATGGACGGACACAGCAGGGAGGGCGGGGGATGGACGGACACAGCAGGGAGGGTGGGGGGGGATGGACGGACACAGCAGGGAGGGCGGGGGGGATGGACGGACACAGCAGGGAGGGCGGGGGGGGATGGACGTACACAGCAGGGAGGGCGGGGGGGGAATGGGCGTACACAGCAGGGAGGGCGGGGGGGTGGGCGTACACAGCAGGGAGGGTGGGGGGGATGGGCATACACAGCAGGGAGGGTGGGGGGGATGGGCATACACAGCAGGGAGGGTGGGGGGGATGGGCATACACAGCAGGGAGGGTGGGGGGGATGGGCATACACAGCAGGGAGGGTGGGGGGGGTGGGCATACACAGCAGGGAGGGTGTGGGGGGATGGGCATACACAGCAGGGAGGGTGGGGGGGGATGGGCATACACAGCAGGGAGGGTGGGGGGGATGGGCATACACAGCAGGGAGGGTGGGGGGGATGGGCATACACAGCAGGGAGGGTGGGGGGGAATGGGCATACACAGCAGGGAGGGTGGGGGGGATGGGCATACACAGCAGGGAGGGTGGGGGGGGGATGGACGGACACAGCAGGGAGGGCGGGGGGGGGGGGATGGACGGACACAGCAGGGAGGGTGGGGGGGGGGCATACACAGCAGGGAGGGTGGGGGGGTGGGCATACACAGCAGGGAGGGTGGGGGGGATGGGCATACACAGCAGGGAGGGTGGGGGGGATGGGCATACACAGCAGGGAGGGTGGGGGGGATGGACGGACACAGCAGGGAGGGCGGGGGGGGATGGACGGACACAGCAGGGAGGGCGGGGGGGGATGGACGGACACAGCAGGGAGGGCGGGGGATGGACGGACACAGCAGGGAGGGTGGGGGGGGATGGACGGACACAGCAGGGAGGGCGGGGGGGATGGACGGACACAGCAGGGAGGGCGGGGGGGGTGGACGTACACAGCAGGGAGGGCGGGGGGGGAATGGGCGTACACAGCAGGGAGGGCGGGGGGGTGGGCGTACACAGCAGGGAGGGCGGGGGGGGATGGGCATACACAGCAGGGAGGGTGGGGGGGGATGGGCATACACAGCAGGGAGGGTGGGGGGGATGGGCATACACAGCAGGGAGGGTGGGGGGGATGGGCATACACAGCAGGGAGGGTGGGGGGGATGGGCATACACAGCAGGGAGGGTGGGGGGGATGGGCATACACAGCAGGGAGGGTGGGGGGGATGGGCATACACAGCAGGGAGGGTGGGGGGGATGGGCATACACAGCAGGGAGGGTGGGGGGGATGGGCATACACAGCAGGGAGGGTGGGGGGGTGGGCATACACAGCAGGGAGGGTGGGGGGGATGGGCATACACAGCAGGGAGGGTGGGGGGGGATGGGCATACACAGCAGGGAGGGTGGGGGGGATGGGCATACACAGCAGGGAGGGTGGGGGGGATGGGCATACACAGCAGGGAGGGTGGGGGGGAATGGGCATACACAGCAGGGAGGGTGGGGGGGATGGGCATACACAGCAGGGAGGGTGGGGGGGGGATGGGCATACACAGCAGGGAGGGTGGGGGGGATGGGCATACACAGCAGGGAGGGTGGGGGGGGTGGGCATACACAGCAGGGAGGGTGGGGGGGGCATACACAGCAGGGAGGGTGGGGGGGGGGCATACACAGCAGGGAGGGCGGAGGGCGGACACAGCAGGGCGGGCGGGCACAGCATCGGAGGACGGACACAGCATCGGAGGACGGACACAGCATCGGAGGACGGACACAGCAGGCCGGGCGGACACGGCCGGGCGGACACAGCAGGGCGGGCGGGGGACGGACACAGCAGGGCGGGCGGGGGACGGACACAGCAGGGCGGGCGGGGGACGGACACAGCAGGCCGGGCGGACACGGCCGGGCGGACACAGCAGGGCGGCCGGGCGGACACAGCAGGGCGGGCGGGAGAAGTATAAGAAAAATAAGAAAGGATGGCATACATCCTGCCGACGCTGCCGCTGAGTTAAGTGGGCCCGGCTTCCTCCGAGCTGCGGCTATCTCCTCCCGCTGACACTCCTGAAGGGGACCCGGCTTCCTCCGGCTCTCTCCGTGTGACTGCTCCGTCGTTCTCCTCTTCCAGTAAGGCTCCCTCCATCGCTCACGTCCCGCGATCTCCTCCGGGTCTTGTAGAGGCTCCCTCCTTCTCGTCCTCCCGCCGCCTGCAGCTGTCCTCGTCATGCACGAGACACTGCTTCCCGCGCTCTCCTCATGCACAACTTGACAAGCTCATCTATGTTCACCCCCTGCTGGCGGCCACTGCGCAGGCGCAACAAATTGAAAAGCCCTATCTTTAAAATGGGGCATATTTTACTTAATTAAAAAAAAACTATAACTTTTTGAAAAACCACAACCCCAAAAGGCACTACACTGGGACATACTCTATCTAATAAAACAAACCCCAGGTCTTAATTTGTCCTCTATCCTGAGTTATGCCTTCCCAAAAAAATCTTCATTCACTCTATAGGAAAACGGTGTCAAAAAGCCACTGAGGGAGTGGCAGAAAAAAACTGACAGTTGGAACTTTAGCTTACTCTCAATTCCTCATTTTTTATTATTTTGCCCTGAAATTTGGCATGCAGCAGCGGGTGACGATTCTACACGTCCATGCCAAATTTCAGCTCGGTACGTCCAATCAGTTTTGAGGTGTAGCCCCTCAAACACCATGCCCCCATCTCAGAAGTTCCCTATGGGAGAATTCCGTTTGTTCGATTCAGCCTTAATATAAGGGCACGACCGTGCCCTTATAATATATATATAATGTGCAATAGGGATGTAAAACAAGCGCTTAACACCTTATACGTTTACAATAAGTGAATTAATATGACATAATTTGTGCATAAACATTCATGTCGACTCCCATCAGCACTCCCAAGTGTAGGGGCTGCAGCATAGACTTTCTTATTGACTCATATTTCAATGAGTCATGGGTAGAAATGTTCAATAGGGATAAAGTCTCTGCGCCTTCAGTGCTCTGGTGTGGAATATTCCTTAAATGTGCAGCTAATATTATATATGCATACCAGAAATATGCTCAAAATAAGCCCGTAGTGGTATCTTTAAATGGTCGTCTTCCCTTGTCCTTTTACTCCTTGTACAGACACCCTCAGCGAGGGGTTTAGGTATAGTCACGTAGGCAGAGAGGGAAGATAAGTGTCAGCAAAAATGCTCTTAATGTTCTAAAGTGACTAGTGACTTATTTGTGCATATGTTGCAAAAGTAATTTTTATAAATAAAGTGCTTTGTGCCTATAGTGTCTCAAAAAAAACACTATATTGAAATTGTGATTTCTAATATAATAATCAGAATCACACCCATGTGATGAATTTTAAAAAAAGGAAGGTAAATAACTCACTCCTTTTAAGAATGCTTCTCCCTTAGGGTACTCCTTAGCAATATATAGTACCTGTTTCTATTTGAATTCAGCAAAACAGCAACTTCAATAGGAATTTAGGCCTCAAGCACCTGCACACCCACATTGGACTTCGCGACACAACCATAAGAAAAAGACGACATGAGAGGCGTTTGACAGTTGCTATGACACAAGCTGCTTCTATATACGGTCCATTAGAGAGAGAGAGAGAGAGAGAGAGACGTATATGTTTATAATTATCAAACCAAAAAAACAGGTATATGTGTGTGTGTGTGTGTATGTTTATATATATATATATATATATATATATATAACTCTATAGAGGCATATTTATAAACCTACTTGGTTTTTAAATTTATCTTTTATCATACAATTCTACAATGCTAGTAATTTATAATCCTGTATGTGGACACCAAATTTGCACCAAGAAGTGTGTGTGTATGTGAGTGTGTAAGTGTGATTGAGTTTGTGTGTGAATGTTTTATTTTGTATTATTATTTTTTAACCCAAAAATTTACGCAAATACAAATTTCCGCCGATGCAAAATGTATACACTGTCATGAACATTAATGTACACATATCAATAAAGTTTAATACAGATGACACCATCCCATTTCAACCAATCAAAACGCACTCCACACACTATAAATATATGTCCATGTATGGAAAATGCCATTGGCACCATGCGCGCAGCTGCCTTCTCACGCCAGGAGCTGCGCGTGCTTGTAGCCGTGATGGATCGCCGCATAGGCCGCGCAGGGCCCGTTATCCCTAATAGGGTTAATCGCGAGGACTATGCGGAGGTCCGCCGCACACTGCGGAGAAACACCCGCACTCGCCACAGTATTATACAGTTAAAAAGGCGGTGGAGCGACCTCCGCCGTCGCACGCCAGAGCTGTTGGCGGAGCTACGCCAACAAATACGCATACGGCGTAGATGCAGTAACTTGATCACTACATAAAATTTGATTACACTGAGATTATTTGCTTCACTTTAAAATTGTCTATAAATTACATTTTCACTAAGAGGACCTATACTTATAAATTTTGCAGACTGTGTAATGACACTATTGTAGCCCAAACCTTACACAATTTTCTACATTGTGTGTGTTTATGGTTTGCAGTACTGAGTGTGTAGCAAAGTGCTTGTGAAACTGTTAATGGCGTTGTACTGAGTTGGTACACATGCTATTGGCTCTACCAAATAAGTTTATATGTGTATTTAACATGGTAACTAACAATGTTTTTGAAACATGATGTTTTGTAAACAATAAAAGCCACAACCTAATTATTACATATGTCATTCTAGGGCAAGCACAATGGCAAGCAGTGGCTTTAAAAAGAAGAGGTCCAGCCCAAGCCCCTTCTGCACAAACCTCCCCCTCTCCGGCTCACCCCCCCTCTCCGGCCCACTCACCCTCTCCGGCCACCTCCCCCTCTCCGGCCCACTCCCCCTCTCCGGCCCACTCCCCATCTCTGGCCCAATCCCCCTATCCGGACCAATCCCCCTATCTTTCACAATCCCCCTCTCCGGCCCAATCCCACTCTCTTTCACAATCCTCCTCTCCGGCCCAATCCCACTCTCTTTCCCAATCCCCATCTCCGGCCCAATCCCACTCTTTTTCCCAATCCCACTCTCCAGCCCAATCCCACTCTTCGGCCCAATCCCCCTCTCCGGCCCAATCCCACTCTCTTTCCCAATCCCACTCTCCAGCCCAATAACCCTCTCCGGCCCAATCCCACTCGCCGGCCCAATACCCCTCTCTTTCCCAATTCCCCTCTCTGCCCCCCTCCCCCTCTGTGTCCCAAACCACCTTTCCACCACCCTCACCCTATCATTCTCAACCCCCCTCTGTAAGGTCCTCCCCCTTCCATCCTCTTTCACAAATCGACCCTCCTTCCCCCATCCTGCATCCTTCCCCCATCCAGCCCCCATCCCCCATCCAGCCAACCTCACCCATTCAGTCCCCATGCCCCAGCCAGCCACCTTCGCCCCCATCAGAATGGGCAGCAGAGGCCCTGGAGCCACTTGAGGGAGGTGGGCAAGTGGCAGAGGAGAGTAAATTCACACACATTGTTATTTTTTTTTAAACGTATTTTACAACACATTAAAATAAATGCAGTGTTGTACTGTGGCCAATCTTTTGTCAAGGTTAAATGCTTGTCTTCATCATGGTATGGATGATGCATTTACATTTGTGTGAGGAACATTATATGTACAGTGTCTACATCTGTGTCGACAGGTTTGCCTGCACAACAGGGTTTGTATGTGAAACATTATATGCCAAACATTTAGACCTGAGAGGTACTTTTTGTGTGGTTTTACTTTTAAAATTGTGCCTGGTTATTGCAATATTTGCACATTAAAGTCGCAGGAGTCTCTTTGTTAGGCAGGCTAAGGACACAGTGATTTGTGTTGTGAAAGTTACACTCCTACTATTTAGGCATTTTCCTTTTTGTAAGCTGTTCGACCTTATGTTGTAAGGCAGGCTTTCATGGAGGGTGGGCATGCTAGGATATGTGGTCCTTCTGAAGATGTGGATATGCAGTATGATGATGCAGGACCAAAAACAACAAAGAAAAGACTGCTTCACTCCAGATGTGAATGAATCCCTGCATGAGGCTACATTTACTAAGATGGTATTACTATTTAAGTTGGGATGTTGCCCATAGCAACCAAGCAGATCATACTTTTCATTTATTTTGCACCTTCAACAAGATAATATGTTGAATTTGATTGGTTGCTATGGGTAACATCCCATCTAAAATATAACTCCCATATTACTGTATGTACCCCATGGTGTCGTACACTCTGTTTTTTTATTAAAAAAAAAACCTTGCTGAGCAGGCTTGTGTGTTGTTCTGCTAATGTGTTCTCATTAAAACATCCATGATGTAGTTACTTGGCCATTAAAGCAGGCCTTCCCAAACTGCGGACCTTCAGCTGTTGAGAAACTACACATCCCAGCATGGCCAAACACAGCTTCTGCCTTCTCTGACAGCAAAACTGGGTCAAGGCATGCTGGTATATGTATTTTCTAGACAGCTGGAGGGCCGCAGTTTGGACATGCCTGCATTAAAGTGTGCTTTGTGCCTTGTTTGTATAATAGGTAATGTGATGAAGTTAGTAATGTTTATTTTCCATCTTAATTTCAGATGTTGTGGTTAGAGATCCCCCAAGTTTGGCAGGAATTCTGGCAAACATGCGCCAGCAACTCATAAATCTGCTGGAAAATTTTGATTTGTTGCAAAAATTTGTTTAAATCCAAAAATTTGTTCTATTATTATTATTTTTTTAAATTAATAAAAAAAATCAAATAAATAATTTTGGTTCAAGTTAATCGGGTGTTGTGTTTATTTATGCAATAAAGGAACTGCAGATTGGCTAGCATAAATTGTTTAGCTTAAACATTTCAGACATGTAATTTAAGAATGTGAATTTAAAATTAAAACACAAAATAATTAAAAAAAAAGTTAGGAGCTTATTGAATAAAAAAAAATGTTAACACATTTATTCACACACTACACCTCTATACAAAAAAAAATAACATTTACCACATCTATATATTAAATTACTTATTTTTTATGTGGATGGCCAATTATGCATACAAAGTGTTCGTCAGGTATTATTTGAAGACTTAATTGGTCATGACCATTAACAATCATTACGCTAATTGGATTCGTAATTGAGGAAGGCTTGTGGAGCCTTATTTAACTTAAAAGAGAAAAAAAACATTGCTGTGCGTTTTTTTAGCAAAAGCGTGTTCAATTTTAAGAGAAATGTATAAATCTACGAGAAGTTAGGATTTTTACGATGAGGTTTGTGGTATTGCGATAGGTTCACATTAGTGCGATGTCATTTGTCATACGCCTACTTTGTGTACTACTGCGTACGAAATGGCAAAAATGCGTTGGGGGCGGATATTCGCTATTGTGCAACGTTTTCGCAATTTTGCGAATATGTGGTGCGAGGGGAAAAAAATAGCGAACAACTCGGAATCACCGCCAGTGTTGGATCTGTATCTCTTTCATGTTTTGAATCTGTATTTGGTTTTGCTAAAACCTTCCTTGTGTGTTTTGGTTTTAGATCTGTATTTTTATCAAAAATCATAAAAACAGCTAAAATTACAGAAATTGGGCATGTTTTTGTTTCTACAGTATTAGCAACGACAATAACATTAATTTTCAGTCATTTATAGTCAATTTTGACCACCTCACAGCTCATAATATTGTTTTCATCCATTTTATGCCAAGCTGGCTGGTTACTAACCGACAGAGCAGCGGCACAAACACATGGCAGTTTATAGCACATCTATGAAACATTGCCACACAACAGTGCAGAAATGAAAAGTGGTGCAAGATGGAATTGTCCCTCCCTACCACCCTTATGTTGGATATTAAAAAGAACATGCACAGTTTAACAAACCAAGCACTTCAGTAAGAGTGACTGACACTTTTTTGGCTGAAGTGCTAGCTTTGTTTGGGCCCCACTAAACAATTTTTTTGTTAAGATTACCTCCAATTACTAATGAGGGAGTTGATGATGAGGGTGTAAATTACATTATAATCTTGTAAAAGAAATGTCATGAACTCGCTGTTAATGACATGGAGGAGGTGCATAGATGGCCAATGTCCCTACTTCTATTAACTTTGGCCTCACAAATGGTACAAATGCCTTTACAAACATTGTCAGAAAGAGGTGACATCTTTGGTATTATGCCCATATATCACAATGGCTTTCTTTTATCATAGGCAAGAGCTGCAGCCACTGGTGGATGACTTACACACACAACATTATCAACATGCTTAGTGTCAGATATTAGCAGTAAACATATATCCCCATCATTCTGTTCCACTTACACACATAAATCCATAACTTCAATTATGCCCTCATCACCATCTTTACTTTTTCTGCTCCCTATATGTGCAGATGTTGCAGAAATAGTGTAAGGAGGTGAAAAGGGCTTCTCTATGAGGACAGTGTGAGAAATGTCAGAATCACACATAGCTAACATGGACATCCCTAAACGTTCCTCAGGAATGTATGATGGTTCTGAACGCACAGTTTGTTCAACTGCATTAGTGGTTTTCATTTTTTGACACCTCTTCTAGACTCTGATTGAAAAGTTCTTGCATTGTCATGAGACAAAGAAGATGCCTCAATGACAGTTACAGAACCGCCATTTACAAAAACAGTGGAAGATCTGAGTCTAGACTTGCCTCCTCATGTGGTGAATGACATATTGCCAACTTCATGTTTCTCTGCAGCTAACTTTCCTCTTGTTTTTTTTACTTTATCAGTGTAAAATTAAATTGCTTCTTTGATTTTACATGCCATGACTTGGGCATCAGCCTTAGTAGATGATGATCGCAGACTTGTATCATCATGACTGGTGGCAGGACCTGCAGCACTTGTAAGTGTTTCCTGCTCTCCTCCCAATTGCTCGCCCTTCATATCTAGCAACAAACATGAACAAAGTGGGGTACCACATTTTGTAAAAAAATTGTACCACCTAAAGTGTCACACAATATGTGTATGAGTCAGAAATAATAATCTAACACTGTGATTTACTTTCACCTATAGTGTCACACAATATGTATATGAGTCAGAAGCAATAATCTAACACTGCAGTTTGCTTTCAAATACAGTAACACACAATATGTGTATGAGTGAGAAATAATCTAATACTGCAGTTTAGTTTCACCTGCAGTGTCACATAATATGTGTATGAGTGAGAAATAATAATCTGACACTATAGTTTACTTTTACATACAGTGTCACACAATATATGTATATATGAGTCAGAGTACATATTACACTGCAGTTCACTTCCACCTACAGTGTCACAATACATGCATGATTATACACTATGGTCTGACTGGCACTGTCACAGAAAAATAATAGTATAGCACACTGGGGTTTAGCACAATATATATATATATATATATATATATATATATAAAAATTTACATTATACATTTAGCTTTTATTTTGTTTAAATTGGGGCAGGGCACCCCTATATTGACAGAGCACTACTGGAAGACACAGCAGCCACTTGAAGGACACAGCAGCTTCTTGAAGGAATAACACAGCCCCTTGTTGGAAAGAGCACCCCTGGAGTACTCAGCAACCCCTTTATGGATAGACAAAGAACCCTTGGAGGACACAGCAGCCCCAGCCCCTTGATGGATAACACAGCATCCCCTGGATGGACAAAGCACAGACACATCCATTTAATACAAGCTCCACAGCTTATTTGAAGATGGAGCAATCAACAAGGGTCTTAAACAGAATCCGAAACCCATGAGAATCCAACAGCGGAAGGATAGTGTTTTATCTCATTTTGGTATTCAAGTCAGGGTGAAAACATGCCAGATCATGACGTTCAGGTGGGTCTGGCTCTCAGAGAATAAGAACCGCTCATCTCTAATTCACAGTTGTTAAATTTGTAGCTGGAATCAGTATGTAATGTATCTATAATATAATTAGGGGAGGGGTGCAAAATCTTAGAAATTATCTAGAGATGTAGTTCCTTTTAACTGTGCATCTTAAATATAATCATGAACACAAAAAATATTCCACAAAAAATCTTGGTTTGTTAAGCTCCATAACTCACATACTAGCAATCTACAAATCGTACTGTACCTGTCTATAAATACTTCTTTATCACCAACCTGGTGGCCCCTGCTGCTAGCCTCCATCATCATCTTTGTTGATCTAGTGCCCCTTGCTGCCATCTGTTGAATGGCAGACAATCCTGAATTATTATCTTTTTCTTTTTAAGAATAACGTTTATTGAGTTTTATTTCAGACATATACAGGGTATAATAGGGAAAAAGCAATCAAAGAGAGTAACAAATATACAAAAAAGGGAGTAGCAAGAAAGATAGAACAGCAGAGGGACGAAGCCAACCTGAATTCAATTACATTTACATATGAAAACATAATATAATATAATGTAAAACATGTTAGCTTAATCTCACTGTGAACCGTCTAATATTAAGAAGTAGGGTAACTTAAAACCCCAAGATCTATTGTAGCACTGTACATAGTTAAATGTCCCATTCTTTCCCTGAACTCTCTCCATCAAAACCATTTCATGTTATTTGATGAAGCTGAGGAGGGGTAGTTGCACTCTGCTGTCTCAAATATGTAATGCTGATGAATTTAATTCTTAATAGTTGTATTAGGTATTAAAGGGAATTTCCACATATGAGCAAAGGAATCCTTAACAACTATCAGTATATGTCCCATAAGGTACCTGTCCCCCTGAGACTTCTGTCCTGGATAGAAGTGGAATAAAGCAACTAAAGGCTCCTCAGGAAATACAAAGGCCAGAACTTCACTAATCATATCAAATACTTCCTTCCAGAGTGACTGTAACACAGGACCAAAAGACATGATAAATATCTCCAACAAGACAATTCCTCCATCAATACTGAGATACCATAAGCCATATCTTATGTTGCCTCTCTGGAGTGAAGTACGCCCTATAAATCAGTTTATAGTACATTTCAGAGTGGTTCACACATTTAGAAATCCTAAAACAAGTGTTAAGGAGTATGTCCCAATCCTCCTTAGTAAGGGTTTGGGAAAAGTTCTTCTCCCATTTACATTGGGCAGATAACTTCCCATGGACCCTATCTAAAGCTGATATAGATGCCATCAAGAAATATTCCCCTTCAGCGATGGAGATTGGAACCATGATACCAATACGGGGCAGAAGCAGATAACACTAAAGCCAAAGTCTAAGCTGTAAATATTTAAAAAGTCCTGAGGCAATACATTAAAATCTATTTGGAGAGATAAGAAAGACATTAAACCATCCTCCCATAACATATCCTTCCGATAGGATAAGCCGGTAGCAATCCAGGAGTCTAATTGTAAGGTTAGATTCAGGGCAGCTACAGTTTTAAGAGAGCATTCAAAGGATAGTAGGAAAATTTCTTCTGTAGAAGATACAAATATGCACCAGACTTAAATTAAAATATGTACTACAATAATTAATTTGAGGTGGGTTGACTGATACATGTAGCCATAATAAATCAGGCAGATCAAACAGTAACATAATAGGTCTCTCTATGATCACCCATGGCTTTGAGGAATAAAGTTGAAACCAATCTTTGATCTGACTTATATACAAGCAAAGTGGTGCAATTCAAATTCTGGGAAGGCTGCTCCACCTCTAGTTTTTGGGAAAACAGTGGTGTTCCTAGCAATCTTAGATTTAGCTCCTCTCCAAATACACTTAGTAATAATTTGATTAAGTTTATTGTGAGGGGGCCTGGACAGAGGTCTGGAAAAGTACGGTAAAGGTACATCAGTTTTGGAAAAAGCACCATTTTAGCAGCTACCGTACGCCCCAACCAGGATACTTCTTGTGACTTCCAATCGTTAGTTAGTCACTCAAATCTTTAATGGTCCAAAGTTGTAATCAATCAGGTCCAATCTCTTGCTAAATTATCTCCTATCTACAGTATAGTTCTCTTTTAATTTTGTCAATAATTCCTCAGGTATGTTAAAAGGAAGGCCCTCAGTCTTATTTGTATTTAATTTAAGAGACTCCAGAGTACTGCTCCAGTACAGAATGTAATTGAGGGAGTGATGTCCCAGGTTACAACAGACATAGGTGGACATCATCTGCAAACAAACTTATCTTATGGCATGTATTCCCAATGAACGGGCCATGGATAGCATCTAGAGACCTGATTCACTCAGCCAGAGGCTTGATCACCAGAGCAACAGTAAGAGTCAATAGGAGGCAGCCCTGTCATGTTCCATTAGTATTGTCAAACCCCATACATTAACATACACCTTAGCAAATGGATAAGAGTTGAGCACAAGAATAGAATCAAGTATTCAACCTTGGAAGCCAAATCAGCATAATGTAGCTTGCAAAAAACCCCAATGAAGTCTTTTGAATGTCTTCTCATCATCTAAAGACAAAACTAGTAAAGGGGCCTTACGAGAGTCACAGTACTCTATAAAATTGATAACCCCCTGTGTATTGTCTTGAGCCTGCCTGTCCAGTACAAATCCCACCAGGTGCAGTTTATTAATAGAGGGCATATATGATTTGCAACATAGCAAAAAGCCTGACATCTTTGTTCAATAAGGTAATGGGTCAATAATTTTGAACAGCAGAAGGAGATTTACCTGGCTTATTAATAGTATCAATCTGTGCTACCACTAGAGATGAGCGCCTGAAATTTTTCGGGTTTTGTGTTTTGGTTTTGGGTTCGGTTCCGCGGCCGTGTTTTGGGTTCGAACGCGTTTTGGCAAAACCTCACCGAATTATTTTTGTCGGATTCGGGTGTGTTTTGGATTCGGGTGTTTTTTTCCAAAAACACTAAAAAACAGCTTAAATCATAGAATTTGGGGGTCATTTTGATCCCAAAGTATTATTAACCTCAAAAACCATAATTTACACTCATTTTCAGTCTATTCTGAATACCTCACACCTCACAATATTATTTTTAGTCCTAAAATTTGCACCGAGGTCGCTGTGTGAGTAAGATAAGCGACCCTAGTGGCCGACACAAACACCGGGCCCATCTAGGAGTGGCACTGCAGTGTCACGCAGGATGTCCCTTCCAAAAAACCCTCCCCAAACAGCACATGACGCAAAGAAAAAAAGAGGCGCAATGAGGTAGCTGTGTGAGTAAGATTAGCGACCCTAGTGGCCGACACAAACACCGGGCCCATCTAGGAGTGGCACTGCAGTGTCACGCAGGATGGCCCTTCCAAAAAACCCTCCCCAAACAGCACATGACGCAAAGAAAAAAAGAGGCGCAATGAGGTAGCTGACTGTGTGAGTAAGATTAGCGACCCTAGTGGCCGACACAAACACCGGGCACATCTAGGAGTGGCACTGCAGTGTCACGCAGGATGGCCCTTCCAAAAAACCCTCCCCAAACAGCACATGACGCAAAGAAAAAAAGAGGCGCAATGAGGTAGCTGTGTGAGTAAGATTAGCGACCCTAGTGGCCGACACAAACACCGGGCCCATCTAGGAGTGGCACTGCAGTGTCACGCAGGATGTCCCTTCCAAAAAACCCTCCCCAATCAGCACATGATGCAAAGAAAAAGAAAAGATAAAAGAGGTGCAAGATGGAATTATCCTTGGGCCCTCCCACCCACCCTTATGTTGTATAAACAAAACAGGACATGCACACTTTAACCAACCCATCATTTCAGTGACAGGGTCTGCCACACGACTGTGACTGATATGACGGGTTGGTTTGGACCCCCCCCAAAAAAGAAGCAATTAATCTCTCCTTGCACAAACTGGCTCTACAGAGGCAAGATGTCCACCTCATCTTCACCCTCCGATATATCACCGTGTACATCCCCCTCCTCACAGATTATCAATTCGTCCCCACTGGAATCCACCATCTCAGCTCCCTGTGTACTTTGTGGAGGCAATTGCTGCTGGTCAATGTCTCCGCGGAGGAATTGATTATAATTCATTTTAATGAACATCATCTTCTCCACATTTTCTGGATGTAACCTCGTACGCCGATTGCTGACAAGGTGAGCGGCGGCACTAAACACTCTTTCGGAGTACACACTTGTGGGAGGGCAACTTAGGTAGAATAAAGCCAGTTTGTGCAAGGGCCTCCAAATTGCCTCTTTTTCCTGCCAGTATAAGTACGGACTGTGTGACGTGCCTACTTGGATGCGGTCACTCATATAATCCTCCACCATTCTATCAATGTTGAGAGAATCATATGCAGTGACAGTAGACGACATGTCCGTAATCGTTGTCAGGTCCTTCAGTCCGGACCAGATGTCAGCATCAGCAGTCGCTCCAGACTGCCCTGCATCACCGCCAGCGGGTGGGCTCGGAATTCTGAGCCTTTTCCTCGCACCCCCAGTTGCGGGAGAATGTGAAGGAGGAGATGTTGACAGGTCGCGTTCCGCTTGACTTGACAATTTTGTCACCAGCAGGTCTTTCAACCCCAGCAGACCTGTGTCTGCCGGAAAGAGAGATCCAAGGTAGGCTTTAAATCTAGGATCGAGCACGGTGGCCAAAATGTAGTGCTCTGATTTCAACAGATTGACCACCCGTGAATCCTTGTTAAGCGAATTAAGGGCTGCATCCACAAGTCCCACATGCCTAGCGGAATCGCTCCGTGTTAGCTCCTCCTTCAATGCCTCCAGCTTCTTCTGCAAAAGCCTGATGAGGGGAATGACCTGACTCAGGCTGGCAGTGTCTGAACTGACTTCACGTGTGGCAAGTTCAAAGGGCATCAGAACCTTGCACAACGTTGAAATCATTCTCCACTGCACTTGAGACAGGTGCATTCCACCTACTATATCGTGCTCAATTGTATAGGCTTGAATGGCCTTTTGCTGCTCCTCCAACCTCTGAAGCATATAGAGGGTTGAATTCCACCTCGTTACCACTTCTTGCTTCAGATGATGGCAGGGCAGGTTCAGTAGTTTTTGGTGGTGCTCCAGTTTTCTGTACGTGGTGCCTGTACGCCGAAAGTGTCCCGCAATTCTTCTGGCCACCGACAGCATCTCTTGCACGCCCCTGTCGTTTTTTAAAAAATTCTGCACCACCAAATTCAAGGTATGTGCAAAACATGGGACGTGCTGGAATTGGCCCAGATTTAATGCACACACAATATTGCTGGCGTTGTCCGATGCCACAAATCCACAGGAGAGTCCAATTGGGGTAAGCCATTCCGCGATGATCTTCCTCAGTTGCCGTAAGAGGTTTTCAGCTGTGTGCGTATTCTGGAAAGCGGTGATACAAAGCGTAGCCTGCCTAGGAAAGAGTTGGCGTTTGCGAGATGCTGCTACTGGTGCCGCCGCTGCTGTTCTTGCGGCGGGAGTCCATACATCTACCCAGTGGGCTGTCACAGTCATATAGTCCTGACCCTGCCCTGCTCCACTTGTCCACATGTCCGTGGTTAAGTGGACATTGGGTACAGCTGCATTTTTTAGGACACTGGTGACTCTTTTTCTGAGGTCTGTGTACATTTTCGGTATCGCCTGCCTAGAGAAATGGAACCTAGATGGTATTTGGTACCGGGGACACAGTACCTCCAACAAGTCTCTAGTTGGCTCTGCAGTAATGATGGATACCGGAACCACGTTTCTCACCACCCAGGATGCCAAGGCCTCAGTTATCCGCTTTGCAGTAGGATGACTGCTGTGATATTTCATCTTCCTCGCAAAGGACTGTTGAACAGTCAATTGCTTACTGGAAGTAGTACAAGTGGGCTTACGACTTCCCCTCTGGGATGACCATCGACTCCCAGCGGCAACAACAGCAGCGCCAGCAGCAGTAGGCATTACACGCAAGGATGCATCGGAGGAATCCCAGGCAGGAGAGGACTCGTCAGACTTGCCAGTGACATGGCCTGCAGGACTATTGGCATTCCTGGGGAAGGAGGAAATTGACACTGAGGGAGTTGGTGGGGTGGTTTGCGTGAGCTTGGTTACAAGAGGAAGGGATTTACTGGTCAGTGGACTGCTTCCGCTGTCACCCAAAGTTTTTGAACTTGTCACTGACTTATTATGAATGCGCTGCAGGTGACGTATAAGGGAGGATGTTCCGAGGTGGTTAACGTCCTTACCCCTACTTATTACAGCTTGACAAAGGGAACACACGGCTTGACACCTGTTGTCCGCATTTCTGGTGAAATACCTCCACACCGAAGAGCTGATTTTTTTGGTATTTTCACCTGGCATGTCAACGGCCATATTCCTCCCACGGACAACAGGTGTCTCCCCGGGTGCCTGACTTAAACAAACCACCTCACCATCAGAATCCTCCTGGTCAATTTCCTCCCCAGCGCCAGCAACACCCATATCCTCCTCATCCTGGTGTACTTCAACACTGACATCTTCAATCTGACTATCAGGAACTGGACTGCGGGTGCTCCTTCCAGCACTTGCAGGGGGCGTGCAAATGGTGGAAGGCGCATGCTCTTCACGTCCAGTGTTGGGAAGGTCAGGCATCGCAACCGACACAATTGGACTCTCCTTGTGGATTTGGGATTTCAAAGAACGCACAGTTCTTTGCGGTGCTTTTGCCAGCTTGAGTCTTTTCAGTTTTCTAGCGAGAGGCTGAGTGCTTCCATCCTCATGTGAAGCTGAACCACTAGCCATGAACATAGGCCAGGGCCTCAGCCGTTCCTTGCCACTCCGTGTGGTAAATGGCATATTGGCAAGTTTACGCTTCTCCTCCGACAATTTTATTTTAGGTTTTGGAGTCCTTTTTTTTCTGATATTTGGTGTTTTGGATTTGACATGCTCTGTACTATGACATTGGGCATCGGCCTTGGCAGACGACGTTGCTGGCATTTCATCGTCTCGGCCATGACTAGTGGCAGCAGCTTCAGCACGAGGTGGAAGTGGATCTTGATCTTTCCCTAATTTTGGAACCTCAACTTTTTTGTTCTCCATATTTTATAGGCAGAACTAAAAGGCACCTCAGGTAAACAATGGAGATGGATGGATTGGATACTAGTATACAATTATGGACGGACTGCCACGGTTAGGTGGTATAAAAAAACCACGGTTAGGTGGTATATAATACAATTATGGATGGACGGACTGCCTGCCGAGTGCCGACACAGAGGTAGCCACAGCCGTGAACTACCGCACTGTACACTGGTTGATAAAGAGATAGTAGTATACTCGTAACAACTAGTATGACGACGGTATAAAGAATGAAAAAAAAACCACGGTTAGGTGGTATATATTATAATACAATTATGGTTGGACGGACTGCCTGCTGAGTGCCGACACAGAGGTAGCCACAGCCGTGAACTACCGCACTGTACACTGGTTGATAAAGAGATAGTAGTATACTCGTAACAACTAGTATGACGACGGTATAAAGAATGAAAAAAAAACCACGGTTAGGTGGTATATATTATAATACAATTATGGATGGACGGACTGCCTGCCGAGTGCCGACACAAAGGTAGCCACAGCCGTGAACTACCGCACTGTACACTGGTTGATAAAGAGATAGTAGTATACTCGTAACAACTAGTATGACGACGGTATAAAGAATGAAAAAAAAACCACGGTTAGGTGGTATATATTATAATACAATTATGGTTGGACGGACTGCCTGCCGAGTGCCGACACAGAGGTAGCCACAGCCGTGAACTACCGCACTGTACACTGGTTGATAAAGAGATAGTAGTATACTCGTAACAACTAGTATGACGACGGTATAAAGAATGAAAAAAAAACCACGGTTAGGTGGTATATAATACAATTATGGTTGGACGGACTGCCTGCCGAGTGCCGACACAGAGGTAGCCACAGCCGTGAACTACCGCACTGTACACTGGTTGATAAAGAGATAGTAGTATACTCGTAACAACTAGTATGACGACGGTATAAAGAATGAAAAAAAAACCACGGTTAGGTGGTATATATTATAATACAATTATGGATGGACGGACTGCCTGCCGAGTGCCGACACAGAGGTAGCCACAGCAGTGAACTACCGCACTGTACACTGGTTGATAAAGAGATAGTAGTATACTCGTAACAACTAGTATGACGACGGTATAAAGAATGAAAAAAAAACCACGGTTAGGTGGTATATATTATAATACAATTATGGTTGGACGGACTGCCTGCCGAGTGCCGACACAGAGGTAGCCACAGCCGTGAACTACCGCACTGTACACTGGTTGATAAAGAGATAGTAGTATACTCGTAACAACTAGTATGACGACGGTATAAAGAATGAAAAAAAAACCACGGTTAGGTGGTATATAATACAATTATGGTTGGACGGACTGCCTGCCGAGTGCCGACACAGAGGTAGCCACAGCCGTGAACTACCGCACTGTACACTGGTTGATAAAGAGATAGTAGTATACTCGTAACAACTAGTATGACGACGGTATAAAGAATGAAAAAAAAACCACGGTTAGGTGGTATATAATACAATTATGGTTGGACGGACTGCCTGCCGAGTGCCGACACAGAGGTAGCCACAGCCGTGAACTACCGCACTGTACACTGGTTGATAAAGAGATAGTAGTATACTCGTAACAACTAGTATGACGACGGTATAAAGAATGAAAAAAAAACCACGGTTAGGTGGTATATATTATAATACAATTATGGTTGGACGGACTGCCTGCCGAGTGCCGACACAGAGGTAGCCACAGCCGTGAACTACCGCACTGTACACTGGTTGATAAAGAGATAGTAGTATACTCGTAACAACTAGTATGACGACGGTATAAAGAATGAAAAAAAAACCACGGTTAGGTGGTATATATTATAATACAATTATGGATGGACGGACTGCCTGCCGAGTGCCGACACAGAGGTAGCCACAGCCGTGAACTACCGCACTGTACACTGGTTGATAAAGAGATAGTAGTATACTCGTAACAACTAGTATGACGACGGTATAAAGAATGAAAAAAAAACCACGGTTAGGTGGTATATAATACAATTATGGTTGGACGGACTGCCTGCCGAGTGCCGACACAGAGGTAGCCACAGCCGTGAACTACCGCACTGTACACTGGTTGATAAAGAGATAGTAGTATACTCGTAACAACTAGTATGACGACGGTATAAAGAATGAAAAAAAAACCACGGTTAGGTGGTATATATTATAATACAATTATGGATGGACGGACTGCCTGCCGAGTGCCGACACAGAGGTAGCCACAGCCGTGAACTACCGCACTGTACTGTGTCTGCTGCTAATATAGACTGGTTGATAAAGAGATAGTATACAATACTACTAATATACTGGTGGTCAGGCACTGGTCACCACTAGTCACACTGGCAGTGGCACTCCTGCAGCAAAAGTGTGCACTGTTTAATTTTAATATAATATTATTTATCATGTACTCCTGGCTCCTGCTATAACAACCTGCAGTGCTCCCCAGTCTCCCCCACAATTATAAGCTTTATATACAATACATTGATGTGCAGCACACTGGGCTGAGCAGTGCACACAGACTGAGTCACTGTGTGACTGTGTATCGTTTTTTTCAGGCAGAGAACGGATATATTAAATAAAACAAACAACTGCACTGTCTCTGGTGGTCACTGGTCACTGTGGTCGTCAGTCACTAAACTCTGTCTGCACTCTCTTCTAATCTACAGTATCACAGCAATCTCTCTCTCTCTCTCTCTTCTAAATCTAATCTAAATGGAGAGGACGCCAGCCATGTCCTCTCCCTATCAATCTCAATGCACGTGTGAAAATGGCGGCGACGCGCGGCTCCTTATATAGAATCCGAGCCTCGCGAGAATCCGACAGCGTCATGATGACGTTCGGGCGCGCTCGGGTTAACCGAGCAAGGCGGGAAGATCCGAGTCGCTCGGACCCGTGAAAAAAAAAGTGAAGTTCGTGCGGGTTCGGATTCAAAGAAACCGAACCCGCTCATCTCTAGCTACCACCATATATTTTTTTGGAAACATTTAACCTCTGAAGCCTCATTAAATGCAGATACCAAGACCAGAGCTAAAGCAACCTTAAATACCTTATAAAAATTTGAAGGATAGCCATCCGGTCCAGGGGCTTTGTTAGAGGGTAATGAATCTATAGCAGATTTTTCTTCAGTTAATGATAAGAGGAAGCTACTGAAAAGACAAATAGTCTTCAGAGTCCAATGAGGAAATAGACAATGTTTGCATTAAAGTATCTATATCTGCAAGAGATGGTTGAGGAGTACTAGGATCACCCTTGAGGTTGTAGAGATGCGAATAATATTCAGCAAACGCATTGACGATGTCATGGGTGTCTGAGACCTTAGAACCTCCAGACATATAGATATGATGCACCCGATCCCTTGCTTTTTGCCCCCTCAGCTTATATGCTAGCATCCGGCTAGCTCGATTGAAAAAAAATAATATGTCTGGTAAAGTCGTGCAAAAATACATAAGTGAGAACTCGGTTACTTTCTCCTGAGTTAAAAGAAGACATCGGTAGAGCACGTTGTCAGAAGGATTCATTTTATGGACCTTCTCCAAATTTGCCTCTGCTTACTCATATCAGCATTTATAATCCCTCTTCATCTTTGCAGCTATTTAATCACAGATAATAAAAATTCTGCTTTGAAGGAACATCACTGATTAAATTTGGAAGTGTCCTTAGGATTGTTATAAACTAAATAATGAGATAAGGATCGCTGTATAGCTTGATGAGCCTCTGGCTGGGAGAGAGCATGAATCCCCTACCTCCATGGACATGTAGCCACCTTTCTTACCCCTACCTCCCAAGATAACAGTAAAAGGGGGTGGTCTGAACATGTCATGGGAAGAATGTCAATTTTACAAATATAAGCTAGAGTCCATTTGTCTGAAAGGGCTAAGTCAATTCTAGAATATCTTATGGACACATAAGAATACAATGAGAAATCTCTCACAGTAGGGTGTTTAGATCTCCAAGCATCATAAAGATCATATTCTGCTAATAATTGATGAAATCCCTTAGCTGGGTAATGAGGAAGAGAATTACGGAAGAAAGTTGAAATGGATCTATCAATTTCGGGTCTAAGACCATATTAAAATCTCCCAGAATTAAAAGTGCTCCCTTAACATGACATTGTAAGGACCTACATAATTTCCTACACAATAATAGTTGTTTATTGTTGGGGGCATAGCATGAGACAAGTGTTACATCTACATTTTCCAAGTTACCAACTAAAATTAGAGCTCTCCCTTCAGGGCAAGAATATTGAGGCTTCAAATTAAACGAACAATGTTGGGAAATAAGAATCGCAACAGCAGCGTTCTTCTCAGGACCATTAGCTGTATAACAGGGGGGGTATCTAGAATGATGAAATGAAGGCAGTGCTTCTTGAATGCTACAATATGTGCCTTTAACCTGTGAAAATAATTTAGTGCAAGTTTCCTTTTATGGGGAGAGTTCAGTCCCTTAGCATTAATAGAAACTATATTGGTGGTAATGATGATAATAATAATAATCATCATCATCATCATCATCATCAAAAATGTGAAATTTGCAAATTCTCACATGTAAGTTCACAACAAGAGCATATCTGACATAAAAAGAACAAAACATAAATGGAGAAATACATACAAACAAATACAAATAAATTTAACCAAACTGACCCTACATGGGACCTAGACAGGCACCATTACATGACAGCCTGATCAATAGATATGGGGGGGCTTAGTGGCCCATCTCCCATCACTAAAATATAACTACAGTATATTTGTAACTGTGTGTCTAGACACCAGTCCCAACAATACCATCCCAATAAATCTTAAATAATTTAACAATTATGTATTATAAAAAATTTCATTAGGCAGCGGGTGACTGTCTCATAACCAGACACACAAGAATATATAGGGTTAAATAACACAATGGTATATGTAACCTACATAACATGTTAGATAACTATAAACCTAATTTATATATTACTGGAAACGGAGAGAACATTGCAAAGTAGTAACAACATTCTCCCTATATAAACAATATCTAACAGACTTCTTTGAAAGTGCAACTGTACTTAAGTAAGCTATATTAAAAAAGCAACAGTGTTCAAAGACTCTAAAAAAGGCAGAAAGTATTATATATAGAGCAAAAAGACACTTCTCATCTGGTTCCCATCGTAGAACAGTCCTGCTGAAGCCTACTGGATAGGAAAGTGTTTGTAGAAGTTTCTGCAAGGTTTCATCTCTCCAATAACTTCACTCCATCTGACAGATTGTTGATTGATATGGTAGAATTATCATGGGAAGTAAGTGGGGTAGCCCCATTGATAAAAAATATTAGCTTCCCTAAGGGCGATAGTTCTGGCTGAAATGAGCATATCTTTAATAAAGTGGCTATTGAAAGATCACCAAATATTTGAAGAGAATCCAGAATGTCCGCTGACTCAGATTACATTCTAGCAGCCTTTAATATTGCTTCTTTTATGTAGATGAAATGCACTCTGATTGGAACATCATGGGGAGCGTCATCAGGAGCATTCGTAGCCTTAGGCAGTCGATGTATTCGATCTATAAGAAGCTCTGATGTTGCAACTGAAGGGAAAAGTTCCTTGAATAGATTGGCAGCTACTATTAGAAACAGTCTCTTGGACTCCTCGCAGAGTGAGATTGTTCCGTCTTGATCTATCTTCCAACTTAGTGACCTTATCACGCCATGTTGAAACCTCTAATTATAAAGCCTCATGTGATGTTATAAGCTCATTATAAGAACAAAAAAAATTCTTCATTTTGGTCTCTAAGTGATCAGTCAAGCCTCCCAGTTCATCTATATTGTTTTGACAGGCTTGAAGGGTGGCTCAAAATTCAGCCGCTACTTCTTTTTTATATTGAGACAGGAGAGATTTCATGGTCCCAACTGTCAATGCATCATTGCCGTTAATAGAACAAGGATTGGTATCCAACTGAAGAGGGGAGGAGGCACTTATACTGGAAGATGATGCAGGAGAATCTCCTCTAGAGTGAGATGCCTCAGATTCAACAATGAAACTTAAAAGACAGTCTTGAATACCTTAACTTTTTTAGGAGGCATATTAAGGGTGTGTTCAGGGTAGATAATTTAGGAATGAAGCATCTACAGCTTATGAGGCAACTTCACCAAAAGAATAGTGGTAATACCATTTCACACATTAAATGAGTGACAGGGGATTTTATAGTCATATAATTCCATCATATGAATGCTCTTTCTTGGGCACCCCAGAGCCATTTTAACAATAGAGAACAGAATAGTAATGGATGTGACAGCAATACATAAAGTTCTGCCAGATTGTGTAGGAGGGATAGTTGAGAGTAGTACTGGTAACTTATTAATAATGACAAAAAAACAGCAGGTGTATCTTCAGAACTAGGAGCACAATCAGTATATTGGATATGCAGATTGTTAGGGCTAGCAGCACAATCTTTTAGCAATCAGAAAAATAGGAAGTATTCAGAAAGAGACACTTTCACAGTAGTAAAATAACTAGGAAAAGATGCAATCTCTAATACTAGAGTCCAGAAGAGGGTGTGCAATGCTCTCAGAGTTTAATCTCCACTGGTCATGCATTTGATTTGTAAAATTAAGATTACAGATCCATTTGTAGGATTCGTTTAGAATATTCAGGCACTCGCCCATTTGTAATGAGACTTGAAGCTGAATGGCAATACTAAGTTCTTCCAGGGGTGAAGCTTTCACCTAAGTGTATAGCCCAGCTAGGGGGCTGCCAGCCCCTTCAATACAGCTCTCCTTTCAGCCCCCTGCCCACTTTTAGTACTATCAGGAATAGCTGTCAGCCTCCAAAATTAGCAACACCTCTGTCACTGCAGTGCGGTCCCAGCAGAAATGGCCATCTGCAGCACAGATTATATTAAAATATATGAGCAGCCCTCCGCCTCAGGAAAGCCTGGTCCATCCATGGCACATGGAAGCAGAGTGGTAAATAAAATGGCCACTGCCATCTGGGGCTAGCACCTGAAGTACCCCAGAATGTCCCACTCTCCCCTCCAAGTCAGCAGACACAACTGCCAGGTGCCAGATCTGTGTGTCCAGCAGGCTCTATTACAAGCAACTGTAAAGCATGCCACTGTGGAAGGGAGCAGGGGAGGTCCATCCTGTCAGCATGATGACAATGCAAATTAAGTCCCTAGCTCCAGCGGTGTGGGAGGCCGCAACCCACAAGAGGTCCCCTGCAGCGGCAGGTGCCCAGCTGTATGCCTGATCTCCACTGAGGTCTAGAGGCAGCTTAGTGGGGTGGGCAGCTGTAAATACTACCTTAATGTTGGGTGCTCAGCTGTCCTGAATACTTCCAGTATGACCACCAAGCCACGCCCCCAACAATCCTGAATTCTTATAATTCATGTGTTTAACACCATGTTCTTTTTAAAAATATTATTACTATATGTTAGAAGAATATCTTGTGGACTCATGCCTAAACTTACTCTGGTATGACACAATTGACCTAGGGGTACCAAGCCTAATGAGTCCTCTGGTTATCACCAGGAAGTCAAGATGGCATAAGGTGCAGAGAGCTACTCCTCCCTTTCAAGCACCTGAATGATATCACTAAGCTAATTGAGCATCCATAACTGTATTTCCTTGTTGTGAGAGGAAGAGAGGAGCTTGCATTAGGAGGAGATGCAGGTCCTGACATGCCATATGGAGCATTATGGAGTTGCTCCAAGATGGGTAGCTCTTAGCAATGATATATTGTAGCAGGGAGCCATTATCATGTGGCTCCTTGTTTGTTAAACATAGACTCAGATTGGGGTTGTGGAGGGGTGGGATGTGGTGCCCCAGGATTGGCAGAGCTGGATGGCTTTAGTGTGGCATACCCTTACATTAACACTTATCACAAACGAATTTCCTTAACACTATTTCTTATTTTAATTACATCTGATTTTTGTATCACTTTCTCTATAGCTTCGGCTTCTTAAACACTAATCTATCAACATTATAATTTTTCACTGGTATGTTGCCCTGGGCTGTCTGGCTCATGCTGATTTTTTTGGGGTGACACATCCTGCACCTAGATTTAGTGCTAGGGACCCCCAATATATATACAGAGAGGCTTGGCGGCTTACACATACATTTGCGCAGATATATGTAACCGAGATCTCTGAATTCTAAGATATTGTATCGGATTTAAATCTGGTTACTGCTATCATTCAGGGTGCTGGGGGAAACAAAATGTGTTTTTTTCCAAATTTGTATTACCACAGTTATGTGAGCTTCCGATAACCACAGTATCCAATTAAAGATAATGCACGCATCGTTTTCTGCTTTGAAAACCCTGTGGTGTGAGAGAAAAAAATTGGATAATTGCCTCTGTTCCGGCAGGTCCGGTGATCTTCACAACATCCTTTCATATCCCCTTCATCTTTCCACTGTGGAGGTGTATGCTGGTAGGGGCAACCAGGAAATGTTCTGGAGTGGCTTAAATACTGTAAGCACAATGAGTTTTGTGATACAATTGGTCACTGGCATGCAGGTGATGCAAAATCCTGATGCTGGATTTGCTGCATGACAGATGTAGTGAAACCAAGATGAATGGAATGCTGTGGTAGCTGCCTCTGACTGCACTCAGTCAGAGGGAGCCAGGATCCAGAGAACTCTGAAGGAAGCTGAAGAAGAAGCAATCATTGCATATGCTTAGTAAAAGATAGCCCTTGATCAAAAGTTAATTACAGATTTTCAATAGGATTACAACAGTATAAAAAAAAAAGTGATACTGATCAGCAAATATTTCAATACAATTTGATAGCTTCAAATAGTATAAGTTAATTACAATAAATATAATAATAAATTGAAAGATCTTGGGCAGAATAATTGACAGATCTTGGGAGGGATTCATCAATCATCACATTTTCAATGAGATGCATACTGCCAATCACCAAATGCATATTGGCATTAATTAACACCATATGTACGAATAAAATCATAAATCATAGCTCTTGTGGTACGAACTATCCTTTGCGATGATACTTTTGTGTGTTTAGGACCCAGAGTCCTGTATGGACATGCACCAAATAATGCACACACCACTAGGGCTTCTGGGAGGGATCTGATTGGATCCCACTTAGAGGGGCAGTGCGATAGGTCAATGCACCTGAACATACAATACATTCCAGGGCTTGGTGCGTACAAGGTATGCGGGCCAAACATCCAGAGGCATTTTTTGGAGATTTGGGCACATTTCTAAGCTTGCAGCAGCTCGCCCCTAATCTCTTTCAGAAATTAATACTGTAACAATAAGGTAAACACCAAGTTTTTGTTGTGTTGTGTAAAGCTAAATACTGTTATTCTTCAAATACTACTTTACACAGGAAGACTGTCACTATGTGCCTGTTTCAGAGCCACATGCAATGCCAGTGTTCACGGAGTTTGCATTGCTGCAGCGCGTGTGAAAATCCCTAAAAAATCCTACAGTACCTACATTACACAGAGAGTTCACACAAATATTTTGCTGTACCGAGATGCATGGTATCAGAGAAAAGCGCTGGACATTCCTAGGACGTGACTAAACATCCTAGTGGCACCCAGGGCAAGGCAGTAATTTGCCCCTCCACCAAAAATAAAAATATGTATACTATGTGTGTGTGTATATATATATATATATATATATATATGCTAAAAACAAATAAGGAGAGCGCACTGGTAAACGTAAAATCATTCACTTTATATAGAAAAAGTAATATCCGCATACATTGCAGTAAAAACTTCCAAACTCCGTAAAGTCCACACGACCAACAGGATTGTGCTCAACCGAGCTGGAACTGTCTCGTCGGCTCCGGACCCGGCGGGTGACATCACAACGTCCTCAGCAAGTAGCCACGCCCAACGCGTTTCGACCTATCACAGTCTTCGTCAGGGGATGTGGTTAATGTGCATAGGCACGATGTTATATACCCATTCCGATTCATAACAGCTGTTACTAATTAATTGTACTTCATAGTAATGCACTCACATTTCACGATTGGATCAAAACGGCCGATTATCCATACAGGCTTTTCAGCAAAAATTGTCTATCCCATTTATTGCATATCCTTTGACTTAAATTTTATTAAATTGCAAATCTCCAGAGTAGTTTAATTGCTAAAGGCAGTTATCCCGTAGTCTAGCCGTCTGCTAGCAATCACAATTAGTCCCAGCTGTTCATTATAAAGCAGAAAATGGGATTGACACTTCTCACTTCACAAAGTTTAGAATAGTCGCTACCACTAGCAAATACACATGAACCATAATTTAAAAAAATTACCAAAGATATCACAATGGTTACAGAGGCTTATATATCTAATCATATTGTAAACTATATTTTGATAAATCACGCTACTGCTGTTTATTTGTCTGTTTCCAAATTACCCTACTAGCATGGATTTTTAGAAGGGATTTTTAAACGATGAATCAACTCGTAACTCGAATCTTAGATTGCTAGCTGAAAAGGAGAAATTATTTCTTATTATTAGGCTGTAACAAAAAATGTGTCAGCCATGAACCCCCCCATAGATCCACTCGTCGGGATTTAGCCACTGCCACGTTTGGATCATCAGAAGGGTCCTGACTTTCACATTAACAGTGTAAGAAGGGTACTATATCGCAGCCCTCATTGAGACCAAATGGTACAAACGTATTTAATGTATAAATCCAGTATGTTTCTCTCTGGCTCAGTTTTTTCAACAGATCTCCACCTCTCTCATCCAGGCAGACCTTCTCTATTGCCTTAAAGGAGAAACCATTTAAACTGGAACTGCTACACTTTGAGAAATGGCGTGGAACACTATGATTATCTATTTTGTGCAGTATATTGCGGGTGTGTTCTAATATACGTAATTTTAACATGCGCTTGGTCTTTCCAATGTAGCGTTTCCCACATTTACACTCCAACATATAGATTACATGGGTGCTCACACAGCTTAGTTTACCTTTAATTTTCCAAGATTTATCATTACATGAATTCGAGAATTGTTTATTATCTCTATTTACAAACTGGCACATTTTACATTTATTACAAGGAAAAAAGCCTTCCAATCTATTGCCTCCCTCATATTTGTTGGCTTTTCTCATATTACTAGGGGCTAAACGATCCTTCAGGGAACATGATTTTTTATATATAATCCTAGGATGTTGTGTAATCACATCTTTAAGTAACGGGTCAAGGCTTAATATGCCCCAATGTTTATTTAGAATTTTCTTAATCTCCCCTCCGCCTTTATTAAAGCGGGTTACAAAAGGTACTCCAAATTTATCAATGTGTTCTTTATCTTTTCTTCTATCCTTATATACCAAAAGTTCTTGTCTATCTCTATTTGACGCTTTTTCATAGCATTTCTGTATTAGATTATCTGGGTACTTTTTCTCTTTAAATCTCTCACTATAGATCTGGACCTGTTCTTTGAATTTCTCTTGTTCCGAACAGTTGCATTTAAGACGAACGAACTGAGAATAAGGGATATTCTCAATCCATTTTTTGTAATGACAACTTTGAAAGTGTATATAACTGTTACGATCTACACTTTTAATATATGTATAAGTATCAATCTTTGCTCCTTCGCTAGATTTTCTACTATCCAGTACAAGATCTAAAAACTCTATAGTATCATTATTATACTTATAAGTAAAGTGCAAATTATATTCATTATTATTCAATTCAATCATAAATTCATCCAGCAAATCTATACCTCCAGACCATACCACAATGATATCATCTATAAAGCGCTTATATTTGTGTATATATTTCAAAAATCGATTGTTATTAAATATAAATTCCCTTTCCCATTTACCCATATACAAGTTTGCTAGACTCGGGGCATAAGGCGTTCCCATAGCTACGCCGCACTCTTGGTTAAAGAATGTTCCCTGAAAGTTAAAGTAATTATTTTTAAGTATATATTCAATACACTCCAATATAAATCCATTCTTATTATCACTCATTCTCATGTCCTCCTCCAAAAACATTTTTACAGCACTAATTCCCCCATCATTGGAATACTCGTATAAAGGGCCTCGACGTCAATCGTTACCCAATTAAACTCAGTTTTCCACTCCAAGTCCCCCATTTCTTTAAGGACCTGTGTGGAGTCCTTAATATAAGAAGTTAGACCCAAAACATAATCTTTTATATGCGCATCAATAAATTCAGACATATTTGAAGAAGCAGACCCAATTCCAGAGATTATCGGGCGACCGGGGGGTTTCTCCTGTCGCTTATGTATTTTAGGTAAACTATAAAATAAAGGAACCCGAGGATGTGGGTTAAACATAAAACCCATTTCATCCATACTTATACTACCATTTTTTACACCCTTATCTAGAAGTAATCGAATTTCTTCAACAATTCGTTTGGTGGGATCTTCTAGCAATTTTTTATAAGTTTTATTATCACTCAGGAGTCTCTCACACTCCATAAGATAATCTTTTCTATTTAATAAAACTATACCCCCACCCTTATCCGCCATTTTTATTACCAGTAGGGGGTCATTCTCCAAACTTTTTAGGGCTGCTCTCTCCCCTTTACTTAGATTATCTTTAAATCTGAATTCATTACTACGCATCTTGTCCAGATCCTTCTTGACTAATTTAGAGAACGTATCGATAAAGTTCCCCCTCGATTCTACCGGATAAAAATTTGATCTTTTTTTAAAGATATTAGTATTATTTGGAGTCTCTTCCGTTTCCGTAATTTTTTTATTCTTAGCAAAATGGCGTTTCAAAGTCAGGTTTCTCGTAAACTTGTTTATATCTATAAATAATTCAAAACCTTTTGGAGCAGTATTAGGGGCAAAGGACAAACCCTTTGACAACAGGGAAATTTCATTTTTACTTAACACATGATCAGATAAATTAAAGACATCTGTTTTTACTGGGAGTTCTGTTTCCTCATTTTTACCCCTCTTTCCTCCTCTCTTCCCTCTCTTTGTTCGTCTTTCTTTCTTTTTGTCCCAAATGTTGGACTGGGGTTTGGTTCCCTGTTGTGTAAATTTCTCCGTTCCCTCCAATTGCGATCTCTCTGAAAAAAATGTGTATTCTGTTTTCTATAATCAGGTGTTTTTAATGTTTCAAATCTGTTTGTCAATGGAATCCTATCACCTTCTCTCCCATTACCTTTAGGAAACCTCTTATTTGTATACTGAGTCTTATGCTGATAATTTGTTTTCACATTTGTATTCCAATCCCTCCTTTGTTTAGGCCAGTTTCTAATTGTTCCCTCTCTATAATCAATCGTATCCCGTTTGAACTTACTAACCTTCGTTTCTAAAATCTCGCTCTCTAATTTTTTAATACGTATATCCCCCTCACTTTTGAGATCATTTAGCTCTTTTAGATCTTTAATGGGATCTAGTTGTTTCTCTAGTTCACTAATTTCTTTATCTATCTCAACCAATTCCTTTTTTCTTTCTAAAATGATAAGCCTCATTAAATCCATTGAACTATTTTCTAATATCTGGTTCCATTCCTGCATAAAAATCTGCCTCTCATTACCAAAGGTAGGTTTTTTAAAAAGCCTCAGCCCCCTTGGTACCATTTTATGTTCAACGTATTTTTCTAATGTCGTAATTTCCCAACTTAGTTTCATATCTCTTATATATACTCTTTCTAACTTATTCCAAAGGGA
Organism: Pseudophryne corroboree; assembly: GCF_028390025.1. Taxonomy (NCBI): domain Eukaryota; kingdom Metazoa; phylum Chordata; class Amphibia; order Anura; family Myobatrachidae; genus Pseudophryne; species Pseudophryne corroboree. The sequence continues at coordinate 335,449,462 of NC_086445.1, forward strand.
GTCTAAGTCTAAACCAATATCTTTATCTTTAAAAGTTCTCTTAAAACCAACATCTAAGTGCTCGTCGAACATCTTGTGGCATTCTTCATTTCTCAGATTTCTTCTATCACTTCTTAAAACAGCCATCAAGAAGAGATCAGATACACACAACTATTGCTGAGATCGTAAAAATCAGAATTCTCTATATATATAAATATATGCAATATTTAAATTTATACAATATAACACACAAAATGCTGCTGCAGCTGAACAAATGGCAAATGATTCTAAAACGACAAGATTCAATCCCTGCGCTGCATGTCCGTGTTTCCAGAGTCTCTTAGAGATTGTTATTCCAGTGCTGCTCAATCCAACTCCCAGCCAGGGAGTAAATGGTATTGGTGCTAAAAACAAATAAGGAGAGCGCACTGGTAAACGTAAAATCATTCACTTTATATAGAAAAAGTAATATCCACATACATTGCAGTAAAAACTTCCAAACTCCGTAAAGTCCACACGACCAACAGGATTGTGCTCAACCGAGCTGGAACTGTCTCGTCGGCTCCGGACCCGGCGGGTGACGTCACAACGTCCTCAGCAAGTAGCCACGCCCAACGCGTTTTGACCTATCACAGTCTTCGTCAGGGGATGTGGTTAATGTGCATAGGCACGATGTTATATACCCATTCCGATTCATAACAGCTGTTACTAATTAATTGTACTTCATAGTAATGCACTCACATTTCACGATTGGATCAAAACGGCCGATTATCCATACAGGCTTTTCAGCAAAAATTGTCTATCCCATTTATTGCATATCCTTTGACTTAAATTTTATTAAATTGCAAATCTCCAGAGTAGTTTAATTGCTAAAGGCAGTTATCCCGTAGTCTAGCCGTCTGCTAGCAATCACAATTAGTCCCAGCTGTTCATTATAAAGCAGAAAATGGGATTGACACTTCTCACTTCACAAAGTTTAGAATAGTCGCTACCACTAACAATTCATTTTAATACTACATATATTTTAAAAACACTACTAGCAAATACACATGAACCATAATTTAAAAATATTACCAAAGATATCACAATGGTTACAGAGGCTTATATATCTAATCATATTGTAAACTATATTTTGATAAATCACGCTACTGCTGTTTATTTGTCTGTTTCCAAATTACCCTACTAGCATGGATTTTTAGAAGGGATTTTTAAAAGATGAATCAACTCGTAACTCGAATCTTAGATTGCTAGCTGAAAAGGAGAAATTATTTCTTATTATTAGGCTGTAACAAAAAATGTGTCAGCCATGAACCCCCCCATAGATCCACTCGTCGGGATTTAGCCGCTGCCACGTTTGGATCATCAGAAGGGTCCTGACTTTCACATTAACAGTGTAAGAAGGGTACTATATCGCAGCCCTCATTGAGACCAAATGGTACAAACGTATTTAATGTATAAATCCAGTATGTTTCTCTCTGGCTCAGTTTTTTCAACAGATCTCCACCTCTCTCATCCAGGCAGACCTTCTCTATTGCCTTAAAGGAGAAACCATTTAAACTGGAACTGGTACACTCTGAGAAATGGCGTGGAACACTATGATTATCTATTTTGTGCAGTATATTGCGGGTGTGTTCTAATATACGTAATTTTAACATGCGCTTGGTCTTTCCAATGTAGCGTTTCCCACATTTACACTCCAACATATAGATTACATGGGTGCTACTTGCTGAGGACGTTGTGACGTCACCCGCCGGGTCCGGAGCCGACGAGACAGTTCCAGCACGGTTGAGCACAATCCTGTTGGTCGTGTGGACTTTACGGAGTTTGGAAGTTTTTACTGCAATGTATGTGGATATTACTTTTTCTATATAAAGTGAATGATTTTATGTTTACCAGTGCGCTCTCCTTATTTGTTTTTATCACCAATACCATTTACTCCCTGGCTGGGAGTTGGATTGAGCAGCACTGGAATAACAATCTCTAAGAGACTCTGGAAACACGGACATGCAGCGCAGGGATTGAATCTTGTCGTTTTAGAATCATTTGCCATTTGTTCAGCTGCAGCAGCATTTCGTGTGTTATATTGTATAAATTGAAATATTGCATATATTTATATATATAGAGAATTCTGATTTTTACGATCTCAGCGATAGTTTATAGTGGTTGTGTGTATCTGATCTCTTCTTGATGGCTTTTATAAGAAGTGATAGAAGAAATCTGAGAAATGAAGAATGCCACAAGATGTTCGACGAGCACTTAGATGTTGGTTTTAAGAGAACTTTTAAAGATAAAGATATTGGTTTAGACTTAGACTCCCTTTGGAATAAGTTAGAAAGAGTATATATAAGAGATATGAAACTAAGTTGGGAAATTATGACATTAGAAAAATACGTTGAACATAAAATGGTACCAAGGGGGCTGAGGCTTTTTAAAAAACCTACCTTTGGTAATGAGAGGCAGATTTTTATGCAGGAATGGAACCAGATATTAGAAAATAGTTCAATGGATTTAATGAGGCTTATCATTTTAGAAAGAAAAAAGGAATTGGTTGAGATAGATAAAGAAATTAGTGAACTAGAGAAACAACTAGATCCCATTAAAGATCTAAAAGAGCTAAATGATCTCAAATGTGAGGGGGATATACGTATTAAAAAATTAGAGAGCGAGATTTTAGAAACGAAGGTAAGTAAGTTCAAATGGGATAAGATTGATTATAGAGAAGGAACAATTAGAAACTGGCCTAAACAAAGGAGGGATTGGAATACAAATGTGAAAACAAATTATCAGCATAAGACTCAGTATACAAATAAGAGGTTTCCTAAAGGTAATGAGAGAGAAGGTGATAGGATTCCATTGACAAACAGATTTGAAACATTAAAAACACCTGATTATAGAAAACAGAATGCACATTTTTTTCAGAGAGATCGCAATTGGAGGGAACGGAGAAATTTACACAACAGGGAACCAAACCCCAGTCCAACATTTGGGACAAAAAGAAAGAAAGACGAACAAAGAGAGGGAAGAGAGGAGGAAAGAGGGGTAAAAATGAGGAAACAGAACTCCCAGTAAAAACAGATGTCCTTAATTTATCTGATCATGTGTTAAGTAAAAATGAAATTTCCCTGTTGTCAAAGGTTTATCCTTTGCCCCTAATACTGCTCCAAAAGGTTTTGAATTATTTATAGATATAAACAAGTTTACGAGAAACCTGACTTTGAAACGCCATTTTGCTAAGAATAAAAAAATTACGGAAACGGAAGAGACTCCAAATAATACTAATATCTTTAAAAAAAGATCAAATTTTTATCCGGTAGAATCGAGGGGGAACTTTATCGATACGTTCTCTAAATTAGTCAAGAAGGATCTGGACAAGATGTGTAGTAATGAATTCAGATTTAAAGATAATCTAAGTAAAGGGGAGAGAGCAGCCCTAAAAAGTTTGGAGAATGACCCCCTACTGGTAATAAAAATGGCGGATAAGGGTGGGGGTATAGTTTTATTAAATAGAAAAGATTATCTTATGGAGTGTGAGAGACTCCTGAGTGATAATAAAACTTATAAAAAATTGCTAGAAGATCCCACCAAACGAATTGTTGAAGAAATTCGATTACTTCTAGATAAGGGTGTAAAAAATGGTAGTATAAGTATGGATGAAATGGGTTTTATGTTTAACCCACATCCTCGGGTTCCTTTATTTTATAGTTTACCTAAAATACATAAGCGACTTGAGAAACCCCCCGGTCGCCCGATAATCTCTGGAATTGGGTCTGCTTCTTCAAATATGTCTGAATTTATTGATGCGCACATAAAAGATTATGTTTTGGGTCTAACTTCTTATATTAAGGACTCCACACAGGTCCTTAAAGAAATGGGGGACTTGGAGTGGAAAACTGAGTTTAATTGGGTAACGATTGACGTTGAGGCCCTTTATACGAGTATTCCACATGATGGGGGAATTAGTGCTGTAAAAATGTTTTTGGAGGAGGACATGAGAATGAGTGATAAGAAGGGATTTATATTGGAGTGTATTGAATATATACTTAAAAATAATTACTTTAACTTTCAGGGAACATTCTTTAACCAAGAGTGCGGCGTAGCTATGGGAACGCCTTATGCCCCGAGTCTAGCAAACTTGTATATGGGTAAATGGGAAAGGGAATTTATATTTAATAACAATCGATTATTTAAATATATACACAAATATAAGCGCTTTATAGATGATATCATTGTGGTATGGTCTGGAGGTATAGATTTGCTGGATGAATTTATGATTGAATTGAATAATAATGAATATAATTTGCACTTTACTTATAAGTATAATAATGATACTATAGAGTTTTTAGATCTTGTACTGGATAGTAGAAAATCTAGCGAAGGAGCAAAGATTGATACTTATACATATATTAAAAGTGTAGATCGTAACAGTTATATACACTTTCAAAGTTGTCATTACAAAAAATGGATTGAGAATATCCCTTATTCTCAGTTCGTTCGTCTTAAACGCAACTGTTCGGAACAAGAGAAATTCAAAGAACAGGTCCAGATCTATAGTAAGAGATTTAAAGAGAAAAAGTACCCAGATAATCTAATACAGAAATGCTATGAAAAAGCGTCAAATAGAGATAGACAAGAACTTTTGGTATATAAGGATAGAAGAAAAGATAAAGAACACATTGATAAATTTGGAGTACCTTTTGTAACCCGCTTTAATAAAGGCGGAGGGGAGATTAAGAAAATTCTAAATAAACATTGGGGCATATTAAGCCTTGACCCGTTACTTAAAGATGTGATCACACAACATCCTAGGATTATATATAAAAAATCATGTTCTCTGAAGGATCGTTTAGCATCTAGTAATATGAGAAAAGCCAACAAATATGAGGGAGGCAATAGATTGGAAGGCTTTTTTCCTTGTAATAAATGTAAAATGTGCCAGTTTGTAAATAGAGATAATAAACAATTCTCGAATTCATGTAATGATAAATCTTGGAAAAGTAAAGGTAAACTAAGCTGTGTGAGCACCCATGTAATCTATATGTTGGAGTGTAAATGTGGGAAACGCTACATTGGAAAGACCAAGCGCATGTTAAAATTACGTATATTAGAACACACCCGCAATATACTGCACAAAATAGATAATCATAGTGTTCCATGCCATTTCTCAGAGTGTACCAGTTCCAGTTTAAATGGTTTCTCCTTTAAGGCAATAGAGAAGGTCTGCCTGGATGAGAGAGGTGGAGATCTGTTGAAAAAACTGAGCCAAAGAGAAACATACTGGATTTATACATTAAATACGTTTGTACCATTTGGTCTCAATGAGGGCTGCGATATAGTACCCTTCTTACACTGTTAATGTGAAAGTCAGGACCCTTCTGATGATCCAAACATGGCAGCGGCTAAATCCCGACGAGTGGATCTATGGGGGGGTTCATGGCTGACACATTTTTTGTTACAGCCTAATAATAAGAAATAATTTCTCCTTTTCAGCTAGCAATCTAAGATTCGAGTTACGAGTTGATTCATCTTTTAAAAATCCCTTCTAAAAATCCATGCTAGTAGGGTAATTTGGAAACAGACAAATAAACAGCAGTAGCGTGATTTATCAAAATATAGTTTACAATATGATTAGATATATAAGCCTCTGTAACCATTGTGATATCTTTGGTAATATTTTTAAATTATGGTTCATGTGTATTTGCTAGTAGTGTTTTTAAAATATATGTAGTATTAAAATGAATTGTTAGTGGTAGCGACTATTCTAAACTTTGTGAAGTGAGAAGTGTCAATCCCATTTTCTGCTTTATAATGAACAGCTGGGACTAATTGTGATTGCTAGCAGACGGCTAGACTACGGGATAACTGCCTTTAGCAATTAAACTACTCTGGAGATTTGCAATTTAATAAAATTTAAGTCAAAGGATATGCAATAAATGGGATAGACAATTTTTGCTGAAAAGCCTGTATGGATAATCAGCCGTTTTGATCCAATCGTGAAATGTGAGTGCATTACTATGAAGTACAATTAATTAGTAACAGCTGTTATGAATCGGAATGGGTATATAACATCGTGCCTATGCACATTAACCACATCCCCTGATGAAGACTGTGATAGGTCGAAACGCGTTGGGCGTGGCTACTTGCTGAGGACGTTGTGACGTCACCCTCCGGGTCCGGAGCCGACGAGACAGTTCCAGCTCGGTTGAGCACAATCCTGTTGGTCGTGTGGACTTTACGGAGTTTGGAAGTTTTTACTGCAATGTATATGGATATTACTTTTTCTATATAAAGTGAATGATTTTACGTTTACCAGTGCGCTCTCCTTATTTGTTTTTAGCACCAATACCATTTACTCCCTGGCTGGGAGTTGGATTGAGCAGCACTGGAATAACAATCTCTAAGAGACTCTGGAAACACGGACATGCAGCGCAGGGATTGAATCTTGTCGTTTTATATATATATATATATATATATATTAAGATGAAGAAAAGCTGCAGCACTCAAGGTCTTAAACCAAGCAATGTGTATTTTTTTAGAAACAAATCACAGCATGTTCTACCAACGTTTCGGGGTGTCTAACCCTTTTGTCAAGTTATGAGAAGTGAATAAAAAGTGTGACGTACTCACACATATAGAGGAAGAGCCCACCAAGGAAGAGTGCAGAACCCGCCATGAGCCTGCCGTGAATTCTGTGCGGTGCCATATGGTGGCATGTAGTGATGTCATTGGAGCACCTGTGGTGGCCTGTTGCTTAGCAACACCCGAGGTGCGCTCCAAAGCTGGGGACTGGACAGCTGTTGAAAAATGTATTAGTGACAAGGATTCAGTGTATTGTAGTGGATAAACAACACTGACATGCCCAATAAGATTACCTGATGTAAAGTACATGCGCCTATATGACTGAACGCAAGAGGAAGTAGGGGAAAACATACATGCAATCAGGGGTGAAGGGCTCTAGTCAGGGCGGTGACCAAGAAACCAATTGTCACTCTGTCAGAGCTACAGCATTTCTCTGTGGAGAGAGGAAACCTTCCAGAAGGCAACCTTTCTGCAGCAATCCACCAATCAGACCTGCATGGTAGAGTAGCCAGGCGGAAGACACTCCTTAGTAAAAAGCACATGGCAGCCTTCCTGGAGTTTGACAAAATGAACCTGAAGGACTCTCAGACCATGAGAAACAAAATTCTGTGGACTGATGAGACAAAGATTGAACTCTTTGGCGTGAATGCCAGGAGTCATGTTTGGAGGAAACCAGGCACCGCTCATCACCAGGCCAATACCATCCCTACAGTGAAGCATGGTAGTGGCAGCATCATGCTGTGGGGATGTTTTTCAGTGGCAGGAACTTGGAGACTAGTCAGGATAGAGGGAATGCAACAATTTACAGTGACATCCTGGATGAAAACCTGCTCCAGAGCGCTCTTGACCGCAGACTGGGGCAATAGTTCATCTATCAGCAGGACAACGACCCTAAGCACACAGACAAGATATCAAAGGAGTGGCTTCACGACAACTCTGTGAATGTCCATGAGTGGCCCAGCCAGAGCCCAGACTTGAATCCGATTGAACATCTCTGGAGAGATCTGAAAATGGCTGTGCACCGACGCTTCCCATCCAACCTGATGGAGCTTGAGAGATGCTGCAAAGAGGAATGGGTGAAACTGTCCAAAGATAGGTGTGCCAAGCTTGTGACTGTTTGAGGCTGTAATTGCTGCCAAAGGTGCATCAATAAAGTATTGAGCAAAGGCTGTGAAAACTTATGTACATGTGATTTCTTAGTTTTTTATTTTTAATAAAATTGCAAAAATCTCAAAAAACTTTTTTAACATTGCCATTATGGGGTATTGTGTGTAGAATTTTTGAGGGGGAAAATTAATTTACTGTATTCCAGTTTGTAATAAGGCTGTAACATAACAAAATGTGGAAAAAGTTTAGTTCTGTGAATACTTTCCGGATGCACTGTATATATAAATGCCTTTAACATGTGCTAGAACACTAATTACCAGCACCTCTGGGTTGACCAATTGTTAGTAAGCATACACCAATATCACATACTAAAAAAAGATCAGAGGTCACTTAGGAATGTGTAACCTTTCTACCACCTAGAATAATTTTGCCTTATATTAGGCTTCCAATATTGTACTTAAAATGTCAACAAACATTTATTCATAGTTAAAACATTACACTTATAAAAATGAATCCACTTTAAAATACACAGACAAAATTCCAATATTTGACAAAGCAAGTTTCTCAGAGGATTTACTTCTTCAGTCAGAAGCTTTCTCTTTATGAATGTGGACTACGATTGGCAAACCCACACGTTTTGTCCAATGGATTTCATAAGGGGTTTTAATCAAAAATAAGATGAGTTTTCACAATACCAGTACACAGATAAATATTGAAAGTTTTAGCATTTTTTACAACGCTCTTTCACAGGATAATAGATGTCCAATCATTGACATAACCGATAGTGAACGTAATTAACATCAAGATAGACACAAATACTGTGGATTGGGATAATTGATCCCAAACCAGAAGAATAAATAAGCAGACAATTTTCCTTCTCATGTGCTTCCTCCATCAAAACCAGGGACAGCATGATTCCACATGAGGTTAATGTGGAACAGCAGGATTTTAAAGGATTGGAGCAGCAGCAACAAATTTGATGGAATCCAGACGGGACTTTAGCTGAGTCTGTTGTAAGTCACAGCTGGGCTAATCACGACAACTTCTCTTCTACCTTTAAAAATGTGTTTGTTCAGTAGGTCATGGCTCCTCATGCCAGTAAGTGGCCAGGCAATAGATTGAGGGTCTGGGCTTATGTTAGGAGCCATTTGGAATTTGTACTACTTGTGCATATGAGAACTTAGAATATTGTGCTGCTGTTTGAAGATTGCCTGTAAAACCTGACCTACAGTACAAAGCCTGCATGTGCTGTGTAATCTGCCTGAGGTGGAAATAAAGTGAGTTGGACTGTATACCATCTATGTCGTTCTGTCACAATATATAAAAAAATGCCAGTTTGTGTATACAGAGAAACTTAACCCTATGTGGACTCTATGTACACACTTGCCTATATATGGGAGTTAGTGCACTTTGAAATCCTGCAGCATGGGTAAATGTTTCCAGCCAATTTGGCTCCAAGTGTGAGAATCAACAATCAACATTCAAAATTGTGCCCCCCCATAGATATAAAAAACACATATATGGGAGTGGCCTCGCAGGAAAAGACTACCATAAAACCCAGTTTTTGATCCTGCACCAACAGACCTTGGCCACCACAGGGAGAAAAAGAAATCCACTATATTAAGCCCCACACAGTAATGCATCTTGCACCATATTATGCCACACATCACCATGTGATACTATATGCCATACAGTAAAGCTAATTACTTTTAAATTACCTGCTTGTTGCCAAGGGATTCATGTGCTGGGTGTCATGCTCGTTGCCAGGGGTTTCATGCTCTGGGACAGGTGTCATGTTGGTTGCCAGAGGTGTGTAATGCTTTTTGCCAGGGTTAATGCTCATTGCCAGGGGTTTCATGCTCCGGGATGGGTGTCATGCTCATTGCCAGGGGTGTGTAATGCTCTGGGACGGGTGTCATGCTCATTGTCAGGGGTGTGCAATGATAGTTGACAGGGTAATGCCAGTGGTGTGTAATGCTAGTTGCCAGGGGTAATACTCATTGTCAGGGCTCAGGGGTAATGCTAGTTGCCAGGGGTGTGTAATGTTAGGGGTGTGTAATGCTAGTTGCCAGGGGTGTGTAATGCCAGGGTTGTGTAATGCTTGTTGTCAGGACTCAGGGGTATGGACAGGCTTACAGACCCTCACAGCCTGCCAGCCCATCAGTTATTTCCCTTCTCCTTCCCCTCCTTCACCTGTCATAGTTCTCTACTCGGGGATGGAGTTTTGTGAAATGAAGCATTGCATCGTGATGACAAAATGCATTGTGCCATTCTGCAAAACTCTGCCCCCCGAGTGGAGTACTAATGACAGGGACAAGGGGAGCAATGAGGGGCATTGAAAGTGACACTGCGGGTGCCCCATGCGATCGCATGGCTTGCCCGCCATTAGAAGCAGCACTGTGGAGGGTAATATGTACAAGGGGCACATGCAGGATTTACTTGGGGTGGGGGAGGTTTCAGTGTTGCACTCATACACATAGCATACCATACACATACATAGCACATCACCCACCGACACATACACAGCTCACCACATACACACACGCATAGTATATCACACATACACACACAGTGCATACCACACACACAAACACACATTGCACACACACATCTGCAAAGCAAATCACACATACACATGCATAGCTAACCATACATACATACATACATACATAGCTAACTACACACACATACATAGCTCACCACACACATACAGTACATAGTATATCACACACACACATACATAGCACACCACACGGGTGTGGTATGCGTGACCGTCAGTCAGCATACCAATTCCAGTATCCTGGCAGCAGAATGCCATGGGGGGGCGAGCGCAACAAGCCCCATGTGGGCTCGCTACACTTGCCATGGTGTGCTCACCACGCTACGGGCTCGGTGGTGAGCTGTGTTCGCCACAGGTTCTATTACCATTCTATGGGTGTTGTGGACACCCACAAGTGAAAATTGTCCCTGTTGGCTCCACATACCGCTTATAGCACCAGAGGGAGATACACTTCATCATGGCATCCCTGACCCTGCCCTGGTTCACACGCCCCTGCTTCACACCTGCAGTGCACAGCACAGAAGCCAGTTTAACAGGTCACCCAATGTGGTTCTCTGCATTTTGTCCTGTTGCCAGGGGTATATGTAGGGGTCCAATTGTCCCTGGTAAAGTAAGTGAGTGGCATCCCTCATATTTTAAATAGGGATATCCTGCACAAAAAGGTGTGTGGTCTTGTGTAGAATGGGTGTGGCAACACAATAGTACCAATTCAAATTACGCCACACGGTGGTGCCCCTTACTCACATTACACCACACAGTAGTCCCCTTATTCACATATTACCACACTGTAGTCCCCTTATACACAGGTGTGTCCCTTATTCATGTCACAAAACAGTAAGTATCCATTTTACATGTTTTGCCACACAGTAATACCCCTTATACATGCTATTCCCACAGTACCTCACTGCACTACATCCCCCTATACACTGCACTACATCCCTACATGGTGGGAGGGAGAAGATTACATGGAATCAGTGACTGGTCAGTCCGAGTGCGGAGCAGAGAGGATAGGGGACAGAGCAACACCTCTTGACACAACGAACCACATCAAATTCTCTTCCTTTATTCTGTCCTGGTTCTGCTGAAGGTAGGGACTTCTTGGGATGGTACAGCTGCAGTACACAGTTGTCTGGTCCTAGAGGAGGAACAATCTTCCATGATCCCTTGCAGGGGAGTCTGTCGGATCCAATCAACTGCATTTCTCAGCCAACCAGCAGCCTATTAACATGGTCGAGATCTGACACCAGGAAGAGATAACTGTAAGACAAGCTATTTAGATCTTGGACCACCCCAAACCTGCCCACATAACTTTTACCTTAAGTACACATAACTGTTCATAACGTTCCCTGTGTAATGACTATATAAAAAATGATATGTACATAGAAATCTCCATTATTTAAGCATTGATGTGAGTTCAAACAAATCACAATTGAAAAAAAGAGAAGAATAACTTGCGCCCTAGTCGCAGCCTTGGACTAAACTCTCAAGAGCACCACTTCTTGACAGACATACATATACAAAAGAAAGATAGAGTAGTCCACAAGCGCTACTAACCATTAAATAGTCCAAATTTGAATTCCTCCCAGACAGTTCCTCTATTTGGGTAAGAATTCCTCAGTATTCTAGGATTCTTTTCCTCCAAGCATAGGTTCGCACCTCTGAACTGACCTCCACACAGTTCAAGATGTACATCAAAAGGTTTCTTTATAGAATCTTTCACATCATTTCACAATACTTCTGCTGGACAGCGCCTTATCCCGCATGAGAGACACTCACCTCCAATTGGTACCCTATGTTCCTTGAAAGGTTTCTTTCTCGGCGTTGCCACCCTGGACTCGTCAGAATTCCATATGCCATTCACCACAGCAATTATTGGAGTAGACAAGGCAAACCAGGTAGCAAGGATATTTTTCCAAAAATGAGATATTTTTTGTACAAAAAAAGATGTTTATTCCAAATATAACAATTGACAAAGACTAAAAACAATATAAAACAATAAATATAACGTGACCTCGCTGGTCCTGAGTTTGTTCTGCCATATACCCTCAGGAAATGATTAATTTACTTCATCAGTCTCCAATAGGGGTTAAAAAAGATAAAATGGTGAACAACTTACAGACAGGGGTCAAAAAACTGGGTACCAACGCGTTTCAGATGTGCTATCCTTCCTCAGGGTATATCACAGAAAAAACACAGTCGGCCATTTATACCCACTGTCCCATTCCTATGATCCCAGCAGCCAGATTCTTAGGTATAACATCCATATAAAATACACCTTTCCAATATACATTCTCCAATCAATTCATTCAGTATGTTCAAATAACGATTATACTCTACATATAGTCTAAAAAAACAGCGTAAAACTCTCAAAATTTGATAATACAATATAATTGGTATATAATATTTCCAGTAAATGAATTGCTGGAATCTGCAATTGTTCATAGGGACCCATGTTATGGAATATCCCCAATCTGGGTTACTGTGCCGCCTTTTATAAGTTGCCTTCATGTAATCGGGGTCCGTCATCTCCATTTCCCTCCAGAAGTGATGTCATAAGGTGAGGCTGGTTAGATTGTTCCCAAAGGCAGCATTACCAATTTCCATAGTTCCTATATAGAAGAGCTGCGCTCTCAGGTCCATCCAATCGTGACCGTAAGTGATGGATATAAACATCTGGTTGGTGCAACGCAAGCCCCGGGTGGTGTTGAAATGCACAGCCATCTTCCCCATGGTGGTTATTGGAATTATTGTGGACTCATATTCCAGAATAAAAATAAACAATAAACAAAATAGGTTATTTAATATGAGAAACCCATCATGTAGAATTGTATTCACATGCATTATATACTCAGTTAAAAAAATACATATAAATAAGTATATAAATATATAAAAATATATAATTATATAATAATGATGACTTAGACCTATCCACTTTAACACTACACCATATGTTTTGAACCATTTAAAGAGTGGGAATAACCATTTAGAATGAATTACATTTTACAAAGATAAATAAGGGGTCAACATTTATTAATCACTTTGAGCAGCTATCCACCATTATATCCTAAATTACAAGAACCATTTCATTTTAATTTCAATATTTAGTCCCTTGGGATCAAGGGTCCTCAGTTCATATATTGTTCTAATTTCTTCCTTTGCCAGTTGTATCTCATTATCATTTGATCTACAATTCGGGGTGACAGTTTTTATTCCACAAAAGCTTACCAATTAATGTATATTACACTGTGAACCTTACTGAAATGGAGTGACACATTATGCGTTTCCAGACCCTTTTTTGATGTTGCGGACATGCTCTGCCATACGTGTCTTTAACATGCGGGTAGTCCGCCCCACATATTGAGAGCCACAAGAGCATTCAAGAAGATAGACACAATTCTTTGTATTGCATGTTATAAAGTACCTTATTGCATAGGTTTTTTTCATCTGTACAGTCCTATATTAAGTAATTTTACTCTCTTTGCTCCCACAAGCCTTGCAGATAATACAAGTCCAGCACCTGTAAAAGCCTTTGGATATATTTCTAGTCAACATTTTTGGTGCTGTTACCATGCTTTTCACTATGATCCCTTTAAATTTTTAGCTCCTCTGTATACAAATCTTGGAGCCTTGGATATATATTCCCTAAGCATTTGATCCCTTCCCAATATTGGCCAGTGTCTCCTAATAATCCGTTCGACTTGTCTGTACTGACTATTAAAGCCCATAATGATTGTAATATCTTCAGAACTATTTTTCTTGTCACCAAATGTTTTGGTGAGCATGTTATTATGGTCACTTTTGCCCATTTCTTCCATAGCTATTTGGACTAGAGCCTGATCATACCCCTTTTCCTCGAATTGTTCCCGTAGTGTATGGTCTTGTTTCCAATATACATCTACATTGGTACAATTTCTCCTAATCCTCTGGAATTGACTCATAGTTATACTTTTTAACCAGTTATAGTGATGATTACTCTTATAATATATAAACGAATTGCAATCAGTCTGCTTGGTGAAATTGCAGGTTTTAATGCTATTGTCTTCAATATATATTCGTAGGCCCAAAAATGTTACCTCTATTTCACTAACATTAAAAGGCAGATGTATGTTATTTTGATTATTGTTAAGATGCTCACAGAACATATTGAGGGAGCCACGATCACCCCTCCATATAAATAATATGTCATCTATGTATCGGTTCCATGACACCAGACTGGCACCCCATTCATGGCCATTCCACACCTGTTGCTCCTCCCAATGTGCCATAAATAGGTTGGCATAACTGGGTGCCAGTCTGATGCTCATGGTTGTTCCTTTTAGTTGGAGATAGAATGAGTTGTCAAACCAGAAAAAGTTGTTATGTAGTATCAAGGAAGTCCCCTCAAGAACAAAATTACTTTTTCCATAGATACTCCATTTTTCTCCATAAATTACAGATGTAGCCACCTTTATCTTGACCGATTCTCTGCCTAGACGGACGTTTAGTCACGCTAAGGCGATAGCTGAGTTTAATCACAGGCAGGCGCGTTGAGGCGATTCTAGATACTCAGCATGCATTACACATCTCCACCACTGGGTGGCTAATGCTCCACTAATCCAGTACTTTCGATCGTACAGTATAGCGGTGGATTGATCTACAGCTCTGGCAATTGGTCAGTGACGACTGTAATGTTAATACTGTAGGCGTAACGGGAGGCGGTGGAAAAAGATGGTGACCTACTGTAGAGTACTGTATGTGTATGGAGACGCAACTAATTGTGGAAAAGGAAGAATGTACAGTACAATGTATAAACACCGTGCTTTTAAAATACATGTACAGTACATGAGCGTCTGAGTTCCCTAAGGCACAATGGGAATGGTGGGCTAGCGGGAGGCGGTGAAAAATACCGTGCTTTACAAATGCGAGCGTCCGAGTCCCCTAAGGCATAAACCAACACAAATGGGGAGGGGGCCGGGCGCTGTTTGCTGTACTTTTACACATGAAATTGTGAATCTCTCATGAGGTGTCGTGGGCTAGCGATGAAGGCTCCCACCTCCCACGCTGGGGGTCCAGGGTTTGAGTCCTGATGTGCCTTTCTTTTTCTTTTTTTTATTGTAATAATATACTGTATTATTTTATTTTCATTGTAAGACAGTCAATGGAAGGGTGCACACAAGTTTCATATAAATCAGAGTAGATCTGCAGGAGTGATTCTTTACACTGAATGCAACTACACAGCGGCAATAAGTAGAAATGAGTGTATTCTGACACAATTAATTGAGCAAAACAGTACTTTAGATCTTCAGCATTTGTGTATTGCACAGGATATGAATTCCCTCCCTGTCTACTGCATGATGTGTGCAGGCTCCCAGGGGGGAAGGGCGATGGGGGTAGGGGGAGACGATGGAAAATACCGTGCCTTTGAAATGCAATTATATGAGCGTCCGAGTCCCCTACGGCATAAACCAACACCAATGGGAAGGAAGTGCCAACCTTTTTTTTTTTTATGTGTTCCCATGACATTCACTTTAATATTATTTTTTTCTCTCTAATACATCCAATGGAAGGATGCACACAAGTTTCACATAAATCAGAGTAGATCTGCAGGAGCGATTCTTTACGCTAAATGCAACTACACAGCGGTAATGAGTAGAAATGAGTGTATTCTGACTGAGCAAAACAGTACTGTAGATCTTCAGCATTTGTGTATTTCACATGACGTGAAATCCCTCCCTGTCTACTGCATGACCTGTGCAGGCTCCCAGGGGGGAAGGGTGATGGGCTAGCGGGAGGTGGTGGAAAATACAGTGCTTTACAAATGCGAGCGTCCGAGTCCCCTAAGGCATAAACCGAGTGTGTACTTTATATTATATACAGTATGTGTGTGTATGTGTATATATATATATATATATATATATATATAAAATCTATCCCAAAAGAGATACCTACTGTATAGGCACTCAGAGACAGCAATGAAGCATTGCCGGCTTATTGTGATGATTACATACTGTATACTGTGTGTGTATGTGTGTGTGTATATATATATATATATATATATATTACTCTGTATATACTGTAATGTATGTACAGTTTAATGTATACAGTAGGTATATAATACAGTATACTGCACATACAGTCTACTGTATATACAGTAATCTCTTTCATTACTGTATCTGATTCATTATTTTTGTCTCTTCACAGGATATCTCCCATGATAAGAGATGTGAATAAAGAAAAGAGAGTGGAACAGGCACGGCGATGGATTGAGAGTGGTGAAACATTTCATGATGTCATTTTCACAGATGAATCATCTGTTGCCCTTGAGCGGTTCTCCAGAATGTCATTCCGGAAACATTACCATATCTTATTAAAACCACGCCCAAAGCATCCATTGAAAGTCCATGTATGGGGAGGCATAACATGATTAGGAGCTGGTCCCCTATTAGTTTTCAAAGGTACAGTACTATACTTTATTCTGTGCCTGTGTTCTGTAAAAATACATGCTGTACTGTAGAGTACATGTAACTGCACAATAAAATGAGTTGCTTATTAATGAACAACATTTTTTTATTTCTGTAGGGATCATGGATAAGAAATTCTCCCAAGAAACAATAGTAGAGGGATGTATGGTGCCATTTGTAAATAAATATTACCCAACTCACCACAGGATATTCCAAGACAATGATCCTAAACAGTCCGCCTCAGCCAAATTTATGGAAGAGAAAGGTATGAATTGGGAACGCACACCACCAGAATGAGTATTCTTTCAACAGTGTACAAGTAAAATTTTGGATAGCACTCTAGTTCTGTAAATGTATTTTTTGGTTTAATAAACAGTACAATACCATATATTTAATTTTCTCTATTTAATGTAGTTAATTGACTAACTTTTTTTCTACACTCTTTTTTTTATTATAGATCACCAGACATGAATCCAATTGAATTAGTGTCGGCTCAATTGAAGAGGTACATTAGGAGTGTTGCGAAGCCAACAACAAAACAGCAGCTGTTGGATGGGATAAAGAAATTTTGGCTAGAAGTACTCACACCTGAACATTGTAATAATTATATAAATCACCTGTATAAAGTATTATCTGTTATAGTCGAAAGAAATGGTCAAGCCACAAATATGTAGTTCTGTACTGTATTTTCTGTTTAAAATTTAAAATTGGTGCATTATTAAAAATGTTTATAAAATTGCCTTTGTCTGATTATTGCATAAACTAATGTAGAATATTATACAGTAGTAATGTTATTGATGTGTATGAACAGTTATTTTCTGTTTTATAAGTCCTGAATAAGAGTACTGTACATTTTGATCAGTACAGTACATGCAATCGGATGTTGTAATAAATACTTTTTTTTACATTAATATTGATGCTTTTCCAATAAAAATTTCATTATACAGTATGGTACGGTACAGTACATGGGGGTAACTGTACAGTATGATGTGCCATTATGGGGGAGAAATACTGTATCCACTAAATGTACAGTAAAATGTTTTTTTCTTATTATAAACACACAAATGCATCCCAGATGGAAATCTGCTATACACAGCAGACAGCTTATGGTGACAGAACTTACCTACTGTATCCCCACCCATAGTCGTGGTATATTTTATATTGCCTAATGAGACACTCCTGCAGCATTGCCAATGATTCATGTAAAACCTGTGTGCAAACAGTATCTCTATTGAATGCAAAGTACAGTAAGGGTACAGTATACAGTATTATCAGAGCCATACCTGACCAACATGATGCCCTAGGCTAGATTTTGGCTGATGCCCTCTTGCACAGATGCTAGTTCCGCTTCTAACCCTGCAACCCTTTCCCAGCACCATCACCCATTTTGGTGCTCTTACCCCCTATAATTTAAATAGGAACAATGTGCACATTTAGTGCCAGCCCAAGATGAAATGACACAACACAGTACTGCAACTTTATTCACATTATATCATGCAGTAGTGTCTCTTATTTTCGTTACATTATATGATAGTACCACATTACTCCTAACAGTATTGCCCCTTATTCACATTACACCCCACCACTTTGATCTTTATTTATATTAGACCACAGGTTATCAAACTCAGTCCTCAGGACCCCACACAGTGCATGTTTTGCAGGTCTCACAGAATCACAAGTGAAATAATTAGCTCCACCTACTGTATGGACCTTTTAAAATGTGTCAGTGTTTAATTAATACACCTGTGCACTTGCTGGTTTACCTGCAAAACATGCACTGTGTGGGGTCCTGAGGACCGAGTTTGAGAACCACTGCATTAGACCATGCAGTAGTGCCCTTTCCTTATGTTATGCCAGAAAATATTGTAGTACACCTTATACACAAAATGCCGCACATTAGTAATGAATTTCATATTTAAATTTTCAGATTTCATTTCATAGAGCTGCAGTCACACAAAGAATATTGGCATGTACTGTAGCATCTCAATTAATTTAGCAGAAGCTGATTATTCCCGTTTGGCTAGTTTGCCGCCTCTGTATATTACAATAGAAAAAAATAATAGCGTCAGTGAAAAAAACACCTCATGACAGATACTGTACACAAGCTCATGTCTAAATATATGCAATTGCGGTCGAATTCCGGCTGGAATTCGACCGTTTTTAAATTCGACAGTCGAATTCCGGCCGCCGGGGCCGGAATTCGGCATATTCAATAAAAAACGGATTCGACAGTCCCGCTGTCGAAAAACTGACCAATTGACGGATATGTGCGTCCTGTATTCGACTTTTTGAACGGCACAAAAGTGTTTAAAAAAAACCAAAAAAAAAATGCGTGGGGTCCCCCCTCCTAAGCATAACCAGCCTCAGGCTCTTTGAGCCGGTCCTGGTTGTACAAATACGGGGAAAAAATTGACAGGGGATCCCCTCTATTTTTAGAACCAGCAGGCTCTGCGTCCGGTCCTGGTGCAAAAATTACGGGGGACAAAAGACGTAGGGGTCCCCCGTATTTTTAACACCAGCACCGGGCTCCACTAGCTGGAGAGATAATGCCACAGCCGGGGGACACTTTTATACTGGTCCCTGCGGCCGTGGCATTAAATCCCCAACTAGTCACCCCTGGCTGGGGTACCCTGGAGGAGTGGGGACCCCTTAAATCAAGGGGTCCCCCCCTCCAGCCACCCAAGGGCCAGGGGTGAAGCCCGAGGCTGTCCCCCCCATCCATGGGCTGCGGATGGGGGGCTGATAGCCTTGTGTAAAAAAAAAGAATATTGTTTTTTGCAGCACAACTACAAGTCCCAGCAAGCCTCCCCGCAAGCTGGTACTTGGAGAACCAAAAGTACCAGCATGTGGGGGGGAAACGGGCCTGCTGGTACCTGTAGTTCTACTGCAAAAAAATACCCAAAGAAAAACAGGACAAGCACACCGTGATAGTAAAACTTTATTACATACATGCCGACACACACATACTTACTTATGTTGACACGATGTTCGGTCCACTTCTCCAAGTAGAATCCATGGTGTACCTGAAAATAAAATTATACTCCCCAAAATCCAGTGTAGCATCCGTCCTTTTCTTTTTTGTAATCCACGTACTTGGCAAAAAAACAAACCGCATACCCGAAAAACATCCGTTTTTTTGTCAATAAGTACTGTATTGCATTGTCGAATCCAATTCGACATGTTTTTTTGTCGAAAATGCCCCGTTTTTCGACTTTTGCGGCAATTCGACCGCAATTGCAATGGCTAGGGGCCTTGGCCGCTGACTTACTGTACTGTACCACATCCCTGACTTTAATGAACCACACTGTTGCTTAAGCTCCTTGTTTTGGGTCTGTATGCTGTACATTATACAGCATTTATTATATGATCATTCTACGGGACCTCATTGCCTCTGTGTACTGTTTTGCCCCGTTACCTTCAAGACTTCTGCTATCTCTCACTCCATCTCCGAGCGCTGCCTGCCACATGGAGGGGATCAGGGGCGACGGCCATTTTGACAGTGTGCTATGCGATCGAGTCCGGTGTACCGTAATGTACATAGACCTCGCTTATCCCTGTCGCCCCTGTGTATTTTAGCGAGGGGATTGTGCGCTCCTTCAGCATTGCCCCGTAGCCTTCAAGACTTCTGCCATCTCTCACTCCATCTCCGAGCGCTGCCTGCCACGTGGTGGGGGTTCAGGGGCGACGGCCATTTTGACAGTGTGCTATGTGATCGAGTCCGGTGTACCGTAATATACATAGACCTCGCTTATCCCTATCGCCCCTGTGTAGTTTAGCGAGGGGATTGTGACGCTCCTTCAGCATTGCCCCGTAGCCTTCAAGACTTCTGCCATCTCTCACTCCATCTCTGAGCGCTGCCTGCCACGTGGTGGGGGTTCAGGGGCGACGGCCATTTTGTCAGTGTGCTATGCGATCGAGTCCGGTGTACCGTAATGTACATAGACCTCGATTATCCCTATCGCCCCTGTGTAGTTTAGTGAGGGGATTGTGACACTCCTTCAGCATTGCCCCGTAGCCTTCAAGACTTCTGCCATCTCTCACTCCATCTCCGAGCGTTGCCTGACACGTGGTGGGGTTTCAGGGGCGACGGCCATTTTGACAGTGTCCTATGCGATCGAGTCCGGTGCACCGTAATGTACATAGATCTCGCTTAACCCTATCGCCCCTGTGTAGTTTAGCGAGGGGATTGTGACGCTCCTTCAGCATTGCCCCGTAGCCTTCAATACTTCTGCCATCTGTCACTCCATCTCCGAGCGCTGCCTGCCACGCGGTGGGGGTTCAGGGGCAACGGCCATTTTGACAGTGTGCTATGCGATCGAGTACCGTAATGTGCATAGACCTTGCTTATCCCTATCGCCCATATGTATTTTAGCGAGGGGTTTGTGACGCTCCTTCAGCATTGCTCCATAGCCTTTGACGCCCCTGTGTGTTGGCGAGGGGATTGTGATGCACCTTCAGCACTGCCCTGTTGTCCACAAAATCTATGTCTTCACTCGCTCCATGGCTGGAGCAAGGACTCCATGGGGCAAGGAGTCACAGGCGGTAGCCATTTCGATTGAGTCTGCCCTGCTACAGAATTGTATGTGTACCGTATGGTGCATAGAACCTTAACAGTACATCTGCTCCTGCAGCTTTGCCCTGGTTTATGTGAATTAAAAAAAATAAAAAGTGTCTGGAAAAAACTAACATGCGTTCGTACTGTACAGTACTTTAGGAATCGAACACGGGACTCTGAGTATAGGAAGCGGAACACTTCACCACTTCGCCACAGACAGATGAATAAATCCATTAGTTTTGATTAAGCCATAATGGCTACGGGATTAGGATGCTAACATACTGTACAATATTCCTAATATCATTAGGCAATAATGAACTTCTAACACGTCCATTTGTGTCAGTGTACACTACTGGTTTTATGTTGCTTTGTCTCCGGGATTCAGCGTAACGAGACGCACTAGTAAAGTAGTCCTTACTATACAGTACTGTACAGTATTTCAGTATTATATTTTACGGGAGCCCACACGCATGCGCAGTGGTGATTGTAAAAAGCGACATCTGGTGGATGATCGCAGGTATTACACGTACAGGTAACGCCAAACATCAAATGTCTGTCTCCGTGCGATTAGATAGCCTCTCTGTGACTAGGCGCGCCTCCCTACGCCCCAGTACGCTGCGTATGCTCGATCGGGACAAATGCCTCAGCCACTCAAGTTAAAGGTGGCTACATCTGTAGGACATAGCATCCAGACCTTGTAGATGATTAATAACCGTGTACAGGGACGTAACGTCAGCGTTGACTAAAAGAAAGTCCGGTTTCCATTCTACCAACATAAGCTTATTGATAGTTGCTATAGTATCTTTCAGATAAGATCTGGTGGTTTTAACCATAGGTTTAATATATGGTCTATAAAACATGATAAGTTGGATAAACTGGAGTTGGTCCCTGCTACAATTGGGCGGCCCGGGGGTACCTCTTTATGATTGTGAATTTTTGGCAAAATATAAAGAACCAGTATAGATGGATTCTCAATCACCAAAAATGTATGCTCTTCCTCAGTAATAACAACCTTCATGAAGTACATTGCCAGAAAAACCTTGAGTTTCTTATTAACATTACTACTAGGGTTACCTCTTAATTTTTGATAGGTGGTATTATCCATTAACTGGCACATAACTTCCTTATTGTGTTATGATTCCAGCACTCTGGTCAGAGGAGATCTTATGGCAAGGACCGGAGCACTGGAATGGAATACTGGGGAAGGGAGCAGGACAGGAAAATAGCCCCTGGCGCCCTAACTCTGTTGTCTCACCCGTGTTGTCAGAAATCCCCTGCGAGACTATGGTTTCTTGAGCCCTTGGCAGCCGCGTTTGAAGGGCGGATTATGTCTGCCCAACTTCGATGCCCCCCGGTCTTAATGAGAGACAAAGGGAAACCCGAGACAGGGTGATAACAAGAGGCCCTCTAACTAAACAACCAGGCCAGGGGCCAAGCAAACTCAAAACTATAATATGTGCGGAGAAACAGCCAAGGAAAAGGACAACCAAAATATCCACTTGTCCAATTCTCCTACCCGGCACCGCCGAGTACCAGAGAGGACTTGTGGAAGCGGAACCCTCCGCAAATGCTCCAAACACAAAATATAAAAGGTAAAGCGGCTGAGCCGCAACACACGGCAGAGCCGCAACTCACGAACACCACTGGATATAAAACGGTGATCAGTCAGGACTCCAGGGACGAGATGGTAACTCCCGAGTACAGGACTTCTGAGGACTGGAATGACCGGATACAGCAGGACTGGAAACAGACTCTCAGCAAACAAAGGCCGCATGCAGGAAGCTATTACCGGCGTCTGTGAGAAGCCCTGGGAGTGTACTTAACAGGGAGTCCTCCAATCAGCTGTTTAGAGGCTGATTGGACTAAATGCCGTGCAGCTGCCTTGCTGCACGGCCAGAGAACAGGTGAACGCATTAAATCCTAAAACCCAGCAACGGGGAACGCGGTCCGCCAGTGGCGTCCCCGTTGCTAGGGTCCGTGCGGCTTCAGCGCGCCCGGCGTCTAGCGTTGCTAGGGAGCCGGCGGCTGTACATGCACGGTGTCCCTAGTTGCTAGGCGCCGGGTCGCGTGGACCATTTCCAGAATTGTGCGATGAATTGTGGACCCCGATCAGAAACAATATCAGTAGGCAACCCATGAAGTCTGAAAACATGGCGGAGAAACAAAACTGCCAACCCTTGGGCAGAAGGCAATCGGGGGAGAGCAATAAAATGAGCCATCTTGCTAAAACGGTCCACTACCACCCATATGACTCGGAACCCGGCTGAAAGGGGAAGGTCAACCACAAAATCCATGGAAATATGGGACCATGGCCTGAGAGGAACATTTAAGGGCATAAGTTGCCCGATAGGCAAGGAACGGGGAACCTTATGCTGTGCACAAACCTGACATGAATAAACAAACTCCTTAACGTCTTTAGAAAGACCAGGCCACCATACTGAGCGAGAGACTAACTCCAAAGTCTTAGAGATTCCCAGATGCCCGGAAACTTTGTTATCATGGAATTCCGTTAAAACAGTAGCTCTCAAAAACTCAGGGACGTAAAGACGACCAGCAGGAGTATTTCCAGGAGCTTGGTGTTGAAGCTGTTTTAACTTGGTAAATAAATCTTGTGTGAGGCCTGCCCAGATGACCGAAGATGGAAGTATGGGAGTAACAGGACTGTTATTGTGAACCGGAAGAAAGCTACGTGACAGGGCATCAGCCTTAGTATTCTTGGAACCAGGCCTGAAAGTGATTATAAATTTGAAACGAGTAAAAAATAGAGCCCAACGTGCCTGCCGGGCATTAAGCCGTTTAGCCGATTCGATGTATTGCAGGTTTTTATGGTCAGTCAATACTGAAATAGTATGTTTTGCTCCCTCCAGCCAATGCCTCCACTCCTCGAAAGCCCACTTTACCGCCAGTAGCTCCCGATTACCAACGTCATAGTTGGATTCAGCGGAGGAGAATTTCCTGGACATAAAGGCACAAGGATGTAACTCCAGAGACTCCGGATCCTTTTGAGAAAGGATAGCCCCCACTCCAACCTCCGAGGCATCAACCTCCACAACAAAGGGCAATTCCGGATTGGGATGTCTGAGGACTGGAGCCGAGACAAAGGCTTGTTTCAAGGCCCGGAAGGACAACTCAGCTTCACGCGACCAGTTGGTAGGATCCGCTCCTTTCTTTGTCAGAGCTACAATGGGAGCAACCAGGTCAGAAAAAGAATGAATGAACCTCCTATAATAATTCGCAAACCCTAAAAAGCGCTGAATTGCTTTTAAATTGGTGGGTTGCGCCCAACTAAGGATGGCCTGGAGCTTCTTTGGTTCCATGGAAAATCCCCGAGGGGAAATAATGTACCCTAAAAAAGATACTTCCGTAACATGAAACTCACACTTCTCCAGCTTGGCATATAAATGATTCTCACGTAACTTTTGAAGAACCAGACGCACCTGGGTAACATGTTGTTCCATTGATTCAGAATAAATCAGGATGTCGTCTAAGTAAACGACCACGAATTTCCCTAGGAAGTCACGGAGCACATCGTTAATGAGGTCTTGAAAAACTGCTGGAGCATTAGACAAGCCGAACGGCATCACCAGGTACTCGTAGTGACCCGACTGAGTACTGAAGGCCGTTTTCCACTCATCTCCAGATTTAATTCGGATGAGGTTGTACGCTCCTCTAAGGTCAATTTTAGAAAAAATAACAGCAGAACAGAACTGATCAAAGAGTACAGAAATCAACGGCAAAGGATAGGTGTTTTTAACTGAGATCTTATTCAGGGCTCAAAAATCAATGCAAGGTCTAAGCGAGCCATCCTTTTTCTCCACAAAGAAGAAGCCTGCACTTAAAGGAGATTTTGATGGTCTAATAAATCCTTTCTCAAGGCTCTCCTTTACATAATCATTCATAGCCGCAGTTTCTGGCCCGGATAATGCATATAATCTTCCCTTTGGCAATGCGGCACCAGGAATTAACTCAATAGCACAATCATAAGGCCGATGGGGAGGCAGAATGTCCGCATTGCCTTTGGAGAAAACATCAGCAAACTCCTGGTATTCCACCGGAATGGGTTCTGGAATGATAGCTGCTACTCTGACTGGAAACGTGATACATTCTTTATCACAAAAAGTACCCCATTGTGAAATCTCCCCCGACCGCCAATCAATGGTGGGATTATGAAAGGCCAGCCAAGGGTGACCCAGAACAACTGGAACTGCTGGGCAATGTGTAAGAAAGAACTCGATTTTCTCGGAATGTAGAGCTCCTACTGTAAGTAGTACAGGGGGTGTACGGAGAGAAATAATCCCATTAGACAGCGGACTCCCATCTAAGCCATGCATGGTGACACACCTACCCAAAGGTAACTGAGGAATGCCTAAGGCCTTAGCCCAAGTTAAATCCATAAAGTTTCCTGCAGCTCCACTGTCAACAAAAGCCGACACCGAAGAACTGAGGCTGCCAAAGGAAACTTTAACTGGGACTAAAAGGGAGTTATTCGAGGAGATAAGCTGCAGACCTAGGTGAACCCCCTCACAATTCACCTGGTCAAAGCGTTTCCCGACTTGTTCGGACAATTACGAGCAAAATGTCCCTTACCCCCACAGTACAGACAAAGACCAGAATTTTGCCTTCTGGCTCTTTCTTCAGGAGACAGCCGGGAGAGACCCATCTGCATGGGCTCCTCTACGTCTTCAGGAATGGAATATACACACGGAGTTGACCTTACAGGTGCTCCTTTTTCAGCCCTCCACTCTCTGAGACGACGATCAATCTTAATAGAAAGCTCCATGAGTTTATCGAGAGTCTCAGGAGCGGGGTACTGAAGGAGACTGTCTTTTATAGACTCTGATAAGCCGAGGCGAAACTGACTGCGCAGGGCTGGGTCATTCCAGCCACAGTCGTTCGACCAATGGCGAAACTCCGTACAATAAACCTCTGCAGGATTTCAACCCTGTCTGAGAGCGCGCAACTGACTTTCAGCGGACGCCTCTCTATCAGGGTCATCATACAAGAGCCCTAAAGACTCAAAAAAAGCGTCAACTGACAGCAATGCCGGATCCTCTGCTCTTAAACCAAATGCCCAGGTCTGAGGATCCCCCTGGAGCAAAGAAATAATAATCCCGACCCGCTGAGATTCAGTACCCGAGGAAGTCGGTCTTAAACAAAAATAAAGTTTACAGGATTCTTTAAAATTAAAAAAACTCTTTTCTATCACCAGAAAAACGGTCAGGCAAATGCATCTTTGGTTCAGGGACTACCCTTGGGGAAGCTCGCAAAAGATCTTCCTGCGACTTCACCCGAAGCGAAAGATCCTGAACCATCTGAGTAAGTTCTTGAATCTGGCTGACTAAGAGCTGACCAGGATTTGGCCCTAAACCTGTTGGATTCATGAGGCCGATAAACTCTCACAAAACTGAATGAGAAAAAATTAAACCCCGTTTAATTTTAAGTTTTGGTTTGGCCGGTAATAATGTTATGATTCCAGCACTCTGGTCAGAGGAGATCTTATGGCAAGGACCGGAGCACTGGAACGGAATACTGGGGAAGGGAGCAGGACAGGAAAATAGCCCCTGGCGCCCTAACTCTGTTGTCTCACCCGTGTTGTCAGAAATCCCCTGCGAGACTATGGTTTCTTGAGCCCTTGGCAGCCGCGTTTGAAGGGCGGATTATGTCTGCCCAACTTCGATGCCCCCCGGTCTTAATGAGAGACAAAGGGAAACCCGAGACAGGGTGATAACAAGAGGCCCTCTAACTAAACAACCAGGCCAGGGGCCAAGCAAACTCAAAACTATAATATGTGCGGAGAAACCGCCAAGGAAAAGGACAACCAAAATATCCACTTGTCCAATTCTCCTACCCAGCACCGCCGAGTACCAGAGAGGACTTGTGGAAGCGGAACCCTCCGCAAATGCTCCAAACACAAAATATAAAAGGTAAAGCGGCTGAGCCGCAACACACGGCAGAGCCGCAACTCACGAACACCACTGGATATAAAACGGTGATCAGTCAGGACTCCAGGGACGAGATGGTAACTCCCGAGTACAGGACTTCTGAGGACTGGAATGACCGGATACAGCAGGACTGGAAACAGACTCTCAGCAAACAAAGGCAGCATGCAGGAAGCTATTACCGGCGTCTGTGAGAAGCCCTGGGAGTGTACTTAACAGGGAGTCCTCCAATCAGCTGTTTAGAGGCTGATTGGACTAAATGCTGTGCAGCTGCCTTGCTGCACGGCCAGAGAACAGGTGAACGCACTAAATCCTAAAACCCAGCAACGGGGAACGCGGTCCGCCAGTGGCGTCCCCGTTGCTAGGGTCCGTGCGGCTTCAGCGCGCCTCGGCGTCTAGCGTTGCTAGGGAGCCGGCTGCTGTACGTGCACGGCGTCCCTAGTTGCTAGGCGCCGGGTCGCGTGGACAAGCGGACCCCGGCGCCTAACATATTGTAGCTTCCCGATAAGTACTTCTTATTGATGGACCTTTATATCTGTTGGTATGATTGATCTGCTGGTAAGCTTCTCTCTGATTCCCATCTCCCCTATTTCTTTCATGATGATCAAAAGTCTCTTTCCTGTTTTCAACCTTTCTATGAAATTGACAGATGGGTCTCCTGGGAAGTCCCTCCTTAGTTGCATTTTTATTCTTAAACTCTTCCTGAGTTAAAGGAACAGTAACATCTTAATTTCTATCATTCCCATCCCTATATAACTTTTTTGTTTTTGTTTCTAATTTCCTTATCATTCTTCATGACTCTGTTAATAATTATTTCCTCCATTTCCTTATATTCTGTTGAACCTGCATATGGTTCTACTAAGGATTTAGTATATGGGAGTTCAAACAAGACTGCAATGTGATGTGGTACTGGTTAGATACTGTACCTAATTTCTCTGAACTGCTACATCATAGTGATTTCCAAATCACAACTAACCTTCTCCTGGCAGTTATAGAAATATTTGTTACAACTAAAACAGATCACATATGGATTGCCTTTGATTTGTTATGTGTAGTCACAACTTTTGCCCAGACTGCTGGTTGCTTGACCCCTCCTGTGCTTTTTGCCAGTTCCCCCATCTAAGTAATAATATAAGTGGCTCACAGACAATAGACCAGGTTTACAAACCCCTGTTAATTGCATTCCCTGGTCACAATATATTCTCAGAGAGATGCATTCTAATGAATTACACCAACCTCCTCTCCTTAATGAAATTACCATGATAATGGAAACCTTACATGGGCTAGCAAAAGACCTTCCTATACCTGTATTCTATGACTTTTATTTAACTAGATTAGTTTAAAAAGAAAACCATATATATGCCCCATGTACTTATGATCACTACACATTTTCAAAAGGAAATAAATATAAATGGTGATTGCACCGTATAGTGATCTTGTAACCACTTGTCATTTACTCTAATCACTCTAGTGGTCTTGCAACCATTTGTCATTTACTCTGATCTCTCTAGTGATCTTGCAACCATCTGTAATTTACTCTGATCCTTTTGAGTATACTGTTTCATCCCCTCAAGCCATCTTCATTCACTAACTGCCTCATGTACTGTATAAAGCACATAAAACCCAGACCTGTTCTCCACTTACTTGGAATTGTAAAAGGAGGATCTTTGTCATATTTGCAGGTCTGCCACAAATGTGCATGGTGAAAACATTAATAAAATTGATTCAAAATGCAACTAAAACTTTAGGTCCAATACCTTAATTTTTTTTTTTAGCTTCTGTTCCTGTTTCCTAAAAAACTTAGGGACTACAGTACTTTAACGAAAGTGTATTTATTACATGTAACACAGTAAAACAACAGTCTATGTGGTTGGGATAGGCATCGTAGGTGTTTGGTGGCTAAGTGATGGACCCTTTCCCTAAGATGTTTTTCCCCATACCGAATTTGCTGTGTGTGATTCAGAGAAGTAGAACAGATTGATATGTAAACAGGGAGCTCAATTTAAAGTGCAATCTCCATAGAGAGTTTTCTTCATATTACTGCAAGGAATGCTGGGTGAATAGAAAGTTAGCTGTTCACAAGAAAAAAATAAAATCACAAAAATATCAATTTAAGATAATTTATTACAGATAGTTCACAATACACTGGATGACTCAATAATTCAATATTATAATTAATCTAATCACTTTTGAAAAAGACAATGATGAAGGTGTTTATCAATTTGCAAGAAGACAATTACGGTCACTGAGACTCAGAAAAATACACTTTATGATTCCCTAAAAGTCCCTATAAATAGTCTTTGCCGTCAATGATGGAGCTCAAACAGTATCACAGTGTTGCATTGGGGTCTGGGGTTTAAACTGTACTTTTTGCACAAGGGGTTAATCACTTTTCTAAGGAAAATGTAGGTCCTGGGTTTAAACACCTGACTCTCCGTGTCAGGGTAGACAGTATCACTATATTCCAATTATGCACAGCTATTTGAGTGGCAAATGTGTCTTTAAGTTCCAAATAAGCAAACTGTCTCTGTAGCAATTATACCAAGGAACAATTGTCTCTGTATTTACTATCCAAAGCAATACATGTCTCTGTACTAATCATCCGAACAATAAATGTCTCTGTAATTTTCAGTATTAGGCCTGCCAATACCCCTCTCAATGTGGTCGCAGGGCGGTGTGTATGTGACAAGTGAAAATAGGGCTCAACACTCACCCTTCAGCGGTTTACAACAAACACAGTATCTGTACCTCACACAGCTTCTCCAGGGCTACTCTGCACCCAAACTCATCACCACTCAGTGGGTTCAACCTCTTTAAGATTGCTGCAAGTGTCCGCTCCTCTGTACAGGACTGGCGGTGTCCGGTAATTTGATGCGGCATCCAGCGACTGCTCTCTTGGCTACTACAACTTCATGCACCTTGCTACCTTGGCTCTGCGGTGTAGCTCTCCATCGCCTTGCATGACCATATGACTGTTCAGTGTAGCTGCTATGCCCCGCTCCTCAGAACATGTCTGCCGCAATGATTTCTGCTCAGCAACATGCCACCACCAGGTACAGACTGGGACTCCAAATTGTCCCTGTCATTTATGAAGGTGTGCACACATCACAAGGTTGCACGAACACGATGCATGGGGGTGTGCCATGAGTTGGGGGTGTGTGGACTTATGGCAAACCCCATTTCCATGGATGCATACTTTGGGCCAGGGGTGGCCAAACCAGAGCTGCAGGCTGCGCTGCACGTGGCATTCCCAGTTCTCTGTAGGATCGCACCGGCCAACCAGACCATCAGCCCTTCTGACACATGCCAGAAGTGCCAGATGGGCAGTCCGGCCACCACGCTCTTCTTCCTACAAGGCTTTGCTTTTTCATTCTGCCTTCTCCAACGAGATCCTGCCACCTAACATACAGGACACATGATCTGGCTCTGGTCTGTCCTTTAACCCCCACTGTGTCAGGCAAATGAATTCTCAAGTTAGCAAACACTGTCATTTAATATTTAAATGGGCATACACAATTTTCTTCAGGGTGACACACTTATATAAAGGGTATATGCACCTGATTTAGTTACCATCCATAGACAGTTATATATCATCTGGAATTTAATATTGTTTCTTTAAAACTGGTTTTAGGTTTCTAGTCACAATCACCACATTCAATAACAACAACTAAGTCTAAATTGAAGTATGTGCTGGTTGTATGTTGAGCTTAATGTAAGTACTGTAGATATCTTTATTTTTCATTTACAAATATTTAAGGATTCCCTTTACATTTGTAAAATCCACTCATATATACAGGTTTTCTAGTATAATAATTTTGTATATGTATAGT
Organism: Pseudophryne corroboree; assembly: GCF_028390025.1. Lineage (NCBI taxonomy): Eukaryota > Metazoa > Chordata > Amphibia > Anura > Myobatrachidae > Pseudophryne > Pseudophryne corroboree. The sequence continues at coordinate 335,480,448 of NC_086445.1, forward strand.
TTACAAGATTTGGATTAATTTAAATGATCAATGTATATCCACACATAATCACACATAGGCTGTTCTTAATATATTTATCATGTAGGCCTATGTGTAATGCACAAACCACAGGTGATGGCAATCATACGTTACCAGGAAAGTCCAGGAACAGAGCATTTTCTCTCTCATTGAGAGGGTCAGGTAGGCAAGTATGTTAATGAGTTAAGAGAAAATTTAATATTGGAACAGAATACTGTAGCTTGGGCTTTTCCAAGGCTAGAATCTAAGACTGTCTGGGTTGTCTGGGGGGTCTTTTTTTTACATGAGACACAGGGCCTAGTTCAGATCAGATTGCAGCAGCAAATTTGTTAGCTAATGGGCAAAACCATGTTCACCATGTTCATAAGCAGGGAGAGTTAGATTTGGGTGGGTTATTTTGTTCCTGTGCAGGGTAAATACTGTCTGCTTTATTTTTACACTTCAATTTAGATTTCAGTTGGAGCACACCCCATCCAAATCTAATTCTCTTTGCACATGTTATATCTGTCCCCCCTGCAGTTCACATGATTTTGTCCATTAGCTAACAAATTTGCTGCTGCGATCAGATCTGAAATAGGCCCACAGTCTTATAATTCTGCAGAGTGAGTTCCTCTCTCAACCTCACCCACTAACAGAAAGCATGGTGTAAATGTTGATTCTTCACAAGGGAGGGTAATTCAGGCTCTGTTTTCACTCTAAGCAAATGCATGTATGTACTGTATTTCTGTTTTTCTACAATAAACAACTTAACCTTTGGATCTATGGACAGTCTACGATAGCCTGAGAGTGTAATTTCATAACTGTAACATGAGCTCCAGAGAAAGCTGTCATGGTGAAATATGTAGGGCATTGACATAATCATGTTCTTGCGACCTGAGTTATTTCATCTTAGCTTACAGTCTTGATACTTTTTACTGCATTAAATGTAAGTTTTAGTATTTTTGGATCCAATAAAGTAGTATATATTCTGTGGATTTGATCTTTTAAATCCAATCAGTTTGGTTAATGTTTCAATTCTATAGCCACTTCTTGTAATGTTGTGTATAGTTATAGAATCAAACTCCAGCTCTTACAGTACCTTAAATATGAAACCATCTGTGTTGTCTCATGTATTACAATATCATTTAAGTCCAAATGTAAAAAAAACAAATTATCTTTGTCTGATATGAATGTGGTCCTCTATATGGAAAATTCCCATAAAAAAGGATAGCTATAGTTTGACCGCTATGATGATTAAATCCAGCATTCACTGACAAAGATACTGTAAATACATAAATAAATAACTAACTCTATTAAGTTAACTGATTAATTGCATAGGGGTGTGCTGTTATACCCCTTTCAGACCGCCACCACTGAACAAGGGTTATTGGCACATGAGCGCGCATAACCCGTGTTCATGTGCAGTCTGAAAGGTGCAATGGTTGAAATACTGGGTTGTATGACCCAGTATTTCGACTCTGATCGTGAGCAGGGTTGAACACGTCTTCAACCCGGCTCACTGTGCAGTGTGAACAAGAGCCGGGTTGATGCGACCCGTTTCCCGTTCACTCTCTGTGCATGGGTGGCGCATGGAGATCATGTGATCTCAAAGCGCTGCCCCCGCCGCGTCACCGCTGACGTCACCAACCCAGCAATATGCCTGGTTGTAGTTAGCGGTGGCGGGGAGCCTGAGGCGGGTCACAAACTGGGAGCTTCCGTGTCAGGTTCCCGTGTGCGACCCACCTCAGGCAGCCTGAAAGGGATATAAGTCAGAAAATTGGCTAGTCATCCTTCCAAACTACTGTAAAGTAAGGTTTAAAGTATCTTGTCAAATTCTATGTTTTATTACCCTACAACAACAAAGGACACTGTGGTCAAGAGTTATAGTTCAAGGGTGAACTGAGATACACTCTTTCATCCTGAAATTAGGATATTTACAGTATATGGTAGTCATTAGAGTCAGGAAGAAAAATGGGAGTCAGGGCTACATTTACTGCACGTTCAAGGAGTAAATAGTGAAGTACAGTATTACAGTTGTATAGAGGGATTAGTTGTCATTTTTTATATTCTTTTGTTAACATTGCAATAAGTTCATATCAAAAAGTTTCCATAGCAACAACTCTATTTTGCCACTCCTTGCAGTCTATTTATGAATGCTGCAAGGAGTTGAACTTACCAATAATTGCTGATCCTTGTTCCTTACTGTAGGTATATATTTTACTTTTGCAAAATATCCATTGAATAAATAGTTTGTTCAAGGGAAAAGCTTCAATGAATGCAGTAATGTACAGTAATAGCAGTCAATGATATAGTTACATACAAGAGTACATTAGGATGTCAAAACTTTGAAAAGTAAAAAAATAAAAACAAGGAAAACACCAAAAATGTAGTACAGTGGCTTTTAGTAAAGGGTATAAAGTAATTACTTTAGTTCTGATTCTACAGTGGAAAAAGTGTTATTAATTATTATTATTATTATTATTATTATTATTATTATTATTATTATTTGTCATTCATTCATTCATTCATTCATTCATTTATTCATTCAATGCCACTAATTAACGCTGAGCTATACAATTAATTTCTGTTTCACTGGACATTGCTGTATACAGGCTAGCATAAAGGCACACACACACACACACACACACACACACACACACACACACACACACACACACACACATAGTAGTAGTAACTTTATCAGAATCAAAATAATCTGCCAGTATGTTTTTGGTGTTAGTTCCCAGAAAAATACTTATCAACTAGATTGATTAAAATGGCCATGGGTGGAATCTGTAGTATGTTTGAGTGTATAGTAATTAGTTTGTAATAGTACCTTACTTATTTTTGTTACTGGTAAAATAACACATTTGGCGGTAATGTATCAAGCAGTGAAGAGATTGGAGAAGTGGACTAGTCGATAAGTTGTCCATTACAACCAATCAGTTTTGAGGTAGCATTTATCATGTACATTTTATAAAATCATAGGTAGAATCTGGTTGATATGGCCTACCACTCCACTGATCCACTTATCCACTCTTTTCACTGCATGATACATAATACCCCTTATTTTGAACATGCTGAACATAAAAAATATGCTTTTTAATGCTGCTGCTGATCATTGGCTTTGACCGATGGATTTCAAAGTGCAATAGAAATTAATGCTAAATTACGCTTATTTAGCATTAATATTGCCCTTTTAAATCTATCAGTCAATGCAGCCGATCATCAGCAGCTTTGAATATTGAAAGGATAGTAAATTTACCTCTAAATATCTTCATAGGGAGAAGTTGTGAGGTACATTATGAAAATAGACCAAGATAAAAGAAAGAAGGAAAACAGCATAATACATAAATGAATACATTTTATACACGGTCAAGTCACATTATTATGATCACCAGCTAATAGCCAGAGTAACGGCCATGTGCAGCATGGATAGTAGTTAGATGGGATGATCTGTCACTTGAAACACATGTCTGGTAGCCCACCGGTTCATTTTGACAGTGAGCTACTCCCAGTGGCGTAAGTTCGTCACAGTTGCCCGGAGGCAAGATAAATATTGGTGCCCCCCTATTTCCTATATGAAGAAAATATATGTAAGTATGTGTGTGTGTGTGCGTGTGTGTGTGTGTGTGTGTGTATTGGAGTGTTCTGAAAAAAATGTATATACTGTATTTATACATTTAATTATCTTTTATTTTAAATCACACATTTCTTAGCAGTCATACCCAGGATTAGAACCCATGACCTGTTACACTGGCAGCAGACACTTTACTGATGGAGCTCTTTGCTCCTGTAGAGGAAGCATGAGAATAAAAACTATATGAAGTTACGTGTAATTGTCAGAGAAGTATCTTCATATAGTTAAAATTCTCATATTTCCTATACAGGAGCGAACAGCTTGCATCAGTAAGGTGCCTGCTTCCAGTGTAATAGGTTGTGGTTTCTAATCCTGGGTATGTACCTGTAAAATGTGTACCTACAGTATAATAAAAAAGGGTGTGATTTGTAAGGTGACAGCTATCAATTAACTTAATTCAATGGTGTCACAGAATAGGAGGAGAGGTGTCCCCCTTCAGATCAGGAGCCCGGCGGCAGATGACTCCATTGCCTCCCAGAGTTCTGCCTCTGGCTACTCCACTGTAGCATGTCGGTCAGCCCTCACGCACCTTTGTAGCCGACGTTCACCTCTAAAATCAATGGCACGTGGTGCCCTGCATTTTCCACGATGGTTATTCGCAATGGTACCGTTTATGCAGTCACTATACACCTTCAGCACAGCAGCACATGGACAGTTCACAAACTGCACTGTTTCAGAAACACTGCCACCTTTGCCCTTAAAGTTGATAATTATCACTTTTTGCAACTCGAATAAATCGCCCCTTTTACCTACAGTATGACAGCAACGAGTGATATGAGTGCAGATGGCCTATTGTACACCTTATATACCCACCAAGCCAACGCACAATACGTGAAGTACTTTATGGGCTACGTGCTGCCAATGTCAAACGTATGAAGTGTATTAACCTACCATACAAACTACAATGTATACATTATAGAAATAGCTTTCAGTTTTGCTCAAATGTATTTAAGTAATCCATCTAGTGCCCTTCAAGGTGCATTCCTACTTTCCAAGCAAACTAGGAGTTAACATTGATTTTCATGGGAGGAAATATAAGGGGTACACTGTGCTGAAGTATAAAAGTGATATCAATTGCCTAATTACTACTAATTTACAACTAGAAATATGCACAGACTCCCATTGTTTGGTTTTAGTTTTTGCTCTAAATCATCATCATGTTTTGGTTTTAGCAAAATCACCCTCAAGTGTATTGTGTTTTATTTTTGTCTGGATCTGGATTTCTTTAAAATTTATAAAAATAGCTAAACTCATGTAATTTGGACCTGTTTTTGTTGCTTTGGTCTTAATAACACCAATAACATTAATTTCCATAAATTTGCAGTGCAAATGACATCTAAAATCATGAGGTCAGGATTTACAGTGCATGCCATCCAAAATATGCGAGATTCAGTTTTTTAGATCCAAGATCAAAACTTGGTGGGATGACACAAGCCAGGAAATCAGTTCAACTCGGAAACCCAACTTTTTTATAAGTTCAGAACAGCTCATTTTTAAATACTGCTAGGTATACACTAGTATATGGTTTAAATGATTACAGTCAGGGGACTGTAATAACATCTTTTCTGTGTCAAATTCTTTTTTTAAATTAGAAATCAAGAAATATACTGTTCGGAAAAAGTGCAATTGGAAAGTATAAAATGCATACAATTAAATATAATATAAGGATGCAAAGCTGGTGCAAACTTCAAGTGTTTCTACAGAATTAAATTTGGTGTGTGCTCTTCTAAAAATAAAGGAATACCCGTTCAATCACTACTATATATCTATCTTTATATATCTTTAAATTATAAAGATATATCTTTAAATATATTTTTAAATTATTCTGGTCAGACGCAAAGCACAGATATGAGTGTACAGTAAATGACTATAATGTACAACAGTTGATAACAGGAGTCTGGATGTTAAGGCCTTTTTAACAACACTAAAACAGACAGAATGTAACATTCATCCCTCTAGTTCAACAAATCATTTTGTGTTATTATGCTTTACAAAGACCATCAGCTTGTGAATTTCTGTGACAAATGGGTGGAGATATCAGATGCTCTAAAGTCTTACAGGCAAATTTATGTAAGCTTGGAGAAAGTTAAAGTCGAGAAAGAAAAAGTACCAACCAATCAGCTCCTAATTGTCATTTTACAGGCTGTGTTTAAAAAGATGACAGGAGCTGATTGGTTGGTACTCTTTATTTCTCTCCAAGCTTTGATAAATTGGCCCTTAGTCACTTCCTTACATGTGACACACTTTCATCTTGCCACGTACTCCTTCCACCCCTCAGTTTTTGAGTGTACAAAAGGAATTTCACATATAGCCAAATTATAGTCATTCATACCTAGAGTACTATATAATTATTCTGTCTCTCTATACAGATTACTTGATGGTCATGTGATTGGTTCTTTCCAGACCTGGCCAACTTCTCAATCATATCAGGTTTTTTGTCACTAAACCTTGCTTAAAAGCTATTATATTGTAAGAGATTTCACACATTTTAGTAAGTTTTGCAGAGCAACTTCGAAGAGTTATAGGGAAGAGATAAGCAATCATAACTCTTCTGAAGGATGACCTTGGAAGCACTTACTAACATCATAACAAAAATTAAGCAGTTGGGATAAAAGATAGTGAGGTACCTAGTAACATCATAACAAAAATTAAGCGGTTGGGATAAAAGATAGTGAGTTACCTAGTCAGATGGTGGTGGTAGGGAATTCTATCATCAGGAAGGCAGATAGGGCAATCTGCTACCGGGACTGTGATTGCCGTAAAGTCTGTTGTCTCCCGGGTGCTCGGGTACGGCACATCGCGAACCGGGTAGATAGATTATTGGGAGGGGCTGGGAAAGACCCGGCGGTCTTGGTGCACGTTGGCACCAATGACAAAGTTAGTGGAAGTTGGGATGTCCTTAAGAAAGACTATAGGGACTTAGGAAAGAAACTGAAGGCAAGGACATCTAAGGTAATATTCTCAGAATTATTACCCGTGCCACGCGCTAGTCCAGGGAGGCAGAGGGAGATTAGGGAGGTAAATGTGTGGTTTAGGGATTGGTGTAGGAAAGAGGGGGTTGTGTTGCTGGAACACAGGGCGGACTTCTCAGTCAGGCGCCATATCTTTTGTCGTGACGGATTGCACCTGACTGAGGAGGGGGCAGCGGTGCTGGGGGGAAGGATGGTTAGAAGGTTGGAGGAGATTTTAAACTAGGAGCCTGGGGGGAGGGTTTAGCTAGAAACTGTGGGTCATGCAGTGAGAATAGTGGGGATGGCGGTAGTAAACAAAATGGGGGAGAAGTTGGGGGAGGGTAAGAGCAGGTGGTAAGGTTACTAACATGGGTACTAAAAGAGATTTTACCAAAGCACTAACCAATGACGATTACAGGTCATCATTGCTACATAAGGTGAAAGATGTCCCTAACGCAAGGGAAAATACTTATCTTAGTTGTATGTATGTAAACGCCAGAAGCATTACTGGTAAAAAGGGTGAACTAGAAATACTTGCAGCTAGCAAATAGTATGATATTATATTCATTACTGAAACTTGGTGGAACGAATCTCATGATTGGACAGTCAATCTAGAGGGCTATACACTGTTTAGGAGAGACAGACTAAACAAAAAGGGTGGAGGGGTGTGTCTTTACGTAAAGCCGTTTTTAAAACCTGTTATATGGGAAGATATTCAGGAGGGGATGGCGAGACATTATGGGTAGAAATTGCATGCAGGGAAAAAGGAGTAAAAAAGTTATTATTGGGTGTATGCTATAGACCGCCTGGTATCAACGCATCTGATCAGGAATTGTTACTAAGGCAAATTGAAAGAGCAGCAGGAGTAGGAGACATAGTAGTGATGGGAGATTTTAACTATCCAGAGATAAACTGGAAAATGATTCATGTGATACTGCTAGGGGAAATATGTTTTTAAACACACTTAATGATAACTACTTAGTTTAACTAATTGAGGAACCAACTAGGTACAATGCAATCTTAGACCTGGTATTAACAAACAATGGGGATTTGGTATCAGGTATTATAGTAGGGGAACCCATAGGAAACAGCGACCACAATATGGTCACATTCAATATCAGTTTCCATAAACAGCCCTATACTGGCTCAACTAGGACTCTAAACTTTAGAAAAGCAAATTTTGATAAGATGAGGGTATTTTTCAGGGATATTGAATGGGAAGGTTTGTTTTTAGGAAAAAATTCTACGGAAAAATGGGAGGTACTAAAATTCCTGCTAGCTAAAAATACACTCAAATGTATTCCTACGAGCAGCAAAAAAATGAATAAAAATCATAAACCGATGTGGCTTAACAAAAAGATTAAGGAACTTATGGGCAAGAAAAGACGAGTATTTAAAAAATACAAATCTGACGGGGAAGCAGAGTCATTTCAGTACTGTAAGGAATGTAACAAAATATGCAAAAAAGGAAATAAGAGTGGCTAAAGTAGAAACTGAAAAACTAGTAGCAAAGGAAAGCAAAGCGAATCCCAAAAAATTATTTAAATACATTAATGGCAAGAGATTAAAGAAGGAGAGTATAGGCCCTTTAAAAGACAAGTTGGGAGTCTTAAGCAAAAATGATAATGATATAGCGGACACACTAAATGAGTTTTTTTCAACAGTATTTACTAGAGAGGACCCAATTCAGGGACTAACAGATAATCTCAATAATGAGAATATCCCACTAATAGGTCTTTATTTAAGCGAGGAAGTAGTCTGTGACCGAATAAAACATTTAAAGATTAATAAGTCACCAGGTCCCGATGGTATGCACCCAAGGGTTCTAATGGAGCTTCATTCTGAACTTGCAAAACCGCTATTTTTGATCTTTAAGGATTCAGTAATATCAGGTATGGTTCCCAAAGACTGGCGTATAGCGGAAGTAGTGCCTATATTCAAAAAGGGAAGTAAAGCTGAACCAGGTAATTATAGACCAGTTAGTCTTACATCTATAGTGGGGAAAGTATTGGAAGGTATTCTAAGAGATAGTATTCAGAAGTTCCTTGAAGTCAATAAGGTCATTAAAAGGAATCAACATGGGTTTATGGACAGATCCTGTCAAACCAACTTACTTGGCTTTTATGAAACAGTAAGCGCAAACCTAGATCAGGGTAAAGAGGTGGATGTAATCTTTTTAGATTTTGCCAAGGCGTTCGATACTGTACCACACATGAGACTTATCTACAAGCTACAAGAGTCAGGGCTAGGAAGCACAATATGCACTTTGGTCAAAAAATGGTTAGATAATAGGGAGCAGCGCGTTGTGGTTAATGGATTTTTTTAAACTTGGACTGAAGTGCTATGGGGTGTGCCGCAAGGCTCAGTATTAGGACCGCTATTGTTCAATATTTTCATTAACATCCTAACAGAAGGTCTAGAGAGCATGGTGTCAATTTTTGCAGATGATACCAAATTGTGTAAAGTTATAAATGCGTAGGGGGATGCTGAGTCGCTTCAGAATGATTTAGTTAAATTAGAAGCTTGGGCAGCTAAATGGAGAATGCGCTTCAATACAGACAAGTGTAAGGTAATGCACTGTGGTAACAAGAACAAAAATAACACCTACCTACTAAATGGGGTAAAATTAGGGGATTCTGTACTGGAAAAGGACTTAGGTGTCCTCATAGATAACAAACTAAGCAGTTTTACCCAAAGTAGGACTGCAGCAAAGAAGGCTAATAAGATATTAGCATGCATAAAACAGGGAATTGATGCTAGGGACGAGAGTATTATACTCCCGTTATATAAATCACTTGTGAGGCCACACCTTGAATACTGTGTACAATTCTGGGCACCTTACTACAAAAAGGATATCCTGGAGCTAGAAAAGGTTCAAAGGCGGGCGACCAAACTAATTAAGGGTATGGAGACGCTGGAATACGAGGAAAGGCTGGCAAGACTAGGCATGTTTACACTGGAAAAGAGGAGATTAAGAGGGTACATGATCAACATTTACAAATATATAAGGGGACAATAGACAGATCTTGCGCAGGACCTGTTTTTGGTTAGATCAACACAGAGAACTCGTGGACACTCGCTCAGGTTAGAGGAGAGGAGATTCCACACAATACGGCGTAAAGGCTTTTTTACGGTAAGGACGATACGTGTTTGGAATTCCCTGCCTGAGGGAGTTGTAATGGCCAACTCAGTCAACACCTTTAAGAATGGGTTAGATAAATTCCTAATGGATAAGGATATCCAGGGTTACGTGGGCATAGTCACTCACTATGGTTATTATAAAAAAGAGGGGTTAATCGGAACGGCAGTCAGCAACTTCAGTCAAAATTTTATACAAAATAATCGTGCATAGGAGACCACAATTAGGTTGAACCCGATGGACAATTGCCTTTTTTTCAACCTTAGATACTATGAGTCCTATAACAAGGATAATTTATACATTAATTCATTGATGACTTATCTTACATATGTGCAGTACAAAGTGTCACATAGATATCAGAGTTTGTCATTCAATAATTACAGATACTGGCTTACTAGTTCATTTAAACAGCTCAGCAATTAAATGGTAGTCCCAAACCGTATAAACACATTGAGATCTCAGACAGATAGCAGGTTAGATGCAACCCAAGGTCCAGTAGCATGTATCTAAATGTAAAGCCAAAGACAGACGGGCAAAGTCAGTTCAGATTTAATCTGAGGTCTGGTATCAAGTGTCCAAGTATTAACACTGATTACAGGTACAGGAGTTAGACATCGAATGTCTGTTAGAAGACTAATCACCTAACAATTGCTGTTAAGTGAGACAACCTTAAGTACCTTCAAACAGCCAGTCAATCTGAGCTCACTCCACTGTGCAGGCACCACTTCTGCATTACAGCAGCCAAAAATAATGATGCCTCTGTGCGGGTGTAGTATGTTATGCCGGCGGCCGGGCTCCCGGCAACCAGCATACCGGCACTGGAAACCTGACTGCCTGCATACCGACAGCGTGGTGAGCGCAAATGAGCCCCTTGTGGGCTCGCTGCGCTCGCCACACTGCGGGCACGGTGGCGCACTTTGCGGGCATGGTGGCGTGCTTTGCGTGCCATGCTATTTATTCTACCTCCAGGGGGGTCGTGGACCCCCACGAGGAGAAAATCTGTCGGTATGCCGGCTGTCGGGATCATCACAGCTATTTGGTGGTCAAAAACTTACAGTCTAACCAAGGGGCAAATTGGAATGGAAAACTACTTTCAGGAGAGGGGATCCATCCGTATAAGGTCTGATTCTGAGACAATTGCCATCTTCCTTTTGGGAGTCATTCCAACCCGATCGCTCGCTGTAGGTTGTCGCAGCGCATCGATCGGTTCGGAACTGCGCATGCGCCGGCGTCACAGTGCGCCGGCGTATGGCAGTCATCATTGCCTAGCAATCGCCTCTGAGACAGAGGCGGTCGCTGGGCGGGAGGGGGCTGAATGGCGGCGTTAAGCCACCGTTTAGGCGCTGCGGTCCGGCCAACACAGGCGTGGCCGGACCGATGGGGGGCGGGCCGCGCGGCTGCATGACGTGTCATGCAGCCGCTGCGGCCAGCGGCAGCAATGAACAACTCCTGGCCAGCCACAGGAGATGCGCTGGCCGGGAGTTACTCCACAAATACAAAAGCATTGCCGCTGAGCGATGCTTTTGTATTTGTGCGGGGGGCGGCACTGACATGCTGGGCGGACTAGCCCTGTGCTGGGCGTCCCCCCGCATGTCAGGGAAGATGATCATAGCTGTGCTAAATTTAGCACAGCTACGATCAACTCGGAATGACCCCTTTGTCTTTTGCTGCAGTTGCGTCTTCAACTTTTTGATAATGCCGCTACAACGCACTTCCCTAGTATACACCAATGCAAGGACAGATGTCCACTTTCAGTGTTTACATACACTGCAATTATGCTTTGTGCCACCATCTATTGGTGCAATCGATGGTGGCACAAAGCATAATTGCAGTGTATTGAAACTTTCACCAATCATATGATAGGTGCAGATCATCCATCTGAGTATGGCCTAAAATGTGAGCAATTATGTGTCTCTGTATGCATCCACTTTCAACAATATTCCAGGTCACTCCTATAACACTACCAAACTACTGTATGTTACTTCTCTGTCTGGTAAACCAAACCCCTGTAACCACTAATAAATTCCCAACATATTCCTTATACACTTCGAGGTGCATGCATCTAAATAACTACAGAAACATCATCAGGATGCATGTGCATATGAAAAACATTGCACAACAAAAAAATAAAACACTTTGGCCCTCACAGAAAAAAACCCACACACATTGACCCCTACAGAAAACAATAAAACACATTGTCCCCACAGGACAAAATAAAACACATTGACCACTACAGGAAAAAAATAAAACATACATAATTGCCCCAGTCCTTCAAAGAAGACTGACCTGTCTGCAGTACTTGCTAACATGCTTGGCTCCACCCTGAGAGTGATGTGTATTCAACTGTTTAGCTCCATGCACAGGAGCTGCTGGGAGATGTACTTTTTTGTGATCACTATAGTCCCTGGGGTGGCAACAGTAACAACACAGGTAGACCGGGTAGTGTATTTCCCTGAGTTGTGGGGGGGTCACTGTATGTGTTTGAGTCCTGGGTTAGGGTAGTGAGTGTGTATCTGGAGCCAGAGGTAGTGTATGTCCATGGCGTTGGGATAGAGTGACAGCTGTGGAGGGGACAATGCTAAGATGGGCTAGCAACTGGAAAGGAGACAGTGCTTAGATGAGGGAAGAGATGGACAATGGACAGTGCTGATATGGCATGGGAACATGGCAAAAGACAGTACTGAGATGGGGCAGCTGGGGAGAGGATAGTGCTAAGATGGGGTGAAAGCATTTGAGGGTACAGTGTTGAGATGGGGTGACTGCTGGAGTGGGGACACAGAAGTGTGTAGTCTGGGAGGCAGCGCTTCAGGAAGGGGATAGGTCACAAGCAGTAATTATGTGAAAGTGCTGGCTGTGGGTCCATCTTCTGGATAAAGGCACCCTGAAGTGCCTGCAAGCCAGAGCCAATGACAGCTACCAGTTTGCATTTCCACAGTTGAATGCAAATACTGGAAGTGGTGCAGTTAGCAGGAACTGTGAGCTGGCCAAGCAAAGGATAGCATTGGACCATCTCAGCAGGAGCTTACCCACTTCCCCAGTGGGCTAATCCAGCCCTGGTCTGATCATGGAGTGCAAACCACTGATGTGAAATAAAGTGAAATAAACAATATAATATTAGATCAAAAACTAATTCTCAAATTAAGAGAGCTTCGGGTAGGACACACTATTTGTACTTGGGTGAGTAATTGGCTGTACAATAGGGAATAGCGAGTAGGGAATAATGGGATGTACTCTAAATGGGCTTCAGTGCTCAGTGGAATACCGCAGGGTTCAGTACTCGGGCCATTGCTGTTTAACATATTCATTAATGACCTAGGAGAAGGACTAGAAAGCACAGTGTCAATTTTTGCATATGATACTAAACTATGTAGAGTAATTAATTCAAACAAGGATGTTGAGTCTTTACAGAATGACTTGAGGTCTGGACGGATAAATGGAAAATGAGATTCAATAAAGACAAATGTAAAGTTATGCACTTTGGGACTAAGAACAATCAGGCAGCCTATAAACTATATGGGGAAAATGTAGGGATAACGGTAGTTGAAAAAGATTTGGGGGTGTTCATCGATAATAAACTTAGTAGCAGTACGCAATGACAAAATGCAGCAACAAAAGCAAATAAGGTGATAGCATGCATAAAACGGGTAATGGAGATAAGGGATGAGAGTGTAATCCTGCCACTGTATAAATCATTGGTGAGGCCACACCTGGAATATTGTGTACAGTTCTGGGCACCTCACTATAAAAAAGATATCTTGAAGCTCGAAAGGGTTCAGAGGCGAGCCACTAAACTGGTTAAGGGGTTAGAGGCACTGGATTATGAGGAAAGACTTAAAAGGTTAGATATGTTTACACTGGAAAAGAGGCAACTGAGAGGGGACATAATTAATATTTATAAATACATTAAGGTACAATACAAGGATTTATCAAATAATTTGTTTATCAAAAAAACACTACATAGGACATGAGGAAACCCTCCAAGGTTAGAAGAAAAATAAAATTCATACACAATGGAGAAAAGGGTTCTTCACAGTAAGAGCAGTAAGGATTTGGAATTATTTGCCAAAGAAGGTAGTAATGGTGGACTCAATCAATAAGTTTAAAAATGGATTAGACAAATTCCTAGAGGAAACAAATATCCAAGGATACAGCATTTAATTAATATAAAAATTATAATACAGATTGAACTCGATGGACATTTGACTTTTTTCAACCTCAACAACTATATAACTATGTAACAACTATGTAATTATGTAAAGCTATAATTTACATTTATATCATATCAGCTGCTGAAAATGGAATTAATAAAAAAAATCTGTGGTAAATATCACTAGTGCTATACAATATTAACATAATTTTAATCTGGAGAAGTAGCAAAATTGCACTAAAATTATCAAATTGCTTTGAAATATTTGAGAGTTTGAGAAGGAATCTTGCAAAGAACTAGTATCCAGAATCAGGAAGCAGTAAATCCAGCATGACAGCAATCAAAGTGACTTTTGCTTTGTTGGTTTAAAATTGTATTTTCATTGTGAAGAAATGTAAACAGTGTAGAACAGCGGTGGACAACCCGCGGCTCTTGAGCCGTATGCAGCTCTTTCTCCCTCTGCATATGGCTTGTAAGCTCCCGCCTCCCGCTGACCGACTGCAGTGCCCGGCACACCTTAGTGTTTTTAATGGTGCTGGCCTGTGAGCCAATCAGAGCTTGTGGACCGACAGCCAACCAGGAGCCTTAGCTGATGGTCCACGAGCTCTGATTAGCTCACGGACCGGTGCCTAATTGGAGAGAGACAGCACAGCCAGAGACTGAGGGGCAGGAGAGGTGCATGCTGTTCTCTACTCCCCTCACAAACAGCAGAGCAGCAGCGCAGTGAGCAGCACTGGGGGAGCGCACTGTGGGGACATGTGTAACTGGCACTTGGGGCATATCTGGCACTGTGGGAACATGTGTATCTGGCACTGTGGGCATATCTGGCACTGTTGGGACATGTGTGTCAGGCACTGTGGGGACATGTGAATCTGGCACTGGGGGCATATCTGGCACTGTGGGGACATGTGTATCTGGCACTGGGGGCATTTCTGGCACTGTGGGGACATGTGTATATGCCACTGGGGGCATATCTGGCACTGGGGGCATATCTGGCACCGTGGGGACATGTTTATCTAGCACTGGGGGCATATCTGGCACTGGGGGCATATCTGGCACTGTGGGGACATGTTTATCTAGCACTGGGGCATATCTGGCATGGTGGGGACATGTGTATCTGGCACTGGGTGCATATATGTATATGGTACTGTGGGGACGTGTATATTGCACTGGGGGCATATGTATACCTGGCACTGTGGGCATATGTGTATCTGGCCCTGTAGGGCATATATGTATCTGGCACTGTGGGGACATGTGTATCTGTCACTGGGGGCATATATGTATCTGGCACTGTGGGGACATGTGTATCTGTCACAGGGGGCATATATGTATCTGGCATGTGGGGTATATATGTATCTGGCACTGTGGGGACATGTGTATCTGGCACTGGGGGCATATATGTATCTTGGACTATGGGGGCATGTGTATCAAGCACTGAGGACATACAGATGGAGCCTTCATCATTTCACTTGGCCGAGGTGCAGGCGTGCACTTCCGGCATGACTAGGTGATCCAGGAAAGTGCAGAGATTCTCTCCCGGCATGACTAGGGGATATGGGAGTGCGCAGAGATGCTCCCATTCAGAGGGTCCCTGTCCGGGCATGCAGACAGAGACGCTCTCCATTCAAGACACTCACAGTTACTAGTTGTGCCCAGGCGGGCGCGCCAAGTCACACGTGGAGCAATAATAACGGAGGCTCCATCTGCATATGCATCTGGCACTGTGGGGACATATGTGTATCTGGCACTGTGGGAACATATGTGTATCTGGCACTGTGAAAGCACCCATTTTTTGGCATTTTTATATGTATGTTGCACTGTACATTATTTGCATGTGGCACTGTACAACATGACTAAAAATAGGGTTATGACTCAAGGTCATACTCCTACAAACATCATACCGAAATGTGTGCGCACAAAAATGGGGTGTGGCTTTGTGACAACTATGCCATGCCCCCATTTCTGGTGCGCGCATGATAATGGCTCTTACCCTTGACTACATATCTTTTCTGGCTCTTTGCATCTGACTGGTTGGCCACCCCTGTGTAGAATATACAATGTACATTGCACTACAATATGTAGATGAAACAATGAATTTAATATGCAGTAACATATTGCTTGCTACTGGATATATGCATCTGTCATAGAATGTTTTTTGTTGTGCTATCATGCTACATTATTTACCATGCACATACTGTACACAAGCTGTACATGTTAATACTGAAAAATATTAACATAATTTTGTTTACTGTATCTTTTTTGTAGATACATTGTCTCAGCATCCTCATTATAATATTGATCTGTATTCTGAAACTAGCTAATTATAACTTCCATTAGAGATGGTATTCCAGGCTAGCTTCACAACCAATTTCAATTAATTCTCTAATTACCATTTTGACTTCTTTGTTCTAGCCAGAGTGAATCAGCACCTACCCTTGTTGAATAGTTCTTTTTTGTTTTACCACTCACAAATAACACTTCATATTTGGCAATAATTCCCAAATATCATTAGGAAACATACTGGAACAATTTCTTTTTGGTTTACAATTCTGTCATCTTCATTAAAAATAAAAATAAATATCATTTATCTAATCTTCTAACCATGCAGACTATTTTCCTTACATTATTATTTTACAATTAATTTCTAAACTTGAATAATAACAATAAACAAATGAAATGAAAGTCTTAGCAAAGCAAACAGTATACCATAATGATTGTAATTAAAGTTTGATTGAAATAATATAAAAATGCAACCACAGAAAGTCTTACTTTTCTAGGGTCTTGTGTTAGTACTGAACCTGAGCTAAATTGTTATATTCTGATTAAAACTCAGCTGAATAACTACAGTAACTTTTCTGTGCAGTTGGTGTTTTTAGTGTATTAATCTTTCAAGAATGCAACTTAGTACTATATGACTGGGTAAAACTGTATATTTCATTTGCCTCACATGTGTTTCTTTAAAAGGGTCACACACTGTACTGTATTTGCTGATAAACAGTAATTTATAAACTATCACCTGCATGTCTCTAAAGGAAAAATAATGCTTTGCGGCACTTTCTAAACCACAGACAACATCATGTTCATTCTGAAAGGATTCCAAATATGTGCACAGGAGCAGGAATACAAGGTCAAAGGGTGATATCATGGGGTAGAGGATATCTGTAAGCTGTCATTTGTGCTTATTCTGATAAATGATAGAACGCTCAAAAGAGAAAGTACAGCACAAACAATGCAGACCAGCAGATACAATGGAAGTACAGTACATGACATTTTTGTACATTTATTAGGAGTCAATAATCTGAATGGGATAGATTGCTGCCTAATCTGGGATGTAGTGAGAGTAGATATTGGGAGGAAGCTACGATTATCTCCCTGTTGTAACTTTTAGAATTATCTTCACATCCTATTCCATTCTTACAGTAACTGCCCATACAGTATATTGGGAAGAAGTAATGTCTGGACCACTCCACAATTTGGAAGTGTTATCATATTACAATACCTGTACTTCCTGCAGTACCATCATTTCCCAACATACTGTAGTTACATTCCAGTGTTTCATACTGTAGATATATTTGTTTATTTAATATTTATTTTATTTATTAACAGATTCTTATTCTGTTGCGCTTTACAATTGGAAATGGTGATAAAACAAAACTGTGCAATAACAGACAATCACAGATGTAGGAAGGCCCTGCTCGCAAGATTAAAATTTATAAGTAAGTAGGCACTGATACGTCAAGAAAGATAAATGAACCAGCGCTGACTGTAAGAAGTATATACAAATTGGACAGTTTGTTTTATAAAAAAGAATCTCAATTTATTCCATAAAATTCATAGTCAATAAAATATGAAAAAGTATATATCATGCACTAAATAAAAACATATGTGACCATCTCTCTATACCGGATCAAGATTTCGGGTCCACTTATATATGGTGTTATGTATAGTTCCAGAAATTTGGCTAGATCATCTTCCAATCCAATACAGTCACTGTAATACAGTATTATTTACCGGATATAGATATATGTTGATCCCTTGATGTTGCATCAGCCTTAGGAATAGTCAATTTAAATAGCTGGAGGGATGTACCAGAAAGGTGCTGCAGTGCAAAGTCCAATGATGGAGCAGATGTCCAAAATTATGCCAATATGGATGACCGGGAATCCAAATATATGTAAGTAGAGTGAGCTCCGGATAGGTGGTGGAAAGTGTGGTAAGCTCAACGCATTTCACTGGTTCTTTTAGACATACAGCTTCCTCGTAAGCATAAGTTATAGTGTGTGCTAGAGTCTCCTTATATACCCCTTTGCATAACATAATTGATAACACATGTGTTGATTGAACAATACAATAAACCAAACCGTCCAACAAATTAATATAAGAAAGATCATAATATGGTCCTACCTGGTCCTTTTAGGGTTAGAGCATTCATTTTTATAAAAACAAGTGTTAAAACATAGGTTTTATTTGTTAAAAAAAACACTACTATCCCTGCATTGATATATCACGTGACCACATCCGGTCACGTGATCGGAGTAACTAATTCTCCTATTGGACCATGTCCCTTGTTTATTGTGTGTTAATGTTGTGATCACGTGATCTCACTCACGTGATCGGGACTAACATAATGTTCATTGGCTATTGTGCGGCATGTGGTGAGGAGGCGTGTCCCAGGAAGTAAAAAGACATCCTCCCACTCCTGCAATCGGAACCCACAAAGTGTTTATTGGGTGTTCTGCAATATGTGGCCAGGAGGCGCATCCTGCAAGGTGAAGAAATGGCCCTCCCCAGAGTCTATCATGCAGCACGTGATTTGCATTTGGCACAAGACGTCAGGACGGTCCCGGAAATACACTGAAATCCGAGATCTCCTCTGTGTTATGGTAACTACTTGATGAACACAGAGGAGATCCCGGAATTAAGTGTATTTCTGAGACTCCCACAAACTGGACTT